>NC_135233.1:228368589-229012339 GCF_051348905.1 Ranitomeya variabilis
TGATATCGGAATCGGAAGTTCCCAGTGTATGGTTCCCAGGGTCTGGAGGAGAGGAGACTCTCCTTCAGGCCCTGGGATCCATATTCATGTAAAAAATAAAGAATAAAAATAAAAAATATGGATATACTAACCCCTCCGGCGGACCCTGGACCTTAGCGATGTAACCGGCAGCCTCCGTTCCTAAGAATGCAGTGAGTGTAGGACCTGCGATGACGTCGCGGCTTGTGGTTGGTCGCGTGAGCGGTCACATGAGCGGTCACGCGACCAATCACAAGCCGCAACGTCATCGAAGGTCCTTCACTCTGCATTCTTAGGAACGGAGGCAGACGCTTGGAGCGGTGAGAGCCAGGGGCCGTCCGAGGGGTGAGTATATCAATATTTTTTATTTTTATTCTTTATTTTATACATGAATATGGATCCCAGGGCCTGAAGGAGAGTTTCCTCTCCTTCAGACCCTGGGAATCATTCCGATATTTTGTGTCCCATTGATATGCATTGGTATCGGGTATCGGTATCGGCGATATCCGATATTTTTTGGGTATCGGCCGATCCAATCCGATACCGATACCTTTGCATATCGGAAGGTATCGCTCAACACTACTCAGAACCTATCTTTTGTATAGAAGACTTCTGAGCTTCTAATCCATATATCCGCTAACTTAGCCAAAGTTCATTGTGTAAGGAGGAAGAGGTGAGCTGTGACATCACCTATTGTGAATTGTGGATCCTGTGTTATCTACTGTAAATAAAGGTGTTAGCAGTCATTTTACATGAGGAGGAAGTGAGCTGTGACATCACCTATTGTGAATGGTGGATCATGTGTTATCTACTGTATATAGAGGTGTTATCAGTCATTGTACAGGAGGGGGAAGTGAGCTGTGACATCACCTATTGTGAATGGTAAATCTTGTCATCTACTGTATATAGAGGTGTTATCAGTCATTGTACAGGAGGAGGAGGTGAGCTGTGACATCACCTATTGTGAATGGTAAATCTTGTCATCTACTGTATATAGAGGCGTTACTTGTCATGGTAGTCCTGTCTGTGATGATATTGAAACTGCTGAAATCACCAAGGTTACTTACCGGTAGCTGTTTTTTCCGGAACCCATGACAGCACACCTGAGAGAGGGATGCGCCCAGCCAGGACAATAAACCTACTGAAATAAAAGGGTGGTACCTCTCCCCTGCTTCAGTTGGGTTACAGAGTATGAGAGGACATCTGGTTAATTTAAACAGATAACCAACACCACATTATATAAACAAAAGACACACAAACTATAGTGCCCACCCAAAAAGTGAGAAGGGGGGAATATACGAGTGCTGTCATGGGTTCCAGAAAAACCGGCTACCGGTAAGTAACCTTCGTGTTTTTCTTTCATCCATGACAGCACACCTGAGAGATTTTTTGAGAAATTAAACACCTTAGGGAGGGACCACTGATTGCAGAACCCTTCTACCATAGGTTAAGTCAGCAGAGGTGTAATAATTATATGGGATAACTCAGGAGACTCTTTGCGTGGAACAAGACAACTACAGTACACAGTTTTATAAGTGGTAAAGTCTATATTATCACACAGTGATTCAAACAGGTGCAGAGAGAAACTCAAGTCCACAACACTTGGTGTAAATATTAAACGCAGCTTAGCAGTCTATAGGAAACTTCAGAGGAAAATGCAATCAAGCAGAAAGTCTATGAAGCACAGTTATTCTTGAAGATACTTGACGCGAATAAATCCTTGTCTTAGTCCAAACACAGATAAATAAGCTTATAAGGCAGTTCAAATCATATCTTAGCTCAACCAGCTAAGAACTGTATCTCAGAACGATGGAACTCGCATTTCTCCGGCTTGATATACAGATCGTTCTCTTTCAGACGTCTTAAAACAGCTTTGACATGTTCTTCATGTCCCTGTAGAGAGTCAGAAAAGATTAGAATATCGTCCAAATAGATCACCACAAACTGGTCCAACAAATCTCTGAAAATGTCATTAGCAAGGTGTTGAAACGTTGCAGGGGCATTACAAAGCCCGAAGGGCATCACAAGATATTCAAAGTGTCCATACCGGCATCGGAATGCTGTCTTCCACTCATCCCCTGGACGAATATGCACCAAATTATAAGCCCCACGAAGATCCAGTTTAGGGAACACCTTAGCATGGCGGACTCTTTCCAGTAATTCGGGAATCAGAGGCAAAGGGTAACGGTTTCGTACGGTTACCTTATTGAGTTCCCGATAGTCAACACAGGGTCTTCTCAGGGTCCCATCCTTCTTTTTTACATAAAATATAGGTGCCCCTGCTGGTGAGGAAGAAGGACGTAGGAAGCCTTTGGCCAGATTTTCATCAATATACTCCTTTAAGGCTTGAATCTCAGGTGCCGCCAAAGGGTATACGTTACCAAAAGGAATAGCTGCCCCAGGAAGCAGCTCAATGGGACAGTCATAATGCCTGTGTGGAGGAAGCTGATCTGCATTCTTCTTGTCACAGATGTCAGAGAACTCTTTATATGCTGGAGGTAAAGAAAATACCTGTACATGTGGTTCCGTAGCCGTGGACTCAGGGACAGCTTCTGTTAACGCTGAGTTGCTCCTTGTTGGAAAGATAATCTCCTTGGTCTCCCAGTTGATAATTGGGTTCTGAGAACGCAACCAAGGAATGCCTAAAATCACAGGAAAATGAAGAGAAGAAATTAGCAAAAAAGAAAGTTGCTCCTGATGATTAGGCTCCAACAAAATTTCAAGGGGTACGGTCTCCTGATCCACAGGCCCAGAGATTAAAGGTGACCCATCCACTGTTTCCATGGTAATTGGAGAGGCTCTTTGCTGAATTTCTATACCATGTTCCTTGGCAAATGCGATATCCATGAAATTGCCACCTGTACCTGAGTCAATCATAGCTGCACTGGAAATCCACTGTCCTGAACACAGGATCTTAATAGGGAGAGAACAGTGAGAGTTCTTCTCCTTCAGCTCCTTGGGGGGTGAAGTCATAGAAAGTGAACGGAATACAGCGTTTAAAGGCAGGCTACATTCAGAGATGTCAGATCCATCATCACAGTTGTCATACTCCCCTACTGCTGCTAGCACCTTGTTAGGCCGTCTAGGACACTTAGGACAATTGATCAAGAAGTGGTCAGACTGGCCACAGTAGAAACATAGACTTTCACGAAGGCGATGCTCCCGGCGCTCATTGATCTCGCGCCTCTGAACAGAATCAATTTGCATGGGCACCTCCTCCAACTCCCGAGAGGTTTTACCTGCACGCTCTTTGGAAGGAAGGGAAAAGTTAGAAATACGGTTATATGCAGCAAATTTCTCCTGCCTACGCTCAGTAAGGCGAATGTCTATGCGCACACAATGCTGTATAAATGTCTCTAGCTCTTGTGGTGACTCAGAGCGAGCTAGTTCATATTTTATAATACTATACAGACCCCTTTTAAAAATAGGCAATTGTGCATAACTGTCCCAATTGGTATCTACCGCTAATCTCCTGAATTCTGTGGCATACTCAATAACAGAACGTTTAGCCTGGCGTAAAGACAACAAAGCAGATTCAGAAGTTGCACGGCGATTAGGGTCATCAAACATTAATACCATAGCGGCCAAGAAATCATCCAAGTTATTTAACCGTGGATCACGAGACTCAATCATCGGATTCGCCAAGGCGATCGCTCGTGAGGTCAGTAGCATTATTGCACACAATACTTTGGATCTATCAGTAGGAAAACGGTCAGCATGCACATCAAAATATAGCATACAATGATTCACAAAGCCAAGAAATTTGTCGCGATCACCATTAAATCTGAATGGGGGCAACTTAGGTGGGCTAGCTGATGGCGGTTGCCCAGAGGGTAAAGTCACTTGTGCAGCTATTTGCGTGCTTATGTCCTGAAAAGCCCATCCATACTGGGACCCTATGCCAGCAAGTTTGTTTTCCTGGGCTGCCATGCGGTTGCCCAAGTCCTGCAAAGTTTGTCCAAACACTTGTTGATTGTGTTCAAAGCTTCCAAACTTCTTTTGCAGACCTTCCACATCTTTCTGCAGTGATCTAATTATGGAAAACACCTGCTCTAATCTGCTTTCTGCAGACATTGTTCCAGCAGTCTCCTTTTTTTTATGGCTAGAGTATCCTGTAATAATTATAGGGGTTAACTCAGGAGACTCTTTGCGTGGAACAAGACAACTACAGTACACAGTTTTATAAGTGGTAAAGTCTATATCACACGGTGATTCAAACAGGTGCAGAGAGAAACTCAAGTCCACAACACTTGGTGTAAATATTAAACGCAGCTTAGCAGTCTATAGGAAACTTCAGAGGAAAATGCAATCAAGCAGAAAGTCTATGAAGCACAGTTATTCTTGAGGATACTTGACACGAATAAATCCTTGTCTTAGTTCAAACACAGATAAATAAGCTTATAAGGCAGTTCAAATCATATCTTAGCTCAACCAGGGAGGCCTGGTTAATAGTCTCAGGTTTTTGCAGAGCAGAAACAGCTTACATGTCCAGCAAATGCAGATGGAAGTAAACACGAGCAGCAGATGAAGGAGGATTACTGGAAACTGGTGCATGCAGCAGGAACTCAGAGCAGGGTAGCAGGATCACCACACAGGTTCACAGGAGCAGGTATATAGCCAAGTAGTAATCAGAGGTCAGGAGCTGGATGCAAGGCAAAATACTCTAGCACAGACTGAAGACTGTGGTGGAGTTTTATAGCAGGAAGACACAGTGCACATGAGACCAAAGACGCCATCTTGGAAAAGGGCAGTAATGCACAAAAGGTAAAAAATGTTCAGAGTCCTGACAAGAGGACAGATTCAGTCTGTAGTGCTTAAAGAAGGTAGATGGTGAGGACCAGGTAGCGGCCTTACAGATCTGATCAACGGATACCTCCGCTTTTCCAGCCCAGGTGGTACCCACGGCTCTGATGGAGTTAGCCTTGATGCCTTCAGGAACGAGAGCGCCACTCGCAGAGTATGATAAACTAATAGCCTCCCTGATCCATCTGGCAATGGTACTTCTAGATACCCTGTAACCCTTTCTGCTACCCTAGAAGGCTAAGAATAGGGACTGGTCCTTTCTCCACTGACTGGTCATGGACATATATTCTAACATGGACCTCCTCACCTCTAAGGTATGGAATTTTTCTACCTCCGGATTTTTAGGGTTATTACAGAAGGAGGGAAACATGATCTGGCTCCTATGGAATTTACGAACTACCTTGGGGAGATATGCCACATCAGGTCTTAGAACAATCCTGTCCTCATATACCTGTGTGTAGGGGGGACATATAGACAGGGCTTGTATGTCACTTACCCCACGGGCAGATGTTAGGGCCACTATCAACACCGTTTTAAGCGTGAAGGATTTCGCAGATAACTCCTGTAAGGGCTCAAATGGTTCCCTAGTTAGTGCCTCTAAAACTAGGTTCAGGTCCTATGGAGGCATTTTTGGAACTATAACCAGTCTTGATCAACTACAGGATCTTATAAATCGGGACACCCATCTATTTGATGCTAGGTTGCAATTTTACAAGGCACCCAAGGCCGACACCTGTACATTGAGAGTGTTAGTTGCTAACCCTAATTGCAATCCTGACTGCAGAAATTATACAATAGCTCCTACGGGAGCATCATCCCCCAAGGGCTGCCCTAAAAACTCCAGTAATCTCTTCCATGTTCTACCATAGATCCTTGAAGAAATCACCTTCCTACTCTTCAACAGGGTGGATACTAGCCCTTTGTGAGAACCCCTGCCGACTCAGTAATGCCCTCTCAAATTCCATGCTGCCAGATGGAAGCCCTTCACTTGAGAGTTTTTTGGAAAAAAGATCTATATGGTCAATTTAAGGAGCGCTATGGCTACAGAGCACACTGCAATAGATTAGTGGTAAACAAACCTTTTATTAAACCACTACGCGTTTCAGCAGCGGACTGCTACCTTCCTCAGGTAGATTTAGGTAAATCCACCAGAGGAAGGTAGCAGTCCGCTGCCGAAACGCGTAGTGGTTTAATAAAAGGTTTGTTTACCACTAATCTATTTCAGTGTGCTCTATAGCCATAGCGCTCCTTAAATTGACCACATACATATTTTTTCCAAAAAACATTGATATTCCCCTTGAAGGCTTGTGGCTGGAGCAGCTTGGGGCCATAGAATTCATCTCCAGAAAACAGGCCCTGAAATGATGTCACATCCTCTGTAGTGGAATCACGTGACTGGATCTTGGGCCCACGTGACTAGACCAGGAAGCACAGCACAGGAGCAGTCCTGAAGCAACACAGCAGGAGTGCACGAAGACATCTGCTACCAGAGTTGTGCAGGGGTGCACAACCCTTCCAGGTGAGAGGCTAACCCGCCCACCTTTCATTGAAACATCCCAATTAAAACATCTGGTGCTTCTCATGCTGCGCTCATCCATGTTTATTGTCCTTCAATTGAGAGTGGAACACTGGTCCCTGGGTAAGAAGGTCCAGGATCTCTGGAAGAATCCATGGATCGGTAACGGATATCAACCTTAGAAGGGATAACCATGGTCTCCTTGGCCAAAATGGAGAAATGAGAATCAAAGTCGCTTGATCCTCCCTGATCTTCCTTACGACCACTGGAATCATCTCTATCGGGGGAAATACATAGGCCATACTGAACTTCCAAGGTCTACTGCAAAAGCATTCGCCCTTGGATTTAATGAACAGAAGTTCCTCACTTTCCTGCTGTGTAAACTTACAAACAGATCCATCTCCGGCCTCCCCCATGCCCGCACTATTTGCTTAAAAATTAGAGGATTTAGAGACCATTTTCCCTGTCTCAATTTCTTCCGACTCAGGAACTCTGCTTTTGTGTTTTCTATTCCCTTATGTGAAATGCCGTAAGGGACATTAGGTGTTGCTCTGATAGCTGGAGTAGGAGGTTTCCTGCCCCCATAAGGGTATGGTACCTCGTTCTCTCCTGGTGGTTGATATAAGACACGACTGCGAGATTGTCGCACATGACTCAGGCATGGTGACCCCGAAGGAAGGGGAGAAAGTGTCTTAAGGCTCTTTCCACAGCCCACAGCTCTTTTAAGTTCGAACTCTGATCTCTTTCCAGAGGAGACCAGGTTCCCTGCACTGAGTAGGATGTTAGATGTGCCCCCCATCCGGTATTACTCGCATCCGTCGTGATGACGTCCTCCACCGGCCTCAACCACTGGACCCCTGATGCCAAATGCTTTCTTACTGTCCATCAGGACAGGGAGTCTCTTACTGTCAAAGTAAGATGTAACCTTCCCTCTAAGTGCCCTTTTAACGACCTCTGTGCTGAGAGGACCGCCCACTGTAGTGGTCTCAGGTGAAATTGGGCCCATCTTACTGCTGGTATACAAGATGCTAGGGATCCTAGCAAGGACATCACCTTTCTTAGTGTCATTTTTAGCTGATGTATTGCTGACAGTGCCAGGGCCATTATTTTGGCTATCTTATCCCCTGGTAGGAGACAGATTTGGAGCTTGGAGTCCAGAACCAGCCCCAGGAGGGATTGTATATTTTCTGGTCTTAGCCTTGATTTAAGGGTATTTACCATCCAGCCTAGCTCCTCTAGGACCACCGTCACCCTCCCTCTCCTGATCTGCACAATGATTTTCCGACCTCCCAACTATAAGGGTACCGTCACACAGTACCATTTTGATCGCTACGACGGCACGATCCGTGACGTCGCAGCGATCGTATGATTATCGCTCCAGCATCGTAGACTGCGGACACACGTTGCAATCACGGCGCTGGAGCGATGCCGAATTCCCGGGGTAACCAGGGTAAACATCGGGTAACTAAGCGCAGGGCCGCGCTTAGTAACCCGATGTTTACCCTGGTTACCAGCGTAAACGTAAAAAAAACAAACAGTACATACTCACATTCCGGTGTCTGTCCTCCGGCGTCTCAGCTTCTCTGCACTGTGTAAGCACAGCGGCCGGAAAGCACAGCGGTGACGTCAGACGTCACCGCTGTGCTCGCTTTCCGGCTGGCCGGCGCTCACAGTGCAGAGAAGCTGAGACGCCGGAGGACAGACACCGGAATGTAAGTATGTACTGTTTGTTTTTTTTACGTTTACGCTGGTAACCACGGTAAACATCGGGTTACTAAGCGCGGCCCTGCGCTTAGTTACCCGATGTTTACCCTGGTTACAAGCGAACACATCGCTGGATCGCTGTCACACACAACGATCCAGCGATGTCAGCGGGTGATCAAGCGACGAAAGAAAGTTCCATACGATCTGCTACGACGTACGATTCTCAGCAGGATCCCTGATCGCTGCTGCGTGTCAAACACTGCGATACCGTAACGATATCGCTAGAACGTCACGAATCGTACCGTCGTAGCGATCAAAATGGCACTGTGTGACGGTACCCTAAGGAAGTCGTCCAGGTACAGGATGATAACAATGTCCCGAGAACAAAGGCAGGCCATCACCTCCGATATTACTTTTGTAAGTACTCTCAGAGCCACTGACAGACCGAATGAAAGGGCTGTATACTGGTAATGCCTAACCTGTCCTTGGACATACAGAGCCACCCTCAGGAATTTTTGATGGTCTCGATGGATTGGGATGTGGTAATAGGCATCTTTTAAGTCGATGATCGCTATGAAGCAATCCTGGAAAAATAGCTTTATAGTTGTGCTCACTGACTTCATTTTGAAGGAATAATTCACAATCCAACAGTTGAGCTTTCTTAGGCTGACGATGGTTCTCTAAGGACTATCTGGCTTCTGTATCAAAAAGAGGGGGGAATAAAATCCCCTTTCCAATCTCTTTCACCGGGACTTCGCACAGAACTCATTTTTGTAACAGTCCCAAAATCTCCGCCTTCAGGGCCAGCTGTTCTCCTGGTGATTTCCTGCAGGGTGTTAATATAAATGTCTGGTGGGGTGGATGGACGAAGTTTATCTTCAGACCGTCCTTGATGACACTCAAGATCCAGCGACTGGGGGAGATATTCACCCAGGCAGGGAGAAGGAGAAACACCCCCCCTACCTCTGACCTGACGTCATCGGGGGGGGGGGGGCTTTTTTGAAGATGTAGAGGGCCCTCTGAACATATATCCAGACCCCTTCCAATCCTTGAAGTCCCAGCTCTTTCTTTCTCCTCCTCCGAAAAGACTTCCTAGCTTCCACCGAGAAATGGGGAAACCCATTCTTCTTGTCACCTGCCTTCTCCAATATGTCCTCTAGCTTCTGCCCAAAGAGAAACTGGCCGTCACATGGGATGGAGCAGAGTCTATTTTTTGAAGACAGGTCTCCCGGACACCCCTTCAGCCATAAGACCCGTCTAGCCGCGTTGGATAGGCTCGCCAACCTAGCCGCTAACCTCACAGAGTCTGCTGAGGAATCTGCTAGAAAGGCCGCTGCTCCCTGCAACAAAGCCATATTGGACAAGCTCTCAACTCTCGGAACCTTACTTCTAAGTTGTTTCTCCATCTGTTGCAGCCAGGGAGCGGGCAGTACATGTCCCAGCTATCGCCACCTTTAGACCCCCCCGCGGCTGCCTCCCAGATGTGCCTCAGGAACCCATCAGCTTTCTTATCTAACGGGTCTCTAAGTGTGCCAGAATCCTCCAGCGGCAGGGATGACTTCTTAGAGGACTTTCCCAACCCTCCAAGTTCTTCTCCTGAAAGGGGTATCTCCTTTTAGAAGATGAGGGCAGGCTACCAGACCTCTCCAGCTTCTTCCATTCTTTATCTATGAGCGCCTTTATCCTGGAATTAACTGGAAATATGTGGTTCCTTTTTTCCTCCAAGCCCCCCAAACATAAGATCATCTAGGGATTTAGGTGCCCTTTCCTCCTTTAGTCCCATTGTTGACCTGACTGCCCTAACCAGTCTATCAGTGTCCTCGGCCGGAAAGCAAGGTCGGCTGCCTACATCACTGTCCAAGGAGGAGGAGGGGGAGTAGGACGGGGATTCAATATGATACTCCCCAACAGATCGCGAGGCCTCTGATTCTGTGACAAGCCCCTAAGCTCTCTTGCTTCCCTTTTTTACCGCTGTCTTTAGGGAATCTTGCACCTCTGCCCTGATCATGGCCCTAAGGCTCATGGTGAACTCGGGGGGTCTCTTCCCGTATCGTTTCTTGTATGCAGTCAGAGCAGAGATCTTGCTGCCAATGGACTGCCAGCAGGATTTTACAAAGGGCACACTCATTCCTCCTTTTAGCGCTAGCCTTCCTAGGCCCCTAGTGATTTAAGCATTTAAGCAGAAAATGGCCTCTATTAACAACAAAGGTGACATTCTCGTAGACCACTCACCACCCGCTGTCAAATCAAGGGTACCAGATTCAGAGGCTGATCAGGGGTATGTATAACGTCCCTCCTGGCTACTGAGGAGTCCCGCGATCTCTGATCGGGACAGCTTCCACTCCTGCCACTCGAGCGGTGCTCCTTTTAGTGCGACCGAGCTGGTGACCAGGCACAGACACTAGTGATAGCTCCTGCTGCTACTGTCCACTGGGATCCTCCATGATGGGGGAGCTTCGGACATAAGTGCTTGTTCTGTGGTCATCCCTCCTTATAAGAGGTATCCACTGATCTTCCCGTCTCCTCTGGTGCCCAACCGATGCCACTCCCCCTCCACCTGCCCCGCTGGGACTCGCCAAGTATCCACACGTCCTGGCCAGCTTTTTCGCCCTGGGCGTCGCCATCTTGGTCCCTGCGCACACCCATCGACGTTACGTGGGCACGCCCATTCTCAGCGTGCCTTGTGGGCGACGTCAGCGGCATGCACCCCCGGAAGCCGGGCTCCCTATGGAGCGGCGGTCAGAAGGCAGAGGAGGGAGAACGGCGCGGCGGCTGCAGAAAAGCCGCATGGCCAGTTACTGCGCCGCCCCACTCCCACATGTGGGAGGCAAGGCAAGTGTTCCCCATGGCCATTTTTCTACTCTAAATGAAGCACTGTTGTGATCTTTGTATTTCATTCAGGGCAGCTGTTGTGATGACAGCCAACCACCTGATGACAATACGAGATCTGTAATACTACCGCTGATGATGCCTCTTGTCATTCTAGGAGAACTTCAGAAACATTGAAATGGGAGGAAAAGAAAAAAAAGTTACAGCTGGAATTTCAACATTTCCTTCTAATTTAGCACGCAAGTTTAGATAAGTATAGATGGTACCATCTCGTGAGCAGCTTTAGTTTGGCTCCTTAGCCTTTTAAGTAGCTCAACACAGTTATCGGATTAAAGCTATAAAGTAGGTGTGAAGTAGAGAAGTGTAAAGGCCCCGTCTCACATAGCGATTTACCAACGATCACGACCAGCGATACGACCTGGCCGTGATCGTTGGTAAGTCGCTGTGTGGTCGCTGGGGAGCTGTCACACAGACCGCTCTCTCCAGCGACCAACGATCAGGGGAACGACTTCGGCATCGTTGAAACTGTCTTCAACGATGCCGAAGTCCCCCTGCAGCACCCGGGTAACCAGGGTAAACATCGGGTTACTAAGCGCAGGGCCGCGCTTAGTAACCCGATATTTACCCTGGTTACCAAAAAAAACAAACAGTACATACTCGCCTTTCGGTGTCCCTTGCCGTCTGCTTCCTGCTCTGACTGAGCCGCCGTACAGTGAGAGCAGAGCGCAGCGGTGACGTCACTGCTGTGCTGTGCTCTCACTGTACGGCGGCACTCAGTCAGAGCAGGAAGCAGACGCCGGGGGACCTGACGGACATCAGATGGTAAGTATGTACTGTTTTTTTTTTTTTACATTTACGCTGGTAACCAGGGTGTAAACATCGCGTTACTAAGCGCGGCCCTGCGCTTAGTAACCCGATGTTTACCCTGGTTACCAGTGAAGACATCGCTGGATCGGTGTCACACACACCGATTCAGCGATGTCAGCGGGACCTCAACGACCAAAAAAAGGTCCAGGCCATTCCGACACGACCAGCGATCTCGCAGCAGGGGCCTGATCGCTGGTACGTGTCACACATAGCGAGATCGCTACTGAGGTCGCTGTTGCGTCACAAAACTTGTGACTCAGCAGCGATCTCGCTAGCGATCTCGCTATGTGAGACGGGGCCTTAAGTAATCGAAGTCACAATTGAAGGTTCTCAGTTAACTCATTCTGCAGCCAGCAATGTGTAGGGAGACAAAGACTTCAAAAGTTAAATAATTGCATTTTTAATTAAACCCAACTGTAAATATATATATTTAGACACAAATACATGCATTTAAGTGAAAAAAATCCAGATGGCAAGAATCCCCTGTAATTGAGCATGCACATGTAATAATATTAGAGTAATAGATATCTTCAGTGAAAATGTACATATTAATATTTGAGTAACCTACTGACCTTGCAAAATCTGTGTTTTAACACTACTGGCTTAGTTGCTAGTCATTATGTCCTTGCTGTAATGGAAATTCGCTTCATGTAGTCATTTTTTTCTGTGCTTGTAGAAGACAAGCAGAGCTGAAGTGTAAAGTATAGGAGAGGGACAGATCGGCAAAGCTCATGATGAATCAGGAGGTGACTGCAGCCTTGGAGATTTTCTTCAAAAAGAGTCATGTACTATACAGAATAAGATACGGTAGATCCAATCTCATCTCTGGAAACACTGCTTGATATGTCTCCTGACAGCTTCTCTTTATGTGGTTGCACACTCAATAATTATCGAGCAAAACATTAAACTGAAGCAACCCTTCACTTGTTTTACATCAAATTTGAGCTTGATGAATGTTTTTTTTGGAGCTTGTGAGGTCTCCATAAAATCCCTGAATCACTCGACTACTGAGGTCTCCTTGGAAGATTAAATGGAGATTTACACTAAAAACATCTTTAGATCTTACAGAAATGGGTGGCGTGCTCGGCTATAGTAGCTGAGAGAACAATATCATTTACTCTATTAACTACCCAGTTTACAACTACCAACTGCAGGTCTTTGATGCCGAGGACTAGACATAAATTTCTATCTTGTCATTCTGAAAGTTGGAGATTTTATTACCCTACATTAAAAAAAAACCATGTATTATTACTACTGAATTGTAGGTCGATAGTGCACCAAAAACTACACTTTATAGCTCATTATATTTTTAGGGGGGATAGTGAGAAAAAAAGAATAACACAGGCAATGTGATGTGACCGCACCGTACAAGCTCAATAAAGGCCTGTCCCCAAAATCGTAAGTTATTCATTAGATAGAGGATAACTTGCTGATAGGAATCTGACCGCTGGGTCTAGGCAATGTTGCACCAGAGAGCCAATTATCTTCTAGTGGAGAGCTGCTAATTTGGATTCTCATGCTACCTCCCTATGTAGGGCATAACTTTTGGGAAAAAAAACCCTTTCAGGCATGTCAAGCAGTCAACCAACACACTACTCAATAGTAAAGAGGGGCAAAAAACAAACAAACAGATGACTCTCAATAGGGTTATAAAAACCTCTACAGACATCTCCAGTTCAGGTCACTATGTTATTGCTAAGCAAAAGTAGAAATTGAGTAGATATTTATTCACAATTTCATATTGGGAACTATAAAGCAAAACTACAAAGCCTATGTTATGGGTTCACTAGGCGAGTTGGATTCTCTAGGCCAAGGTGAGCAGCAGGGACCAGAGGTGATGACACAGAGGAAAAGGGCAGCATGTAGATCAGTGAGAACCAGCACCACAGGGGACGAAGGACAGAAAATGGACAATGGAAGAACTAGATGCTGCTGGAGGACAGACACACCGAAACAGGAGAAACATACAAGCAGTTCGGAACTTGCTGCAGGGATATGGTTAAAAGAGACATAGCTGCCAGAGACAATCAGGTACCTTGCTATTGGAAATAAGCATATGACGTCTAAGACGATGGTGGAAGCGCCAAGCTTTCCAAGGCAAAAGTGCTTCAGGAAAACACTGGCAGTTGTTTTCATGAAGTGTCTTTGCTAACGTTTTTTCAGAATCTTTTGGAGCGGTGGAGTATACTTTTAAGTATATATTAGAACAAACCTGCTGCTTATTTTTTATTTATTGTGCTTTGCTTATATAGTGCCATCATATTCCTCAGCGCTTTACAGACATTATTATTGCTGTCCCCATTGGGGCTCACAATCTAGATTCCCTATCAGTATAACTTTAGAATGAGGGAGGAAACCGGAGAACCCGCAGGAAACCTACGCAAGCACAGGGAGAACACACTAATTTCTTGCAGATGTTGTCCCTGGTGAGATTTGAACCCAGGATCCCAGCGCTGCAAAGCAACAGTGTTAACTCTTAACCTCTGTAAGATATCCGAACCCTGAAGCAGTTAAAAGAGGTAACACAAGATGGAACATGTGCACAGAGATGTCAGAAAAATCGGAATCCGTCTGAAAAAGACAGCGTGTTCACATATCCTAATCCAGCGAATAGGAAATCCAGGAGTTGCTGAGAAGATAATTAGTCAGCTAACTGGAGCAATCTTGAGGTAGATGCGGCCAGCTCCTACACAGTAGCTAGGTGCTGTACTTGCAGGAATACTCAGGCAGCTGACAGCCGCCCGAGCCGGCCTTAAAATGCAGTGTCTGGCGATATGGGAGGTGTTTACAGAATTACCAGAGTAACCCAGCATAGACTAGTACAGAGGGAAGGAGCAAGACCGGGACAAGTAAGTAACAGCTTAAAGGAAGATTTTTTTTGGAAGTAATATCAATTTACAAAAACAAAAAAAGGTCCTCCGTGATCACTAGTACCTCAACCATGTCCCTATTCACCAGAAAAAAAAAAAGCGTCCACTTTATTAGTAGGATTTCTAGGATAATATAAATAGCGCACACATTAAGTATTTTGTAAACAAAGCTATAATTTCTGATTATGCAGAATTTCCCAGCGAGAGCCAGTGTTTACTTCAAGGGTTGTCTAGGCTAGGTAAAAATGTCCGCTTTCTTCCAAAGAACTGCACCACAACTGCCCACAGTTTGTGTCTGGTATTGCAGCTTACCTTCAATCATTTATATGGAGCATAGCTGCAATACCGGACACAAACCATGGACATAGGTGGTGCTGTTTTTGAAATTTGGACAGTTCCTTGACCTATGGGCACTTTCTATAATGATGTCGTTTTGAATTCATCCAATAAAGGTCCAGTAAAAATGGCAGCATCTTCACAGACTTTCTGTACATCAGACTGTGTAATACTAAATTAGATCAAGTCCAGCAAGCTATGTTTAGATGTTCCCAGAAAAGTCATTGCCAATGACAGATACAGTGACAAACAGGGCAATTTACGCGGGTACTACACACACCCTAATTAATAAGTATTTTCTTTATTAGCATCAAATGAAAGCATTAGCTGGCAGTGTCCCGGATCCACCCCTACATGCCTGTAATCCCATCAGTTTTCTATCTGCCAAACCCTCGAAATACAGTACAAGCCGTCCTCTTTTTTGGAAGATTTAGATGTCATTTCCCTGTATTTTTTTTTCCGATCACAAGTTTTATCCAAAAGTAGCCAAAATGTGCAATGATGACTCATGGAAAATGGGGGTGGTGATGGTAAAGACCTGTCATGTCTGTGGTCAGCACTGGTTTACACGCATATAAAACCTTTACTAAGGAACAAAATTCCCAGGACCCAGAAGTGAGTTTTCTGGATGAAGAAAGGAGTAATATATATTCCTAACACCAAGGATTATATTATCACTCAATTATCTATCCAATGTAAGAACCCAACTGGGACGTCTTGAAAAAACATAACAAAAAAAACAAAAAAACAGAGAGGTCTTATCACACATGCTTTTGAGATATAGAAGTTATCATTGGGGACTGTGAACTCATGGATCTCCACTTCTTTAGTTAGGAGACTCCTTAACCCATTACAATGGGCCTGCTACTGAAATCAATGGAATCCAGAGAGGATTAAAACGGTAAGTGAAGTATGAAGGGAATAAATTTCTCTTTGTTTTTAAACTTTGGGGTATTCCCATCTTATAAACTGATGCCATATCACTAGGAGAATACATCCCTTTATGGTTGACTGTCAAACCTTTGGGATATCCACTGATCTTGGCAATGAAAAGGAATTAGTGCAGCATCATCTTCTGAGTTATTTTCCCTTCACAGTGATACGGCACTAGCTCCCCTTCATTCCCAAGGATTTGGCATGATTGAATGAGTCATCTAATCCGTACCTTATGCTGGGCAGGCATAAGGATATGGTTATTGGAATACAAATCACCAGATCCTTTTGTTGTCCAGGTGATAGGCCACTGCCAGATGATTCTGGCAGCGACTCTCTGATAAAGAACACAACAGCGTTCACCAAGCATGGGTGTTGGGAGATAGCTATCAGCTGAACGATCCTATAGTCTGAAGGGGGTCTGATCTTCACTAACCATAAAACAATGGCACGCCCTAGCGTAAGAACCATTACCTTATGAGATGGAAGTTATGTAAAAAGTGCCCAAAAATATACAGTCCATGTGTCACATGAAACGACCACATAGTAAGCATACGACAACTGTATACTAAAATGATGCACCATTTGGATCTCCACTTACCCTTCGGCCTTTTGGACCTCTTATGCCTTGCGCCCCACGTGATCCAAGCAAACCCTGTTATGACACAAGAGAATAACACACATAATGGATGCAAGGCACTGGTAATGCACCAATATAATACATACATATATATATAGAAATAATATAGAGGTTAAGATTGGTTGTACAGTCAGTGAATAAACCAAAAAAGGAGTTTCGATAAGACTGTCCTCGATATGATCTAACTGACCAATATGATAAAATACATATTATGTGTATTTGGCTATCCACATTAACAATATAGACCCAGCTCAATCACTACGTATCAATCACGTCAGCAGCTTGGTAATTTTTAGCCAAAGGATTGAGAGGAACATATCACTTACCGATGGTCCTGGAGGACCTGGAGGACCTAGTAGTCCAGGATTACCAGTGTGACCCTGAAAAGTAAAGAAATATTTGATGAGGTTGCCCACTGTTTGAAAATCGAATACATTGCATGTGGCATTCTATAGAATAATGCACAAAAAAGATAAAATTCAAGTGAAATCTCACGCTATCAAGCCATGCTTTTCATTGGACTTTCATAGAGTTAGGTCAGCATCTTGAGATGTAGTTTTGCCTATAATATCTCAGTCCATAGTGGTCGCTTTTAATCGTGAGTTCTATATGTCATGGTCCGAGCAATCGGAAATAGCGGTGTCATATTGTTTAGTTATTACATCAAGCCAATAAGCAGCGGGAATGATGACAATGTGGAACTCATAGTAGTCTTTCAATGTGATGTGAATCTGTAACTATCATGTATATATGGATGCAACAAAAAGGGGTTGTCCATCACTTCCTTTATTTTAAAAATAAATAAAATGTGTGCTGCAAAAAATTCCCCAAAAAAACACGTGCCCCCCGCTAGTCTCTCTACTTCTCTTGTTGCGAGAGACATCATGTGACAGATGTAGCCAATCAATGGCACCAGCAGTCACTTGCTGTATGTGCCGGAAAACAGCGACTCTTGCTCTCTCTTCTAGTTTGGATGTTACATGATCAATGCAGCAGGTGATTGGTGGCGCTCCCTGCTGGAAAAGGAAGCGACAAGATTGACAGCAAGACACTGGCAGCACTACCAAGGAAAGCAAATATCTACTTTTCTTCAGATTACTATGGGATATATATTTTTTTAAATAAAAAAGGAGTAGTCAGGCTCTTTTAAAGGGTAAATCCATACAGGACAGAATTGGCTCTGAGGTATCACTGGATTTTTGCAGTTACAATCAACAGTGGAAAGTGACAGAGATTTTACAAGACTGATCCACATGTTCGGATGTCTGCACAGAAATGTGAGAATGCGTCGTTTTTTCCTAAAATCCTACATCATCCGGTTTCAGATTTGTTGTGGATTTTCACAGCAGATTTTCTATGTAGTAGTGGAGAAAATCGGTAGTGAATTAGCAGCAAAATCTGCATTGAACTCCATGAAGGAGATATGGGGGAATTTTCATCTCATGTGGACTTACCCTAATACTCCATTTTCATTCTGACTTTTTAATCATTTTAGAGCTAATCTGGTTTAATTTTGGAGCCTGATTCTTCGCCGAATATGATTTGAGTACGTTTCCATTTTTGTCCAAGCACAGAGACGGACTACTGGCTTTCTCCGCCAACAAGAGTCCTGATGGATAAGTAAGGCTATTTTGTAAAATGGGTACATTCACTACAACTATTTGGTTTATTTGGTGGACTGCCTCTTTGAACATACACCCTGTGGCTCATCCAAGAGGGGCTTTAAATAGTGCATTTCAGTGGAAGCCTTGTGCACGCAGGAAATACCTGGTTCAAATACACATAAACAGACAGGGCGGGGGTAAAAACGCCAGGGTAATTAAGGTAAACAGAAGCTCCTGTAATACTCTGGGCTGTGCAGACGTCAGGGCACACAGGTATCCGACCACACTAGAAAAATACACTCCCCTTAAGAAAATAAAGAAAGCCAAACACACGAGGCAAGAGCTATCCAAACACTCAGACAGACGCTCTCTGAAAGGGAATCCAACCAAGCACGTGGCTACCGGAGAAGAATGACAGCAGTGAACGAAGGCAATCGACACGTGTACATTTACCAGCATGGGCTTGTGGTTACTATATGTAAATCGGAAAGCAATTAAGCCGATGAACACTGAGCGATGCATTGCCAACTTTCTTCACATATATTTATGGAATCACAGGGCGATGCTGTCATGAACGATGCTTTGGATGGAGGCTTACGTAACTTAAGACGTGCAGCACAATATATACGAGAAATATCCAATCAATGTCTACGTATAAGTGTATGTACAGGATGTGTGTTATTCCTATCCTGTATGGGGCTTAAGTAATAGACCGATTCTTACCAGTGTTCCCTTCTCTCCTGGAGGTCCCGGAGCCCCAATAGTGCCTCGGTCTCCCTAAAAAACACAGTGTAATTCATCTGGATGTTATTATTAAAGCATTTTATTAGGTCCGGGATGACATATGATACATTTTTAATGAAACATTGACAGTACCCTAGGTCTTTAAATCATTACCCTTACCTTTTCTCCTGCAATCCCTGTCTCTCCCACTGGACCAATAAATCCTGGAAGACCCTGTGTAGAAAATATATTAAAATGCTGAAATTAGCAACGTTGTCCCTTCAACACAACCTCAAAATGGTGCTTAGGTTTTATCAAGTCTCCAGTGCCTTGAAATTTCAGATTTATCCCAAGTTATAGTCTGATGCACTCACAATTCCTTTGGTTGCCACTGGAAACAGACAACAAGCTTGTAGTCAGACAATACCCAACAGTTTAGTTCTTGTAGAGTGGCTTTACCTACCTCACACTATTTGACAGGATAAAGCTTTGGATAATGTAAATCACCTGAGTAAACATTGTGTAGGTGCACATCAGTCGGGACAAGAAGTTACCGATCCCTCAGTAAGAAGTTTATTATATTTATTTCCGTACAAAATGTTTACACAGACAAAAATGTGTTATTATTGTCATTGTATTGGAAGTGTAATAGAGTTGTCGGACTTGGGGCATGCTGGTTCACCTGGCTGACAAATGCTCAGGGTCTGTTACATTAATTTAGCCAAGTATTGCGTTGTTAGGACTTTATTAGGCAAAAACTGGTGCCAAGATGAGGAAGTCAGTTGTTAGAGAGCGCGAGTCCAAGTACAGTGCCCAACAAGAGGCCAACAGGAATAGGTCTGGATTGATGTAGAGGTAGAGCCGGGCTATGAGGTAGTGGAAAGATGCCTATAATGTGAGGACTTGCCATTATCTCAGAGCAAAGCTCCAGTGAGAGGTCAGTGGGGTCTAAGCCAGGCTGACAAATGGCGCAATGGAGGGGCACATGTTTAATAGAGACTATGAAAAAGGTATTGGGGTGGTATTTGATTGATGCCACGGTGCAGAAGGGTGCAAACATTCCCTACTTAAGTAACCTACATGCCCTGTGGTTCCATTGGTTTTGTGAAATGCAAAGAGATTTCAGCTCTGAAGTTAGCTGTGGTTACATTGGCAATGAGAAATGCAGGGAGATATCACCTCTGGAGCCAGCAGAATTGTGAATGCAGCACTGGACTATAATTATAGGCTCTCGATCACAGTAAGTAATAGAATATATTTACAAAGCTTCTCATGTTTTATGTAGATTATCAAGACCACATCAAAACCAAATGGATCCAAGCAGAGAGACTGTAGTGCCATTTACTTACAGACTAACTCTTATAAATTTCTAGTGCTAATCGCAAAGCTTTTTAAAGGAATGAAACAAAAATATTAAAAAATCAACCCTTGTGAATGTCCATTTAGCAGTAATGAAGGGTATTAATTAGCCCATTAATGTATGGGATGTAACAAGGATGAGGGAGACATTTTACTTGGAAAAATATGCCCCTATAATAGTATTTTTCCAGACAGTTGATTTAGGATTAAGATATTCTGAAAGCAAAGAATGTAATATTGTTATTGGCAGCTCAGGTAAAGATTTCTGTTCTTGCAGAGTTCTTACAGCGATGTGTAAATACTGGATTGGATTTGAAAGCAAGAATTAACAGTTCCAGGTTATATAACAGCATGAGAAAGGCCTTGTGTATTGCAGATCTGCTGGCTAGCGCCATGGAAGATGTCTATACTAAATACACCTCCAGTCTCCATCAGGAAATCATAGTTAGTGGCCTCCCATCAGTAATGGAGACAGTGACTGTTATGGGGGTATTGAGAAATATTTCCCGGGCAGAGAAACTATTTACAGCACCTGTTCACCGATCTTCCCAGCTCTTCCTGTGTTTCCTGGCTCACCCTGGAGAAATAGGAAAAGACATAGTCACTCAGAAAATAAAGAACTCACATCTCTCAGCACATAAAGATTAAGCAAACGGCATAAGGAAGCTGGCAAAAGGAAATTCTCAAACTATAAGCTCATACTAGGCCCTGGATTTCTGGCATGCAACCAAGATGGGAGAGGATAGTCCCTACGTATGATAGCAGAACTGAAGATGTACACAGACACTTATGACTATGTGGAACATGACCTGATGCAAGGCAGTAAAAGGTTCTCCTTTTGGAGACTGAAAGCTAGAGTAAAGAGACAGATGGATCAGGCAATGCTCCCTGGGTGAAAAGTAAGCAAATTCGCGTTTCTTCAACTGAAGAAAGCGGTTGTTCTAGTTCTGCCTTTTGGAACTAACTACCTTATAATTCAATGCCAGACCCTTTAAAGTAGAGCAGTCACCAGATTTGACAACACAAAATACATACATTACCAACTACCGTATATCTCTAGATTTAAACATATACAAAAATGGAACAGCACAACACCAATAAGTGGGTGCACGCCTCCCCAACAAAACCTCCAATACTTGCCCCAATCCATATAGGGAAAAATGAAGGCAGCACTCCAATATTCAGTTGAAAAAATGTGGTTTATTTCAAACCCACATGCTGTGGCAACGTTTCGGCTCACACTGAGCCTTTCTCCAGCCTTGCTATTTCTATTTATAGTGGGTTTTCTTGTTGATTTTGATGATTGGCAGCTGTCACACACTTCTCAGCATGCGTTTCAAAAACGCAAGGTAGGAAAAAACGCATGTAAACGCGGCAAAACACCGCGTTTTTTTTACCGCATGCAAAAACGCATGCGTCTAAAAAACACGGCGTTTTGCCGCGTTTACATGCGTTTTTTTCACCACCTGCGTTTGCGTTTTAAACGCCGTGTTTTTAAACGCAAATGTGAAACTAGCCTAACTTGTTTAGCCATTTTTCATTTCCTGTGCTGATATTGGATCATTGTAAATTTGCAGATTATATATTATTCTGTTAATCAACCTTTCACCTTGTGCATTATTGAATGTTTGGCTGCTTCCATCTGTGGTGACCACATGAATTTCCTTTCCCTCCTGGACTGTATACGCAGACAGATTTTGTTACACATTATGTAACCCTAATGCCTCGTTGTGTATAACATGTCATGACTACAATTTGGAATTATATCACTTTGTACATTTTATCGAGGCTTCATTCATAATCAGTGATTTCATTCACTGACTGCAGGCAGAATTGTGATATGGCGAGAAATGAGAAAAAAAAAATCATTAGAAAGTTGTAAAATTTGTACAAATTTGAACTACACATTAAAATGTACTTCGTCCAATCTGGAAAGAAACATAAATCTGAGTGTGAATGCCATACAGCTTTTCAGCCTTTTTTTAACGAGTGTTGAAAAAAAAAAAATTTTTTTCACCTATTTTCATCTTTTTTTTTTTTTTTTTTTTTTATCAAAAATATTTCACTTTGTTACAATTCTGCATATGTACAGTCCTATGGTAAAAAAATGTTAGAGAAATAACACCATGCTGCGTTTTGAAAACAAAATTCCAAAATCCTAAAAAATGCCAAATACAATTTATTGAAAAGTCATAACTATTTTTATTTTAAAGGCGTTTTCCGGGCCAAGCCGCATCTTTGTCAGTGACTGTATTATGCTTATATATCTAGTTTTGACAGCTATTGCTCAGCCCCAATAAAACAAATGGTACTGAGTTGTAATACCAGATACAATCTAAGATTGGAATGTGTTGGCACTATATAAAGAAAGATTATTATTATTAAGATCAAAAGTGGCTTTCTTTCTGGAAGCAAGTAGGCACGTTGCTCGAATATCATGACAATACAGAAATGAGACGCTATAAATACTGATAAAAAAAGGCATTTTAGCAATAGTGTCTATTTCATAAATGCAATCACCTAAGTGCAATTTAGAAGTTCATACAGTAGTTCAAAAAAAGAAAAGGAAAAAAATATTAAAAATTAGCATAATATAAGGTACAGATTAAAAAATAGCAAATCCGCATAAGGCCTTGATTCATGGAGAGACATAGATGGGCCTATGTGATGCCGAAGCCTAAAGTAAAGCCCTAATCCGCCCTTGGCTGCTGCTGTGTTGTATCAGACTTGTATAATTTGTTAGTGTGAGTTGGAAGTGATCGTTGGGATTTACTTGTCGCACATATGGAAGTAGGATGTGTAAAAATCTGAGTCAAGTTTGTGGCAATTTCTCTTCACCTTCGACTACTGCCAGGAACTTGCGCCAGGTCTGAAAGAGTTGCAAACCTCCCAGACTAACAATATGCGCCAAAGAAAATAAACTCTTTCTTACATGAGACACAGGGGCCAGCAAAAAAAAAAGTTTCAAAACACACAGACTTTTTTTTTCTACCTCTTACTCCAATGATGCATGAGCACTTTAGTAGTAAAGACTCTTGTTTTCTATACATTTAAGATCCAAAAGGTGTGAAGTGAGGGAGAATCTGACAACTGGTAAATGGCCCCAATGATTCTGGCTTTTATAAATGAACATTGTACATATGATGTGCTGTTCAGACACAGGGCCATACTACAGCCATCACTGTCACACATTCAGCGCTGTACGGTAATACGTGACATCCTCTAACCTTTAGTCCTTCTGCACCTGGTATACCTGGGAATCCCTTCCTCCCCGGATATCCCTAGAAATAAGAAGACCTATTAGACTTCATCTATACATGACATTTCTATTTTAAGGTTTCCTATAAATGTTAGCGGTTATAGGGTATGTCTGAGAATGCAGTAGTCGCTTCAACATTTATACTCTATGTGCTGGAGCCCCTACAGCGCCCTGCAGATCAGTAGGGGTGCACAGTGTGCAGAGGCATTCAACCCACCAAGTATGGACCCCTAGGCTTTCTACTGAGCCTTTGCGCTCTTCTGCACACGGTTTTCAGTGATTGCTGGTGGGTGTCTCAGGAGTCAGGACCCGGACCACCACCGATCTACAGGGACTACAAAAAGTATAAAGGTCTTGTAACATTTTAAAATATCCACCAATGTGTGATAGTGGTCCCATGACACATGTCTGCTGATGCACGTGGACACTTACAGCATTTGGTTTGGTGGAGACAGGGCCTCAATTGCATCCAGCTCCTTCTTCTGTGAATATGTGGTAAAACACTGGCACGGAAATAGCCTTTTTAAGGGGACTGTCCAGATGTTACAAATATATTTTACTCACTCAATACTACATTGTGGAGCCACTTACTACTGCACTTTCATTTTAGTACACCCAACCACTGTTGAAATGGGTCACATGCATTCCTATATTCCTAACATAGCACATGTCCACCGTGTTAACCACGCCTGCGCTGTAAGCAAGTAATCTTTAGCTTGGCCATGTAAATGACGTCATGGGGGATCTCCATGGGGAAGCCCCCAATATTGCCTCAATCTTATCTAATAGAACATAAGACAAAAAGTTGTCCTAGTAAATTCTCAAGTGCATCAAAAACCCATTAAAGGGCAATTTATGAAAAGACGGTCTATACCGAGTGCAAATTAGTATTTCAAAATAGCAATCAAAGATGAACTGTTAGCGAGCCAAGATGTAAGGGTGATGGAGAACCAGCAGCACTTCTGGTGACAGCAGGTGGGGCCAGATTTCAGACGGACACAAGGGACAACCATGTACAGAGTACCCTCCAGTGCGACGTGACAGCAATCCTCCGGACATAAAGGGACTTCTATTTCTACCCTATAAATAATGACCCTCTGATTTCATCCTGGACAGTCTCATCTCTTGTAGGTGCTGCGGCCGTGTTTTATTAGGTTAGTAAAACATCGGGCAGGAAAATGCTTAATTTCCTGCCGATGCCTACGAATACCAAACACGTTAATTGGAGTCAAATTATAATGAAATATCCTAAAATTGTACCTCCAGACCGGGATCTCCTGGTGGTCCAATTGGTCCTTCATCACCCTAAAAGGGAAACAAAATCACAGGTTAGATTGAATGATGACACCTCCCCGCTCAGGTTATACATGACAGCATGTTATTATAACACGTACGTCAGGGCACAAACTGAATTTATTCTCAGCTCTCAGAGAAAGAGAACTCAAAATTTGCAATTTACTTTAAATAAAGTCTGAAAAATTATAACCTTCTCCTCCGTCACTTCACCCCAGATGGTTTTTTTTATACAATAAAGCAATGAGAGAAAGGAAATGCAATAGAAAGCCTTTCACGCAGACAACATAGCCGTGCAGTCCCTTCATGTTGAGACCATAATTGCAGTTTGAGGCATAGACCTTTGTAGATGAATAGTTAGAGGAGTTGTCCAGGATTAGGAGGATTGTATCCCAACTGATTAAAGGGTTTGTTCTCTACCCAAACAACCCCTTTATAAAATTAGGTACTCCCCCTTATAAGATATAAATAACATATTTTCAATTCCAGCACCCAATCTCCCAGAGCCCTACAGCCGATCAGCGGTCACTATTGGGCGTCGCGCAGGAACGGAGGCGGTGCAGGAGGTGAGTATATATTATTTTACGATGGACAGTGCTTTATGTAAAAAGGGGTTGTCCAGATAGTGGACAACCCCTTTAACTTAAACATTTCCAACACTAAAATTTACCACCTATCCAAAGAAGAGGTGATTGACAGAATGGAACAAATGATAGGCCAGATAACGGAAGATCCTGATAAAACTTATAGCACATGGGCTCCCTGGATCGTATTTAGGGAGACTCCAGAAATAGATCTCTGGCTGTCAAGATCCTACCTTACTTGCCTCCTTATTTATTTTTCTCCATGATTAAATCTACAGTGCCCATGGTGGGGATGGTTCACCTCTAGTCCGTCCAGTCTGGAGTCCAGATACATCACACCAGATTTCACCCCCCCCCCCCTCCTTCTGGTTAGGGGGCATGGGCAAGTTCGATGGAGAGATTTGACATTCGTGTTTCCGACCCCACATACCCCATTCCACAACCCTATCCTCTTCCCCCTTTCTTCTCCCCTTTTTTCTTTGTTTACTTCTTTTTCCTATCTAGATTTTATTTTCTCTATTTCTTTTGAATAATTAATACAACATTGCTGAAAGGTGTTTACAAAAATCTTGTTATTGATTTATTGTAATTAGCACTCAACATCAACAAATAGATATTGCGACAACATTTGATTGAGTACAAATCTGTGGAATTTTGTGGAACTGACATTACTAAATTTCAAACAGTGCATAAGCAATATTTAATATTCTTGTTATTATAAATGACTGTATTTCTACATGTTATGCTTTAATAAACTTGACTTATACAAAGAAGAGGTGATAAATTGCAGATCGGTGGGGGCCTGACTGCTGGAGCACACATCAATCAAGAGAAAAGGGCTCTGAAATACCATGTCAGAATAAAGCTGTCTCCGCGCACGTGCATCACTGTGCCATTCATTTCCTCTAATGCTGCTGAAAAAAAGCAGTCTTATAAAACATGAATGGAACGATGGCATGCAAGCACGGCCACTGCTCCACTCTGAGCAATCAGTTCAAAGCCCGGGATCAGTTGCAAGTCCAGTAGGCCGGCTCTCACGGCTCTACAAGTTAACAACTAAAAGTTAGCACCTGTCCAAAGCTTAACGTTGCAAATGATCCTTTAAGTGGATTTTCAGGGATCACAATATTGATGACCTATTCTTATTACTTTCCCATACCTCAGCTTCTTGCAACCAATTTGGTATGCTTTTTAACTGACCCCCGCAATACTCCCAATGTTATCTATGGCCTTGTTTACTCTGCCCTGATCATATGCATCTGGCTCACTCTTAAAGGGAACCTGTCACCCCCAAAATCGAGGGTGAGCTAAGCCCACCAGCATCAGGGGCTTATCTACAGCATTCTGGAATGCTGTAGATAAGCCCCCCCCCCCCCCCCGATGTATCCTAAAAGATAAGAAAAAGAGGTTAGATTATACTCACCCAGGGGCAGGCCCGGTCCGATGGGTGTCGCGGTCTGGCACCTCCCATCTTCATCAGATGACGTCCTCTTCTGGTCTTCACGCTGCGGCGCAGGCGTACTTTGTCTGCCCTGTTGAGGGCAGAGCAAAGTACTGCAGTGCGCAGGCGCCGGGCCTCTCTGACCTTTCCCGGCGCCTGCGCACTGCAGTACTTTGCTCTGTCCTCAACAGGGCAGACAAAGTACACCTGCGCCGGAGCCGCAGCATGAAGACCAGAAGAGGACGTCATCCTATGAAGATGGGAGGCCCCGGACCGGACCGCGACACCCACCGGATCTGACCGCCCACCCAGGTGAGTATAATCTAACCTCTTTTTCTCATCTTTTAGGATACATCGGGGCTTTTCTATAGCATTACAGAATGCTGTAGATAAGCCCCTGATGCCGGTGGGCTTAGCTCACCCTCGATTTTGGGGGTGACAGGTTGCCTTTAATTATGTGACCAAGATGAACACAGACCACTCCCCTCTGCTTCACACCTGAATGCCCTTTTTAGCAAATATATTGCAAAGCATAAGGCCATGTGCACACGCTGCGGATTCCATTGCGGAATTTTCCACAGCGGATTTGATAAATCCGCAGGGCAAAACCGCTGCAGTTTTTCCTGCGGATTTATCGCGGTTTCTATTGCGGATTCCGCTGCGGGTTTACACCTGCAGTTTTCTATTGGAGCAGGTGTAAACCCACAGCGGAATCCGCACAAAGAATTGACATGCTGCGGAATGTAAACCGCTGCGTTTCCGCGCGTTTTTTTCCGCAGCATGTGCACTGCGGATTTCGTTTCCCATAGGTTTACATTATACTGTAAACGCATGGGAAACCGCTGCGGACCCGCAGCTGCGGATCCGCAGCAAAATCCGCAGAGTGTGCACATACCCTAAGGCTACTTTCAGACATAGCGCATTTTTGAGCGCTATTTTGCGGGCGCTTTTCAAAAATGCGCAATGTCATTTTCGTCTGCCGGCAAAGTGAATGAGAAATTCACTTTGCCGTTCAGACACACCGCAAAAAAACGCGGCGCTTTTGTCTGCAAACACGCCGGCGTAAAAAGAATTGACATGTCAATTCTTTACGCAGCGGCGTGTCTGCGTATCCCCCTAGGGCCCCATATTACCTTCCACACACAGCGCCTTTGTCCTGGGTGTCGGCGTCTTTGTACGGAGGGGTTGACACCCAGGACCGGACGTGACGTCGGACAGGAAGAGGGAAGCCCCCGCCCCCCAGTGAAGCTGTGTGTGTGTGTGTGTGTGTGTGTGTGTGTGTGTGTGTGTATGTATGTGTGTGTGTCTGTGTGTGTGTATGTGTGTGTGTGTGTGTGTGTGTATGTATGTGTGTGTGTCTGTGTGTGTGTATGTGTGTGTGTGTGTGTGTGTGTGTGTGTGTGTGTGTGTCCCCATGCGACGCTAGTGCCACCATTGTGCTAAGTCGCCGTATGGGACTACTACTCCCATCCGGTATTAGGATGGGAGAGTTGTCCCTGTGTCCGGCGACTTAGCACAATTGTAAAGTTACACAAAACACCTACACACAATACACATACATGACACACAGTACATACAACACATAACATAGAGTATATACTCACCAACAGCACACTTGTAGGCGAAGCCCTCGATCCTCCAGGAAAAAATCCAAAAATAATAAACCAAATTCATACTCCCTGTCCGCAGAATCCATAAAACGAGTGTCCCACGCCGATCCCCTGCTCTCCGGCGATACACTGCCAGGAGCGAAGCTCCTAGCAGTGTATCGCGTACTGTTCCGGAGTTCAATGACTCCGGCGTCTCGGTTAACGGCAGTACAGCTGCGTTGAACTATCCCACGCAGCACTGCTGTTAAGCGAGAGTGCCGGGGTCAATGACCGCCGGTAAACTCGCTCGCGCATGCGCAGTGACACACCGACAGGAACTATGGCTCCTGTCAGTGTGTTGCTGCAGCCGTGGAGAGCAGACATATCTCTGGATTTGTCTGTTCTCCATGGAAAATCTTGATACGTGGCACTTAAATATGTGGCAATTAAATACGTGACACTTATACGTGATACGTGTCACTTAAATACGTGGCACGTGGCACTGAAATATGTGGCACGTGTCACTTAAATACGTGGCACTGAAATATGTGGCACGTGGCACTTTGATACGTGGCACGTGTCACTTAAATACGTGGCACTGAAATATGTGGCACGTGGCACTTTGATACGTGGCACGTGTCACTTAAATACGTGGCACGTGGCACTGAAATATGTGGCACGTGGCACTTTGATACGTGGCACGTGTCACTTAAATACGTGGCACGTGGCACTGAAATATGTGGCACGTGGCACTTTGATACGTGGCACTTTGATACGTGGCACGTGGCACTGAAATACGTGGCACTGAAATATGTGGCACGTGGCACTTTGATACGTGGCACGTGTCACTTAAATATGTGGCACGTGGCACTGAAATATGTGGCACGTGGCACTTTGATACGTGGCACGTGGCACTGAAATACGTGGCACGTGGCACTGAAATACGTGGCACTGAAATACGTGGCACTGAAATATGTGGCACTGAAATACGTGATACGTGGCACTTAAATACGTGGCACTTAAATACGTGGCACTTAGGCTATGTTCACATTTGCGTTGTGCGCCGCATGCGTCCTTTTTTTGATTGATTTTGGACGCAGCAAAAATGCAACTTGCTGCATCCTCTGCGGCCGGATGCGTGCGCTGCAGTGACGCATGCGGCGCAAAACGCAAGTGCGACGCATGTCCATGCGCCCCCATGTTAAATATAGGGGCGCATGACGCATGCGGCGCCCGACGCTGCGGCGCAGACCGCATATGTGAACGTAGACTTAAATAGCTGGATAGAGCTGGATCCGCGGGCTGTGATCTGGCCTACGCTCAGCACTCTGCGGAGCGCTGTCATTCAAAACACGTCCACTCATTTTGGTGTTTAGTCCCAAAATGGAGGATGGAAGAAGAAAAGGGTTGGACAAGGAAATGACATCATTTCTTTTTTTTTTCCCCCACTGCAGTTAAAGCTTTATTTGTGTCAAACACAGACAATCTGCAGAGAAAACTGCATAAAAAACCGCACTAAAAACCGCATCAAAAACCGCACCAAAAACGCACCAAAAACTGTTTCTGCTTGTCTTCACTCTGACCCTTATAATCCTTCAATTTCTGCTAATCCCCATAATCCCTACACCTAGTAAGGAACTGGTTATCTCTCCCTCCATCCATCTCACCTCCTCCTCAAAATACAATCCTCTGTCTCCAAACACAGACAGCCTCCTCATGTCCTCTCCTGCTTCCACCTGCTATCACTTTCTCTGCTCCTCCTCACTGCCGGTGATAGCTCTCCAAATCCTGGCCCTCCTCACCACATGCCAACAGCCATTTCTACCTCCCATCCACGCGCTATCACAAATTTACGTAACTCTCTAACCTTATACCCATCCACCCAGCCCACGCTTCCCCAGTCCCACTAACAGGAGCTCTATGGAACGCTCGCTCTGTCTGCTACAAACTTTCCTACATCCATGATCTTTTTATTACTAAGAAACGTTCCTTCCTCGCTATCACCAAAACCTGGCTCATCCCCTCTGACACAGCCTCTCCAGCTGCACTTTCATATGGTGGATTCCACGTTTACCCAGCCCCAGCAGCAAGCACGCCGCTGGTGCTTTGAATAACACCACAATAGCTGCAGCTCTTGAATCGGCCGCCCCTCTCACACAAAGCTTGCAAAATCAGCAGACAACCCTGGCTCACCAGCCTGACCAAAGAACTGAGGCGGGCTTCCAGGGTTGCTGGGCAGGAAATGGAAAAGATTCCACTCCAATAAGCACTCCATCGCATTCAAACAGTCCCTCACTACTTTCAAGGCCACACTTGCTGCAGCAAAACAAACCTACATATATATATATATATATATATATATATATATATATATATATATATATATATATATATAAAATCAGCCAAGGGGCACTTCCGTCTGTTTGTCTGTCTTTCTGTCTGTTTGTCTGTCTGGCACAGAAATCCCGCGTCGCTGATTGGTCGCGGCCGGCAACGCACAGTCTGGCCGTGAATTTGCCCCTTCCTACTCTCTGTCAGTGCCCCCTCCAGTCAGCGCTCACACAGGGTTAATGGCTGTGTTACACCGCGTTATGCCACAGTGTAACGCAGTCCGTTAACGCTGCTATTAACCCTGTGTGACCAACTTTTTACTATTGATGCTGCCTATGCAGCATCAATAGTAAAAAGATCTAATGTTAAAAATAATAAACAAAATAAAAAAATCATTATATACTCACCGTCCGGCGCCTTTCCCGCTGCTCCTTGCAATGCACTAGTCCATGCATTGCACTCTCGCCAGATGATGATGTAGCGGTCTCGCGAGACCGCTACATCATCATCTCGCGAGACCGCAATGCATTCTTGGGACCGGAGCATCGGTAAACGCCTGGGCTGGATCCGGGGGCCTACAGAAGGTGAGCATATAACAATTTTTTATTTTAATTCTTTTTTTTTTAACAAGGATATGGTGCCCACATTGCTATATACTACGTGGGCTGTGTTAGATACTGCATGGGCTGTGTTATATACTACGTCTCTGTGCTATATACTACATGGCTGTGGTATACATTACGTGGCTGGGCAATATATAACATCGCTGTGCTCTATACTACGTGGCCTGTGTTATATACTGCATGGGCTGTGTTATATACTACGTGGCTGTGCTATATACTATGTGGCTGTGCAATATATTACATGGCTGGGCAATATACTACGTGGGCTGTGTTATATACTGCATGGGCTGTGTTATATACTGCGTGGGCTGTGTTATATACTACGTCTCTGTGCTATATACCACATGGCTGTGGTATATATTACGTGGCTGGGCAATATACTACATCGCTGTGCTCTATACTACAAGGCCTGTGTTGTATACTGCATAGGCTGTGTTATATACTACGTGGCTGTGCTATATACTACGTGGCTGTGCAATATATTACGTGGCTGTGCAGTATATTTTACGTGGTTGGGCAATATACTATGTGGGCAGTGTTATATACTGCGTGGGCTGTGTTATATACTATGTGGCTGTGGTATTTATTACGTGGCTGGGCAATATACTACATCGCTGTGCTCTATACTACGTGGCCTGTGTTATATACTGCATGGGCTGTGTTATATACTACATCTCTGTGCTATATACTACGTGGCTGTGCAATATATTATGTGGCTAGGCAATATACTACATGGCTGTGCAATATATATCGTGGCTGGGCAATATACTACGTGTCTGTGCTATATACTACGGGGCTGTGCTATATACTACGTGGCTGGGCAATATGCTACGTGGGCTGTGTTATATACTACGTGGGCTGTATGCTACTTGGCTGTGCTATATTTCTCTGCTGTATCTGTGCATCATGAATCGTGGTATGTATTAAAGAGGGGGGTCCACTGAGACTCTTTCGCCCGGGAACCTCAAAAACCTGGAGCAGGCCCTGGCGTCACTGATTGTTCGCGGCCGGGCGTGACCAATCAGCGACAGGCACAGCCTGGCCGCGAATTGGCGCGGAATTTGGACCACGCTTCGCTAATTTTTTGCGCCTGGCCGTCCGAATCCTGTGTATAAATTGCATTACTCTGAAAACTTCATAAATAAACTACATACATATTCTAGAATACCTGATGCGTTAGAATCGGGCCACCATCTAGTTCTCTCATATCCTCCCTGTCTCACAACCCTAAACAGCTAATCAATCAACACCTTCAATTCAGCTGAAGACTTTGCCTCATTCTTCAAACAGAAGATTGATAACATCAGAGAAAGCTTTGGCCTACAACCGCTCTTCCTAACTACTCAGCCCTCCTCCACCAAAACCAGCTTCTCCACCATTATAGAAGACCAACTTTCCACCCTACTCTCGAGATCACATCTCACCACCTGTGTACTTGACTCGATCCCATCCCACTTCATCCCAAAGCTCACCACAGTCTTCATCCCAACTCTAAGCCATCTCTTCAACCTATCAATAACAACTGGTGTTTTCTCCTCATGCTTCAAACATGCCTCAATCACACCCATCCTAAAAAAGCCCTCTTGACCCATCCTCCTTATCTAACTCTGTATTACTTCTCCGCTTTGCCTCAAAACTACTGGAACATGTCCATTCTGAACTGTCTCCCACCTCTCTTCCTGCTCCCTCTACGACCACTTACAATCTGGCTTCAGACCGCATCACTCCACTGAAACTGCCCTAACTAAAGTCACCAATGACCTGCTGACTGCCAAAGCCAAGCAAAATTACTCTGTCCTCCTTCTCATCTCTTGGCATTACAGACCTGGCCCTATCTTGGATCGCATCATACCTGACAGACAGGACATTCAGTGTCTCCCTCTCACACACCACCTCCTCACTTCGTGCCCCATCTGTCGGAGTCCTGCAAGGTTCAGTCCTAGGGCCGCTGCTCTTCTCCATTTACACCTTTGGACTGGGACAGCTCATAGAATCTCACGGCTTGTAGTATCATCTCTATGCTGATGACACACAGATCTACCTCTCTGGACCAGATATCACCACCCTACTAACCAGAATTCCTCAATGTCTGTCCGCTATTTCATCCTTCTTCTCCGCTAGATTTCTAAAACATAACATGGAAAAAAAAGAATTCATCATCTTTCCCCATCTCACGACTCTCCCAACAAACCTATCCATTGAAGTAAATGGCTGCTCACTCTCCCCAGACCCACAAGCTCGCTGCCTCGGGGTAATCCTTGACTCTGATTTCTCCTTCAAACCACATATTCAAGCCCTTTCCACTTCAACTCAAAAATATCTCCCGGATCCGTACATTCCTCAACCTAGAAACTGGAAAAACTCTAGTGCATGCCCTCATCATGTCCTACCTTGACTACTGCAACCTCTTGCTCTGTGGCCTCCCCTCTAACACTCTTGCGCACCCCTCCAATCTATCCTAAACTCTGCTGCCTGTGTGATCCACCTATCCCTCCCCGCTATTTCCCAGCCTCTCCTCTCTGTTAATCCCTTCACTGGCTCCCCATTACACAGAGACTCCAATTCAAAACCCTAACCATGACATACAATGCCATCCACAACCTGTCTCCTCCATACATCTGTGACCTTGTCTCCCGGTACCTACCAGCACGCAACTTCCGATCCTCACAAGATCTCCATCCCTACTCTCTTCTTATCTCCTCTTCCCACAATCGCATACAAGCTTTGTCCCGTGCATACCCCCTCCTCTGGAACTCTCTATCCCCAACATATCAGACTCTCGCCTACCATGGAAACCTTCAAAAGGAACCTGAAGACCTACAGTACAGACCAAAAGTTTGGACACACCTTCTCATTTAAAGATTTTTCTGTATTTTCATGACTATGAAAATTGTAAATTCACACTGCAGGCATCAAAACTATGAATTATCACATGTGGAATTACATACTTAACAAAAAAAGTGTGAAACAACTGAAAATATGTCTTATATTCTAGGTTCTTCAAAGTAGCCACCTTTTGCTTTGATGACTGCTTTGCACACTCTTTGCATTCTCTCTTGGTGTGTCCAAACTTTTGGTCTGTACTGTACCTCTTTCGACAAGCCTACAACCTGCAGTAACCACCGATCCACCAAACCGCTGCACGACCATCTCTGCCCTCACCTATTGTATCCTCACATATCCCTGGTAGATTGTGAGCCCTTGCGGGCAGGGTCCTCTCTCCTCCTGTACCATTCGTGACTTGTATTGATTAAGATTATTGTACTTGTTTTTTATTATGTATATCACTCCTAACATGTAAAGCACAATGGAATAAATGGCGCTATAATAATAAATATTAATAATTAGTATTAGGATACGGCTTAAATGTTTATCGCACATAATTATACAAAAGTAGTATCCGCACTGAAGAAGCGGCTATGCACACAGAAGAATCCCAAAACTGACAATTTCAGCTCTGACATGCCCTGTAGGTGGCTGCGCATGTGACTCACTGCTCCATTCGTTCTCTATTGAACTGATGGAAAAAAAAGCAAAGCTCTGTACTTGGCCACTTCAAGCAGCCCTATGAAGAATGAATGGAGTGGTCACTACGATTGTGGCCACTCACAACAGGGCACTTCAAAGCTCCATACTTGGAATTCATTGCAGGCCCCTATAACACCTAAACTAGTGAAAGAATTCAGGAAGCGGCAGGGCACACGCAACAGCCACAGAACCAACCATATGAGATACAGACATCCTTTATCTGATATCCTAAGCATAGGCCATCAATAATGCGATAAAAGTTAAATCCCTTTAACAGGTCTGATGTAACAGAAATAATCCTCGGATAGGGTCATGCTGTTTCAGGAAGAAGCAGCAATGTTTTCTAAGCCTTTGAAATTGTCCCATACACATACACCTGCACATGTACTCACCAACCTTATACTTGCATTAGGGGGTTTAGATGGCAAAGAAAAGCCCCATGTGAGGCACTATTCTTTACATTAATAGACCTTACTAAAGTCAATGTGTATTGTCGGGATTCAAGTATACATTTGCAAATTAATCCAACAGTCACCACAATGATAAACCCCGATCCCAGCAAGAGCAGAGCCATTATGGATTTATTGTGCGCGCACACTATGGAGATGTTGGACTTGTAGGTCCTTCACCTGGACAAAAGTTAGAAATATATTTCTTGACATCCTAGAAAAACAGTCCACTATCAGTTTCACAGTAGCAAATGTTGGAATTGCTCTGAAAACAAAAAATAATCTGACAAATATTATTTCTGAGAAGATATTTGAGATTCCTAAAAGCAAGTCATGGCTAACAGCCATTATTGACATTCTCCGAATCTGCACGATCGGCATGTTGCCCAAGCCCATTTTACATCAACAATAGTTTGAGAATGATGTGGAATCATTCACTTTATGGAAATTAATGTCTTAGAGTAAGATAGGTGTTATTGTACTGAAAGGGTGTAAAATTGTAGACATACAGTACAAACCAATGGTTTGGACACACCTTCTCATTTAAAGATTTTTCTGTATTTTCATGACTATGAAAATTGTAAATTCACACTTAAGGCATCAAAACTATGAATTATCACATGTGGAATTATATACTTAACAAAAAAGTGTGAAACAACTGTAAATATGTCTTATATTCTAGGTTCTTCAAAGTAGCCACCTTTTGCTTTGATGACTGCTTTGCACACTCTTTGCATTCTCTTGATGAGCTTCAAGAGGTAGGCACCGGATATGGTTTTCACTTCACAGGTGTGCCCTGTCAGGTTTAATAAGTGGGATTTCTTGCCTTATAAATGGGGTTGGGATCATCAGTTGTGTTGAGCAGAAGTCTGGTGGATACACAGCTGATAGTCCTACTGAATAGACTGTTAGAATTTGTATTATAGCAAGAAAAAAGCAGCTAAGTAAAGAAAAACAAGTGGCCATCATTACTTTAAGAAATGAAGGTCAGTCAGTCCAAAAAATTGGGAAAACTTTGAAAGTGTCTCCAAGTTCAGTTGCAAAAACCATAAAGCGCTACAAAGAAACTGGCTCACATGAGGACCGCCCCAGGAAAGGAAGACCAAGAGTCACCTCTGCTTCTGAGGATAAGTTTATCCGAGTCACCAGCCTCAGAAATTGCAGGTTAACAGCAGCTCAGATTAGAGACCAGGTCTATGCCACACAAAGTTGTAGCAGCAGACACATCTCTACAACAACTGTTCAGAGGAGACTTTGTGCAGCAGGTCTTCATGGTAAAATAGCTGCTAGGAAACCACTGCTAAGGACAGGCAACAAGCAGAAGAGACTTGTTTGGGCTAAAGAACACAAGGAATGGACATTAGACCAGTGGAAATCTGTGCTTTGTTCTGATGAGTCCAAATTTGAGATCTTTGGTTCCAACCACCGTGTCTTTGTGCGACAAAGAAAAGGTGAACGGATGGACTCTACATGCCTGGTTCCCACCGTGAAACATGGAGGAGGAGGTGTGATGGTGTGGTGGTTCTTTGCTGGTGACACTGTTGGGGATTTATTCAAAATTGAAGGCATACTGAACCAGAATGGCTACCACAGCATCTTGCAGCGGCATGCTATTTCATACGGTTCGCGTTTAGTTGGACCATCTTTTATTTTTCAACAGGACAATGACCCCAAACACCTCCAGGCTGTGTAAGGGCTATTTGACCAAGAAGGAGAGTGATGGGGTGCTACGCCAGATGACCTGGCCTCCACAATCACCAGACCTGAACCCAATCGAGATGGTTTGGGGTGAGCTGGACCACAGAGTGAAGGCAAAAGGGCCAACAAGTGCTAAGCATCTCTGGAAACTCCTTCAAGATTGTTGGAAGACCATTTCCGGTGACTACCTCTTGAAGCTCATCAAGAGAATGCCAAGAGTGTGCAAAGCAGTCATCAAAGCAAAAGGTGGCTACTTTGAAGAACCTAGAATATAAGACATATTTACAGTTGTTTCACACTTTTTTGTTAAGTATATAATTCCACATGTGTTAATTCATAGTTTTGATGCCTTCAGTGTGAATTTACAATTTTCATAGTCATGAAAATACAGAAAAATCTTTAAATGAGAAGGTGTGTCCAAACTTTTGGTCTGTACTGTACACAGAAAATGATTATTGTGCTAGTGTAACAAATCTTCAAAGTCTGGCAGAATATAATTGCGAATGTGGGTATCACATATTATGTAAGGGTTAAAAAAATACAAAGAAAGTCAAAAATATAGATTACTGAATACATATATAGGCCCTCTATAGTTTCTACCACACAAGGCAAGGCTAGGCTGACAAAACACTGTTCAATTTGTGCAGCCTTATATCCAAAGGGTTAAAGGGAACCTGTCACCCCGTTTTTTAAAGATGAGATAAAAATAGCGTTAAATAGGGGCAGAGCTGGGCTTTACATTAGTGTCTTTTTTGTGCCTTTATTCCCCAGCTATGCTGCCGAAATACCTTTGTAAAGTCGCCGTTTTGGGCTGTCACTCACGCTGGTCTGGTCGGATGGGTGTGGTGACATCGCTGTTTCTTCCCCCAGATCTTGCTTATCTGTCCGTTGGTGGCGTAGTGGTGTGCGCATGTCCAACTGCCGAATCCACTGCGCAGCTGAGGGAAAAGAGCGCGATCTGCGCTATTCCCCTGGTGATCGGTGGGGGCGGCCATCTTCCTGAGGCCGCGCGTGCGCAGATGGAGTGCTCTGCTGCACGGGGCTTCAGGAAAATGGCCGCGGGATGCCGCGCGTGCGCAGATGGAGATCGCGGCGGCCATTTTCCTGAAGCCGAGATGCGAACTCGGCATATCCGAGTGACACACTATCGCTTTATACAACTGAAATAACTATTTACATGACCAAAATTTAAGGAACCAAAGTCCATGAACAGCAAAATAATAATGTGTGAACACATTACCCAATGTAAAGACAATTGTTTGCTACCTAACACCATACAGTATATACAGAGTATATGTACTGCACAGGCGCCATATACACAGAGTATTCTTAGCTAGAAACAACTCACTTCTATCCAAGGCTAAAACCACATACAGAGTATCTGCAGCATACAGGCGCGATATACAGAGTAGCTGCAGATGATCTGGACCCGTGGAAGCGCTTATTGCGTGAAACGGCCGTCGTCCTATTGCCTGCATAATCTGCACTTGTTTTACCCGCAATACCTTGTCCATGATCTTTATTATGTAATAAAGGACTAAGGTTGCTTTTTTCACCAACAATTGGAGTGCTGCTGCTTTTTTCTTGTTTTATTGGACTCTGTATGCACCTTCTTCATAGCAAGCACCGCCAGCAAGGTGAAGGTTTCTGGAATGTGTCCGTGATTCAGAGCTCATTCATCCTTTAACAGTGAGTACTAAGAGCGGTTTTTCTCAGTGCCATTCATATTTCTTCTTACTGATTTGCATATATATAGAGTATCTGCAGCATACAGGCACCATATACAGAATATCTGCAGTGTACAGGTGCCATATACACAGTATCTGCAGCGTACAGACGCCATATAAAGAGTATCTGCAGCATACAGGCGCCATGTAAAGAGTATCTGCAGGGTACAGGCTCCATATACAGAGTATCTGCAGCGTACAGGCGCCATATACACAGTATCTGCAGCGTACAGACGCCATATAAAGAGTATCTGCAGCATACAGGCGCCATGTAAAGAGTATCTGCAGGGTACAGGTGCTATATACACAGTATCTGCAGCGTACAGGCGCCGTATACAGGGTATCTGCAGCGTACAGGTGCCGTGTACAGGGTATTTGCAGCGTACAGGCGCCATATAGATACAGTATCTGAAGCATATACAGAGTATCTGCAGCATACAGGCACCATATACAGAGTATCTGCAGTGTACAGGCACTATACACAGTATTTGCAGTGTACAGGCGCCATATAAAGAGTATCTGCAGCATACAGGCGCCAGAGTATCTGTAGCGTACAGGCACCATATACACATATACAGGGTATCTGCAGCGTACAGGGGCCATATACAGAGTATCTGCAGTGTACAGGGGCCATATACAGAGTACGTGCAGCATACAGGCGCCATATACAGAGTATTTGCAGCTTACAGGCGCCATATACAGAATATCTGCAGCATACAGGCACCATATACAGAGTATTTGCAGCTTACAGGCACCATATACAGAATATCTGCAGCTTAAAGGAGCCATATACAGACTATCTGCAGCGTACATGAGCCATATACAGAGTATCTGAAACGTACAGGCACCATATACAAAGCATCTGCAGCGTACAGGGTACATATACAGAGTATCTGCAGCGTACAGGCACCATATACAGAGAATCTGAGGCAGCGTACAGGCACCATATACAGATTACCTGCAGCTTACAGGCGCCATATACAGATGTGTACGCTGCCTCAGATTCTCTGTATATGGCGCCTGTACACTGCAGATACTCTGTATGTGGCCCCTGTACTCTGCAGATACTCTGTATATGGCGCCTGAACGCTGCAGATGCTTTGTATATGGTGCCTGTAAACTGCAAATACTCTGTATGTGACCCCTGTATGCTGCAGATGCTTTGTATATGGTGCCTGTATGCTGCAGACACTCTATATATGGCGCCTGTACACTGCAGATACTCTATATATGGCGCCTATACGCTGCAGATACTCTGTATATGGCGCCTGAGTGCTGCAGATACTTTGTATATGGCGCCTGAATGCTGCAGATACTCTGTATATGGCGCCTGAACGCTGCGGATACTCTGTATATGGCGCCTGAACGCTGCAGATACTCTGTATACGGCACCTGTGCACTGCAGATTCTCTGTATATGGCCCCTGTACACTGCAGATACCCTGTATATGGCACCTGTACGCTGCAGATACTCTGTTTATGGCTCCTGTACACTGCAGGTAATCTGTATATGGCGCCTGTACGCTGCAGGTGCTCTGTATATGGCGCCTGTAAGTTGCAGGTAATCTGTATATGGCGCCTGTATGCTGTAGATGCTCTGTATATGGCACCTGTATGCTGTAGATGCTCTGTATATGGCGCCTGTAAGCTGCAGGTAATCTGTATATGGTGCCTGCATCTGCAGCATTCAGGCGCCATATACAGAGTATCTGCAGTGTACAGGCGCCATATACAAAGCATCTGCAGCGTACAGGAGCCATATACAGAGTATCTGCAGTGTACAGGCGCCATATACAGAGTATCTGCAGTGTACATGCGCCATATACAGAGTATCTGCAGCGTACAGGCACCATATACAAAGCATCTGCAGCGTATAGGCGCCATATATAGAGTATCTGCAGTGTACAGGCGCCATATATAGAGTATCTGCAGCGTACAGGCGCCATATACAGAGTATCTGCAGCGTACAGGCGCCATATACATACAGTGTAGTGTGGAAGCGCCACATATATACAGTCTCTGCAGCATACAGGCGCCATATACACAGATTATATGTAGTGTACAGGCACTATATACGAATCATCTAGTGTGTAGGTGGCATATAAATACAGTGTCTGGGTGCCATGTAAACAGATTATATGCAGTCTACAGGCGCCATATATACAGATTATCTGCAGAGTATAGGCGGCATATACATACAGTGTCTGCAGTGTACCGTCACCATTACCAACAAATCTATTAGAAATGGCTCACCTCTAGCCCAGGCTGTCCTCTGGGCCCCGGGAAACCTCTGGCTCCTGGCTTTCCCTGTAAACCAACAAAAAGAATGAGGGTCTCATAAAATTACAGGCAAATCCTTTAGGATCCCTTCACATGAGGAAGAGAAAGAAGGGATAGAGCGCCAGTGCAATTCTGCAATGGGACAGCTTCCAACATCAATTTCATGGAAGAGAGCGTTTTGGAGGAGCCTCAATACAAACAGTGGAGGAGTGGGCTCTGCCAATACAATCTCCAGGAATCTCACTTTCCATTTTTGCTTTTCTTAACCAGTCAATAGAAGCTTAGGACAAGGTCTATGCCTTTATGAGGACATCTCGCCTTTATGAGGACATCTCACCTTTAATCCTTCCGGTCCATTTTGTCCTGGAGGTCCAATGTCTCCTGGAAAGCCCTGCAATAAAAACAAAACACCTGTATGATGGGTGCATAGGAAAGAGTAAAGCCTGTTTATGTAATGGCGCACTCCAAACACAACATCAGAGAAAAAGGGCTCATGTCCCCCCAAAATAGATGATCCTGCATGAAATATGAACTGATGCCCATAATACACCAATAAATATCTCCATGCCCAGCATGAAAGAAAACTGTATGTGCTGAAATATATTTATATTTTAACACTCATGGGTTTCTTTCATGCTGGGCAAAGAAATGTTTTTTTTTTTTTTGGTGTATTACTAATATACTGTATATACACACACATTTATATCAATCTTTATGGTCAGTGTATTCTGAAGATCAATTCGGCATTTATTAACTAATCCTGCCTAGTTAAACCTAAGGGGGTACAAAATATATTGTACATATACATGAGGAGCCGGCTCTCAACATGCCTGTCAATCGAGTGTTTAAAGGGTTATTTTTTTAATCTTCATAAATGGGTATTGTCGGATAGTGCATGTAAACACAAGCAATTTTGGAATTTACAAATCACTACAATTTTCAGCCATTCTTAAGGTATTAATATTTTTATTTTCTTTACAACTCGCTGTCTTGGAAACCGACCACTGCTGCTAGACAGCAGAAACGTGCAGAGCTTACAAACTCTTTCCTATTGAGCTATAAGCACTATTTTTAATGGAAGCAGATAAAGCTGAAAAAACACATTACACTAAGTTTGAATAGAAGCCTAGTAGTCACATTAGAAAAAATCATAAACAGAAAAACTCCAAGGGATACAATTGAATACTGAGAGAACGGAGTCAAAAAAGTCTAAGTACTGTACAAAAAGAATTTTTACTGAAGTATCATATAACAATATTTGATAAGAATCACTAAAAACCATAACGATATAACGAACAAGATTTGTCATAAAGGACTTGGGTAAAAAAAGTCTGTGGTCACTACTTTAATAGTATATAGATCATCGTGTTCCTGAAAGAACATAACAGGGGGCCGTCTGATGCGCGTTGGGGCTGTCTGTCTGGTGTCCTACTTACTGTAGATCTACGTGGGTAAGAATCAATCCTTCATGGTTTAGATTGTTCTATTGTCACTTTTTTAGGTCCAACTCCGCTTTCTACCACATGTTTATGGCCACACTTAGTTTGACACTTGTCATGGTATAGAAACTTTGTGACCTGTTACTCACAACTGACCATATATATCAGCAATTTGGGAAACAAATGTTATGTTCTTTCAGGAACAGGATTCCTCTGATCTATATACTATTAGTGCCAACAGACTTTTTTACCCATGTCCTTAATGACTGATCTTGTTTGTTTTATTAATTCTTGTTATTAAATATTGTTATGATACTTCAATAAAAAGACTTTTTGTACAGTACTTAAACAGACTTTTTGACTCCATTCTCTCAGTATTCAAGCACTATTTTGAAGCTGTCCAGGATCGCTGCAGTATGCCATTCCTTCCTAATCCCCGCCAGCTTCAGTGCAGTGCTTACAAGCTAGACAGCAGCAGTGGTTGGTCTCCTAGGCAACCAGCTGTAAACAAAAGTAAAGTGTTGATATCTGTAAAACAGCTGCAAATTTTAATAAGCAATAAACTGCAAAAAAGTGTCCGTTTTACATGCATTATCCGGCAATATCCATCTAGGAATATGGAAATAACCCTTTGAAGTCCACAATGATCTAATGAGTACAGCATCCTCCGCATTGTTTACCAGCCTCATCTCTGTACTATTAGTAGTGGTTTCTCTGGTGTCACAATTCACTACAACTCCTTCCCATTCAAAGCTGTAACTCCGGTCACATGTGTGCCTTTCTGTCTAGTAAATCATAAAGGGCAAGCCGCATTTATCAGAGGGCACCTTTAAACTGGTGATCAACACAATTGAAGTAAAGATGAATATGGTTTCCAGTCTAGGGATCTGCTCACATCGTGTTTTACAATTCTGTTTCATCTATGATAATCATAGCAGCACATAGAAACATAGATAATCAGTAGTCAATGGGGTTGTTGTGATGCTTTTTGCAAGAGATCCGTCATGTGCATCAATTACTTTGCAAAACACAGGTGTGAACAGAATCTAAGAAATACTTTGCATAAGCATCATGACTTTTTGGTTAAATTTATCAGTGTAAATAAAAGCTATCAGTTTCATAAAAACTCCAGAATACATTGCAAAGCGTGGATCCTGCAATGTGATTGTATCAGGGCATTACTGTCATAGCACTAGGTGCTGTGCATAAAGTATACCAAGGTGTTACAAAGTTTATCTGGTATTTGGAGTGACACAAACGAGGCCAAAACATTGTGATACAACAGTCAGAGGCTACACGCAGAGGTTCCTGTGCATTGGAGTGTGGGTTGTAACTTGGGGACGTGCTGTTTTCTCCTCGTTTGCTGGATTGCTCTCAATTTGAATTCTATTATGCTAAAAGCTGTAAAGGAAAATGAATTGGGCAAGAACAGAGGCTGTTCTCCTGTTACAGGATAGCTCTGCAACGAACGACGTCCAATTTCAATGTACATACCACACAGTGGCCTGCCAAGGCCATGATCTAACAGCTTCTGGCTCTGGTGTATGAATCAACCACAAGAATATATTTTAACAATCTGCTGGCTGTCGCTGCCCCTCTGTTAGTGGCGTACTATCCTGGGGTTTGCGAGAACAGCAATCCCCTTCATAACCATTATGTCACCGATGAGTACAATATAAACACTGAGTTCATTGCAATCATACTACCCCAATGTTCTCTATCTGCTATATAGAGCCGTTATCATGCGGTGAACATAGTCCTTTCCATTGGCTTCTCACAACCTACTCCCTGTATGGTAACGGAGACATTGACCTGCCAGATAACACCATGTGGAGACTGGACATAAACCCGACCACATTAACCACTGCCATCATTAAAGGGAAACTGGCATGTTTTAAAACTTTTTATATACAGGTCCTTCTCAAAAAATTAGCATATAGTGTTAAATTTCATTATTTACCATAATGTAATGATTACAATTAAACTTTCATATATTATAGATTCATTATCCACCAACTGAAATTTGTCAGGTCTTTTATTGTTTTAATACTGATGATTTTGGCATACAACTCCTGATAACCCAAAAAACCTGTCTCAATAAATTAGCATATCAAGAAAAGGTTCTCTAAACGACCTATTACCCTAATCTTCTGAATCAACTAATTAACTCTAAACACATGCAAAAGATACCTGAGGCTTTTAAAAACTCCCTGCCTGGTTCATTACTCAAAACCCCCATCATGGGTAAGACTAGCGACCTGACAGATGTCAAGAAGGCCATCATTGACACCCTCAAGCAAGAGGGTAAGACCCAGAAAGAAATTTCTCAACAAATAGGCTGTTCCCAGAGTGCTGTATCAAGGCACCTCAATGGTAAGTCTGTTGGAAGGAAACAATGTGGCAGAAAACGCTGTACAACGAGAAGAGGTGACCGGACCCTGAGGAAGATTGTGGAGAAGGACCGATTCCAGACCTTGGGGAACCTGAGGAAGCAGTGGACTGAGTCTGGTGTGGAAACATCCAGAGCCACCGTGCACAGGCGTGTGCAGGAAATGGGCTACAGGTGCCGCATTCCCCAGGTAAAGCCACTTTTTGGGCTACAGAGAAGCAGCACTGGACTGTTGCTAAGTGGTCCCAAGTACTTTTTTCTGATGAAAGCAAATTTTGCATGTCATTCGGAAATCAAGGTGCCAGAGTCTGGAGGAAGACTGGGGAGAAGGAAATGCCAAAATGCCTGAAGTCCAGTGTCAAGTACCCACAGTCAGTGATAGTGTGGGGTGCCATGTCAGCTGCTGGTGTTGGTCCACTGTGTTTCATCAAGGGCAGGGTCAATGCAGCTAGCTATCAGGAGATTTTGGAGCACTTCATGCTTCCATCGGCTGAAATGCTTTATGGAGATGAAGATTTCATTTTTCAGCACGACCTGGCACCTGCTCACAGTGCCAAAACCACTGGTAAATGGTTTACTGACCATGGTATTACTGTGCTCAATTGGCCTGCCAACTCTCCTGACCTGAACCCCATAGAGAATCTGTGGGATATTGTGAAGAGAAAGTTGAGAGACGCAAGACCCAACACTCTGGATGAGCTTAAGGCCGCTATTGAAGCATCCTGGGCCTCCATAACATCTCAGCAGTGTCACAGGCTGATTGCCTCCATGCCACGCCGCATTGAAGCAGTCATTTCTGCCAAAGGATTCCCGACCAAGTATTGAGTGCATAACTGAACATTATTATTTGATGGTTTTTTTGTTTGTTATTAAAAAACACTTTTATTTGATTGGACGGGTGAAATATGCTAATTTATTGAGACAGGTTTTTTGGGTTATCAGGAGTTGTATGCCAAAATCATCAGTATTAAAACAATAAAAGACCTGACAAATTTCAGTTGGTGGATAATGAATCTATAATATATGAAAGTTTAATTGTAATCATTACATTATGGTAAATAATGAAATTTAACACTATATGCTAATTTTTTGAGAAGGACCTGTATTATAGGCTCTGAATAGCATTGCTGATCATTGGTGGTCCAGAGACCCCCAATGGTTGGTCAAAACACTGCTCTGAAGTCCACAGCTTCGGCATGAGTGGTGTTCAGTCTCAACAGTAACCATATGGGACCATACATTCACTCTTAAAGAGCTGTGTACGGACCCACAGACTTACTACTGAGCCCTTATACCACTCATGCTTGAGTTGTGCACATTAGATCAATGTTTTGACAGATCGGTGGGGTTCAGGATCTGGACTCCCACCTATCAGCGACATTATTCAAAGCCTAGAATATCTAAAAAGTTATATAAAGTGACATGTACACTTTCTGTCTCCAGATATTAGGCAACTCTTGTATTCTCCAACATTTTTCATTTTGACCGATTTTGTACACAATATCAACGGAGCTAAAATATCTACATTATTATCTGCAAATTGGAGCACTGAATTTAGGATTTCCCACAGTCAGACAGGTAACCTGACCACGCATATACCCTGTGACACTGAAAGATTAAGGGTACCGTTACACTAAACGATTTACCAACGATCACGACCAGCGATACGACCTGGCCGTGATCGTTGGTAAGTCATTGTGTGGTCGCTGGGGAGCTGTCACACAGACAGCTCTCCAGCGACCAACGATGCCGAAGTCCCCGGGTAACCAGGGTAAACATCGGGTTACTAAGCGCAGGGCCGCGCTTAGTAACCCGATGTTTACCCTGGTGACCATCGTAAATGTAAAAAAAACCAAACAGTACATACTCACATTCCGGTGTCCGTCAGGTCCCTCGCCGCCTGCTTCCCGCACTGACTGTGAGTGCCGGCCGTAAAGTAAAAGCAGAGCACAGCGGTGACGTCACCGCTGTGCCCTGCTTTCCGGCCGGCACTCACAGTCAGTGCGGGAAGCAGACGACGAGGGACCTGACGGACACCGGAATGTGAGTATGTACTGTTTGTTTTTTTTTACATTTACGATGGTAACCAGGGTAAACATCGGGTTACTAAGCGCGGCCCTGCGCTTAGTAACCCGATGTTTACCCTGGTTACAAGCGAACGCATCACTGGATCGGTGTCACACACACCGATCCAGCGATGACAGCGGGAGATCCAGCGACGAAATAAAGTTCCAAACGATCTGCTACGACGCACGATTCTCAGCGGGGTCCCTGATCGCTGCTGCGTGTCAGACACAGCGATATCGTATGGATATCGCTGGAACGTCACGGATCGTACCATCGTAGCGACCAAAGTGCCACTGTGAGACGGTACCCTAAGTCCATTTACAGATAACATAATCCAGATGTAACATAGTAACATAGTTAGTAAGGCCGAAAAAAGACATTTGTCCATCCAGTTCAGCCTATATTCCATCATAATAAATCCCCAGATCTACGTCCTTCTACAGAACCTAATAATTGTATGATACAATATTGTTCTGCTCCAGGAAGACATCCAGGCCTCTCTTGAACCCCTCGACTGAGTTCGCCATCACCACCTCCTCAGGCAAGCAATTCCAGATTCTCACTGCCCTAACAGTAAAGAATCCTCTTCTATGTTGGTGGAAAAACCTTCTCTCCTCCAGACGCAAAGAATGCCCCCTTGTGCCCGTCACCTTCCTTGGTATAAACAGATCCTCAGCGAGATATTTGTATTGTTCCCTTATATACTTATACATGGTTATTAGATCGCCCCTCAGTCGTCTTTTTTCTAGACTAAATAATCCTAATTTCGCTAATCTATCTGGGTATTGTAGTTCTCCCATCCCCTTTATTAATTTTGGTGCCCTCCTTTGTACTCTCTCTAGTTCAAAAATGTGATAAAGAGAACTTGTGATCACTGAATTCATAGTCCGGATGATGAATAGGGAAGTCCATTGTGTTATCATTCAGGGGATTAATAGAAATGTGAGGCTATGTGCACACGTTGCGGATTTTGCTGCGGATCTGCAGCAGCTTTCCATTAGTTTACAGTACAATGTAAACATATGGAAAACGCAATCCGCAGTGCCCATGCTGCGGAAAAACCCACACGGAAACGCTGCTGGGTTACATTCCGCAGCATGTCAATTCTTTGTGCGGATTCCGCTGCAATTTACACCTGCTCCACAATGGGAATCAGCAGGTGTAAACCACAGGTGGAATCCGCACAAATTCCACATTAAAACCGCGGTAAATCCGCAGGTAAAACGCAGTGCTTTTTACCTGCGGATTTCTCAAATCCGCTGCGGAAAAATCCGCAGAGCTCCAAAATACATGTGAACATACCCTCATACTGCAACAGAAATCGTGGGATCTGTTTCACACAAAGGAAAATTTAAGTGTAACTTTTTGAAAACTTTTCACAAGTTAGAAGAGAAAGGCAGAAGAGCTCCACCGACACCAAAGACGGATTCACAGATTATTATTTTTTTTACTAAGCCCTTCTGCCTCTTCATACTAGTGATCAGTGGGAGGGGTCTCATTAGCCGGACCCTTACTTATTGAAACATCAAACATCTCTATCACTTGTTAAAAGTTTTTTTTTAAATGAGATTTTATACGTATAAACGTTACATTTTCTTATTTATAGCAGATTTTGAAAAAACATATTTCCTGTACCCTGTAAAAGATTAGTCATTTTTGAGCACAACATACCTCTGGACCTGGAGGACCTGGTAACCCGAGAAATCCTTTGTCACCTGGCTTACCCTAGAGAAAGAAAGAACAGGTTGTGTTATCCGTAGCCGGCATTAGTCATTGTGGTAATCATTAAAGTTACAGCCCTTAACCAACATCATATATTGTTTAACTCCTTATAGGTAAACCCTTTAATGCAGGGACTATACCATATCTGTCAGATAACAATGGTTTCCCTGCAATAGATAATATATAGCATATTCAGTGGGAACTTGATCGACTGGGAAAACGAGGCCCTTGACCAACTGGGAAAACGGGGCGTTCAGTCCTGTTTTGTCCAACTCTCTATTCAATTTTTATCTTAATGTGACAATGCCAACAAGTGGAACATGGTTCAGGGAAACGTGAATATGCCTATAACCTCATTATTAACTCCTTAGTGACCAATTCTTACTTAAATGGTTTAACTAGGATTAAAAATAAGTATCTTCTATTTCTCAAACACAGTGCAACTTGAGACCAATTTTATATCTCATCCACGTTTACCTGATTGTTTTTACATTAAAACTTTTTTGTGAAAAACTGTGTGTGTGTAGTTGCCATCTTGTTTTGCGTATAAATTATATGCCGACACATGGACAAATCAGGGCCTAGACGTATGTCCTCACAGGCTGTTAGCTGGCCTGTCAATCATAACCACCTATATAAACACTGAATTTCAGGAAAGGATTTATAACATCATAGGACAGCAATGAGTTTTCATAAGCTCCACAGGGAATGCAACTTTAAATTATATTTTTGGCCATACATGTAAGGGATGTATAGAGTTATATCAGCAGCTGTGAATTCTACATGAGATGTAATTATACAAGTTAAAATGTGGTCAATGAGCCAATCTTTAGGAAATCGGACAAACAGATGTTGGATATGTTCAGAAAAGCTCAGGGTCTACCTAATCCTGTGTAGAAATGTGTAGCTATAGGCGCTCCCGTCACCTAATGAAAGCCAAGAGAGTGCTTTTTTTTTGCGTTGGGGTGGTACAAGTTGAAATAACTTTTTTCTTGCTTTTGTATGGTCACAGCTGAGTGCACCCACATATACAAGAGGTCACTGTAAAAAATAAATATACCTAGGTATATTTGGTGGGTGACATATGCCACTAAATTATTGCCAGCCGCATATTTCGGCGTCTCCTGTCAATGGTAGATATCAGAAAATCTTCTTTGTGCCCCTTCAAGCTATCAGTGAAAATGAAAAATGAATCTTCTGAAGGATGATAGGATATGTACTTTCACACGAGCAGGCGAGCCTCATGCAGTATTTCTGCCTTTGCAAAAGTTCAAAGAAGCAATGGCACCACCGCAAAATATACAGGAACTGCATGTCTCCATCTGACAACAATCTGAAGTGTCTCCTGCACAATAACCCTGACCAAACAGACATCAGTAAGTGGCTATTAGGCTTTATTTATTGCCTCTGTCGCATCAGTTTAATGAAGATTTCTTATTGTGTTATGCTGTGTTTATTCTAAGAAGACATTGGAAAAAATGACGGGAGCCTCAGTGGTTTCTTCTTCACATTGCGCCAGCAGTGGAAGCTTAATGGAGAATTTTGCAATGTAATAATGTGGACTGCATTAAAAGAATAAAAAAGATGTTATGATTAGGAAAGCAGATCTTACCACAGGGCCTGACTTTCCACGCAGTCCGGGTGGCCCTGGGAGACCCTGGCTGCCCTACAACAAAGGTAAAAGAAGTCAGTGGAATGATAGGATTTATCACCTGACACATTAACAACGAGATATAAATCATGGTGGAATACGATTGTTGGCGCAGAGTTTATTTGGCATATTCAGCTAGTGCAATGATAGAACAACAACTCTCAAGCATGAGTAATCTAGTCATTTGCAGCTGGACCCCTGATCTTTGTTGCGGTGATAGAAAAAAAACTGCAGGTTCCTCTATAGAAAGTTAAAGGGGACCCTTCATGTTGAACATGGTCTCTGATCTTTGGGCAGGATGTTGCAGAGCAGGATTACCTGATCAGATCGTTAGAGACATTTTTTTGTGGAAGAAGTGTCAGTAAAACTTGCATTTTATTCATTGAAATCCCTGGTGTATGTATGTAGGAGTCCAGTTGGCGGTCCTACTCCATGATTGATAGTCTTCCCTGTAGGACTGTGCCTGCAGAGACAGCTGTCAATCACCAAGTAAGACCGCCCACTGGACTCCTATATGCAATGTATAAATTACAGGTTATCCCAATCTTTTCCCACAAACCTGTATATCATACTGCTTAGCTTCTCCTTTTCTATACTGAGCTGTCTGCAGATCCAAATGCAGGTTACATGGGACAGGCTCCCTTTCATGCTGTACACCAATACAGAATATCTCAGGGGGGCTGTTTGCAACACTGAGTGGAACGCTTGTTCAGAGGGTAACAATGGATATATATATTCTTTGCCCCAACACGTCCGATTATCAACCACATTCCGATCCTTCAGATGGAGCCTGAAAACCCATCTCTTCAGGAAAGCCTACAGCCTGCACTGACCCCGCTGCCTCCTCACCACTACTGGAGCTCCTGCAACCCCCCAACCTACTGTCTCCTTCCCCACCATCCTGTAGAATGTAAGCCCGCAAGGGCAGGGTCCTCGCCCCTCTGTATCAGTCTGTAATTGTTAGTCTGTTTACTGTAAATTTACTGTAAGCGATATCTGTAATTTGTATGTAACCCCGTCTCATGTACAGCACCATGGAATCAATGGTGCTATACAAATAAATAATAATAATGATAGATAGATAGATAGATAGATAGATAGATAGATAGATAGATAGATAGAGATACACTACCAGTCAAAAGTTTAGTGTCACCCAGACAATTTTGGTGTTTTCCATGAAAACTGGTACTTTTATTAATCAAATTAGTTGTCAAATGAATTGAAAATCTAGTCCAGACATTGACAAGGCTCGAAAAAAAATTTTTTATTTGAAATAATAATTTTCTCCATCAAACTTTGCTTTCAAAGAATTTTCCCTTTGCAGCAATTACAGCATTGCAGACCTTTGGCATTCTAGCAGTTAATTTGCTGAGGTAATCTGGAGAAATTTCCCCCCATGCTTCCAGAAGCCCCTCCAACAAGTTGGTTTGGCTTGATGGGCACTTTTTGCACCATACGGTCAAGCTGCTCCCACAACAGCTCAATGGCGTTGAGATCTGGTGACTGCGCTGGCCACTCCATTACAGATAGCATACCAGCTGCCTGCTTCCCTAAATAGTTCTTGCATAATTTGGAGGTGTGCTTTGGGTCATTGTCCTGTTGGAGGATGAAATTGTCTCCAATCAAGCGCTGTCCATAGGGTATGGCATGGCATTGCATTGCATAATGGAGTGATAGCCTTCGTTATTCAAAATCCCTTTTACCTTGTACAAATCTCCCACTTTACCAGCACCAAAGCAACCCCAGACCATCGCATTACCTCCACCATGCTTGACAGATGGCGTCAGACACTCTTCCAGCATCTTTTCAGTTGTTCTGCGTCTCACAAATGTTCTTCTGCGTGATCCAAACACCTCAAACTTAGATTCGTCTGTCCATAACGCTTTTTTCCAATCTTCCTCTGTCCAATGTCTGTGTTCTTTTGCCCATATTAATCTTTTGATTTTATTAGCCAGTCTTAGAAATGGCTTTTTCTTTGCCTCTCTGCCCTGAAGGCCAGCATCCCGGAGTACCCTCTTCACTGTAGACGTTGACACTGTCATTTTGCGTGTACTATTTAATGAAGCTGCCAGTTGAGGACCTGACAGGCGTCGATTTCTCAAACTACAGACTCTAATGTCCTTGTCTTGTTGCTCAGTTGTGCAGCGGGGCCTCCCACTTCTCTTTCTACTCTGGTTAAAGCCTGTTTGTGCTCTCCTCTGAAGGGAGTGTAGGAAATCTTCAGTTTCTTGGCAATTTCTTGCATGGAATAGCCTTCATTTCTAAGAACAAGAATTGACTGTCGAGTTTCACATTAAAGTTCTTTTTTTCTGGCCATTTTGAGAATCTAATGGAACCAACAAATGTAATGCTCCAGATTCTCAACTAGCTCAAAGGAAGGTCAGGTTTATAGGTTCTCTAATCAGCCAAACTGTTTTCAGCTGTGCTAACATACTTGCACAAGGGATTTCAAGGGTATTCTAACCATCCATTAGCCTTCTTACACAGTTAGCAAACACAAAGTACCATAAGAACACTGGAGTAATGGTTGTTGGAAATGGGCCTCTATACACCTATGAAGATATTGCATTACAAACCAGACGTTTGCAGCTAAAATAGTCATGTACCACATTAAGAATGTATAGAGTTAAATTCTGAATCATTTAGTCAGCTACATCGGAAAAAACTGTGCTTTCTTTTCAAAAATAAGGAAATTTCTAAGTGACCCTAAACTTTTGAACAGTAGTGTGTGTATATATAATATTATATATATATATATATATAAGACAAAATGGAACAGAACAATGCTCAATGGTCCACTCATCCACCCAAGTTACATACCAAATAGAAAAAAGAAGGCAGCACTCCAAATCCTTTTCAAAGTGAAAGCGTGTGTAGTTTATTCAAACCCACATCTCTGTGCGACGTCTCGGCTCACACTGAGCCTTTCTCAAGCCTTGAGAAAAGGATTTGGAGTGCTGCCTTCTTTTTTCTATTTGGTATATATCTATATCTATCTATATATATATATATATATATATATATATATATATATATATATATATATATATATATATACACACATACGGTATAGATAGAAATAGATAGATTTACATAAACTAGAAGGAGGTCCGATGCTATCGCATTGGGAGGGCGGTAATGTCACGATGGGGGCAGGCTGTGCAGCGTTGGGAATCTCTCCCCCCATGTGCTTACCCACCTATCCCCTCTCTCTTTCCCCATGTGCTGACTTCTCCAGTCTGTGCTCTCTTCTTTGACCTGTCTACCCCATGTGCTATCCCCCTTGTTTGCTGTCTCTCTCCTTCCTGTGCTGTGTTCTCCCCTCATGTGCTGTCCCGTTTGAGCTGTCTCCCCCCTGTGCTCTGTCTCTCTCACCCCTGTGCGCTTTGATAGCAGAGGATACGTTTTGTGAGGCAAAATATTGTTTAGAAACAGTCAGTGAAATATTTTACCTGACAAAAGAAATCCTCTGTGATCCCCTGCTGTAATCTCAGTATTGTCTTTTGCTTCCTCCCCTGCCCAGGAGATGTGGTATGCTGTGTACATGGTCAAATACAGACAATTTTTAAAATGAATTTTCATTTGTGAGAAAACTCCTTTAATGTGATCGGCTTCCTCTGCCTGTAGACACATCGCGCATCTGCCGCCGGGATCAGCCGAATGATTCACTGCGCCTGAGTGGAATTCACGCAGGCGCAGTAAATTAGACCGCCTCCATCTTTGTGCAGACAGATAGTGGCGGTCACATTAAAACTGCGCATGCGCTCCTCCTATTCAAAGATGGCAGCGGTCAGTGAATCATTCGGCTGATCCCGGAGGCGGCGTGTTCGCGACGGTGTTCCGCTGGTGGTACCGCGCAAGAGGCTTCGTACGGCGTATACAGTGTGTGTGTGTGGCGTATACAGTGTGTGTGGTGCGTACGGCATATACAGTGTGTGTGTGTATGTTGCGACGGTGTTTCACTGGTGGTACCGTGCAAGAGGCTGTAACCACCAGCAGTTTCCATATTGAGACACGCATCACTTGGGTGTCCCAATATGGAGGTTGATGAACTTCCACCGCTTGGAATTCTGCGATCCGGACGGAAGAGGATGTGAAGACATTACAAGGTAAGTATATATATTAAGACACTCATACAAACAACTTACCAACATACTCGTATTAAGAAAGGTGGATTGAGCTAAGATTCCCTTCGTGCCCATGTTGGCACGTGACCACTTCTGTTTGTGAAGGTGGTTGGTTGACTGGCTCACTTCAATAGCTAAGTAAGCCCTATCCTCTATCATAGCTGATGCGCAGGTCTTAGCTACTGAAATGAGTAGTCCGCCAACCCCAATAATACTGTTCTCAAGAAATTATGGATATTTAGCTTTATTGCTTACTGCTCATTGCCTAGGTTACCGGCCACCACTGCAGTCTTGCAGTGGTGTCTGAACATCTGCAGTAGTTATAAGTGCTTTCCACTAGAGCTTGTAAGCACTGATTTGACCACTGGAGCGCACTGTCAGCTCCCAATCTGGCCTGCTTCATTTTAACTATGCTCCTCTGATGCTGCAGAAGCAAAGCTGTGTCATACAGCAGAATCAGAAAGTGCACAGTTCAGGCTAGTGGCGTGTCAATCCCTGAACTGTCAATCAAGGAGAAGCACATCGCAAAAAGCCATGAGGCAAGGGAGTAGTGGGCTCCTGCAGGAGAGAATGAGAACAACCCTTTAATACAAGTATATTATTAAGGCTATGTTCAGGCAAAGGTATTTTGGGTCCATGTACTGACCATGTGCATAATGGACTCCACATTACCCAGTGTAAGTCAGTATTCTGGTGCACAGGAGCAAGTTTTTATTCCCTTTTGCTCACAAGATATGTCATATTTTTCACATGTAAAAAATAAATTATCAGATCTCACCTTGTCGCCTTGAAATCCCACTTCTCCAGACATCCCTGGAAGTCCCTGAAAGCCCTAAATACACATTACCAAAACAGGTTACAAGAGGTATGGTACAAAGAGACAAATCACCAGGAGGATCTCATGATTCATTTATATGACATTAACTGTATGGGGCAGACACAGTAGAGATATTCACTAAACATATCACAAAGCACTTTCTCATAGAAGTCAATGAGCATCACCAGGCAAATCTTCTTTATGGTCTTTGTGACTGCAATATAGATGACCCTCACCCCCATATTCGTACACATAAAATAGTTTTTGCTTAATCTGTTTGTTTTAGAAAAATAGTTTTTCCCATTTCTGTACATTGTTTGTATTCTATGTATCTGCATTTGGATTTAATTAGTAAAAAATATATGTTATACATTATTTTTAAACTAAACCGTCTAATCATTGCATTGCTACTGGTCGACTATAAATTAGACTGGCCAAATTTGACAGCTATTCTTTTGGAAGGTTCATACTGGGGACCTAGTGCCTGAATTTTTTGCCCATAGCCAACTCTCCCTTTTCTAAAGCCCCTTCCCCCATGTACACGCTTTCTCAACCCCTATATATGCAATTGGCTGTTTGAACTCCATTTAATGATGAGTCTGGACACACACAGGAAACCTTTCAGAAGCAGTGGTTTTTTTGGGAGCTTAATTCAGCACCCAGGAGATTTGCCAACTCTTCTGCGAGTGAGGGAGGTCTTTTTTTTTCTTTGAGACATTCTTTGAGAGAAGGCAGACATTACTATTCCAATATTGCCGCTAAGCTCAATTCTACAAGAAAGGTGGCATTTCTAAAAACAAAAACAAATTAGACCCTAGGGTTTTTTTTTTTTAATCTCATAAAACCCAATTTTTAGAAAACCATTCATGGTATAGATGGCCGAATGATGATCTAGTGTAACTGTTCTACTTAAAGCTTAGCCAAGGGGTCCTGACAGTAAAAAGTGGGCACATTCAGCTGAAAGCAATCTACACCTCTCAAGAGAAATCCTGTGGCATTCAGAAAACAACTATTCTGCCCTGATGATCACTAACAAAGAAACAGGACATCCGGCACATATACTTGGTGGGGACTCGGGAGGGTAAACCCTCATCGCCATACTTTTTTTGCTATAAAGAAAATTATATATGTTGTGAGCAGGCATAACAATGACAACCTGTCCTATATATATATATACACACTATGTTCCAAATTATTATGCAAATTGGATTTAAGTGTCATAAAGATTTAATTGTTTTGTTTTTCAAATAAACTCGTGGATGGTATTGTGTCTCAGGGCTCAATGGATCACTGAGATCAATCTTAAACACATGGGATAATTAGTTTTCCAGGTGATTCTAATTAAAGGAAAACTACTTAAAAATGATGTTCCACATTATTAAGCAGGTCACAATTTTCAAGAAACATGGGAAAGAAAAAGGATCACTCTGCTGCTGAAAATCATCAAATAGTGCAATGCCTTGGTGAAGGGATGAAAACATTAGAAATTTCCCGAAAACTTAAGTGTGATCATCGTAATGTTAAGAGATTTGTGGCTGTATCTGAGCACAGATGTGTTTGTGCTGATAAAGGCATAATGAGGAAGATTTCTGCCAGGCAAGTTAATCGGATTAAGAGAGCAGCTGCTAAAAAGCCATTACAAAGCAGAAAACAGATATTTGAAGCTGCTGGTGCCTCTGGATTCCCTTGAACCTTAAGGTGTAGGCTCTTTCAAAGGCTTGCTGTGGTGCATAAACCTACATTCGGCCACCCTTAAACAGTGTTCACAAGCAGAAATGGTTGCATTGGGCCCACACATACATGAAGACTAATTTCCAAACATTCTTGTTTACTGATAAGTGTTGAGCAACCCTGGATGGTCCAAATGGATGGAGTAGTGGATGGTTGGTGGATGGCCACCATGTCCCAACAAGGCTGCAACAATAGCAAGGGGGTGGAGGAGTCATGTTTTGGGCCGGAATCATGGAGAAACAGCTGGTAGGGCCCTTTAAGGTTCCTGAAGGTGTGAAAATGACCTCTGCAAAGTATATAGAGTTTCTGACTGACAACTTTCCTCCATGGTATAAAAAGCAGAAATGTGCCTTCAGGAGCAAAATCATCTTCATGCATGACAATGCACCATCTCATGCTGCAAAGAAAACCTCTGAGTCATTGGCTGCTATGGGTATAAAAGGAGGTAAACTCATGGAGTGGCCACCATCTTCCCCTGACCTCAACCCTATAGAGAACCTTTGGAGTATCATCAAGCAAAAGATCTATGAGGGTGGGAGGCAGTTCACATCAATATATATATATATATATATATATATATATATATATATATATATATATATATATATATATATATATATATATATATATATATATATATATATATATACATACACACATACACACACACATACTGCCGTATATATATTTATTTATTAACTCAAAGAGGATTTTGTTTTATAAAATTGTCATATTAACGTGAACTAAAACAAGGCTTGTTTTTTTTGGTTATGTTCCTGAAACACTCATGTAACACTATTTCTAAATGAGAATAACCTACCGGCCATAAAACTTTCCTTCTAAATACAGCCCAAATGCAAATGTGTACGCTTAGGTTTTACCCCCTCCCAAAAAAAGGAAAAACTAACACGGACTAATGGAAACTTAATTTCTTACTAGATTTAGCCTGCACCTATATGGAAGTAACACTGGGAGTGCTGTATTTTTCCTTCTAGATCTCTAATGACATATTAATTAGGGAAACATTGTGGCCGGCATTCCTTCTCTGCCTTGGCACTGGAGTTACGGCCCCTTTACAAGGGTCAATAATTGGGAAACAAGTATTTTTAAGAAATCTCATTCTTAATATTTGGCTCTTGTACACATGTCACAGACCCACTGATGAATGAACAAAAAAATAAATCATAAAATAATAAAAATAAATTGTTATTGTTCATTTACTTCCTAAATGCAAAAAAGTTTAGCAACTTTCTAAAAAAGCATTCATCAAAAACTTTATTTAATTTTGCAGCTGCAGTGTCTGTAAGCCTGAAAACTTGACTATAGTATGGCACATTGTGTGTTGCTCTATTTGTTGGATCTACTTTTTGCTCTCCATCATTCCATCTCATTTGACATCTATATATATGAGGCATCGTGAATACTCGCTAATCCCGCCCCCACCATATCACACACATAATCTCGCCCCCCATCACATCACCACACATAATCCCGCCCCCCACCACATTACCACACATAATCCCGCCCCCCACCTCATTACCACACATAATCCCGCCCCACCACCACACATAATCCCGCCCCCACCACATATAATCTCGCCCCCCCACCCCATTACCACACATAATCCTGCCCCTCCACCACATCACCACACATAATCCCGCCCCCCACATTACCACACATAATCCCGCCCCCCACATCACCACACATAATCCCGGCCCCACCACATCACCACACATAATCCCGCCCCCCACATCACCACACACAATTCCGCCCCCCACATCACCACACATAATCCCGCCCCCTCAACATCACCACACATAATCCCGCTCCCCCACCCCATTACCACACATGATCCCGCTCCCACCACATCACCACACATAATCCTGCCCCCACCACATCACCACACATAATCCCGCCCCACCACCCCATCACCACACATAATCCCGCCCCACCACCCCATCACCACACATAATCCCGCCCCACCACCCCATCACCACACATAATCCCGCCCCCCCACCCTATTACCACACACATAATCCCGCCCCACCACCCCATCACCACACATAATCCCGCCCCACCACCCCATCACCACACATAATCCCGCCCCACCACATCACACACATAATCCCGCCGCCATCACATCACCACAAATAATCCCGCCTCACCACCCCAACACCACACATAATCCCGCCCCCACATCACCACACATAATCTCACCCCCCGCCACATAACCACACATAATCCCGCCCCTCCACCACATTACCACACATAATCCCGCCCCCAACCCATCACCACACATAATCTCGCCCCCCACCACATCACCACACATAATCTCGCCCCCGCCACATAACCACACATAATCCCGCCCCCACCACATCGCCACACATAATCCCGCCCCCCCACATCACCACACCCCACATCACCACACAGTCCCGCCCCCACCACATCACCACACATAATCCCGCCCCCCACCACACATAATCCCGCCCCACATCACATCACCACACATAATCCCGCCCCCCACCCTATTACCACACATAATCCCGCCCCCCACCCCATTACCACAATCCCGCCCCCATCCCATTACCACACATAATCCCGCCCCCACCACATCACCACACATAATCCCGCCCCCCACATCACCACACATAATTCCGCCCCCCCCACATCACCACACATAATCCCGCCCCCTCAACATCACCACACATAATCCCGCTCCCCCACCCCATTACCACACATGATCCCGCTCCCACCACATCACCACACATAATTCTGCCCCCCACCACATCACCACACATAATCCCGCCCCACCACCCCACATAATCCCGCCCCACCACCCCACATAATCCCGCCCCCCCACCCTATTACCACACATAATCCCGCCCCCCACCACATCACACACATAATCCCCCCCGTCACATCACCACACATAATCCCACCCCATCACCGCACAATCCCGCCCCACCACATCACACACATAATCCCGTCCCCATCACATCACCACAAATAATCCCGCCTCACCACCCCATCACCACACATAATCCCGCCCCCCACCACATCACCACACATAATCTCGCCCCCCGCCACATAACCACACATAATCCCGCCCCTCCACCACATTACCACACATAATCCCGCCCCCCAACCCATCACCACACATAATCCCGCCCCCCACCACATCACCACACATAATCTCGCCCCCCGCCACATAACCACACATAATCCCGCCCCCCCACATCACCACAGTCCCGCCCCCACCACATCACCACACATAATCCCGCCCCCCACCACACATAATCCCGCCCCACATCACATCACCACACATAATCCCGCCCCCACCCTATTACCACACATAATCCCGCCCCCCACCCCATTACCACACAATCCCGCCCCCCATCCCATTACCACACATAATCCCACCCCACCACATCACCACACATAATCCCACCCCACCACATCACCACACATAATCCCGCCCCCACCACATCACCACACATAATCTCGCCCCCTGCCACATAACCACACATAATCCCGCCCCTCCACATCACCACACATAATCCCGCCCCCCACCACATTACCACACATAATCCCGCCCCCCACCACACATAATCCCGCCCCCCACATCACCATAGTCCCGCCCCCACCACATCACCACACATAATCCCGCCCCCCACATCACCATAGTCCCGCCCCCACCACATCACCACACATAATCCCGCCCCACATCACATCACCACAAATAATCCCGCCCCCCACCACATTACCACACAATCCCGCCCCCCAACCCCATTACCACACAATCCCGCCCCCCATCCCATTACCACACATAATCCCACCCCACCTCACATAATCCCGCCCCCACCACATCACCACACATAATCTCGCCCCCTGCCACATTACAACACATAATCCCGCCCCCCCACCACATCACCACACATAATCCCGCCCCCCACCACATCACCACACATAATCCCGCACCCACCACATCACACACATAATCCCGCCCCCCATCACATCACCACACATAATCCCGCCCCACCACCCCATCACCACACATAATCCCGCCCCTCACCACATCACCACACATAATCCCGCACCCACCACCCCATCACCACACATAATCCCGCCCCCCACATCACCACACATAATCCCACCCCCCACCACACATAATCCCGCCCCCCGCCACATCACCACACAATCCCGCCCCCCATCACAGTCCCGCCCCCACATCACCACACAATCCTGCCCCCCACCACATCACCACACATAATCTTGCCCCCCACATCACCACACAATCCTGCCCCCCCACCACATCACCACACATAGTCCCGCCCCCCCACCACATCACCACACATAGTCCCGCCCTTCCCCACATAACCACACATAATCCCGCCCCTCCACCACATTACCACACATAATCCCGCCCCCCACCACATCACCACACAATCTCGCCCCCCGCCACATAACCACACATAATCCCGCCCCCACCACATCACCACACATAATCCCGCCCCCCATCACATCACCACACATAATCCCGCCCCACCACCCCATCACCACACATAATCCCGCCCCACCACCCCATCACCACATAATCCCGCCCCCCACCACATCACCACACATAATCCCACCCCCCACCACACATAATCCCGCCCCCTGCCACATCACCACACAATCCCGCCCCCCCACATCACCACACATAGTCCCACCCCCACCACATCACCACACAATCCTGCCCCCCACATCACCACACATAATCTCGCCCCCCACCACATCACCACACAATCCTGCCCCCCCACCACATCACCACACATAGTCCCGCCCCCCACCACATAACCACACATAATCCCGCCCCTCCACCACATTACCACACATAATCCCGCCCCCAACCCATCACCACACATAATCCCGCCCCCACCACATCACCACACATAATCTCGCCCCCCGCCACATAACCACACATAATCCCGCCCCCACCACATCACCACACATAATCCCGCCCCCCACATCACCACACATAGTCCCGCCCCCACCACATCACCACACATAATCCCGCTGCCCACCACACATAATCCCGCCCCACATCACATCACCACACATAATCCCGCCCCCCACCACATTACCACACATAATCCCGCCCCCCACCCCATTACTGTTGTGAATTCCGTTCTCGGGCTCCCTCCTGTGGTCATGAGTGGTACTTTCTGAGTTCTGTTCATGGGCTCCCTCTGGTGGCTTTTAGTGTTACGGCTGGTCTGTAGCTGGACTTCAGCTGCCTCGTTTCCTGCTAGGCCTGCTGCCTATTTAACTCCATCTGGACCTTTACTTGTTGCCTGCTGTCGTTGTATTCAGTACTGGTTCAGATCTCTCTGGGACTTCCCTTGTGACCTGTCTCCTCGTGGAGAAGCTAAGTTCATGCTAGTCCATTTTTGTTCATTGCTATTTGAAAATGTGTCTCAGTATGTTATGAGTTCAGTCCAGCTTGCTTATATGCTATTTGATTGCTAGCTGGAAGCTCTGGGGTGCGGAGTTGCGCCCCTCACATCGTGAGTCGGTGTGGGGGTCTTTTTGTATTCTCTGCGTGGATACTTTTGTAGTATTTTATACTGACTGCACAGATTCCTTGCTATCTTCTGACTATTTAGTTACTAGCGGGCCTCATTTGCTAAAACCTATTTTCATTTCTATGTTTGTGTTTTCCCCTTAAACTCACCGTTATTATTTGTGGGGGGCTGCTTACACTTTGGGGTAAATTTCTCTGAGGCAAGTGAGGCTTTGTTTCTCTCTAGGGGTAGCTAGTTTCTCAGGCTGTGAACGAGGCGTCTAGGCCGAGTTAGGAACGCTCCACGGCTGCCTATAGTGTTTGTTGATAGGATCAGAATTGCGGTCAGTAAAGTTCCCACATTCCCGGAGCTTGTCCTTATTTTTGGTTTACCCATCAGGTCAGTTCATGTGTTCCTTACCACCAGGATCATAACACATTACCACACAATCCCGCCCCCCATCCCATTACCACACATAATCCCACCCCACCACATAACCACACATAATCCCGCCCCTCCACCACATCACCAGACATAATCCCGCCCCCCACCACATTACCACACATAATCCCGCCCCCCCACCACATCACCACACATAATCCCGCCCCCCACCACATCACCACACATAATCCCGCACCCACCACATCACACTCATAATCCCGCCCCCCATCACATCACCACACATAATCCCGCCCCACCACCACACATAATCTCGCCCCCACCACATCACCACACATAATCTCGCCCCCCCGCCACATAACCACACATAATCCCGCCCCCACATCACCACACATAATCCCGCCCCCATAATACCGCTCCTCCACCACATCACCACAGATAATCCCGCCCCCCACATTACCACACATAATCCCGCCCCCTCACATCACCACACATAATCCCGCCCCCCACCACATCACCACACATAATCCCGCCCCCCAACCCATCACCACACATAATCCCGCCCCCCACATCACCACACATAATCTCGCCCCCGCCACATAACCACACATAATCCCGCCCCCCGCCACATCACCACACAATCCCGCCCCCCCCACCACATCACCACACAGTCTTGCCCCCACCACATCACCACACAATCCTGCCCCCCCACCACATCACCACACATAGTCCCGCCCCCCACCACATCACCACACATAATCCCGCCCCCCACCACACATAATCCCGCCCCACATCACCACATAATCTCGCCCCCCCGCCACATAACCACACATAATCCCGCCCCTCCACCACATCACCACACATAATCCCGCCCCCCACCACATTACCACACATAATCCCACCCCCCACCACATTACCACACATAATCCCGCCCCCCACCACATCACCACATAATCCCGCCCCCCACCACATCACCACACATAATCCCGCCCCCCACCACATCACCACACATAATCTCGCCCCCCCACCACATCAACACATAATCCCGCCCCCCCACATTACCACACGAGGCTCCGTCCCCACACATTACCACACGTGGCTCCGTCCCCCCACATTACCACACGAGGCTCCGTCCCCACACATTACCACATGAGGCTCCGTCCCCACACATTACCACACGAGGCTCCGTCCCCATACATTACCACACGAGGCTCCGTCCCCACACATTATGACACGAGGCTCCGTCCCCACACATTACAACACGAGGCTCCGTCTCCACACATTACCACACAAGGCTCCGTCCCCCCACATTACGACACGAGGCTCCGTCCCCCCACATTACCACACGAGGCTCCATCCCCACACATTACCACACGAGGCTCCATCCCCACACATTACCACACGAGGCTCCGTCCCCACACATTACAACACGAGGCTCCGTCTCCACACATTACCACACGAGGCTCCGTCCCCCCACATTACCACACGACGCTCCGTCCCCACACATTACCACACGAGGCTCCGTCCACTCACATTACCAAACGAGGCTCCATTCCCCCACATTACCACACGAGGCTCCGTCCCCACACATTACCACACGAGGCCCCGTCCCCACACATTACCACACGAGGCTCCGTTCCCCCACATTACCACACGATGCTGCGCCCCCCCACATTACCACACGTTGCTCCGTCCCCTCACATTACCACACGAGGCTCAGATCAACACATTTTAACACGAGTCTCCGTCCCCAGACATTACCACACGAGGCTCCGTCCCCCCACATTACGACACGAGGCTCCGTCCCCACACATTACCACACGAGGCTCCGTCCACACACATTACCAAACGAGGCTCCGTTCCCCCACATTACCACACGAGGCTCCGTCCCCACACATTACCACACGAGGCCCCATCCCCACACATTACCACACGATGCTCCGTCCCCCCACATTACCACACGAGGCTCCGTCCCCACACATTACCACATGAGGCTCCGTCCACAGTCCACACACACATTACCAAACGAGGCTCCGTCCCCACACATTACCACACGAGGCTCCGTCCCCACACATTACCACACGAGGTTCCGTCCCCACACATTACCACACGAGGCTCCGTCCCCCCACATTACGACACGAGGCTCCGTCCCCACACATTACCACACGAGGCTCCGTCCACACACATTACCCCACGAGGCTCCGTTCCCCCACATTACCACATGATGCTCCGTCCCCCCACATTACCACACGAGGCTCCGTTCCCCCACATTATCAAATGAGGCTCCGTTCCCCCACATTACGTCACGAGGCTCCCGTCCCCACACATTACCACACGAGGCCCCGTCCCCCCACATTATCACACGAGGCTCTGTTCCCCCACATTACCACATGATGCTCCGTCCCCCCACATTACCACATGATGCTCCGTCCCCCCACATTACCACACGAGGCTCCGTCCCCGCACATTACCACACGAGGCTCCTGAGTGTGCCGAGCGTTAGCTGGCTGGAAACAGCTAGTCTAATATATAAAGCTGAATGTGTGTGTGTATGTCCGGGATTGGCATCTGCACCGTCGCAGCTACAGCCACAAAATTTTGCACAGTCACACGTATGGACCCTGAGAGCGTCATAGGCTATGTTGTGAGGCGAAATTGTAACCCCGCGCATTCCAATTCACTAAACAATTTTGCCCCTCTCTACATAATGGGGAAAAAGTGAAAGGAAAAGTGTTGGAGGCAAATTGACAGCCAGGAGGAGATGGCATACAGGTATATACTATATACAGGGGAGATGATATACAGCTATATATTATATACAGGAGATGACATTCAGGTATATACTATATACAGGGGAGATGACATACACGTATATACTATATACAGGAGGAGATGACATGCAGCTAAATATATACAGGAGGAGATGACATACAGGTATATACTATATACAGGGGAGATGACATACAGGTATATACTATATACAGGGGAGATGACATACAGGTATATACTCTATATACAGGGGAGATGACATACAGGTATATACTATATACAGGGGAGATGACTTACAGGTATATCTAATATATAAAGCTGAATATGTGTGTGTGTGTGTGTGTGTATGTGTGTATGTCCGGGATTGGCATCTGCACCGTCGCAGCTACAGCCACAAAATTTTGCACAGTCACACGTCTGGACCCTGAGAGTGTCATAGGCTATGTTGTGAGGCGAAATTTTAACCCCGCGCGTTCCAATTCACCAAACAATTTTGCCCCTATCTACATAATGGGGAAAAAGTGAAAGGAAAAATGTTGGAGGCAAATTGACAGCTGCCAGATGTGAACAAGGGGGACTTAAAGAGTGAGAGCAATGGCGCCAAAGAGTATATACCGTACAGTTGCTAAGGTGGGGCCCCGACATGGGATACTCACCACACATGGGGATATGAACACACACACACAAAATGCGCCACACACTACCACGTGCTTGAACACATATCACCCTTAGCACACATCTCAGCACACATTTCACCACACATACACCAACCTCGCCACATAAAAGTCGAAACACAAAAGTCGCCGCTCAAAATTCGCCACGCGCAAAACTCGCCACATGCAAAACTAGGCTCCCGCAAAACTCGCCACACGTGCAAAACTCACCTCATGGAAAACTCGCCACACGCAAAACTTGCACACGTGGAAAAATTGCCACATGCACAAAAGTTGCAACACATGCAAACATTGCCTCACACAAAACTTGCACATACTCAAAACACACCACACATAAAACTCGCCAAGCGCAAAACTCGCCATGCACAAAACTTGCTGCACACAACTTGCTACACTAACCTGCCACATGCAACTCAACACAAAAAGTTGCTACACGCATGTCGCCACACAAAAGTCGCTACATGCATGTCGCCACACGCAACTCAACACACGCAACTTGACACATGAAACTCACCCTAAAACACACACAAGTCTGGTATTATCCTTCAAAAATAAAAATCTGATTAATAAGCAGACAAACTACAGGAGCAACAACTGTACCATATAGGAGATCCGGCAGCTGTCAGTCACATGACCTGTCTATTATGTGTATGTGTGAGCTAATATATACTGCCAGGGGGAGGGCTTCCTGTTGGCTGGGGATTTATCAGGCTGCCAATTTAGCTTACAAATACTGAGGTAAAAATACTGAGCAAATAACGTGTGAACGAGGTCTAACACAGGAGGAGATGACACACAGATACATACTATATACAGGAGGAGATGACACAGGTATATACTATATACAGGGGAGATGACACACAGGTACATACTATATACAGGAGGAGATGACACACACATATATACTATATACAGGAGGAGATGACATACAGGTATATACTATATACAGGAGGAGATGTATACATTTTGTTAAGCGGGCACCATCCAAATCTTCTCGTACAAAAGGGGATCACCATATGCATAACAATAGACAATAGCAGCAAACAAGAACAAGCGTATGCACAAAAATAGGGATCACCACAATATAACTAAGGGTAGAAAAATCTTTATTCGAAGAACAACGTTCACAAAGACATTTAAAAACATCTAAAAACATAGTTAGAAATAATGGGTCCACCAAAATACCAGGTAAATACTGACAAAAATATACACCTTACACAGCTAATACAAATCCTCTAACAGCATTTAGCATAAATCACAACTGATTCCGACAGTACACCCAATTTACATTTGTGCACGGTAAGGATCAATCTTTCAAGGTGCTGGGCAATTGGGTTGGCACTTATGGGCCACATGTACTAATACCAGATGGGGATATAATGAAAAAAATCCTCAATACTAAATAATTGCCACACTAAGTCCTCCTCAACAACCTCAGATGTCTCTTACCCAGCCCTAGTGCAAACCCTTATGGAAACGATCCTATACCAGCAGGCTTGTCAGATCAGTGGAGCTGCGTGGGTGCAAAGGCCCACGCGTATCGACGCTCACGGCGTCTTTCTCAAGGTCAATGTGATACTACTCACGTTGTTCCCCGGTATATAAGGTCAACAATAATGTAAGGAGCACTTGTCAGCTGTGCAGGGGCATGGCGACACCAGATATTCCACCCGGCGTTGTGGACGGTACACTGCGCAAGCGCTGGGAGAACAAGGTCCCAGAAGGCTGTGCGCGGATGTCAAGACATGCGCAGAACAGCCATAATCCGGGTCTGGTGACCATGGAAACCGCCAGCATCTATCGCACACATATACAGGAGAAGATGACACATATATACTATATACAGGGGAGATGACACACAGGTATATACTATATACAGGAGGAGATGACACACTGGTATATACTATATACAGGGGAGATGACCTACAGGTACATACTATATACAGGGGAGATGACACAGGTATATACTATATACAAGGGAGATGACACACAGGTATATACTGTACTATATACAGGATGAGATGACACACAGGTATATACTAAATACAGGAGGAGATGACACACGTATATACTATATACAGGAGGAGATGACACACAGATATATATTATATACCGGAGCAGATGACACACAGGTATATACTATATACAGGAGGAGATGACACAGGTATATACTATATACAGGAGATGACATACAGGTACATACTATATACAGGAGGAGATGACATACAGGTACATACTATATACAGGAGGAGATGACACACAGGTATATACTATATACAGGAGGAGATGACACACGTATATACTATATACAGGAGGAGATGACCTACAGGTATATACTATATAAAAGAGGAGATGACACATAGGTATATAGAGGAGGAGATGACATACAGCAGGTATATACTATATACAGGGAGATGACATACAGGTATATAATATATACAGGAGATAACATACAGGTATATACTATATATAGGAGGATATGAGATACAGGTACACTGTATATAGTATATACAGCAGAAGGGATGACATACAGGTGTATACTATATACAGGAGGAGGTGACATAGGTATATACAATATACAGGAGGAGATGACATACAGCAGGTATATACTATTTACAGGGGAGATGACATACAGGTATATACTATATACTGGAGATGACATACAGGTGTATACTATATATATAAGGGAGATGACAAACATGTATATACTGAGGGGAAAATGAGAGGTGTGAGGTGAAAATGAGGGGTGTGAGGTGAAAATAAAAAGGTGTGAGTGCAAAATGAGAGGAGTGAGGGAAAATAGTGGAGTGATCGGAAAATGACAGATGTGAGGTCGAAATGACAAGTGTTAGGGGGGAATGAGAGGAGTGAGGGGGGAATTAGAGGAGTGAGGGGGAAAATGAGAGGTGTAAGGGAGAAAATGAGAGATGTGAGGGGGAAATGAGAGGTGTGATGGGAAAATAAGAGAAGTGAGGTGCTATAACTAACCACAGATATTTACTATGCCCAGGCAACGCCGGGCTCTTCAGCTAGTATTTATATATTGATGGTATTTATGTTTTGTCCAAAAAGAAAAGAATTTCCAGCTTCACCGAATCCGTAAAAAAGAGTTTTCTTTATTCACATACTATTGAGCATAGATGATACAGACTTCAGCACAAGCCATATGGGTAAGAATCTCAACGCGTTTCTGGAGACTAAGCTCCCTTAATCAACTCCCTTAAGGGAGCTTAGTCTCCAGAAACGCGTTGAGATTCTTACCCATATGGCTTGTGCTGAAGTCTGTATCCTCTATGCTCAATAGTATGTGAATAAAGAAAACTCTTTTTTACGGATTCGGTGAAGCTGGACATTCTTTTCTTTTTGGACTCTATACGCCTGAACACAGCGGGTCCGTGCTCCCGAGGATTGGTTTATGCATCACGGGTGAGCTGGTTTATATTTCTTCTTTCAAAATTTATGTTTTGTGTATTGTTTCAGTAAGTGGTTTTTATTCTATTGGTGGTTTGTGGATACTCCACTTTTTCTTCTTCAATAGTATGATGTTTGGAGTACTCCACCACTTAATCATGCGGTATTGATCTATTATGTGGGAGGACATTAAACCTTAATTCTTTACCTCAATAATGTTTTTGCGCCATACGAATTTACTAGTGCCTGTAAACCATTTATCTAGATGAGTGATCTGCAAAATTGATACAAAGCCATAGGAACTCCTGAAGACTCCCCTTCCCTTGTCTCAGTGTTAGAGATAGCTGGAGGAGAAGAGCATACATAGATCTGGAGCGAGAGGTGGGGAAAGTCTCTACAGTTTTATGGAGAGCAGAGAAAACAGGCTAAAGACAAAAATAAATACACGTGGAGAAGACATAAGACTAGGATAGAAGCTGTTCTGATATGTAAATGCAAATGAAGAGAGCAGCACCCTGGATACAAGCAAACCCCAAAGACACCCTAGATTACTGGGAGAGACACTTTCAAGTTTTAGATTTTTCCCTTGTGGATCAGGCTGCGTATGTGGGGCTTCTGAAAATGAATCAAGGAATGAAGATTGTCGATTAAAACTTAGAGTAATTTTATTAGCTAAAAGGTAACCATTAACATACGTAAAAATAATTTTTCTATGTCGAAGTTATCCACAGCCATTAATGTGAGCAGCACATTGCCCCATGTAAACAGAAAATGTGCAAACAACTATATACAAATTGTATGGGGACTGGATGATGGCTCTTTGGTCCCCACACAGCTTGCATCGGCTTCTGCAATAGGCCATTAGGCACAGATTTTATTGTTGCCTATATAATTGTAAAAGCCCATTAAAAATGCAGAAACTTCAAAATGTACTTGCTGTTAAAATTCTGCTCTATTCCTGAGTAGTCACATGTGCAGCTCCTTGCTACAGTCTGTTCACAGAGGAGATTTCCTGTCTGTGCTTGGTATGCCTCAGTCAGCAGCTCTGCTGTGTGCTCTGAATGGTGATGGCAAGGGCAATGGTCCTCTGCAAGTTTACAGTGACTGGGGATGTGCACAAGAAGAGAGAGGACATACACATTTCAGGGTCAACACGAGAACAACTAATCTTATCAACTTGTTACTTTGACTTTTGGGCACTTCAGCTTGCTAAATTACATTATGATGAATGAATACATTATGTGAATCCTTGCTCCCCGAGAGCAAGTGTAGTGACAGTGACAGCACCTGGAACATTATTGAATGCAAGAGAGGCTCAGGGGCTCAGGTTTGGACATACTGGGTGACGTGGAAGGAATTTTAGGAGAAAAATACATACATTTGTACATACAGCAATTAATTCATCTTAAGACTGTGTAGGAGTCTCAGAATTTTGCTTTGTATGTGGAGTCTCAGGATTTTGCTTTCTATGTGCTGTGTCAGGTACTGATGATGGGAATATGTGAGCTGAGACCTTGTTCAGAATTAAAACAATAACAAACCTCAAGAATGGCTTCAAGGGGCAGAACAGAAAGCCATAAAACAAAAATAAAGGTAACAAACAGGGCAGGAGTTTGGGTCACATTACAGGGTGAGCAAGATAGCTTTTTTCTGCGCATGAAAAAAACTGTTTAGAAAGAACGACTTCTATACACACTGTTTAGGCTACGTTCACATTTGCGTTGTTGGGCGCAGCGTCGGCGACGCATACCGACGCATGCGTCATGCGCCCCTGTCTTTAAAATGGGGGGCGCATGGACATGCGTCGGTATGCGTTTTCTAGCGTTTTACGATGCATGCGTCATATAGACGCACAAGACAGGGCGCAGGGGGACGCTACATGTTGCAGTTTTCCTGCGTCCTAATTTTTTTTAAAAACGCATGCGTCGCACTTGCGTCGTAAATGCGCCAAAAAAACCATTAGTGTCTATAGAAAACGCCCAGGGCGCAAGTGCCTGCGTCGTCCTGCGTTGTTCGACGCATGCGTCTTTTGATTAAAAAAAAAAGTGAAGTGTCAATTTTTGTAATGTTGGACGCATGCGTCACAAAACACTGCGTTGTGCATGCGTTTTGCGTTGCGTCGCCGATGCTGCGCCCAACAACGCAAATGTGAACGTAGCCTAACAAGATCGATCTGTGTGCATAAAATATCATGTTCTAGGCAGCATATCTGTTATTTACACCTGATGATGTACTGCTGAGAACAATGATTTTCAAGCAAGCTTAAAGGGAATCTGTCAGTAGGTTCAATTCTACTAAGCAGTCAACATGGGCACCCAGGTCATAGAAAGTTGAATAAAACCTTGACATCGGTGATCTGAGGTCATATTTCAGAGAAATGCATGTTTTGCTTAATATGTAAATTAGCTGTTAAGATCTATGGGCTGGACACATCTCCATGAAAGTCTGCCTCCAGAGCTTATTTTAAATGACAGGAGGTGATACCATTGTGAGACATGTAATGACTGACAGACTGATCTCCTTGATCTACACTTCACACACTGGAAACACCCCTTTTCATTTACAATAAGCTCTGGAGGCAGATTACGTGGGAGATCTATGTCCAGCCCATAGATCTTTACAGCTCATTTACATGTAAAGAAAAATGTGGATCACTCTTGAATAAAATAATGGATCGCAGATATCAAGTTATCACTTTATTAAACTTTCTATGACCAACATGCCCATTTAGACAACTTTGGCTGGTGGATCCTACTGACAGATTCCCTTTTAAAAGGATTCAGTTCGAAGAACGAGGGTTTAACTCATTTGTTGAACAATTACCAGCCTTTCTAGACCGCCCAATTATTGGGACAGGAAGATTCCTAGGAATGCTCTTTCCCGATTATCAGCCTATGCAAATGGGCCCTTATTGAGCTCATATACAGTACAGACCAAAAGTTTGGACACCCTTTCTCATTTAAAGATTTTTCTGTATTTTCATGACTATGAAAATTGTACATTCACACTGAAGGCATCAAAACTATGAATTAACACATGTGGAATTATATACTTAACAAAAAAGTGTGTAACAACTAAAATTATGTCTTATATTCTAGGTTCTTCAAAGTAGCCACCTTTTGCTTTGATGACTGCTTTGCACACTCTTGGCATTCTCTTGATGAGCTTCAAGAGGTAGTCACCGGGAATGGTCTTCCAACAATCTTGAAGGAGTTCCCAGAGATGCTTAGCACTTGTTGGCCCTTTTGCCTTCACTCTGCGGTCCAGCTCACCCCAAACCATCTCGATTGGGTTCAGGTCTGGTGACTGTGGAGGCCAGGTCATCTGGTATAGCACCCCATCACTCTCCTTCTTGGTCAAATAGCCCTTACACAGCCTGGAGGTATGTTTGGGGTCATTGTCCTGTTGAAAAATAAATGATGGTCCAACTAAACGCAAACCGGATGGAATAGCATGCCGCTGCACGATGCTGTGGTAGCCATGCTGGTTCAGTATGCCTTCAATTTTGAATAAATCCCCAACAGTGTCACCAGCAAAGCACCCCCACACCATGACACCTCCTCCTCCATGCTTCACGGTGGGAACCAGGCATGTAGAGTCCATCCGTTCACCTTTTCTGTGTCGCACAAAGACACGGTGGTTGGAACCAAAGATCTCAAATTTGGACTCGTCAGACCAAAGCACAGATTTCCACTGGTCTAATGTCCATTCCTTGTGTTCTTTAGTCCAAACAAGTCTCTTCTGCTTGTTGCCTGTCCTTAGCAGTGGTTTCCTAGCAGCTATTTTACCATGAAGGCCTGCTGCACAAAGTCTCCTCTTAACAGTTGTTGTAGAGATGTGTCTGCTGCTAGAACTCTGTGTGGCATTGACCTGGTCTCTGAGCTGCTGTTAACCTGCGATTTCTGAGGCTGGTGACTCGGATAAACTTATCCTCAGAAGCAGAGGTGACTCTTGGTCTTCCTTTCCTGGGGCGGTCCTCATGTGAGCCAGTTTCTTTGTAGCGCTTGATGGTTTTTGCAACTGCACTTGGGGACACTTTCAAAGTTTTCCCAATTTTTCTGACTGACTGACCTTCATTTCTTAAAGTAATGATGGCCACTCGTTTTTCTTTACTTAGCTGCTTTTTTCTTGCCATAAAACAAATTGTAACAGTCTATTCAGTAGGACTATCAGCTGTGTATCCACCAGACTTCTGCACAACACAACTGATGGTCCAAACTCCATTTATAAGGCAAGAATTCCCACTTATTAAACCTGACTGGGCACACCTGTGAAGTGAAAACAATTTCCGGTGACTACCTCTTGAAGCTCATCAAGAAAATGCCAAGAGTGTGCAAAGCAGTCATCAAAGCAAAAGGTGGCTACTTTGAAGAACCTAGAATATACTGTAAGACACATTTTCAGTTGTTTCACACTTTTTTGTTAAGTATATAATTCCGCATGTGTTAATTAATAGTTTTGATGCCTTCAGTGGGAAATTACAATATTCATAGTCATGAAAATACAGAAAAATCTTTAAATCAGAAGGTGTGTCCAAACTTTTGGTCTGTACTGTACATCACACGCAATTCAATAATAAATTTCCTTCCATAGAAAATTATTCAGTGAAAAAAGATAAAAGTTTCTCTTGAAGCTTCTAATATCTTTACTGGCTTAATGATAGAAGATGAGGGCAGGAAAATATGAAATTTAATGAAAGATGCTGAAAGAGCCAAAAAGATACATTAATACAGACTGTTACGGCTGGTAAACATTAGCACATAGTTGCAATTATGACTGCCTTACCAATTAGCTGTTCTGCAGATGTCTGAACATGTCGTTTCAATAAGTGTTAGAATTCTCAATGGTACGTTTATTTCTTGTCTGATTCTGTCTCACATTTGTATCCAATTGAAAGTGAACAACCAAGACATGATTCATGGGTTAATGGGGGGAAAAATTAGACTGCAACGCTGCCCTTTTCCCCCCTCTCTACTAGCAGCTATGTAGAAAGCAGATATGAAATGATAGTCACTTTCTATCTTACTGCTACTACTTGAGATGAATGTAGCTTAGAAGAACATAGTCCAAGGACCCTAAGATAGGAAAACAGTAAACAGTGCCAAAAGCAGGAGCCAGAGATGTAGAATAGTAAAAGACCCATAATTATCTCCAAATTCATGAGAGTCGGTGAGGGCAATCACATGGAAAAAGTCATGGAAGGCTGCCCCGATTTCACTAAGTAATCTCAGCAGGAGGATGAAGAAAAACCTCAGAGCTGAACTCTCTCTGTGTCCTTGATAGGAGATGGGGGTCAACAAGCCTCTGTATGTGAGTGATCTCCATGGAACAGTTGTCTAAAACTATAGGCTCTTTTGTGGTTGGGAGAAAGTGATCAAGAATTTAGTGATTGTGTAGAACCCCTGCCGAACCTAATGCAGGAATGGTACATCATTGGCAAACAAAGGTGCAGTGTAAATCTCTTGGTCCTCAGTGCAAAAGCTATACACCTTTAATGCAAGTGTCATAATACCATTACCTCAAGATGCAGAAAAAAAATTGGCTAGTGGTAGGGACAATGGCACCAGACATCTTTTCCAGGCGGGTGAACCCCATACACCTTTTTTGGTTTTGTTTTTCTTTCCCTTCAATGTTTCCTTTTTAGATTTTTTTTTGTTTCCTAGCACTTTTTTTGTGCAATTATTGACTACCAGTGTTTTTTAGCATTATAACTAGTGCCTTTTTTAACACCATTCAACAAAAGAAGAAACCACTAGGGGTTTTCATCCAAATAAGCTGACAAAGCACTAAAAAAAAAAAAAAACACGTGGGGGGTCTTCTGAGCCTTCCAACTGGAGCAGAAAACGGCTGGAGAGTGATATGCCCAATTCTTTTAACCGCTTGGTGTTTTTTGGAACCAGAAGCGGTTAAAAGACACTCAAAAGCCTTAGCATTCTCTGGGCACATTTTCAGGTGCTCCAAATCAGCCTGAAAAAAACTCCAAAATATTGTGTGAACATACCCTTTAGACCGTTAAAAAAAAAAAAAAAAAAAATTGTTACAGATGCATTTGCAGATAGCGAACTGTGGGTTTACTTATTCCCTAATTAAGTTTTTTCATTCGGTCATTTAAACCGCAGAAACGGTGTACTAGTGGGGGTATTATCAAATAGATCCATAAAATAAAAAATATATATTATATGTGTGATATATATATATATATATATATATATTTATATATATATATATAATTGTCTAAGTAAATATATTTCTAAAGGGGCTATTGACATGAAATTCTCACCAGGTGTCAGTAAAAACATCCAATCCACGCAGGCAAAGAGGTAAAACCATATATGTCCATAAATTATGTGTAATACTGAGAAATAACACAGGGAAAAAGTATTGAACACTTACTGAACTTTATTGAATGTTTCGTACAAAAGCCTTTGTTGGTCATGGCAGCTTTCAGACGCCTCCTGCATGGAGAAAGTCTCAGGCATTGCTCAGGTGTGATTTTGGTGCATTCTTCCACATAAATCCTGAAAGCTCCTACTATTAACTCTGAGCTTTACTTCCTTCCATAGACTTTCTACTGGATTCAGGTCCGGTGATTGGCTCGGCCATTCTAGCAGCTTTATTTTCTTTCTCTGAAACCAATTCAGAGTTTCCTTGGCTGTGTGTTTAGGATTATTGTCTTGCTGAAATGTCTACCCTCGTTTCATCTTCATCATTCTGGCAGATGTCAGCAGATATTTATAAAGAATGTCTTCGTACATTTGTGCATTAATCCTTCATTCAACTACATGATGTTTGCCAGTGCCGCATGCTGAAACACAGCCCCATACCATGAAGTTATCACCTTCAAACTTCACTGTTTGTATGATATATTTGGGTTGATATGAGGTGCCTTTTGGCCTCCATACATGGTGTGTATTATGGAATCCCAAGAGTTAAATTTTGGTCTTATCTGACCATATTATATTCTCCTAGTATTTCTCAGGTTTGTCTAAATGTTGTCGAGCACGCCCTTTGTTCAGCAATGGAGTCTTGCGTGGTGACCGTGCATACAGGCCATGGAGGTTGAGTGCATTACTTATTGTTTTCTTTGAAACAATTTTACCTGCTGATTCCAGGTCTTTCTGTTACCCTCAATAGGTGGCCTTTGGCTCTTGGACAACTTCTCTTATTCTTTTCATTTCTCGGTCTGCGATTTTGCAGGGAACACTTGGTCGTGGCCTGTTTATGGTGAAATAATATTCTTTCCACGTCCGGATTATGGCCCTAACAATGTCACTGGAAACTTCAGTTGTTTAGACATTCTTCTGTAACCAATGCCATCAGTATGTTTTGAGACAGCTCACTGGTTTTACCCAACATGAGATGTTTCTTGTGAGGCACCTTGGTAATGAGACACCTTTTTTCTAATTACTGATAGATTTTAGTTGTTGTCATGACTTTCCATGGTATTTTGTTCCTCTCTTTCTTCAGGTGTTCAGTACTTTTTCCCTGTGTAATTTCTCATTATTACACATAACTGGTGAGAATTTCATGTCATTAGCACCTTTAAAAATATATTTACTTAGAAAATTGGTGTTTTATTCAATACTTATTTCACCCGATCTATATCCATATCTATCTCAGTTCATCAAAGTAGACTCCAAATATTTCCAGCTCTAGTCCCTCAATATAGTTGTTTTTTTGGGGATTCTGTACCCTGCTTAAATTTGTTCAATGGACCATGTTTCCAGCTCCACAGATAAAGGAGAGTTGGCTGGAACCTCAGAAGATCACAGGAATTTCTCTCAGATTTTACAAGGTCATAAATGTCACATCTTGTTTTAGTAGAGTGACTTCTGGGTGTATCAACCACAATAAATTGGCAACATAAAAGGTTTAGTGACCCTACAGTGCCTTTCATAATATAGAAGGCTGTAGAAGAAGAGAGAAGTCCTGGAATATGCTTATAATTTGCTGGTAGGAAAAGATGAGAGGTAACCAAGAACCGAAAACAAACCGCAAAAGACCACAAAAATTCTTACATGCTTTTGGACAGGAACATCACATTCTGGATGTTGTCCAAAAAAGTCCTTTATGAGACTATGCCGTGTGTCATCATCAGCTGCGTCATCTGCTTCTAGCCACTCCCCAGCGTACGCTATATACTACGCTTACACTACAGGTTCCTTGGCACTGCTCCCAGGTCACAGACTCGTGACTTGGCTCCAAAATCAAATGGAAACGGAACATCTATTTTCATCTTTTTTGTAATTAAACACTTCTTCAGTCTAAGAAATGCTTAGTATGTCTGTGGTGACAAATGATAGTACTTACTGATGGAAATAGATTTCATTAGCCAGAAAAATTAATAAACATAACCCAGACATTTGGGGAGGGGGGGGGGGGGGGCAAATAAAAACTAACAATGGTTGTGTGAATGCGATTTGATTTCCTTTTGGCCGAATATGCCTATGTTCTTAATAATCAAAGGGACAGAAATATAAGTCACTGCCAAAAAACCTATTCTCTCTAGTGAAAACACAAGGATAGGCATGTTGAAATTCAACATGCCTGATCTTATTTTCACCCAGCCATCAGAGGACACTATGGACATCTCCATATACATTGGATGATCACCCGACATTCAATTAATGTGTATGGCCGCCATTACAGAACAACATACAGTCAAAATTCTGTCTAAACATATCTAAGCTTACATGTATGAGTGGATTTATCTTACAAGAAGGAAGAAGTTCCTCACTTTTGGGGAAAAAAAAGTATGCCTCTGACAGCAGAACTGGCCAAAGAGACCAAAGCTAAAGCCAAATTGTATCATTTACTATGCAACGGGTGGATGGAGGTGGACAATACACAATGGTGGACAATACTGGTCCCACATGATTCTGCAGACTTTTACCTGCTGAGGTGAGTGATCACTCTGTAAACTGACTACAGGGTAGAAGGATGTAATACAGAGGGAGAAAGATACTGAGATACTGGAGTCTTTGCATGCAGAACACAATGCAGTAAAGGGAGTATTCTGGTCACCTTATCACCTTTCAGTCCAGATTCTCCTGCGTTCCCCGGCAGCCCCTGCAAAACAGTGCGAGAGCTAATATGTAAATAGGACAGTAATTAGGTGAAATATACTTCAATTCTGAAGTTAAAATATAATAAACATTTTAGTAAAATCCCCAGATTAACTGTACCATACACTGTGTGCAGAATTATTAGGCAAGTTGTATTTTGATCACATGATACTTTTTATACATGTTGTCCTACTCCAAGCTGTTCAGGCTTGAGAGACAACTACCTATTAAGTACATCAGGTGATGTGCATCTCTGTAATGAGGAGGGGTGTTGTCTAATTACATCAAAACCCTATATAAGGTGTGCTTAATTATTAGGCAACGTCTTTTCCTTTGGCAAAGTGGGTCAGAAGAGAGATTTGACGGGCTCTGAAAAGTCCAAAATTGTGAGATGTCTTGCAGAGGGATGCAGCAGTCTTGAAATTGCCAAACTTTTGAAGCGTGATCACCGATCAAACGTTCCATGGCAAATAGCAAACAGGGTCGCAAGAAGCGTGTTGGGCAAAAGAAGGCGCAAAATAGCCCATGAATTGAGGAAACTCAAGCGTGAAGCTGCCAAATTATTATTATTTATTATTACAGCGCCATTTATTCCATGGTGCTATTATTATTATTTATTATTACAGCGCCATTTATTCCATGGCGCTTTACATGTGAGATTGCCATTTGCCACCAGTTTTGCCATATTTCAGAGCTGTAACGTTACTGGAGTAACAAAAAGCACAAGGTGTGCGATACTCAGGGACATGGCCAAGGTAAGGAAGGCTGAAAAATGACCACCTTTGAACAACAAACATAAGATAAAACGTCAAGACTGGGCCAAGAAATATCTTAAGACTGACTTTTCAAAGGTTTTATGGAATGATGAAATGAGAGTGACTCTTGATGGGCCAGAGGCTGGATCAGTAAAGGACAGAGAGCTCCACTCCGACTCAGACGCCAGCAAGGTGGAGGTGGGGTACTGGTATGGGCTGGTATCATCAAAGATGAACTTGTGGGACCTTTTCGGGTTGAGGATGGAGTGAAGCTCAACTCCCAGACCTACTGCCAGTTTCTGGAAGACAACCTCTTCAAGCAGTGGTACAGGAAGAAGTCGGTATCGTTCAAGAAAAACATGATTTTCATGCAGGACAATGCTCCATCACATGCCTGCAACTACTCCACAGCGTGGCTGGCCAGTAAAGGTCTCAAAGAAGAAAAAATAATGGCATGGCCCCCTTGTTCACCTGATCTGAACCCCATAGAGAACCTGTAGTCCCTCATAAAATGTGAGATCTACAGGGAGGGAAAACAGTCCACCTCTCGGAACAGTGTCTGGGAGGCTGTGGTGGCTGCTGCACGCAATGTTGGTCGTAAACAGATCAAGCAACTGACAGAATCTATGGATGGAAGGCTGCTGAGTGTCATCATAAAGAAAGATGGCTATATTGGTCACTAATTTTTTGAGGTTTTGTTTTTGCATGTCAGAAATGTTTAGTTCTAAATTTTGTGCAGTTATATTGGTTTACCTGTTGAAAATAAACAAGTGAGATCGGAATATATTTGGTTTTTATTAAGTTGCCTAATAATTCTGCACAGTAATAGTTACCTGCACAAACAGATATCCTCCTATGATAGCCAAATCTAAAAACAAAAAAAACCCACTCCAACTTCCAAAAATATTAAGCTTTGATATTTATGAGTCTTTTGGGTTGATTGAGAACATAGTTGTTGATCAATAATAAAAATAATCCTCTAAAATACAACTTGCCTAATAATTCTGAACACAGTGTATTTCATGTCATTAGGTGAATACAACTTCCACTCACCTGACAAATCAGTTCGGTGTATTTATCTAATGACCCCCATACACATGACAGAAGAATCTCTCCCGAGACAGGATGCTACTGAAAGGAAGTATCAGAAATCCGGCAGCGGCTTACTCACCTCAGCCTATGGAGAGCACATGCATGCTTAGCCGTATCAAGCATTCAAGTGCATAGGGGTGAGGGGACATGTGAGAAAGAGCTAATCGCTAGCTAAGGTGTATCTTTAGTCTGCAAAATTTTGCATACAGAGATTAAGGGCTACAAAAAAAGCATTGTGGGTTCAATGAGCCAGAGGCCGGCACAGACCACTCCATCCTCTGCTTTTCCCTTTTGCTCTACATGTTCATGACATGTACATCATCCTCTGCTCCCAGTCATAGACCTCAAAGACATCTTCAGAGCTGGGTGTGACAAGTCACTCATTGAACACCACACTCCCCTATACCACAAGCCATGGAGAACGCCACTTCTTCACCAGTGTTCTCCACATATTAAATGTTATTAAAAGAGCAAGCTATAGAACTTACTAATATATGTCAATCATCAATGGTGTGCGCTGATCTGAAAATATCAGCTCCATTTCTGGGTTGTGCTTGATACTAAAGTCAGCCCCCTTCTTTGTCACAACAAATGCACAGACAGAGAAGGGAGCTGGCAAACCTATTGAAAAGAGCCAGCCCAGTTCACACACAGCACCGATGACACAAACAGAAGCTAGATATGGTGCTGCCAGGACCCACCGATGCTTATAGATGAAGATGGCAGCTTGGATTATTACAGTGTTTCAGTAAGTGGTAGAACTTACTATTCTAAACACATGGAAGGAATTTTCTTAACTAGATAAATCCATTTTCACGGTGAGTATTAACCAGTAAACTGTTGTTATTCAGTCAGTTCCGTTAAGCCCCCAAACCGCCATCAATAGATTACATAGGCCTATTTCTGCATTTCATGTCCCAAATATTTGCTTTGTGCTAAACCACCTGTTAAATGTAACGCTCGTCATATGCTAATTAGGTAAGACTGGACAGGTGGACTATGCTTTAAGCAGACTAATCTGATGCCCTTAGGTGTGGTTGACATCCTCTCCACTGGCCGCGTCCTCTCAAAAAAAGTGCCCTCCTGAGCAAGAAAGGAGAACACACCACGCTTCAAGATGATGATATCAGTTGGAACAATGAAAGTTACCTGATCAATGTCTGAAGCAAACTACTTTATGTGAAGCAAAGCATATGGCGATGGGAAAAAAATGTTTTATCACAGAAGTTAACATTTGGGCTAAAAGTTCAGAGATAGAGGCAATTTGAAGGGCTAAAGAACCCGGCAGGTTCCCTTTAATATGATACTATTACTTTACATAGATTTATCACAGACTAGTCCTGGCACCGGTGGCCATTTTAGGAAGAGATGTAGCCCCCAAAATGACAGATGTACATTAAAGAAATGTCCTGTGTTGTATGAAGAGTTCAAGTATAAAAACCCAGGGACGTTCCATCACATTTCCAATCTGCAGTGTCCATTCCCTCCTCTACATAGGTTCATATAGGATACTTTATAACAACACATGTGGATATATTTGGTTGCTAACAGTTTGACCAAAAATCATTTTCAAAAGTGGGCGCTTACCTTTAAACCTTTGGGTCCCATAAAGCCTATAGGTCCAATAGCACCCATGTCACCCTGAAAAGAGCGGGAAACAATAGCGTTTTCAGAAAAGATTTACAGAGTACAAAGCAGACAACAAATTGGTAAGGTTTGATTTATAGAAATCTGAATTAAATAATAGTACAAGGCAATCAAACCCATTAAATGCAAACAGGTTGATGACTAAGTGACCACTGAACGAATGATCGGCTGGGGAACAATGGTCGCAGCCATACACATTATACTCCAAGATCAGTTGGTAAAAATCATTGTCCGTTTATAAAATTTCACTGGAAGAAAGGCCATTAAAACATTTTCTCAGAAAAATCATCAACCCTCTGGGTATCATTAAAATATATGAGCAATGCTTTGTTTTCAGCAGACCAACACAGACTAAAATGTGCTTGGCTGCACCAATGGAATGATTATTCACCACATGATCATTAGTTTAACACCCACATTGTATATCCACCAGAAGGTTGGTTTCACACATCCGACTTTCACTGACCGCAATATCCACCAGCTGTGGATTTTTTTACCCAAATTCAACAGCCTCAAAAGAATAACTGAGGTTGTTGGTTTGGTAGAGGAGACCAGACTCCGGGCTGGACATTGCAGTCCATGCTCAGCCCGTGAAATTTCAATGTGTGAAACCATCCAAATAGAACAACATCAACTTAATATAGAGCACAATGGGCACCATAAGGTAGAGTATGAACATCACGCCATCTGTGAAAGGTATGTGTGTAGGCCACTGCTTCCATAGGAAAGGTAACCTCCCAAATACAAGGGAAGAAATGGAAGACGTATTAAGAGTACTACAAAAGAAATAAAGCTAGTAAAAAAAGTCTGTCTAATTAACAAAGCTACATCCACTAGAAAATTGGCTTAATGAGCACAAAAAAATTATTTTACACCTTGCAGCACATGTATTTGGTGTTTTATATACTTTCTTCAACGCAAAAGTCTTGCACTAAATTGCAATCACATTCAACAAAACTATGCTGAACTGCGCTGTGTACCTGGGCTGAGATTTAATACAATAAAGCAAGCCAGTCAATAGATGGTGTAAGCTGTGACTGGACAGTTCAAAGATGCCCCAAATTTCGCAAACAGCTTGAGATACTCTGATAAATTTTGGGCATTTTAAGATCATCTAGATTTCTAGCCTAAAGGGCCACTTACATGGACCTACCAGCAGCACAATACAATCACCAATGAGTAAACTTTTACTGATCGGTGGTTGTTTGACTGACCAAAGTCAACGATGCGCACTGAGCAAGCTATACTAGATTTCTCAGTGCACATAGACTGCCATGGTTCTCGGCAGCGCGAGTCCTGTTTACATAGGACGATCAACGATAAGCATGATGATCTTTTATTTGTAAAAAGAAAATTAGGCACTAGTTGCTGAAAATAAGCAATATTCACTGGTTCATACCTCAATATGCCTCCTTAGGATATCGGTAGGGTGTGGTGCATTCACATAGAAAACATCAAGGTAAATCATAAGAAATTGAAAGAATTGGAGCACTCACCCAGATCCTTCTTGATGTGCAATTTTATTCCATGGTAAAACGTGACATCAAACCATATTAAAGTGCGGCGTTTCAGTTAGCAGGGGAGCTATGCAGATGAGAGAGCTTGTCTGTCAGACTCCCCTGCTACCTGCACTCCGCACTTTAATATGGTTTGATATCACGTTTTACCATGGAATAAAATCAAGAAGGATCTGGGTGAGTACTCCAATTCTTTTAATTTCTTATGATTTACCATGATGATTTTTTAACATAATTTTGCATAATAGATCGTCTCAACAGATGAACGAACGTTTTGCTCTTTCATAGGGTGATCGGCAGCCTGTTTACACAGCAAGATATTAGCAAAAAGAGCGTTTTTAACAATGCTCGTTCACAATTACCTTGCGTTTTAAGGCTTCTTTACTTTGATCTGTGTAAAAGAGTTTTAGTGAATCTCTCCTGTTGTCTATTCATGGTATTATAATAACACAGATTTCCAGGAGATGATTCTTATATTACAGTGACCCCCAAATATTGTGTATGGGGATTTGGAAATCTGTCTTATTTACAATAACACAGATTTCCAGGAGATGATTCTTATATTACAGTGACCTCCAAATATTGTGTATGGGGATTTGGAAATCTGTCTTATTGGTAATATTGCAGCACTACATTGCAAATACCCCAAATTACATCTACATTACTAAGAGCAACAATATTAAAAGAATCACTGAAAAAACAAACAAACAAAAAACACAGCACTGGAAATCTAACAATCAATGACTATCAATAAATAGCGCAAACCATTCGTGGTAATAAAATGTGATAAATGGCAATTCAATAGTTAAACAGAATCTCTTCAGCCTCTCATCTCTGCACTTCCTATGGCCCAGCTGTAAATGAGGTCTCCAACTATTATTTTATCTGCACGGGAGATCTTCCCATCTGAGTACAGTGGTTTGAGGACGGGCTGAGAGCCAAGGGTAGTTCATATTCTGAAAGAGCTTCCTATGACCAGCGTAGAAGGCTCCTCTTGTCTGTTAGCTACCTGGCTCTACTACCGCTGACTAGTAGGAACTGAAGCGGAGCAGGAGGGGGCGAAAGATCAAAGAAACTTGATCTGTGCCCATTCATTTTTTCAGCAAGCCTGGGGCAGATATGATCAGTAGACCCTGTATTGTCCTGGAGACTTGATCTACTGAAAGGTTTGGGGACCGTCTAGGGGCACAGCTCTCCGCAGGCTTGCACGCTCCCAGCTGTGATATTATTTGCATCCATACAGATGAAGTGAGCCGCTTTATCCTCCTCTGTTGTGGTTAGCAGCATTGGAGATGAAGTTGACTTTTAATGGCTTTTCAGACAAAAATATTTAGGTCTTGAATCACGCGAGCACGTCTCATGGCATATAGTAGTTATATCTTCACAGCATTTCTTGTTTTCATGTTTGCGATATACCATGATTTGACTGGAATAACTACTGTAAGTGGCATGCATTGCTTGTATGGGCTAAATACACAGAAAAAATAACCTTACAAGTGTCGCTATGTCAATGGGGTCTGGAATATGAGCAGCTGTAAAAGACCCTATAAATTGCATATTTTAGCTCAATATTGCCCTCTAGCTTTTAGCCAAGAGCCAGACTGACAACAGCAAATTGGTGCCCGACGTTCAAAAATAACAAAATCTTACTACTTCAGTTTCCTCTCCAAACACTTACAGAAAAGTTAACTTATATTTTCTGGGAGAATCCATTTATCTCCAATCCATGACACAAGGAATGACATGCTGATAAGAGGGGCTTCAACTGCGATCTTGAGATTGAGGGTCTTCAGCCCCATCCTGTGTGGAGGTGTGTATGCTTTACCTCTGTTCCATTCATTGTCTATAGGACTGTAGTAGGCCATTTCTGGCATTTCCATAGACAACGAATAGAGTGGAGGCAGAGCATCTCTGCTGTATTCAAGACTGGGCTGCAGAGCTCAGATCCCAAGAATCACAGCCTTTATCGTGGGACCCAACACTCAAGCACACAGTGATCAGCAAGTTACTCCCTATTCTATGGATAGTTTGATAACTTGTGTGTGTGTAATGACCCTAAAAGGGTTGACATAACTGACATTACTTTTATTTTTCTAAGACATGGGCTGTTATAAAATAACAAGGTAGGCATATTGCTCACCTCCTCACACACTCATGAATTCAGTGCAAGTCTTTCCAGTGATCATTTCTAGTGGCAATGATTGTATGTCAAGGCGCTCTTGTATGCAATTAAAAGGAAAAAAAATGGGATTCTTACCTATAAACCCTTCATATTCTTCAATCCCATGTACATGTGCATCACTTTACTAATCTATTTAATTTTCTAGTAGATGAAATGCATGAATAACTGTTTTTAACTGTAAACAGGATGGGTCTTAGAGGTCTGCGAGCTGCACTTAGCCGACACTGCTGTGGATTTGTTCCCCTCTTGTCCAGGAATGGCTTTTAGTCGGGAGCCCCATACACAACAAGCTGCGATGCTCTGCATGTCCTGACACCTCTCTATCACAATCAGGAGGACTATTTCCATCACACTGTGCTGCAGTGACTCTTTTGCTTTGTTGCTACTCCCAAAAAATGTCAACTAGCCTTGGAAGCCCATGACTCTGTCTCAGTCTTGCCTCCAATGGACCACTTTTGGTAGTTCCTAATCACAGCCTACTGGGTACAACCCACAAATGTGGCCCTTGTCAAAATCTTTCAGATTGTCACGCTTGCTCATTTTCACATCAACTTTAAGAACTGCCTGCTGACAAGATTGGCATGCTTGCATCATATCCTAGAGTGAGAATACATACACGGCTACTCTATGGCGTGCTTACCAGCATCAAGAGATCAGGTAAAGCCGTCAAACAGAAGCCTGTGAATTACAGAGCGGAGCTTTGTGAATCATCCGGAGTCCATGGAAGGTTACATAGCCGAGCCAAACTTCTGAGCTCTGGAGCTCGGAGCCAGGAAAGCGGCTCTGTGCGCATGGTACAACAAGCCTGCTCATTGTGCTGCCTGGTATAAAGGCCTCTTCAGGCTCCTGTTTATACAGGACGGACCCCAGCTATTTACAACCACATAGAGCTCACGTTACATCAATTGCCTGCTTTAAATAAGAATTTTTTTTGGGAACAAGCCACCTGCGGACATCCACAAATGCTTTGGACAAATGGAATTCGGCCTTGGAGACAAACTGTCACCCAAATCAGCGACGATGGTTCTTGTGCCAATATTTAGGAAAGAGGAGTCCTGCGCCCCTAATTACCATAGGCATGAACAGAATGAATATTCAATTTACAGAAATAACATATGTTAATGACCAGCACTAAGCCCATTGATTGCTGTGTTTATGTACAGTATGGGCAGCGCTCGGGTTTATTAAACTCTTTTAGATTAACTGAGGAAGTGATTGTTAAATGCTTATTTTCTATATAAAAAAAGAATTTATTTAATCTACAAGTGTGGTAAAAAAAGTAGTGTTAACCCTATGCAGCTACTATCGAGCCCCAAATAACTAGGACCCTACAAGCCCTGGTGCCAAATTGGAATATGCAAGGAGCGGACACACTGCGTAAATGTGCTTGGCATATAAATCCTATACATCAGTGCATACGTATACTTATACCCACCGTATGTTCGGGCACTACCAGACCAAGCACGCCTGAACGGCACAACACAACATGCAGGATCCCATCTGACAATAGTGTTTCTGACTAGTGCAGAGCTTGGATGCCCTCTGATCCTTTATCTCATTTGCCTTTATATCATTTTACAAGCCCTGTGTGAAGGTCCATGTTCCCCATATTGTATTGACCTCAGCAACCAATGCTCGTGGTCATGTGGTCAGTCTTCCATCCTTATTTAAAGCTTTCCTACCACCAACGAAACATGAATTTGACCACCATCACGGCCACAGTGCATAATTTTTGCCAGGGGTTGTATATGTCAGAAAATAACGCAATCACTGGCCTTGTAGGATGTTCATTCAGTTGTTTAATTTTGTAGAAAAAAAAGCAGATCACAGACATGGCACAAAACTAAACTCATTTCAAATGGCAACTTTCTGGCTTTAAGAAACACTAAAAGAAATCAAGAACAAAAAATGCGGTAGTCAGTAATGGTTACTTTTTTTTAACCAAGCATAGGGGAAAAATTATGGAGTCACCCAATTATGAGGGAAAAAAATTATTTTCACATTTGCCAAAAATTCTGTGTCCCAACAACCGTCATCATTGCCGAGGACTTTGCCATGCACTTCAAAAATAAGATAGACCAAACAAGGCAAGTGCTTCCACGGTAGGACCCGTGGAAGCGCAGCAGCGCGAAACGGCCGTCGTGTGTCACAATTCACATTCTCCCCTGCTGAAGATTCTTCCGTTGCAATAAAGGACTATTTTTAGGACGGTGAGTGCTCTCAGTTTTCTTCTTTCATTGGAATTTTCCTGCATACTTTTCTCAGATTGAGCACCCGATCCTTTTGGGGCGTTTACGGCACATGGCTGTGGTGAGTGTGAGGTGCAGTGAACCCTTGTTGCAGTGGTGCGGATTCTTTGCTCTTTTTTATTGTGGTCAAACAAGGCAAGTCTTTGTTGTCAAACCACCACAACCCCTTTGTATACCAGACCAATGCCCTAACCCCAAAACTTCCCTCTCCAAAATCACTGAAGGACAGCTTGCCCATCTTCTCTCCAAATCACACCTCACCACTTGTTCGCTCGACCCCATCCCATCCCACCTCCTCCCCAACCTCACCACCACACTAATCCCATCCCTAACCCATCTCTTCAACCTATCACTAACGTCTGGTACCTTCCCCTCTGCTTTCAAACATGCAACAATCACACCCATCCTCAAAAAGCCATGCCTTGACCCAAGCGCTATGTCCAGCTATCGCCCCATATCTTTGCTCCCATTTGCATCCAAACTCCTTAAGCAGCACGTCCATGCTGAACTTTCCTCTCACTTTGCATCCAGCTCTCTCTTCGACAACCTACAATCTGGCTTCCGTCCCAACAATTCCACTGAGACTGCCCTGACCAAAATTACTAACGACTTACTTACAGCCAACGCTAACAGACAATTCTCTATACTCCTCCTTCTAGACCTGCCCTCTGTGTTGTGATTTTGCTTTTTGCTCCCTCTAGTGGTCATTAGTGATTTGACTCTGGAGCGTCTGTCTTTTCCTATATCCTCACCTGGGCCGTTAGTTCAGGGGCGTTGCTATATAAGCTCCCTGGACCTTCAGTTCAATGCCTGGCATCGTTGAAATCAGAGCTAATCTGTTGTGCTCTTGTCCTCTGATCCTGGTTCCTGTTTTTCAAGCTAAGTCTGCTTCTTTGCTTTTTGCTTTTGTTTTGTTTGGTATTTTTGTCCAGCTTGTTCCTATCTGTATCCTGACCTTTGCTGGAAGCTCTAGGGGGCTGGTGTTCTCCCCCCGGACCGTTAGACGGTTCGGGGGTTCTTGAATCTCCAGCGTGGATTTTTATAGGGTTTTTGTTGACCAGATAAGTTATCTTGCTATATTCTGCTATTAGTAAGCTGGCCTCTCTTTGCTGAACCTGGTTCATTTCTGTGTTTGTCATTTCCTCTTACCTCACTGTTATTATTTGTGGGGGGCTTGTATCTTGCTTTGGGGTCCCTTTCTCTGGAGGCAAGAGAGGTCTTTGTTTTCTTCTCCTAGGGGTAGTTAGATTCTCCGGCTGGCGCGAGTCATCTAGCGATCACCGTAGGCATGATCCCCGGCTACTTCTAGTGTTGGCGTTAGGAGTAGCTATTTGGTCAACCCAGTTACCACAGCCCTATGAGCTGGATTTTTGTATCTTGCAGACTTACACGTTCCTCTGAGACCCTGTCCACTGGGGTCATAACAGTATGCCAGGCCAGTATTAAATGTTTAATGCATTGCAGAAGTGGGATTATAAGAAAGAAAATTTTGAGGTTTTTTTTCCCTCTCTCATTTTTTTTTTTCTTTTCCCCTTTACCTCAGAGTGGCTTAAGCTTGCTGCAGACATGAATGTCCAGACCTTGATTACAAGTGTGGACCAGCTTGCCGCTCGTGTGCAGGGTATACAAGATTATGTTACCAGAAATCCTAGGTCTGAACCCAAGATTCCGATTCCTGAACTGTTTTCAGGAGACCGATTTAAGTTTAGGAATTTCAGGAATAATTGTAAATTATTTTTGTCCCTGAAACCTTGTTCGTCTGGAGACTCTGCTCAACAAGTAAAAATTGTTATTTCATTCTTACGGGGTGACCCTCAGGATTGGGCTTTTTCGTTGGCGCCAGGAGATCCGGCATTGGCTGATATTGATGCGTTTTTTCTGGCGCTCGGTTTACTTTATGAGGAACCCAATCTTGAGATTCAGGCAGAGAAAGCCTTGCTGGCTATGTCTCAGGGCCAGGACGAGGCTGAGGTGTATTGCCAAAAATTTCGGAAATGGTCCGTGCTGACACATTGGAACGAGTGTGCACTGGCCGCTAATTTTAGAAATGGCCTTTCTGAGGCCATTAAGAATGTTATGGTGGGTTTTCCCATTCCCACAGGTCTGAATGATACCATGTCCCTGGCTATTCAAATTGACCGGCGGTTGCGGGAGCGCAAAACCGCAAATTCCCTCATGTTGTTGTCTGAACAGACACCTGATGTGATGCAATGTGATAGAAAAACCGCAAATTCCCTCATGGTGTTGTCTGAACGGACACCTGATTTGATGCAATGTGATAGAATCCTGACTAGAAATGAGAGGAAAATTCATAGACGCCGGAATGGCTTGTGCTACTACTGTGGTGATTCTACACATGTTATCTCAGCATGCTCTAAACGTATATCTAAGGTTGTTAGTCCTGTCACCGTTGGTAATTTGCATCCTAAGTTTATTCTGTCTGTAACTTTGATTTGCTCACTGTCATCTTATCCTGTCATGGCGTTTGTAGATTCGGGTGCTGCCCTGAGTCTTATGGATCTCTCATTTGCTAAGCGCTGTGGTTTTATTCTTGAACCATTAGAAAATCCTATCCCTCTTAGGGGTATTGATGCTACGCCATTGGCAGAAAATAAGCCGCAGTATTGGACACAGGTTACCATGTGCATGACTCCTGAACACCGCGAGGTGATACGTTTTCTCGTTCTACATAAAATGCATGATTTGGTTGTTTTGGGGCTGCCATGGTTACAGACCCATAATCCAGTCCTTGACTGGAAGGCTATGTCAGTGTCTAGTTGGGGCTGTCGTGGTATTCATGAGGATTCCCTGCCTGTGTCTATTGCTTCTTCTACGCCTTCGGAAGTTCCGGAGTACTTGTCTGATTATCAGGATGTCTTTAGCGAGTCCAGGTCCAGTGCATTGCCTCCTCATAGGGAATGTGACTGTGCAATAGATTTGATTCCAGGCAGTAAATTTCCTAAGGGAAGACTGTTTAATCTGTCGATACCTGAACATACCGCTATGCGTTCATATATCAAGGAGTCTCTGGAGAAAGGACACATCCGTTCGTCTTCTTCCCCTCTTGGTGCGGGATTCTTTTTTGTGGCTAAAAAGGACGGATCTTTGAGGCCTTGTATTGACTATCGGCTTTTAAATAAGATCACTGTCAAATTTCAGTATCCTTTGCTGCTGTTGTCTGACTTGTTTGCCCGGATTAAAGGTGCCAAGTGGTTTACCAAGATAGACCTTCGTGGTGCGTACAACCTTGTGCGCATTAAGCAAGGGGATGAATGGAAAACCGCATTCAATACGCCCGAAGGTCATTTTGAGTACTTGGTGATGCCTTTTGGGCTCTCTAATGCCCCTTCAGTTTTTCAGTCCTTTATGCATGACATTTTCCGGAACTATCTGGATAAATTTCTGATCGTTTATCTGGATGATATTCTGTTTTTTTCTGATAATTGGGACTCGCATGTGGAGCAGGTCAGGATGGTCTTTAAAATTTTGCGTGAAAATTCTTTGTTTGTCAAGGGCTCAAAGTGTCTTTTTGGTGTACAGAAGGTTCCCTTTTTGGGGTTCATTTTTTCCCCTTCTGCTGTGGAGATGGACCCAGTCAAGGTCCGAGCTATTCTTGATTGGACTCAGCCCTCGTCAGTTAAGAGTCTTCAGAAGTTCTTGGGTTTCGCTAACTTCTACCGTCGTTTTATCGCTAACTTTTCTAGCATTGTGAAACCTTTGACGGATATGACCAAGAAGGGCTCCGATGTGGTTAATTGGGCTCCTGCTGCCGTGGAGGCTTTCCAGGAGTTGAAACATCGGTTTACTTCGGCGCCTGTTTTGTGCCAGCCTGATGTCTCGCTTCCCTTTCAAGTTGAGGTGGATGCTTCAGAGATTGGAGCAGGGGCCGTTTTGTCGCAGAGAGGCCCTGGTTGCTCTGTTATGAGACCTTGCGCCTTTTTCTCTAGGAAGTTTTCGCCTGCGGAGCGAAATTATGATGTGGGCAATCGGGAGTTGTTGGCCATGAAATGGGCATTTGAGGAGTGGCGTCATTGGCTCGAGGGTGCTAAGCATCGTGTGGTGGTCTTGACTGATCACAAAAATCTGATGTATCTCGAGTCTGCTAAACGCCTGAATCCTAGACAGGCCCGCTGGTCATTGTTTTTCTCCCGATTTGACTTTGTTGTCTCGTATTTACCAGGTTCAAAGAATGTGAAGGCCGATGCTCTTTCCAGGAGCTTTGTGCCTGATGCTCCTGGAGTCGCTGAACCTGTTGGTATTCTTAAGGATGGTATTATCTTGTCAGCTATTTCTCCTGATCTGCGACGTGTGTTGCAGAGATTTCAGGCTGATAGGCCTGATTCTTGTCCACCTGACAGACTGTTTGTGCCTGATAAGTGGACCAGCAGAGTCATTTCCGAGGTTCATTCCTCGGTGTTGGCAGGTCACCCAGGAATTTTTGGCACCAGAGATCTGGTGGCCAGATCCTTTTGGTGGCCTTCCTTGTCTAGGGATGTGCGGTCATTTGTACAGTCCTGTGGGACTTGTGCTCGAGCTAAGCCTTGCTGTTCTCGTGCCAGCGGGTTGCTCTTGCCCTTGCCTGTCCCTAAGAGACCTTGGACACATATCTCCATGGATTTCATTTCTGATCTTCCGGTGTCTCAGGGCATGTCTGTTATCTGGGTGATATGTGATCGCTTCTCCAAGATGGTCCATTTGGTTCCTTTGCCTAAACTGCCTTCCTCTTCCGATCTGGTTCCTGTGTTTTTCCAGAACGTGGTTCGTTTGCACGGCATCCCTGAGAATATTGTGTCAGACAGAGGATCCCAGTTCGTTTCCAGATTCTGGCGATCCTTTTGTAGTAGGATGGGCATTGACTTGTCATTTTCGTCTGCTTTCCATCCTCAGACTAATGGACAGACGGAGCAAACTAATCAGACTTTGGAGGCTTATTTGAGGTGTTTTGTCTCTGCTGATCAGGACAATTGGGTGACCTTCTTGCCGTTAGCTGAGTTTGCCCTTAATAATCGGGCTAGTTCCGCCACCTTGGTTTCGCCGTTTTTCTGCAACTCTGGTTTCCACCCTCGTTTTTCTTCGGGTCATGTGGAACCTTCTGACTGCCCTGGGGTGGATTCTGTGGTGGATAGGTTGCAGCGGATCTGGAATCTTGTGGTGGACAACTTGAAGTTGTCACAGGAGAGGGCTCAGCGCTTTGCCAACCGCCGCCGCGGTGTGGGTCCCCGACTACGTGTTGGGGATTTGGTGTGGCTTTCTTCCCGCTTTGTTCCTATGAAGGTTTCCTCTCCCAAATTTAAACCTCGTTTTATTGGTCCTTACAAGATATTGGAAATTCTTAATCCTGTATCCTTTCGCCTGGATCTACCTGTGTCGTTTGCTATCCACAACGTGTTTCATAGGTCCTTGTTGCGGCGGTACGTTGTGCCTGTGGTTCCTTCTGCTGAGCCTCCTGCTCCGGTGTTGGTTGAGGGCGAGTTGGAGTACGTGGTGGAGAAGATCTTGGATTCTCGTCTCTCCAGGCGGAGGCTTCAGTACCTGGTCAAGTGGAAGGGCTATGGTCAGGAAGATAATTCCTGGGTGGTCGCCTCTGATGTTCATGCGGCCGATTTAGTTCGTGCCTTTCACGCCGCTCATCCTGATCGCCCTGGTGGTCGTGGTGAGGGTTCGGTGACCCCTCACTAAGGGGGGGGGTACTGTTGTGATTTTGCTTTTTGCTCCCTCTAGTGGTCATTAGTGATTTGACTCTGGAGCGTCTGTCTTTTCCTATATCCTCACCTGGGCCGTTAGTTCAGGGGCGTTGCTATATAAGCTCCCTGGACCTTCAGTTCAATGCCTGGCATCGTTGAAATCAGAGCTAATCTGTTGTGCTCTTGTCCTCTGATCCTGGTTCCTGTTTTTCAAGCTAAGTCTGCTTCTTTGCTTTTTGCTTTTGTTTTGTTTGGTATTTTTGTCCAGCTTGTTCCTATCTGTATCCTGACCTTTGCTGGAAGCTCTAGGGGGCTGGTGTTCTCCCCCCGGACCGTTAGACGGTTCGGGGGTTCTTGAATCTCCAGCGTGGATTTTTATAGGGTTTTTGTTGACCAGATAAGTTATCTTGCTATATTCTGCTATTAGTAAGCTGGCCTCTCTTTGCTGAACCTGGTTCATTTCTGTGTTTGTCATTTCCTCTTACCTCACTGTTATTATTTGTGGGGGGCTTGTATCTTGCTTTGGGGTCCCTTTCTCTGGAGGCAAGAGAGGTCTTTGTTTTCTTCTCCTAGGGGTAGTTAGATTCTCCGGCTGGCGCGAGTCATCTAGCGATCACCGTAGGCATGATCCCCGGCTACTTCTAGTGTTGGCGTTAGGAGTAGCTATTTGGTCAACCCAGTTACCACAGCCCTATGAGCTGGATTTTTGTATCTTGCAGACTTACACGTTCCTCTGAGACCCTGTCCACTGGGGTCATAACACCTCTGCCTTCGACACAGTTGACCACTGCCTCCTACTACAGATCCTCTCTTCCTTTGGTGTCAAAGACCTTGCCCTATCATGGATCTCCTCATACCTTACCAACCGCACATTTAGCGTGTTCTACTACCATACTACCTCTTCATCTCGCCCCCTCTCTGTTGGTGTCCCTCAAGGCTCTGTCCTAGGGCCCTTACTCTTCTCAATCTATACACTCGGCCTGGGACAACTCATAAGGTCCTATGGCTTCCAGTACCATCTATATGCTGATGACACTCAGATATACCTCTCTGACCCAGATATCACCTCTCTGCTCTCCAGAATCCCAGAGTGTCTATCAGCCATATCCTCCTTCTTCTCCTCTCGCTTCCTCAAGCTCAATGTGGACAAATCTGAACTAATTATCTTTCCTCCATCTCGCATATCTTCCCTACCTGATCTATCTATCAAAATAATTGAAATCACACTTTCCCCTGTCCCCGAAATCCGCTGCCTTGGAGTAACTCTTGACTCTGCCCTGTCCTTCAAACCGCACATCCAAGCTCTCGCCACCTCCTGTCGCCTCCAGCTCAAAAATATTTCCAGAATCCATCCTTTCCTCAACCCTCACTCTACCAAAATGCTTGTGCGTGCCCTAATCATCTCCCGCCTCGACTACTGCAACATCCTCCTCTGTGGCCTACCTTCTAACACTCTCGCACCCCTCCAGTCCGTCCTTAACTCTGCTGCCCGACTAATTAATCTCTCTCCTCGCTACACTCCTGTTTCCCCTCTTTGCAAATCCCTTCACTGGCTCCCAATTTTCCAGCGAATCCAGTTTAAACTACTAAAACTGACCTACAAAGCAATCCATAACCTTTCTCCTCCGTATATTTCCAAACTAATCTCTCAATATCTTCCCTCAGTAATCTCTGGTCCTCCCAAGACCTCCTTCTCTCCTCCACGCTTATTCGCTCCTCACCCAATCACCTCCAAGACTTCTCCCGAATGTCCCCCATCCTCTGGAATTCTGTGCCCCAACACATCCAGTTATCCACCACATTTGGATTTTTCAAAAGAAACCTGAAAACCCACCTCTTTAAAGAAGCTTACAGCCTGTAATGACCACACGGCCACCTCACCACCATCGGAGCTACTGCAACCCTCGACCTACTGTCTCCTTCCCCATAATCCTGTAGAGTGTAAGCCCGCAAGGGCTGGGTCATCTCCCCTCTGTATCAGTCTGCCATTGTTAGTTTGTTTACTGTAAGTGATATTTGTATTTTGATGTAACCCTTTCTCACGTACAGCACCATGGAATTAATGGTGCTATATAAATAAATAATAATAATAACCATAACAAGATAGTGCCAGGTGTGAATACACCATAAAGAGTTGTTTTGTTTTTTTTTTAATTCTCTTGCTTCATTTTTTTTTTTACTTTAGGTTCAATTACCCTTTAAAGAGCCTTTACTGCTGTACAATACACAGTATTAATTTTTGGGTTATTTTAAAAATGCTGGACGTGAAACAACTAACGATGCTAGTCTACAGTGTAAAAATCTGCAGTGGTAAAATAAATATATATACACACACGTAAAAAGAAAAAGCAATTGTGTATTACATGGTAATTAAAACATTACAGGCAATGGAGCTCCAAATACACTTCCAAAAATGTGAGGTCCCTTTTCCTGACTTATCAAGGGATGAAAGAGCTTTTGAGGGGAAGGAATATTTTCAGATAACTTCAGAGTCGAGGTAATAAATTCCAACCAAGACGCTGGGTACAATTTCCTGATTTATATTTTTTTTATGTTTATAGTAGACTCTTTAGCTGTACTATGGAGTTTGTTTTTTTTTTACTAGGGAACAGGTTATTTTTCAAGATTGACAAGTGTATACAAATGTCCCTTAGTGAAGGCATTCCTCAGTGCAAGCGATATGCAATCGATCTAGACCGCAGAGCTTTCGGGAAACAAGCAACCCCTCTTTTAAAACCTGTGTAATCGACTAACCTTGGTTAACTACACACAGGTTTTACTGGGCATTCTCTTTTCTTCTAAATGATTTATTTTTGCCATCTTAAGACTGTGTGCACACGTACAGGATTTTTCACTATAAAAACGCGACAAAACCGCAAAAAAAAACCGCATACATTAAGTATCTTATTATTAGTATGCAATCTGCAATTTTTGTGCACGTTGCGTTTTTTTCCGCGGCGGAATCGCATTCCGGAAAAAAACGCAGCATATTTATTTATTCTTTGTGCGGAATCACGGGGATTCCGCACACATAGGAATGCATTGATCTGCTTAGTTTCCGCATGTGGCTATGCCCACCATACGGGAAGTAAGCGGATCATGTGCGGTTGGTACCCAGGGTGGAGGAAAGGAGACTTTCCTCCAGGCCTTGGGAACCATATACCTGTAAAAAAAAGAATCAAAATAAAATTCGTGATATTCTCACCTTCCGGCGGCCCCAGCAGCCTTCCCGCTCCTAGCGACGCTTCCGTTCCCAGGGATGCTTTGCGGCATTGATCTGTGATGACGTAGCGGTCTCGTGTGATGCTACATCATCTGGGGTCATTGTCGCGAGGCATTACAGGGAACGGGAGCATCGCGAGGAGCGGGAAGGCTGCTGGGGCCGCCGGAAGGTGAGACTATCACAATTTTTTTTTTTTTTTTTTTTTAACATTGGATCTTTTTACTATTGATGTTGCATAGGCAGCATCAATAGTAAAAAGTTGGTCACACTTGTCAAACACTATGTGTGACAAGTGTGACCAACCTGTCAGTTTTCCAAGCAATGCTACAGATCGCTTGGAAAACGCTAGCATTCTGCAAGCTAATTACGATTGTAAAAGGCTGGTGTTTAGCGGCAAAACGCATGTCAATTCCGCATGCGTTTCACCCGCAGCACAGTAGCGGAATTGCTGCAGAAATTTCCACGGCAATTCCGGACGTGTGCACATAGCCTAAAGGAGATTTTACAGACGGTCATGGGTAGAACAGTTAAAACAGTGGGTATTCTCATCTTATAAAGTGACACATGATTAGTGGAGAGCTGACCTTTGAGACCACACGATCCTAAGAATAAAGAGGCAGCCAGGCCACTCGCTGTGCAACGCATTGCAGTACATTCCCATACAAGTGAATGGGGTCAGTTGCAGTTCCCTGCATGGTCGAGGGGCCAGAAGTGCCACTATACAGGGAATACATGTTAGCAGCTGTGGTCTCAAAAAATCGACTATATTCACACCACAAACGCTTAAGCTATGTTGCCACGATCAGGAAGTAGAAACATTTCGGATGCAGTATATTGGCGCTGTGTCCAAAACGCTACGCTCTATTGAACACAGGTAAATTCACATGTGTTCACAGAATAGGGCAGATTTACTGCATTCAATACATTCTATTGTTGAAAATTCTGTAAGAGAAATTGACATAATGCAGTCCTGAAAGACGCGCCGCCTGTCCGTCTCCGCACATGCTCGCATAGTGGAGGTGGCATTTCTAGAAATCCCATCCACTATGCTGTAACATCTGGCCGCTGCGGGTTTGACACTGTATAAATATGCAGCGTTAAAACTGGAGCAATTCCAGATCATAGGCACATACCCTGAGAAATCCAGTCTGCAATGGCTGACAACAGGGAAAGCTAGACTACCTTCATCTCTACAGCAGTCGTAGGAAACAAGGCAGACTGAAGGTTCAGGGCACACAATTTTTCATGGGGCATTTTCATTTAATTCCTTGATAAGTTTATGCCACTAAGGCTACTTTCACACTAGCGTTAACTGCATTCCGTCTCAAAACGTCTTTTTTTCGAAAAAATGCATCCAGCAAAAGTTTTTGCTGGATGCGTTTTTTCCCCATAGACTTGTATTGGCGACGTATTGCGACGGATTGGCATACGTCGTGTACGTCGTACGACGGATGCGTCGAAATTTGGCGATACGTCGTCGGCAAAAAACGTTGCTTGTACCGTTTTTTGTCTCCGCCTAAAAAACGTGTCGCGACGCATCCTGCGGCATGCGTCGTTGGCTATAATGGAAGCCTATGAGCGACGGATGCGTCGGGACACGTCGTACGACGCAATGCAGCGCTGCAATACGTTTTTTTACACTGAGCATGCTCAGAAGCTGGATTTTGTTGCCAATTGGCCAGACACCCCCAAATCTATATAAACCTGGCCTGGGCCTTCAACCCCACATATATGGCCACGTATATACGTGGCACTTATATACGTGGCACTTATATAAGTGCCACGTATATAAGTGCCACGTATATAAGTGCCACGTATTTAAGTGCCACGTATTTAAGTGCCATGTATTTAAGTGCCACGTATTTAAGTGCCACGTATATAAGTGCCACGTATTTAAGTGCCACGTATTTAAGTGCCACGTATTTAAGTGCCACGTATTTAAGTGCCACGTACATAAGTTCCACGTATTTAAGTGCCACGTATTTAAGTGCAACGTATTTAAGTGCCACGTATATAAGTGCCACGTATTTAAGTGCCACGTATTTAAGTGCCACGTAGTTAAGTGCCACGTACATAAGTTCCACGTATTTAAGTGCCACGTATTTCACGTAAATGCCACGATTTTTCAGTGCCACGTATAACCACGTAGTTATAGTACTTATAGTACGTGGCACTGAAATACGTGGCACTATGACTGTCAGAAAATGTTCATTAAACGGTTAGGTGTGAGGTTAGGGGTAGGGTTAGGGTTTGGATCCCTTTATCATCATCCGTAGTTCATTAATCGGATGAATCCACAGTCGTCTCCGTCTCCGTTGCTGCAGAAGCATCCTACGTCTTTCCGCTGCCGCCTCCTTCTCCCGCACTATGATATCCAGGCGATTCGTCTCAAAGATAACGTCGGTAACCAAACTAGCAATCCTCACAAGAACACCTTCCATCGCTGCCACAAAACTAAAACCCTCAAAGATGGGCTGTAAAAACAGTAACTATATAGTTTTCCATATTTTCCAGTAGCCAATCAAATTTGGGAGCCTCCCAATTTAAAAACGGATCCGTCGTAAAAACGGATGCAACGGATGGTAAAAACGGATGCAACGTATCCAGTATTTTCGACGGAAACGTTTAGCGGATTTGCGACGGATCCGTCGAAATGCTGTATACGTTGCATACGTTTTTCCCTTTTTTTGACGCATCCGTTTTTTCGGCAAAAAACGGATTTGCGACGTAATGCAGTTAACGCTAGTGTGAAAGTAGCCTAAGCACTGGAGGTATAGATATTTTAGCCTATCATTCTGTATATGATACTTCTTTTGCAGCTTCTATTTTGCTGGAAAGCTTCCAAGAGAATATTAGAGAATAAAGAAAGAAAAACTAAAAAGACTTTGGCGATACCACAGCCGCTTGCTTCCAAATAGGCATGCAAGGCGATATGTAGAATAACGCCCACTGTCTTGTGCGCTTAGGGCGGACACCAGGAGTCCTTAATTAAAATACTTGGTATTTTATGATGGAAACACACAGGCTAAAAACACCTCCTCTGGTAAGAGTATAACACTTATGCGGGTAAAAGAAAAATTAACTCAAGGAGAAATTAATAAATAATGATGTTTTTGTAAATGGAGGGTCAAGAATGCACCAACAAATATTAATAGTGAGACGGGGTATTTGGAGAGAGTACTTACAATAAATCCAAGGACACCGGAAGGACCTGGGGGACCCAATTCTCCCTATAATGGACCATAAAGAATAAAAAGCGTTTTAGAAATATCAAACCTTAACACATGAATCCAACACATAGAAAACTATCAACTAAGATCTATTTAGATCGTATCAGGACCCCTATACATACAGCTGCAATTAACACACTTTAAAGGGACAGTTCAAGATTAGATGTGGAAGTGAATGGCGGTTTAATACCACACACAAACTGTAGACAGGTGTGGCGCTGTTTTTGAAAGAAAGCAGCTTTGTGTTTGAAATCCAGCACAATCGCTTAAAGGCATCTTAAAAAAACTATTTTAATAGTTAAAGGAGTTATATTTTATCTTAAAATAAATTGCTTACCCTTAAGCCCTCCCCAATACATGTGACTAACATAGGCCAAACCCCTTGAAATCGATGGCTTCAGCTGACAGTCGAAGGCCATATACACACATTCAGTATTTCGTCAGTATTTTACATTAATATTTGTAAGCCAAAACCAGGAGTGGGTGATAAATAGAGAAGTGTTCCACCCTTGATTTTGGCTTACAAATACTGATGTAAAATACTGACCAAATACAAAACATATTAACCTTGCCTAATGCATATGGAGCCCCCTGAATCATGAGGTTGTAGCTGGTCCGATTTTGGCCTTCCTATCCTTTTGTTCTCTATGAGAACACAAGACTACTTGGCAGAGCGAGCATTTGGTGAGACAGCTGTTAGCTGAACAATTGTCCAACAGCTATATAAAATGTATGGAGGGCTGTCAAATTAACAATCACTGTTAGATCAGTGGGGGTCTGACTTGTCACCAATGCTTAAATATATATTTTGATACCACACACCAATTTTTTGCGGAGCCAGGATCATCAAAAAAAATAAAAGAATCCACACTATCTTTAAACAGAGAGGTGGTGAGTAAACACTTTGCTAATTTACATTCATTTAAATTTCGTGGTCCAGATGAATTACATCTTAGGGTGCTGAAAGAGGTAGAAGAGGAAATTGTAGACCCACTAGCCAGAATCTTCATGGAGAACAGGAGAAGTCCCAGAAGATTGGAGAAGGGCAAATGTCCCTATCTTTAAAAAAATATTATAATTTGACAAACTATTAAACAGCATTTATGCAAGTACATGGATAAGAATACAGTAATTAACCAGAGACAGCATATGGGTTTGTATCAAACAAGTCATGCCAGACTAATCTAATTTCCTTCTATGATGGAATCACTGACTGGGTGAATCCAGGAAATGCAGTAAATACAGTCAATCTTGACTTCAGCAAAGCATTTGATAAAGTATCTCATACTGTATTGAAAAAATGACCAAGTATGGGACTGACAGGGCTACGGTTAGGTGGATTCATAACTGGCTCAGTGATCGTACTCAAAAAGTGGTAATAAATGGCTGCACATCCAACTGGAAGAATATTTCAAGTGGGGTACCACAAGGCTCTGTCCGAGCCCCAGTGTTGTTCAACATTTTTATAAATGATCTAGAAAAGGGAACTGAAGATAAACGGATCAAATTTGCAGATGATGCAAAGCTAGGAGAAATAGCTAACACTAGAGAAGACAGAGAAAGGATTCAGAAGGATCTAGCTAAGTTTGAACAATGAATGGGCAGCGACTAATAGAATGGTATTTAACAGGGAGAAATGCAAGATTCTACATTTGGCTAAGAAAAATGAAAATTATATCTACAGAATGGGAGAAGTAGAACTAAGCAACAGCAAGTGTGAAAAAGACATGGATATACTAATAGATCACAGACTGCACATGAGTCAACAGTGTGATACAGCAGCAAAAAAGGCAAACAGTTCTGGGATGTATTAAGAGAAGTATAGAGTCTAAATCACGTGAAGTCATTATCCCTCTCTACTCCTTGGTCAGACCTCGCCTGGATTACTGTGTCCAGTTCTAGTCACCACATTTTAAAAAATAACATTGAAATATTAGAGCAAGTTCAGAGAAAAGCTACCAGGATGGTGAGCGGACTGCAAACTATGTCCCACGAAGAACGGTTAAAGGATCTGGGAATGTTTAGCTTGCAAAAAAGAAGGCTAATAAGAGACAAAATAGCGGTCTACAAATATCTGAAGGGATGTCGCAGTGTCCAGTGATCATCCTTATTCTCATTTGCACATGGAAACATAAGAAGCAATGGAATGAAACTGAAAGGGAGAAGATACAGATAAATATTAGAAAAAATGTTTTTGACACTGAGGGTGATCAATGAGTGGAACAGGCTGCCAAGAGAGGTGGCGAGTTCTCCTTCAATTAAAATCTTCAAACAGGCTAGACAGACATCTGTCTAAGATGGTTTAATGAATCCTGCATTGAGCAGAGGTTTGGACAAGATCGTCCCTGGAGATCCCTTCCAACTCTAGCATTCTCTGATTTTATAAATTTTTCCCCTGCACAGCACAACTCTTGGGCAACACTGGGCAGCACGGTGGTGCAGTGGTTAGCACTGCAGCCTTGCAGCGCTGGAGTCCTGGGTTCAAGCCCCACTAAGGACAACACCTGCAAGGAGTTTGTATGTTCTCCCCGTGTTTGAGTGGGTTTCCTCCGGGTACTCCGGTTTCCTCCCACATTCTAAAGACATACTGATAAGGAATTTAGATTGTGAGTCCCATCGGGGGCAGGGATGATAATGTGTGCAAACTGTAAAGCGCTGCGGAATATGTTAGCGCTATATAAAAATAAAGATTATTATTATAGTGCAGCGGTATCCATGCTGTGCAGTGATGAGGCATCATCACTCAGCAAAGCTCAAAACAAAACGTGTTTTAATGTCCAACTCACAGAAATGCACAGCACACGATATCCTCCGGGAAACAAGCCAGTCCACATCCAAGATCGATTGCCGTGGACTACACCACAGTGTACGCTGAGGGTGCCAGGCCTTTTGGCTCTGCTTGCCTGTGTTGCATCACACATGTGGAGCTCTGCAGAGCCTTCTGCTTTGCATGGTTGCAAAACCAAACAGACACACCCAACCCTTTGCTGCAGGGGTTTTTATAAGGAACCTGTGGCCATAAGCCACATGGAAAGCTCGTTCGGGAAGAAACCAGAAGAGGGTGAGTGTTCCGTTACTAAACGAAACTGACGCCCGAGCAAATAATAGCGTAGGTACTCCAAGGCCCACTTAATCTCCAAACACTCCTTCTCCACTACGCTATCATTTTTCTCTGCCGGGATTAGTTTCCTGCTCAAGTAGGTGACTGGATGCTAATCCCCGTTCACCTCTAGCGACAGCACCGCTCCTAGGCATACTTCTGAGAAATCTGTTTGCGCAATGAAGGTTTCCTTGAAGTTGGGGCTGATGGGGACTGTCTTTCCACACAACACCGACTTCAGGGACTAGAATGCTTCCTCCGCTAGAAGGATTCCATCGGACCGTCACCGACTTCTTACCTTTTAACAGGTCTGTTAGGGGTGCTACATTCCCAGCAAAATTGGGTATAAACCGGCGGTAGTACCCAATTATTCCAAGGAATGCCTCACCTGGTTGGTACTTAACGGCTTGGGTCAGTTTTGAATGGCCTCGACCTTGTTTACTTGGGGTTTGATAACCCAGCGGCCGATCACGTAACCTAAGTACTGGGCTTCTGTTAGTCCTATCGCACATTTCTTTGGGTTCACGATTCTGAGAGACTCCAGCACTGCTTGCACCTGGGACAGGTAGGTATTCCAATGTACATTAAAGATGACTATGTCATCTAAATATGCAGACGCGTATTTCCAATGGGCCTCTAACACTATGTCCATCAGCCTCTGGAATGTGGCCAGAGCCCCATGTAACCCAAAAGGCAAGACGAAAGTGATCGTGATTGCCGAATGAGAAATCAACTTCCTCCATCTTCTAACTCACCAACTTATTGGGTCTTGTGTACTTAGGCAGCACTGGAACAATTGCCATCTGGATTTAGTGATGAATTTTATATTTGCATGTTCTGACAGCTCATCATAGAAATCAGGAAGAGAAGGGAGATAAGGAATGATCGATTGCACTTTCTGGCAACAGAAGAGTGCTGTTATAAAGGAAGTAATATCCCCAACAAGCTGTCTCCACTATGTTCTAGTGGACAGTAAGCCAGAATGACATTTCTATTTCTCTCTGTCCAACCTAAATCCAAAATCTATTTTTAAGTGAAGATGCAGCTTCATTTATTTTTTTACGGGACTGCGGCTCAGTTATATTTATATGCTTTTCCTCAAGCACAGCATGACTAAGAACATTCCTTATTGCTGGATCCCATGTAACAGCCGCCTGCAAAAAATTAAGACACCTCCTTTCATAACAATGGTTCTTGTGTAGTAGTACAAATTACTCACGGGGTTGCCATCAAGTCCTGGGGGACCTCTCTCTCCAAAGTCACCAGGGAAGCCCTTTAATTGGGAAAAAAGAATAAAAACATGAAGCATCTCGGTAATGATCCTCATTTATCCACATTAGGTCATACAGAGAAAAAAGAAGGAGCACAACGGGATGACATACAGAATAAACAACACAGGCGATAACTGAACAGAAATGTTGTGATGTCTCTAGTGTATATGTACTACAGCGTGGCCCCCTCAGAGGAAGAATACTGGGTAGTTCTCCCTGAGAGTCCATGACTATGGATATTCAGCCAAACCACAGTCTTCTTCAAAATGAAAGGACACCCATCTGAAGACAGATGCTTTGGGGTTCTTTTGCCTCGTTCTTTTAGATTTCCTAAAAATTCATAACTAAAAATTTACAATTGGGGGTTATTAAAGAGGCCTCAGATAGTCAGCACTGGTTGGTCACTGTAAGTCACTGTAAGGACACCTCCATCTCCAATAAGTAGCACCCGGTTACCAATTCAATGATATATTTCCAGAAGTAATAACAAAGGAAGAGCACAATGTGGTGTTCTAAGAAAAGATGCTATGATGATGTTATTTTTATATAAAGGCATATAAGTATTTACAAAAAAAACAAACCAACTTTTTCCTCAATAATTAAACCAGGTGAATTTTGGTTAACAGGCTTGCCTGGACTTGCCGAATTTCATTACATTGCATTTGACATGGATGAAAATTTCTATGTTCATTATATTCTGTCTTTCTTGGTCTCCTCTGATCGGTCATTTCATGAGATGACCATACGTATAGGCACCATCATTCCACAGGGACTGGACATAAAGATGTGCCCACATGATTGTATGACCAATATTATCTTCTGCCATCTACATTATTAAAGCAGCCTGTGTGTGCCTGTGCCTGTGCCATTGTTAGCTAGTTTGTAGCAGAGCTCAACTCTCCAGCAATTTACCAAGGCGCCTGTAACTATTAGGTAGTGAGAAACTGCATATGCTGCTCTGTTGATTCATATGACAGAAGATAATCCTTTGCAATATGCATCAAACTACATTTGTAGTTTCAAATAACTGCTCTCCTAGCAGCAGACAACAAAGAAAGGAAGGTCAACTAACCTCAGATCCTTTATATACAGTGCCATCCTGCAGTATTATCACAATTTTCAGCTCCCTCCCACATTACATCTCTTTTCAGACCCTCTTTATACAAAACCAGAATCTGCTGTACATGATGCTTTTCAGCACTTCTTTACACACAGCCCCACACTGCAACAGATCTTTCTTTTCATCTTCTCTATACACACCAACATCCGGCAGTATAGGTTTGCGTTCATCCTCTCTATACATATCCCCATCCTACAGTATAGCTCTCCTTTCAACCCCACTATACACAGCACCATCCTGCAAATATCTTTCCTTTCAGTCCTTCTTTATACACAGCCCAATCCTGCAGTAGTTAGGGCACACTTATAATGCACCCTATATTAAAGGCGTTGTCCCGACCAAATCTGGTCACGACGTGACTACAGACTTATGAATCCCCCAGCGCACACATTGTGCACTGCGGGGATTTGCTGGTTTATGACCCAGGACCGAAGGGTATGTATGCGTTATACATACTCCCGGACAAGCCCTGTGTAGTGACACAGCCATCCAATGGGCTTGTCCAATTATTGGGTGCGGCCTCGCTCCATACAAGTGTATGGAACCGAGGCCATGCCCACTGGCCGGGAATATGTATAACGCATACATTCCCTCCGGTCCCGGCTCAGAAACCAGCGACTCCTCAAGATGCACTGTGAGTGCGCTGAGGAGATTCATAAGTCTATAGTCACACAGAGTGACTGCAGACTTACCGATTGCGACCGGACAACACCTTTAAGAGTTAACTGAATAGAATGGAGCAAAAGTTTGACTTACTCTCAAAGTTATAGTCTCCTCTCAAACTCTTATCTTGGTAAAAATATATAAAAAAAATCCAAATATACAGAGAGCTGAGGAGCAATATACATCATAAAATCCAGCCACGTGTTATACAGAACATCAGTGGAAATTACTAGGAAAAAAAAAAAACACAACATTTTCCATTTAATCCCAACTGCTGGGGATCATAAGCATTTCCTGATGATAAATATATTGCTTGCAGACCTTAAATCACTAACGCCAGGTGTTAGGTTTCTTGGATAGCAATAGTAATATGGAATAAATAAAAGGTTTCATTTAACTACAGGTTTCGAGGGATGGTAAGCGACGCCCCAAGACGTCTTCTAGTCTATCTAGTGTCCCAACACCCAGCGAAGTTAGAAACACAATATATTACATATATGGAAACAGGTTTTGGGAAGTACCATCAGTTTCTAGCTATCTTTTTGCTGGTTGTGACTTCTGGTGATTTATTTGTGTAGTCTGGTATTCATTTTTCTGATGTCTGAAAACCTTGTTAAACAATAAGGAGAAATGCAGAGGCCAAAAACCCTTCAAGGACCAGATGTAAACATGAAGGCCAAATATTAATAGGAACACGGCACAAGTTATTTTATATTTATGTTGCATATTAGTCAGGTAGAGAGAAGAACCCCATCACATTATGTATGCAGGATACATTTTACTCCGTATCATTTTTTAGGCTAAATTAAAAATTGGAGAACAAGATAAGAGAAATGTATTTGTTACCACATACGCTCCCCCCAGAAAAAAAAAAAAGTTTTCACCCATATTCGAAAGACATGCTTCCTATTGTGAAAACCTTAGGAAAGCTCAGCTGATGATATGGTTATATTAAATGGAATTATAGTAGTAATACCATGAGTTCTTATTTGACGGCACAAATAACAGCTGATTAGTGGGGGTCCTGGGCTCCCATTGATCTCATGTTTATGGCCTATCCAATGTATAGGTCATTAGTAAACTGTCATTGGACAACCCCTATACAATAACTTTTCTAACCCCTTAGTGACAGAGCCAATTTTGTACTTAATGACCAGGCAAATTTTTACAATTCTGTCATTTTATGAGGTTATAGCTCTGGAACGCTTCAACAGATCACACTGATTCTGAGATATTTTTTTTAATGACATTGTACTTCATGTTAGTGGTAAAATTTATTCGATATGACTTTATTTATGAAAAAAAAACGGAAATTTGACACAAATTTTGAAAATTTTGCAATTTTCAAACTTTTAAAAGGGAACCTGCCATCAGTTTTGGCCAATGTAAGTTATGGCCCCCACTTTTCAGGGCTGATATACATCCCAACCTGTAAGAGAAGAAAAATAAGTGTTATGATACTCACCTGTGGGGCGGTCCGGTCCGAGGGGTGTCGCTCTTCTTGGTCTGGCGCCTTCCCTCTTCTTGCAATGCCGTCCTCCTGCTTGGTTTGTGTGGATAACGCATCCCTGCATCATCCACATAGTCTCCTCGGCACCGCGTTCCTGCGCAGGTGTACTTTTCTGCCCTGATGAGGACAGAGCAAAGTACTACAGTGCACATATGCCGGGAAAGATCAAAGAGCCCTTGCACCTGCGCACTGTAGTACTTTGCTCTGCCCTCAACAGGGCAGAGATGAACACCTGCGCAGGAACGCGGTGCCGAGGAAACTGTGTGGATGACGAAGGGACGCGACATCCACACGAAGCAAACAGGAGGGCGGCATCGCAAGAAGATGGAAGGCGCCGGACCAAGAAGAGCGACACCCCTCGAACCGGAACGCCCCGCAGGTGAGTATAAAAGAAAGTTATTTTTCTTCTCTTACAGGTCGGGCTGGGGGCAGATTATGCAGTAGAATGCTGTATATCATCCCTGAAAGGTGATCGCTGTAACTTATATCGGCCAAAACTGATGACAGGTTCCCTTTAATTTTTGTGCCCTTAAATCAGAGAGTCATATCGCACAAAATAGCTAATAAATAACATTTCAGACATGTCTACTTTAGATCACCACAATTTTGGAAACAATTTTTTGTTAGGACGTTATAAGGGTTAAATGTTGACCAGCGATTTCTCATTTTTCCAATAAAATTTACAAAACCATTTTTTTTAGGGACCACCTCACATTTGAAGTGAGTTCGGGGGGTCAATATAACAGAAAATACCCAAAAGTGACACCATTATAAAAACTGCACCCCTCAAGGTGCGCAAAACCACTTTCAAAAAGTTTATTAACCCTTCAGGTGCTTCACGAGAACTAAAGAAACATGGAAGGAAAAAATTAACATTTTACTTTTTTCACAAAAAATTTACATTGGAACTAAACTTTTTTATTTTCACAAGAGTACCAGGAGAAAATAGACCACAAAATTTGTTGTGCAATTTCTCCTAAGTACGCCGATAACCCGCATGTAGGGGAAAGCCACTGTTTGGGCGCATGGCAGGGCTCAGAAGAGAGGGAGCACCATTTGACTTTTTGAATGCAAAATTGGCTGGATTCAATGGCGTGCGCCATGTTGCATTTGGAGACCCCCTGATGACCTAAACAGTGGAAACCCCCAAATTCTAACTCCAACCGTAACACAACCCTAACCCTAATCCCAACTCTAACCCTAAACCCAACACAACAACCCTAAACTCAACAACACAACCCTAACCCCAACAACACCCTAACCCCAACCCTAGCCCCACCTTAGCCCAACCCTAACCCTAGACATAACCTCAGTCCCAACCCTAACTCTATCCCAACCCTAGCTCCAACCATAACCCTAGCTCTAACGGCAAATCTAACCCTAGCTCTAATACAACTCTAACCCTTAGCCTAGCCCCAACCCTAACGGAAATAAAATAAAACAAATGTATTTTATTATTTTTACCTAACTAAGGGGGTGATAAGGTGGGGGGTTGATTTAGTATTTTTTATTTTAGTTTGATCACTGTGATAGGGTCTATCAAAATGATCAAAATGAACCAATAGGGAAAATCTTTGATTGATGCCAGCCGGCAGATCTCGGCGGGCACACAGCGCATGCATCTGCCATTTTCTTCCCGGAAGACGCTGAGTGACGGGGGACAGGAAGTGCCTGAGGTACCGGGAGGAGGGGGACTCCATTTCTCTCTCCTCTGATGTGCTAGATCATATCAGAGAAGAGAGAAATAAATGGGAAATCTGACTTTTTTTTTTTTTTTTTCTTGTGGTTGCTTTTATTCTGCAAATAACGGTGATCGCCACACCGGGGACGGTAAAAACCGACCCGAATCATGTTCTCCGGGGTCTCGGCTACCCCGATGCTGAGGGGGGACTATAACCTTATTTCTCAGCACTGCTAAAAAGCGATGCTGATGAATAAGTACCCTTAACTGCCGCTGTTAAAAGGCGTATCGGCTGTTAAGGGGTTAAACAGGACCTGCATAGTCTCCTGTGTTAGTTTTACAATTATTTTCCTCATAATATAACAATTCTGAAGAATCTTTTCTTATAGCTCTCTGTTCCTGTGTTATTACTCCTAGAAGTGTGTGAATAAATTGACAACTAGGTATTACCGATGTGGGAGTTTCCTTGCGCACTTTGACACTGTCCAATCTGTGTTGAAAGTGAAGGACACACTTCCATCTGGTAATAAATACCCAGTTGTCAATTTATTCATACATTCATACATTTCTAGGAGGAAGAACAGAGCAACACAGATCTATAAGAAACAATGCTCCAGAATGGTTATTTCATGAGCAATGCAATCACTTACAGATATATCAGGGAAGTGACAAATCCTCTTTAAATGCTGTATAATAAATCAAATTGACACTTTCCCCTTTTAAATTATTTTCTGCCAGCAGGGGGTTCCAGACTAAAAACTACTGTGAAGAAGTCATATCCATATCCTAGTAATGCAGAATAAAAAAATCTGCATGCAACTCCCGACCTCCAGTGACCTCTACAATCTCTGTAAGGGATGAAGGCCATGTTCCCATGTAGCGTAAATACTGTATTATCTGCTACTTTTTTCTTTTGCTTACAATCTGTTGCGTTTAAATGTCCAAGCAAAATAGATGTAATATCATGAAAACTCATGCCCACTGTGTTGATCTATGCATTTTTCTCTATTGGCATCTAAAACAAATTCATAGAAAAAATGCAAGCAAATAATACAAGAAAAAAAAAGCAGTTGAGTTTTTACACTTTTTTTTGCACAAAAAAGCATTAAAATACTGTTTCAATTTTGCACTAAAAATGTATCAAATAAATGGGAAAATGCTTTTAAAAGAATGCATTAATTAAAGAAGATTGTTATTGTGCATTCTGGTGGTAAATAAGCAGAACAAAAAACAAGCAAACCAGCATTTACGCCATTCGTGAACTCAGCCTAAAGTGTACTACAGAGGTCAGCATGCGATTAAAGAGTGGGGTACAGGAACAACCAGGTCAGGACTGCTCTGCTCCACTGGCAGGGGCTGAAAGAGTTCAAAACAGACGAATGGAAAAATGGGAAGCGGCCAAAGCGCCGCTTTTCCTGGCCCCTCACACTCTTTCTCCCAGTGTCTTGGAACGCTCAGAGCTGGCTTGTAACACACGTGCACGTGGGCCATATGTAATTCAGACAAAAAGCTCTTTGTTTTAGAAAGAGGGGTGCACTGCAAATGAGGTGAGCAATTACAGAGCCCCCTAATCACTCGAGACAAAAAAAAAAAAAAGATTTAGAGTCATATTTGGATCACAATTGTTATTACAGCACCTTAGATGTGAATGTATAGTGTAGGCCAGTATGCTTTCTGGTTCTGGTGGATCCATAGCATGTATCCATATACCGTACTTAGTGCCCTGCTACATCCCTCATTCTGTCTATAGCACCGCTGATCTCCGGTGTGATCTCTATGTGCCACACATCTGCTCTATGTTAGACTGTTCCTTGTCTGATGCTTTATCTAGCCTGGATTAGATCTTACACCTCAAAGGCGTCATATATAAATCTTGGGCTCCCAGGACCATGTTTCCAGTGTTCTCCAACTGACTTCAGGTCACTTCGGAAATAAGAGCTTACTATTCTTTCCTTTATGTTCAATCACCATCTTTTGGACCAAAGTAAAATCTGAAACAAGGTATGAAACACATTTGATCTTACTAATAGCATGGCACAGAAAGGGATTCTGTCAGCAGGTTTTTTGCTACGTAATCTGAGAGGAGCAGCATAGGGCCTCGCTCATATCTGTGTATAAATTGGACGAGTGCAATAAGGAAAAAAAAATAAAAATCGGATTGCATATGTACTAATATTATTCAATGAGTCAGTGCTTTTCTGTGTTTTTTTTCTCAGCTAGAATGTGGACGAGGAAAAAAAATCATAGTATGCTGCGAATGTCTGCGTATATCGGACGAGACTTGCCAATGCAAGTCAATTGGTGCAAGAAAAAAAAAAATAAAAAAAAATTGCATGGCACACAGACCATATGTGTGCCGTGCGATTTATAAGCACACATCTCAAAAGGAAACCCGACAATTCATCAGCCGAGTATAGTAAATACACAGCCAGAACCGTCAGAATAGGATAGATTTATAGATGGCTAGATTTCATGTAGAAATTTAATGTCACAAGCACCCTACATAGAATAAACTTTTTCGTGCTTTTCATGTGGCACTAAAGGGTGTTTAGCCTTATTCAACCTATTAAATCATTTTTCAAAGATGGTGTGGGGTTGCCCTATTTGTAATAACCAGCTAAGGGAAAGCAGACAGCTGCGGGCTTAAACAGGCTAGGAAGGGACAGATACCGTAACCATGAACCTACCCTGCCTATTAATATCAGCTCAAAGTCGTCTGATTTGCCTTTCCTTTGCTGGTTATAAAATCTCCTGCTGATAAAACAATGAATTTATTGAAACAACACTCAGCCTAGTAAGTGAGACAACACTGGAATCAGGGTCTCTACCCCTACAACATGCAGCTCTCAAAATACATATCAAACACCTGCTGACATATTCCCTTTAACAAGCTTAATGGAGAGGAAATACAAAATAAATTGCTAAATTCCACTTGTTCAAAGACTGCTCTCATGATTGACCATAGATTTACATTAAGAAATGTTTTCCATAGCTTATAGTCAACAACTGATAATACTACACGATGAGAAGAGTAAGACAAGGGCAAGTCAATTGTTTTGAAAAATAGTTGTTACTTTTTATATTAATCAGCTGTTCCACTTCTAACAAAAAAAACTACATATTTTATAGTCTCTCTTGATCACTCAACCACCGATCATTCTTGAGTGTGCACTGACCCATAGACTTTCTGAGTCCATACACAGATCTGCTCACACTGAAGTACACAGCACTTCTACACCTTTCTCAAAAATAGCTACTGATTTTATATTATAGTTGTCACACATCTAAAAAAAAAGATTCAATAGTTCTGATCTTTGGATCCACACCCCTACTGATCACTCAATTGAAGAGGTTTAACCTCTTAATTACCGCCAATAAATCTTTTTACGGACATGAGATATAAGAGACTAGTATCCCCATACAGGAGACAATCGAGCAGCTGTCGGATGTACTCTATAGATGACAAATTGCTGCATTAGTCACGGTCACTGTTGGCACTGTCCAAATCTGTTTAACCCCTTAGATGGTGCTGTCAATAGTGACTACATCATATAAATGGTTAACAGAGTGTGGGGGCTTCATCCTGAGATCATGACTGTGCGGTCCTGATGTTTGTTATGGCAATCCGCAGCCAAACAGCGGCCTTAGAGTCTGTCGGCTACAGCGGCCCGTTCAGAAGTCAGCGATATTTAAGTGGTAAAAATACACTTTTTCATTTCTGCCTTGTCACTTTACATTCATTCCTTAACTTCATCTGAAGGGTTAATAAAATACCTGACAGTAATGTTCAATGTGTCGAGGGATGCGGTTTTTAAAATTCTAAGGTTAGGTTAGGTTTTCTAATATGCAGGACTCCAAAAGTCACTTCAAACCTGAATAGGTCCTTCAAAAAATAAGTTTTGCAAATTTCCTTGAAAAAATGAAAAACAACTGCTACATTTTTAAACCACCTAAAAGGCTAACAAAACAAAACAACATTTTACAAACGGTGCTTATATAAAGCAAACATGAGAGAAATGTTATTTATTAATGTTTTTGTGTGGTATGACTATCTGGATTAAAAGGGAAAATCATTCAAAGTTTGAAAATTGCTATTTTTTTTACATTTTTGTCAAATTCTTTATATTTTTTTATACATAAACACAAAACATATAGAAATAAATTTACCATTAACATAAAGTACAACATGTCACAAAAAAACAGTCCCAAAATCATTTGGATCTGTTGAAGCATTCCAGAGTTATTACCACAAGGGACACTGGTCAGATTTCAAAAATTGGGCCCCGTCACTAAGGAGTTAAGTACTGTACAAAATTGGGCCCCGTCACTAAGGAGTTAAGTACTGTACTCAGCTTATCCTTGAACTGAGAAGCTCATGGTAGAGAATAAGCTAAGGGCTTCTGCACCTTCATTTGAGTCACCTAGGGACCCGAACCCCAACCAATCACAGCTATAGAAAGGTGGGTAAAAGTTTTTGAAAAGTTTAGTTATCCATTTAATGTGTGAGAGCTGAACGGTTTTAAAAAAGAACAACCATCTGGTTTAGGAGAGTTAGTGTAATTAAGATGGACCTATTGCCTCGCCTCCTATATTACTTTCAAACAATTCCATTATATTTACCTGCCTCTTTTTTCTCGCATCTTAAGAAGGCTATCACTCAATTTGTTTGGTCGCATACTCGATCACGAACATCATACTTTGTATTAAGTAGATCTAAGAAAATGGGGGGAATTGGACTACCGGATTTTATGGTTTACGGTCGTGCATCAATAGGAACCTGTATCTTAGATTTATATCACAGCAGGAATAGCAAGAAGTGGGTCAATCTGGAAGGTGACCTCATTGGAGGCGACCCTCAAATAATATTATGGAACGCGAGGGGAGGAGGGGAGGAGGGGAGGGGGGACTTTGCCTGCCCTTTATGACTAGAAATATGATCCTATTCATCCGGCAGAGTGGCGGGCGCCTCCAAACCTCAACATCCCCTGGACCACTCACCCCAATATACGATAACCCTAACTTTCCTGCGGGACTTCACAGGGAGACCTACCTGAACAAATGTAGAGCCTCAAGACCTAAAATATATGACTACTTAAATCAAACTGGTGTCAAACCTCTACATGAAATATTTCAAGGGGAGGAGCCTCCTACAGGTACTTTTTTTATGAACAATTGAAAAGTTTCATATACACATCTAAACAAAACAACATTGTAAGAGCATTGACACCTTTTGAGAAACGTTGTATTGCCGAGGAACCTCCGGTCCACAAGGTCTCACTGCTATATAATCTTTTCCAAAGGGGTTAAACCCCAACGCACAATTTTCCAATATTTTTTTCAAAATGGGAGAATGATTTGGGGATATCTTTATCTCAAGAGGAGAGAGACAAGGTCCTGTTATTTACTTTTAGGACCTCGTTATCCTCTGTGTCACAGGAGAGGAGCTATAAGATCCTGTCGAGGTGGTATAGATGCCCTACCTTGGTACATGCCATGTTCCCAGTGATTCCAGATATACAGTACAGACCAAAAGTTTGGACACACCTCATTTAAAGATTTTTCTGTATTTTCATGACTATTCACACTGAAGGCATCAAAACTATGAATTAACACATGTGGAATTATATACTTAACAAAAAAGTGTGAAACTACTGAAATTATGTCTTATATTCTAGGTTCTTCAAAGAAGCCACCTTTTGCTTTGATGACTGCTTTGCACAATCTTGGCATTCACTTGATGAGCTTCAAGAGGTAGTCACCGGGAATGGTCTTTACTTCACAGGTGTGCCCTGTCAGGTTCAATAAGTGGGATTTCTTGCCTTATAAATGGGGTTGGGACCATCAGTTGTGTTGTGGAGAAGTCTGGTGGATACACAGCTGATAGTCCTACTGAATAGACTGTTAGAATGTGTATTATGGCAAGAAAAAAGCAGCTAAAGGTACCTTCACACTGACCAACTTTCCAACGATAAAGATAGCGATCCGTGACGTTGCAGCGTCCTGGATAGCGATATCGTTGTGTTTGACACGCAGCAGCGATCAGGATCCTGCTGTGATATCGTTGGTCGGAGCTAGAAGGCCAGAACTTTATTTGGTCGTCAGATCGGCGTGTATCGTTGTGTTTGACAGCAAAAGCAACGATACCAGCAATGTTTTACAATGGTAACCAGGGTAAATATCGGGTTACTAAGCGCAGGGCCGCGCTTAGTAACCCGATATTTACCCTGGTTACCATTGTAAAAGTAAAAAAAAAAAACACTACATACTCACCTTCTGATGTCTGTCTCCCGGCGTCCGCGCTGCTGCTCAGAGCTTCCTGCACTGAATGTGTCAGTGCCGGCCGTAAAGCAAAGCACAGCGGTGACGGTACTGTTTGTTTTTTTTTACATTTACACTGGTAACCAGGGTAAATATCGGGTTACTAAGCGCGGCCCTGCACTTAGTAACCCGATGTTTACCCTGGTTACCCAGGGACTTCGGCATCGTTGGTCGCTGGAGAGCTGTCTGTGTGACAGCTCTCCAGCGACCACACAACGATGAAACAGCGACGCTGCAGCGATCGGCATCATTGTCTATATCGCTGCAGCGTCGCTTAATGTGACGGTACCTTAAGTAAAGAAAAACGAGTGGCCATCGTTACTTTAAAAAAAGGAAGGTCAGTCAGTCCGAAAAATTGGGAAAACTTTGAAAGTGTCCCCAAGTACAGTGGCAAAAACCATCAAGTGCTACAAAGAAACTGGCTCACATGAGGACCGCCCCAGGAAAGGAAGATCAAGAGTCACATCTGCTTCTGAGGATAAGTTTATCCGATCACCAGCCTCAGAAATCGCAGGTTAACAGCAGCTCAGATTAGAGACCAGGTCAATGCCACACAGAGTTCTAGCAGCAGACACATCTCTACAGTAACTGTTAAGAGGAGACTGTACAGCAGGCCTTCATGGTAAAATAGCTGCTAGGAAGCCACTGCTAAGGACAGGCAACAAGCAGAAGAGACTTGTTTGGGCTAAAGAACACAAGGAATGGACATTAGACCAGTGGAAAATCTGTGCTTTGGTCTGATGAGTCCAAATTTGAGATCTTTGGTTCCAACCACCGTGTCTTTGTGCGATGCAGAAAAGGTGAACGGATGGACTCTACGTGCCTGGTTCCCACCGTGAAGCATGGAGGAGGAGGTGTGATGGTGTGGAGGTGCTTTGCTGGTGACACTGTTGGGGATTTATTCAAAATTGAAGGCATACTGAACCAGCATGGCTACCACAGCATCTTGCAGTGGCATGCTATTCCATCCGGTTTGCGTTTAGTTGGACCATCATTTATTTTTCAACAGGACAATGACCCCAAACACGCCTCCAGGCTGTGTAAGGACTATTTGACCAAGAAGGAGAGTGATGGGGTGCTATACCAGATGACCTGGCCTCCACAGTCATCAGACCTGAACCCAATCGAGATGGTTTGGGGTGAGCTGGACCCCAGAGTGAAGGCAAAATGGCCAACAAGTGCTAAGCATCTATGGGAACTCCTTCAAGATTGTTGGAAGACCATTCCCAGTGACTACCTCTTGAAGCTCATCAAGAGAATGCCAAGAGTGTGCAAAGCAGTCATCAAAGCAAAAGGTGGCTACTTTGAAGAACCTAGAATATAAGACATAATTTCAGTTGTTTCACACTTTTTGTTAAGTATATAATTCCACATGTGTTAATTCATAGTTTTGATGCCTTCAGTGTGAATATACAATTTTCATAGTCATGAAAATACAGAAAAATCTTTAAATGAGAAGGTGTGTCCAAACTTTTGGTCTGTACTGTATGCTGGAGCTGCGCAGAGGAAAAGGGAACATATGTCCATATCTGGTGGGACTGTCCACCCATACAGAAATTATGGATGTCAATCTTTGATCTCTATAATAAACTATCTATCCGTAAGGTCGGGCCCACAACAGAATTAGCCCTCCTGTCTTTATGTGACTTGTCAATATCTGGGTTCAAGAAGAATCTTCTCAGACATTTCCTCTCGGCTGCTAGGAACTTGATCCCCCGGTATTGGAAACAAGAAAAATTCCCCTCATGCTCTGAATTTGTTGCGGAACTTAACGATATTTATAGAATGGAGCAATTGATAAATCAGACTACTGGGGATCCTACCAAATTCTACAATACTTAGGCTCCATGGATTGCATTCAGAGAAACTCCGGATTTAGATGTATGGCTATCTAGACCCTGATCTATATTTGGATTAGTTTCAGTTGTTCTTACATCCTGAACACTACTTATCTAATTTAACCTGCTTCCATGATCTGAAACCAAATTCAGCAAGTTGCCATCTTATCCATCGTTGGATGGGGGTTGGGGTTCACCCGAGGGAGGGAATCCGGCCCCCCTGTACCCAATTACCTACAATATATCTTTTTGTCTTTATCTCTATTCTTTTCTTCTTCTCTTCCTTCCCTCTTTCACTACCTTTCCTTTTCTCAAACTTTCCTCATCTTGCATGTGATATCTACTATCAATACATGTAACTTAGTATTTGGAGTTACGAATAGTTTATTCCAATGATTGCCTATTATAACAGTTATAATTAACGTTATTAAACTGGAAAAGAGACAATATTGGCTCTGGCCAATAAAACTTTCCAATTGTTGGGACACTAACTTTATGACGGAAAAGTAGACTGTATTTCATTTATCTGATTGATTGTGTTCCCACTTTGTTTCACTGCTGTATTGTTTATTTGCTTCAATAAACACGATTTGAACAAAAAATAACAACCCTGTTTGAGAACCATTGCAATGAATAAGAGTGGGATCCAGCTCATCCACGTTGAAGTTGCCAGGAACTCCTTGATTTTGATTGAAAACAAAAAAAAAAAAAAACAGTTCTGCTTGGTGCTAGCAATAGGGAAAAGCAGGGATATCCAGCTATTTTTTGGATGCAAAAATTAAAAAAATATTTTATTGGTTGAACTGAATAAAAACAGAACATTTGCAGTACTATAGAAACAAAAAAAAAAATCAACATATGTGAAAACTTTTCCGACATGTTTCGGACTGAATCTCAGTCCTTACTCATTTATCCATAAAACTGGCTGGATATCCCTTCCTTAACCACTGTAATGCCCTTGCCCATGCATGTGAACGTTATATTGCTAGGATAGATAACTTATTACCAAAAGGTGGTCCACCTCATTTATCAATGCTGGCTTGCAGTGGGATTGAAGTGATGTATAGGTCGTCTCAAACCCAGTGGCATAACTTGAGGCTTGTGGGCTCCAATGCAAAATCTCCAACCTCCCCCAACTATCAGGCGTTTTCTCATATGGGCCCAAAAGGACCTTTGGGGCTCCCTAAGATCCCAAGTCCAGGGGCATCTGTAATCCCTGTTCCCACTATAGTTATACCCTCCGCTCACACCAATTAATTGCTTCCAATATTTTATGTTCGGATGCATTGTACACCAATGTGGAAAAAAATAATTATAGAATTGAGTAAAAAAAAAAAAAAGTATCGGAACAGATTTTCCGGCCTGCAGTGATATTCTATATTAGACCAGCCTATTGATTAACTCCGGGAGAGCTAAACATTTCCTTCTTTTTGCAGCGCGAGTAACGTATCTGCCAATTACACGACTAAGTATCCACATACTTCAGGGCTTCATTCAGAGTCATCATGTTAGAGTATTTATTTAAGCCCACAAGGCGTCTCAGGCCAGCAAAACTAACTCAATCGGTCAAGCCACATTCAGCAGCTTTGATGCGGGCTTGTGAACCCGCTCCCAAGACGGGAAGATGTCTACACATTTGTGTTCCATGGAAGAGGAGCAGGAAATCCAGAGAGCAGTGTTACTGGTGATCACAGCAATGGGAGTCTGGCAGTGATGTCATCATTGTGTGATGACCTCATCTCTGCATTTTAACATCCAACCCTCGCCCCAAGATGCTTCCGTGCAGAACAGCCACCTGTTTTCGTTGCCGATCAGAAGTCCCAATTATGTAGTATTACACCCCCTTTGGAATTTTTGCCATTTTGTAATAAAATAAAGTAATTTTATGAATTCTTTGGTGGGCAAAGAATCTGCCAGGAGGGAGCATTAACTAATCAGAGGAGAAGAAATTAATGCTGCTGTTATTAACACAAAAACATGGAAAAAAAAAAAAGAATAGAAAAAGGCATTAAAAAACTCAGCGTGACAGCAATTATGTGTTTTAATTAATGAGCTGTGCATCATTAACCCCTTCTCTGCCAGTTTCCTCACCCACTCTAGTATACACTCCTGGCCGACAACAATATGAAGGTCTTGTTAGGGTTTTATATATGTTTCTTCTGAACAGTGATGTACAGGCTGACCGTGGATCTCCTGACCAAAACTCAACAGCCTCAAATATGACAAAAAAAAAAAAATCACGGACATACATCTGCTTTATATACAAATCACACAAACAAATTTATGGGTCTGTGAAAAATGGAAGACAGCAAGCAGACGACCTTCGTGTGCTTTCCGTTTTTAACACTAACGAGTAGGAGACTTTGCAATTTATTTATTTTGCATTTGAGAAAATAACTGATGGTAAAATTGTACACACTGACCAAACACTGATGAAATCTGATCCAGCACACCAATGGAAAATCAGTCTCTTTTTATAAGATACAAGAGGGACGGACGTCCAAATGAGGCACTGGGCAAAGAGTTTAATGAAAAGACTGTCGGGGTCAATCTATTTTATGTTGGCACCCACCAAAGAACTGTACCTAAGTGAACTATGCAATTTTCATCCTTCTTAACCAGTATAAGGCCGGCCCCACACTCAGCGTATGTAAATACGGTCCGTTTTTTACGGCCGTAATACGCAGAAAAGTCCCCAAAATAGTGATCCGTATGTCAACCATAGGCAGGGTGTGTCAGCGTATTTTGCGCATGGCATCCTCCGTATGTAATCCGTATGGCATCCGTACTGCGATATTTTCTCGCAGGCTTGCAAAACCGACATCTAATGGATTTATGGGCTCAAATGTTCGTTAAAACATATATACAGTATATATATATATATATATATATATATATATATATATGTCATTGAGACACACATATATATATATATATATATATATATATATATATATATATTCTGTATTTATATTTAATTCAGCGCGATATATGTGAAAAGCCGGTAATTCAATTGCCGGCTTTTCATTTCTCCTTCCCAAACCCGACAGGATATGAGACATGGTTTACATACAGTAAACCATCTCATATCCCCTTTTTTTGCATATTCCACACTACTAATGTTAGTAGTGTGTATGTGCAAAATTTGGGCACTGTAGCTGCTAAAATAAAGGGTTAAAATGGCGGAAAAAATTGGCGTGGGCTCCCTCGCAATTTTCTCCGCCAGAGTGGTAAAGCCAGTGACTGAGGGCAGATATTAATAGCCTAGAGAGGGTCCATGGTTATTGGCCCCCCCCTGGCTACAAACATCTGCCCCCAGCCACCCCAGAAAAGGCACATCTGGAAGATGCGCCTATTCTGGCACTTGGCCTCTCTCTTCCCACTCCCGTGTAGCGGTGGGATATGGGGTAATGAAGGGTTAATGTCACCTTGCTATTGTAAGGTGACATTAAGACAGATTAATAATGGAGAGGCGCCAATTATGACACCTATCCATTATTAATCCAATTGTATGAAAGGGTTAAAAAAACACACACATTATTAAAAAGTATTTTAATGAAATAAACACACAGGTTGTTTTAATATTTTATTGCTCTCTCAATCCACCTGAAGACCCTCGCTCTGAAAAATAATAAACCAACAATATACATACCTTCAGATGATCTGTCACGTCCCACGAAGTAAATCCATCTGAAGGGGTTAAATCATTTTACAGCCAGGAGCTGTGCTAAAGCACTCGCTGGTGCCTGTAAACCCCGGGTACTGAATGGAAAGCAGGATGATCTGTACTTACCTTGAGTTGCGGTGATGCGCCCTCTGCTGGATGTCCTCATGAACTGGAGCCTTGGAAAAGTTCCCACGCTCGAGTTCATATGAGGACATCCAGCAGAGGGCGCATCACCGCAACTCAAGGTAAGTACAGATCATCCTGCTTTCCATTCAGTACCCGGGGTTTACAGGCACCAGCGAGTGCTTTAGCACAGCTCCTGGCTGTAAAATGATTTAACCCCTTCAGATGGATTTACTTCGTGGGACGTGACAGATCATCTGAAGGTATGTATATTGTTGGTTTATTATTTTTCAGAGCGAGGGTCTTCAGGTGGATTGAGAGAGCAATAAAATATTAAAACAACCTGTGTGTTTATTTCATTAAAATACTTTTTAATAATGTGCGTTTTTTTAACCCTTTCATACAACTGGACTAATAATGGATAGGTGTCATAATTGACGCCTCTCCATTATTAATCTGGCTTAACGTCACCTTACAATAGCAAGGTGACATTAACCCTTCATTACCCCATATCCCACCGCTACACGGGAGTGGGAAGAGAGAGGCCAAGTGCCAGAATAGGCGCATCTTCCAGATGTGCCTTTTCTGGGGTGGCTGGGGGCAGATGTTTGTAGCCAGGGGGGGGGGGGGCAATAACCATGGACCCTCTCTAGGCTATTAATATCTGCCCTCAGTCACTGGCTTTACCACTCTGGCGGAGAAAATTGCGAGGGAGCCCACACCAATTTTTTCCGCAATTTAACCCTTTATTTTAGCAGATACAGCTGCCAAATTTTGCACATACACACTACTAACATTAGTAGTGTGGAATATGCAAAAAAAAAAAAGGGATATGAGATGGTTTACTGTATGTAAACCATGTCTCATATCCTGTCAGGTTTGTGAAGGAGAAATGAAAAGCCGGCAATTGAATTACCGGCTTTTCACTAACACCGCTGCGTATTTCTCGCAAGTCACACTGCTGGTCCGTGTGGAATCCGTATTTTTCTCGCCCCCATAGACTTTCATTGGCGATTTTTTTGCGCAATACGGTGACAAACGCAGCATGCTGCGATTTTCTACAGCCGTACAAGACCGTATATTACGGATGCGTAATATACGGCAGATAGGAGCTGGGCCATAGAGAATCATTGGGCCGTGTGTAATGCGTATTTTACGGACGTAGTTTATGCGCTCATACGTCCGTAAAACTCGCCAGTGTGAGGCCGGCCTAAAGATCTTTCCGTAAGATCTTTCCAATCTACATCCTTGAGGTGACCTTCTTCTTATTAAGGCCGTGTTCACATACAGTATACATCTGCAGTATTCACAACTGTTTTTGCGGTGTCCCTTTGAAGAGGAAAGCGCAGTCAACTGTGCATTACTATATGGTTTGGAAAGGTATTGCGATGCCCAGTGGAGTACAATGGGACTTCCTTTGGCCTCCGGGGTGTGAATGGGGGACTATGGTTATACTCGGCACATGCAATTAATGTAAACAAGTAATATGAACATACCCTAAAACGAATATACTAATTAATTCATTCCAGGTGTTAGAAATTTCAATTAACAATATCTGGAAATGGTGAATTTCATAAGAACAACCAAAAAATTGAATAAAGAGAAACAATATGAGATGTCCACGATAAGTGACTGAAGTATTTAGCATTAGGTTCAGCTCCAGGCATTCTACCCATACTGGATTATTAATCTCATGGTCCCTGTTTATGTAGGCGAAAAGTCACTTCGATACTTTGATTAGCATATTTTGTGGTGGTAGATACCATATGAAAAATGAAGTGAAGGAAGATCAGAAAGGTTAAGTAAAATTATTATCTTTATTGGTAACATTTTACACCTAAGAAATAAAATAAATTAAAAAGACAGAGTGGTAAGCCTCCAAGATAGGAGGGGGGGGGGGGGGTAGTCCTGCAGCAGTAAGATTATAATATACACAGAAAAAACTGTCCAAGGCGAAAGATATACGAGTTGTAGTATATGTAGTATATGTAGGCAATAAATTTACCTTATATTAAATGGATACCCTGGATAGTGCTGCAATCGTAATGTATGAAGGGTTAACTGCGAGGGGAACTTTTTTCTGAGCACCTACTGATCTTCCTGTGCTACCAATATTGGTGAAAACCCATAGGTAAAATGCACTCCTTTTTCTTTTTGAACAGCACTATTATTGTTTTATGCAAAACTCGGTAGTTGAAATTAGCATACTTGTTATGGTCTCTACCAAGTGGCCTCTTTTCCCGCTTGGCAGGCTGTTCCATTTTTTGTAAGGTGAACCTGTAAATCGATTGCATATATGGTCTCCTGAGGGATCTCATCCCAGACCTGGACTAAAGCATCCACCAACTCCTGGACAGTCTGTGGTGCAACGTAACATTGGTGGATGGTGCGAGACATGAAGTCCCAGATGTGTTCAATCGGATTCAGGTCTGGGGAACGGACGGGCCAGTCCATAGCTTCAATGCCTTCATCTTGCAGGACCTGCTGACACACTCCAGCCACATGAGGTCTGGCATTGTCCTGCATTAGGAGGAACCCAGGGCCAACCGCAACAGCATATGGTCTCACAAGGGGTCTGAGGATCTCATCTCGGTACCTAATGGCAGTCAGGCTACCTCGGGCGAGCACATGGAGGGCTGTGCGGCTCTCCAAAGAAATGCCACCCCACACCATTACTGATCCACTGCCAAACCGGTCATGCTGGAGGATGTTGCAGGCAGATCGCCCTCCACGGCGTCTCCAGACTCTGTCACGTCTGTCACATGTGCTCAGTGCGAACCTGCTTTCATCTCTTCAGAGCACAGGGCGCCAGTGGCAAATTTGCCAATCCTGGTGTTCTGTGGCAAATGCCAATCGTCCTGCACGGTGTTGGACTGTGAGCACAACCCCCATCTGTGGACGTCGGGCACTCAGACCATCCTCATGGAGTCTGTTTCTAACCGTTTGTGCAGACACATGGACATCTGTGGCCTGCTGGAGGTTATTTTGCAGAGTTCTGGCAGTGCTCCTCCTTTCACAAAGGCTGAGGTAGCGGTCCTGCTGCTGGGTTGTTGCCCTCCTATGGCCCCCTCCACGTCTCCTGGTGTACTGGCATGTCTCCTGGTAACGCCTCCAGCCTCTGGACACTACGCTGACAGAAACAGCAAACTTTCTTGCCACAGCTCGCATTGATGTGCCATCCTGGATGAGCTGCACTACCTGAGCCACTTGTGTGGGTTGTAGAGTCCGTCTCATGCTACCAAAAGCACAACCAACATTCAATCAGTGTTGCTTCCTAAGTGGACAGTTTGATTTCACAGAAGTTTGATTTCCTTGGAGTTATATTCTGTTGTTTAAGTGTTCCCTTTATTTTTTTAAGCAGTATATATAATCTTACTGCTGCAGGACTACCCCCCCTCCTATTTTGCAGGCTTACCACTCTGTCTTTTTAATTTATTTTATTTCTTAGATGTTAAATGTTACCAATAAAGATAATAATTTTACTTAACCTTTCTGATCTTCCTTCACTTCATTTTTCGTATGGTATCTACTATCATACTGAATTATGTTATATACTGGTCAGATCCACCAATACCAGAATACAGCAGTTTCACTGTACTATTATTTTCAATTATAGAGCAAAAGGATTCATCGGTGGACGATTAGCAGAAGGAAGAGACCACGGCGCCTGCCAAAGTTGCTCCTTCTTTGTGAAACCTCAAACAGCAGAGCTCTCGTCCAAATAGTTTATCCAGTTCATTTACTTCTATATAACAGAGCTGTAGGCACAGCTGAATGCACAAAAATGGTGCTGTGTTTGGTACTCCAATTATTCTGCTGATTGGCGAGACCCCCATGGTCATATACTGATTTTCTACCATGAGTAAAGCTCATAAATATTAAATCAAAGAAAAAACAAAACAAAACATGGCCATATTCGCATACAAATTGCCATGTAATCTGAGACCAACATGATATAGGGGCAGAGATGCTGATTCCAGCAATGTGTCATTTCAATAAAAAACGTGCTTAATCAGCAAGCGATTATCACTAGACCACTAGTTGTCTCATGCCATGCATTCCTTCTGCTCTGTATAACCCCTCCCCCACCAGTGATTGGTAGCTTTTTTTGTATATGCAGATAGCTACCAATCAGTGGTGTGGGCGGGGTTATACAGAGCTCAGCATTCAGAGAACTGCTAGATCAGCAGTAGCGAAAAATGGGATTTTATGAAAACTGCAGGAACCAGTATAGTAAGTGATACAACACTGGAATCAGAGTCTCTTCCCCTACATCATGCTTCTTTCAGATAACATAGCAAAAACCTCATGATAGATTAGCTTAAAAAAACAAATGCATAATAATCAGTGCAGATTGCTATTTTGTATTTGGTACTGAGACCTATAGAAAAAAAACCATAGAAAAAAAAACGTAGTATTCCCACAAGTGAAAACATGTCCTTAAAATAATCACTGTAATTAATGAGGACAGAATTGGTTAAGCACACGATAATAAGATAATGAAGTTTTACAAATTTAGACCAGAAAACTAACAGGAAGATGATGGTGACAAAAAATAAAAATAATAACACACTTCTAAACAAAGTAATGATCAAAGGCCGCAGAGAGGGCACATGTCCTATAGTAAAGCCGGATCGCTCATGTGTATGGGATCAGTTCTGTATATGCAGGAACATCTGATTCTGTTTAATGCTCTCTCTCTAGGTTGGAGGAACGGATAATCTGGCACATGTTACAATGGGCTTTGCCAATACAATCAGGATCCAGAAATAGGCCTGCGTTTCCTGCTGGCTCAGAGGTAGGTGATTACCCAGTCAGTCTTCCAGTCTTGTACGTGAAATGCACGCAGAGCGCCAGCTGGCTTCATGCAGGTGAACATTTATTTTGCAAGAATAAAACATTTCTTTACATTATATTGATGAAAGCATAAATGATCAGATTCCCTAATGGGATTCCGTCATGCAGAATCTGTTAACCCATTTCCTGCACTTAACAAAATCCTGATCTTCACAATGATTACCCAGACAGGGCACATTTCAGACAAGCACACACTCAGACTGCACTGTAGTATTGGCAGCACACGCCATAGTGCTAAATACAACCCGCAGCAGCACAAAGTCACTGCTTCTAATGCAAACCAACCCATCTATTTGCACAATGGTACACAACATCATACTTTTATCTAAGATCAAAGACATAATTAGAAAACACCAGTGATTGTCTTACCGCTGTCTCCAACATCATGTCCTCCCTCTATCTGAAACTGAACCTGTCAAAAACTGAACTCCTTGTGTTTCCTCCCTCTACTAACCTACCTATGCCCGACATTGTCACCTCAGTGTGTGGTTCCACCATTACTCCCCATCAACACTCCCGCTGTCTTGGGGTCATACTTGATTCAGAGCTTTCATTTACCCCCCACATCCGATCATGGGGTCGCTCTTGTCATCTGCACCTAAAAAAGATTTCTAGAATTTGACCCTTTCTTACATTTGACTCTGCAAAAACTCTTACTGTTTCTCTTATTCATTCTCGTCTGGACTATTGTAACTCTCTACTAATCAACCTCCCTCTTACCAAACTCTCCCCCCTCCAATCTGTCCTGAATGCTGCTGCCAGGATTATATTCCTCACCAATCGTTACACCGATGGCTCTACCCTGTGCCAGTCATTACAATGGTTACCCATCCACTCCAGAATTCAGTATAAACTTATTACCCTCATCCACAAAGCGCTCCACGGCTCAGCACCACCCTACATCTCCTCCTTCATCTCAGTCTATCACCCTACCCGCGCCCTCCGCTCTGCTAATGACCTGAGGTTAACATCCTCAATAATCAGAACCTCCCACTCCTGTCTCCAAGACTTTTCACGTGCTGCGCCAATTTTTTTGGAATGCACTACATAGGTTAATTCAATTAATCTCCAATACCCACAGTTTTAAGCGTGGCCTAAAAACGCATTTTTTCAGACTGGCCTACCGCCTCAACATATTAATCTAACTATCCCTGTGTTGCCCATTCAAAATTTTTACCATAACCAGGTTCCTCCTATCATGCTCTCACACGCTTTATGCATATAATAGCCCTCTGTGTCTGTACGGTTACATATTCTGGCTGATAACCGGTTCATCTATCATTACATGAACACCCGATTTCCTACACCAGGGGTGGGGAATCTCAGGCCCCAGGACCATTTATGGCCCTCGATGACCTTTTATCCGGCCCCCTAGAAGGTTCTCGGGGACCACATTCTTGGGCAGGGAGCTGTATTTTGATTGCCACCAGCTCATTATTTTCTTCTTGCTCTATAAGCACACACGCAGTGTTCACTACTCAACACTGAAGGGCATGCAATGAAAGATTACGTCTTGACACCAGTGCCAGAGTCATGATGCACTTTGTGGGTGGAGTTTGTACATCCCCCGAAGGATGGTATAAATATCCAAATGGCCCTTGGCAGATAAAAAGATTCCCCACCCCTGTCCTACACTATAGCTGGTCCGAACAACAAAAGTAAATGTTACCATCCACCTTTCATGTCTCTCCTATTTGCTCATAGAGTGTAAGCTTGGAAGCAGGGCCCTCATTCCTTTTATTATCTGTTGATCTATGTGTTTAATGTTATGTTGTAATTTCTATGGTCTGTACAAGTCCCCGCTAAAATGTAAAGTGCTGCGGAATATGTTGGCGCTATAGAAATAACATTATTATTACAATTATAATTATCTATACCTGCCACTGTTAAAGTGACCACCCACCCCAGCACTAAAGAGAGACTATAAATCACTTATGTATAAACATCTTACCTGGTGCTCTCCATTTGACTTCTGCGGCATCCTCCATTCAGATCCATGTTCTGTTCCTCCTGCTTCTATGTTGACCACCAAGGTGGCATGGGAAGTGCAGGGGTAAGGTTAAACCATTCTTTCCCTGCACTTTCTTGTGCTAAAAGCACTGGAGGCACGGATTAGACTTACCACTGCACTCTCCCTGCAGCGGCAGCTGTCTTGGAAGAACGAAACATTGATACAAGCAGAAGTGGAAGCCGGAGGCAAATTGAGTGCATCAGGCAGTATGCTATACATATTGTACATAAGAAATGTATGGTCACTTTTCAATCCCAGAGTGGAGGGTCGCCTTTAAGGGGTTATCAATATGACAATTTTGCTTGATCAGTTGGTGTCAATATATTCCCTTACGTTTAAGCCAAAAGTAATTATTCATTACACCGTCACATTTAGGTAAGTACATTACTATACATGGCTGCATTTTCTCTTCGGTATTGAGTCAACAAGTTTTGGCTTGACTCTACATCTTTGGCTGCACCACTATCTACATGAGCCACATCAGGGAGTTTAGTGGCTACGTCCAAGTAGACAGACTGAGCTGCTCAGCTCACTGATTGGCAGCAGTGCTGTCGACGTGATGTCAGCGCTGTGGACAATAGCAGACATCAGGAGCAGCGGCGGAGACTCAATGATGGACTCGAGTAAGGTTGAGTAAAGACCAGTTTGTTTGTTTGTTTGTTTGCTTAAAACAAACTGTACCAGGCAACAGTTTTCTGAATTCTCAAAATCCCTTTAAAAGCTTAACTGTATGTTCAAGTAACTTTTCAGAATAAGTTGTTCTGTGTGTACATGAGGAATAACACTATGTCTGGCTGTTATATGACTTGCATCTGGCATGTTCCCCAGTTCTGTCCTCTGCAGCCTTTATATCTCAATTTGCATTCCACTCTGAGCTGGTGGGAAGAAACGAGCTGCTATGATGCATCTCACACACAGCACAGCACACAGAGAGGGGGACTCCTGCTCTTTGTTCCTGCTTTTATCACTCAAAGACAAGCAGCATGGAGAAAATTACACAGCAGTACTGAGAAGTAAATTCAGCTCTAAGGGTACCGTCACACAGTGCAATTTTGATCGCTACGACGGCACGATTCGTGATGTTGCAGCGTCGTATGATTATCGCTCCAGCGTCGTAGACTGCGGTCACACTTTGCAATCACGGCGCTGGAGCGATGCCGAAGTCCCCGGGTAACCAGGGTAAACATCGGGTTACTAAGCGCAGGGCTGCGCTTAGTAACCCGATGTTTACCGTGGTTACCAGCGTAAAAGTAAAAAAAAAAAAACCGTACATACTCACCATCTGATGTCCGTCAGGTCCCTTGCCGTCTGCTTCCTGCTCTGACTGAGTGCCGCCGTACAGTGAGAGCACAGCACAGCAGTGACGTCACCGCTGTGATCTGCTCTCACTTTCCGGCCGGCAGTCAGAGCGGGAAGCGGACGGCAAGGGACCTGATGGACATCAGATGGTGAGTATGTACGGTTTGTTTTTTTTTACTTTTACGCTGGTAACCACGGTAAACATCGGGTTACTAAGCGCGGCCCTGCGCTTAGTAACCCGATGTTTACCCTGGTTACCAGCGAACGCATCGCTGGATCGCTGTCACACACAACGATCCAGCGATGACAGCGGGAGATCCAGCGACGAAAGAAAGTTTCAAACGATCTGCTACGACGTACGATTCTCAGCAGGGTCCCTGATCGCAGTAGCGTGTCAGACACTGCGAGATCGTAACGATATCGCTAGAACGTCACGAATCGTGCCGTCGTAGCGATCAAAATTGCACTGTGTGACGGTACCCTAAGGTGTTAGAAATCTCAGCATGATCTTTCTGTGTCTACCCTCAGCTTGCACATTTCCACACTCTGATTCCCTCTCTTCCTCCCACTTCCACTCCCCATAGAGCAGTATCACATAACACAGTGAGCCTGCATCCTGTCTTGTCTGAGCAAGATGGATTTGAGACTTTTTTTCCAAATTGCATGGTAAGATTATGAGGCAGGTGAGAGAGTGAGAAATCTGATTCCTTTCTCACTTATCAGATTCTTCTATTTAAAAAAAAATCTAATATTCAACTGTACTATTAATTAATGCAAAATTTGTTGAAAGTACAGTTCCCACTTGATGCAGATGCCAAAATACAGTTGTTAAATGGCTGCATGTATTAGCTGTCAATGTTCAGGTGGGGACAGCCACTGGCACCATCATTAATGGAACACTTTAAAGATTGTCGCAGGTCCGAACTCTCAATCTTCAGGTGAAGTGGTTAACATTGTACTCTTGTGCTGGAGACCCGAGTTCCAATCCAAGGACAAAATCTGCAAGGAGTTGTATGCTCTCCCGTGTTTGCATGGGTTTCCTCCCACACTCCAAAGACATACTAATAGGTAATTTAGATTGGGAGCGCCAATGGGCACAGTGATAATGATGTCTGTAAAGGCGCTATATAAGCGACTAAATAAACAAGTAAATATATACAACCCCTTTAAGACTAGAGGAAATAAGGTTTCAAAATTATGATTTTCATTTGGACAGAATTATATAAATGGCTCATCTTCTCCCCTGCAAGTAAATACATCAAAGTTTGCCTAATTTCCCCTACATTGTGAAAGAATCCCCCCTTAGGGTACCGTCACACAGTGCCATTTACATCGCTACGACGGCACGATTCGTGACGTTGCAGCGTCGTATGATTATCGCTCCAGCGTCGTAGACTGCGGTCACACGTTGCAATCACGGCGCTGGAGCGATGCCGAAGTCCCCGGGTAACTAGGGTAAACATCGGGTTACTAAGCGCAGGGCCGTGCTTAGTAACCCGATGTTTACCGTGGTTACCAGCGTAAAAGTAAAAAAAAAAAAAACCGTACATACTCACCATCTGATGTCCGTCAGGTCCCTTGCCGTCTGCTTCCTGCTCTGACTGAGTGCCGCCGTACAGTGAGAGCACAGCACAGCAGTGACGTCACCGCTGTGATCTGCTCTCACTTTCCGGCCGGCAGACAGTCAGAGCGGGAAGCAGACGGCAAGGGACCTGACGGACATCAGATGGTGAGTATGTACGTTTTTTTTTTCTTTTACGCTGGTAACCACGGTAAACATCGAGTTACTAAGCGCGGCCCTGCGCTTAGTAACCCGATGTTTACCCTGGTTACAAGCGAACGCATCGCTGGATCGCTGTCACACACAACGATCCAGCGATGACAGCGGGAGATCCAGCGACGAAAGAAAGTTTCAAACGATCTGCTATGACGTACGATTCTCAGCAGGGTCCCTGATCGCTGCTGCGTGTCAGACACTGCGAGATCGTAACGATATCGCTAGAACGTCACGAATCGTGCCGTCGTAGCGATCAAAATTGCACTGTGTGACGGTACCCTTAGATGAGAAGAACAGCTTGTTAATCGCAAACAATCCAGCCAGGTCTGCAATCATGGCCACTCTCCGAGCATAGATTAGGTAGTAGCTGACTGCAGCCAGGCACCTCCTCTGCACAAATCCTGGTAACCTTACCAAAATGAATCATCAAGACTCCCCCATAAGTTTGGAGGGGGAAAAAAATCTTTTTTTTTTTTTTTTTAAAACTGAATCAAGCTAGAAAGTTCCTTGGAAAACATAAAAGCATAAGGACGGTGTCAAATCAGCTCTGATGTAGGGTTTGGCGGCACTAGGATGAAAGTAGGAATAATGGACTGGGCTCAATGACAGCAACTGGAGAACTACCTTTTACAGGTCAAATTAATTCTTACTTCTGTCTGAAAACAGGAAAGAAATTTTGGCAATATTGATATTTTTGACCTGTAGGATGATGGATTCACAATGCTGTTATACATGCAGATGGATGACCACTTCTGGGAGATCTAAATAAAGGAAACAGGATTGATCTCTCCCATAGTCTGGTAGACCAAAATCAACTTACGAAGATTACTAGCAAGAAAACGTAGGAGTGGAGATGTTTCTTTAAGGTTGGAAACAGCAGCTTGGAAGGAACTGAAGTCGTCTCCACTGGGCTCTGGAAATCATTTATCTCTCTGCCTCCACAATGTTGTGTTTGTTTAAGGCCACATTCACACAGTCAGTATTTGGTCAGTATTTTAACTCAGTATTTGTAAACCAAAATCAGGAGTGGGTGATAAATACAGAAGTGGTGACGTGTTTCTATTATACTTTTCCTCTGATTGCTTCACTCCTGGTTATGGCTTAAGGCCCCGTCTCACTTAGCGATTTACCAACGATCACGACCAGCGATATGACCTGGCCGTGATCGTTGGTAAGTCGCTGTGTGGTCGCTGGGGAGCTGTCACACAGACCGCTCTCCCCAGCGACCAACGATCAGGGGAACGAGTTCGGCATCGTTGAAACTGTCTTCAACGATGCCGAAGTCCCCCTGCAGCACCCGGGTAACCAGGGTAAACATCGGGTTACTAAGCGCAGGGCCGCGCTTAGTAACCCGATGTTTACCCTGGTTACCAAAAAAAACAAACAGTACATACTCGCCTTTCGGTGTCCAGGTCCCTTGCCGTCTGCTTCCTGCTCTGACTGACTGAGCCGCCGTACACTGAGAGCAGAGCGCAGCGGTGACGTCACTGCTGTGCTCTCACTTCTCACTGTACGGCCGGCAGTCAGTGAGAGCAGGAAGCAGACGGCAACGGACCTGACGGACATCAGAAGGCGAGTATGTATTGTTTTTTTTTTTTTACATTTACGCTGGTAACCAGGGTAAACATCGGGTTACTAAGCGCGGCCCTGCGCTTAGTAACCCGATGTTTACCCTGGTTACCAGTGAAGACATCGCTGGATCGGTGTCACACACACCGATTCAGCAATGTCAGCGGGGCCTCAACGACCAAAAAAAGGTCCAGGCCATTCCGACACGACCAGCGATCTCGCAGCAGGGGCCTGATCGCTGGTACGTGTCACACATAGCGAGATCGCTATGGAGGTCGCTGTTGCGTCACAAAACTTGTGACTCAGCAGCGATCTCGCTAGCGATCTCGCTATGTGAGACGGGGCCTTTACAAATACTGATGTAAAATACTGACCAAATACTGAACGTGTGAACATGGCCTAATAGCAGCTTTGGATAATCTCTACTTGTTAGAAGAGTCTCAAATAAAGACGTCCACAAAGGCAAAGCTTAGCAGCAAGTTTTCAGTTGGAGGACAGGACAAATACTCCAGAGGGAGAGATGCTTTGTAGCTGGCTTCCTTGCTGACCAAGAGATGAGAATCCTAAACATAGTTTCCCACATCCCCCATTAACTGATGGCATTATATAAAAATTATTTTTCCAAACTACCCAAACCTTTTAAAGTGGTGCACTGAATAAAAGAATAGGAATTATCTTAAAGGGATTGGTGTAAAATAAAAATATATATATACCTATCCACAGATCCCATGCTTCAACTCTCCTACTGCTGACAGAGTCTCCCATCGGGCTTTATACATCTTGTTCTTGCCATATAGACATGTGGTTGTTACAGCTAGTGTCTGGCTGCAGTGAAGAAGTGGTGGTCACCTCCGCAGCCAGTGATTAGCTTCAGTGGTCATATGTCACAATTTCTGCTGGAAGAGGAAGCATGGAGACAGATGGGGACCAGAGCAAGGCTAAGAGAAGAACATCAGGGGGTCGGAAGGCGATTATACGTTGCATTTTAACCCCATTTTAACCCCTTCATGACCCCAGCTTTTTTCGGTTTTGCATTTTCGATTTTCGCTCCCCTCCTTCCCAGAGTCATAACTTTTTTATTTTTCCGTCAATATGGCCATGTGAGGGCTTATTTTTTGAGGGACAAGTTGTACTTTTGAACGACATCATTGGTTTTAGAATGTCGCGTACTAGAAAACGGGAAAAAAATTCCAAGTGCGGTGAAATTGCAAAAAAAGTTCAATCCCACACTTGTATTTTGTTTGGCTTTTTCAAGGAGACCTCTGGTTGTTATGCCGGCGCATCGCTGACCCCCAATCACGTGACGGGGGACAGCAATGCACTCATTTCTGTCCGGATGGCCGGAAGCGCTAGTTAAATGCCGCTGTCAGAGTTTGACAGCGGCATTTAACTAGTTAATGGCGGCGGGCGGATCGCAGTTCCAACCGCCGCTATTGCGGGCACATGTCAGCTGTACAAAACAGCTGACATGCCCCGGCTTTGATGCGGGTTCACCGCCGGAGCCCGCATCAAAGCGGGGGTTCTGACCTAGGACGCACTATCCCGTCCGAGGTCAGAAAGGGGTTAATGCTGAGCATTGTTTTAAACACAAGTGTTCACGAACTCTTTTAAGGCTGTATTCACACATCTGTGTGTCACAGTCCAAGTAAATACTGGTCGGGGGTCTTCTGATTCCATATATCCCTATGAGCTTGTTCAGTTCAGGTCGGGAGACCCACGGCCAGTCTGTGAATAACAGGCCATGACACACAGATGTGTGAATGCAGACTAAGAAACGTTTTTTCATGCAGGACGATGGGACTCTTGGGCTCCTACATAAAGCAGTGATTACATGTGCAATGTGAATATTTTAAACCACTAGCACAAAATAAATTGTGCATTTGTCTATACTTCCCCCTCTCATGATGAATTTGTCCAGTATTTGGAGCTTTTATATCTTCTTGAAATCACTGACAGACCTGGCAGAAACCCAGATCATGAAGTTATGTCCTTTTCGAGTGGTTTCAGAATGCTTTACATTTTCTGGCTGTCTTTCAGCAAAATTATGGATGTTGTAAATGCCGAGTAGGATCCAGGGAAGGAAAGTACTGGGGGAAAAAGTCAAAGGATTATGTCATTCTCCACATCCACATCTCGGTAATATCACTGTAACTGGTATGTTAACTGTGTTTTCAATATTTCAGCCTCCAAAATGGATTCCTATATCTAAAAAGTTAAAGACTGTCCTTTTTGCGCTGTCAGCTGAACACTCATCTTCTGTTTGAAAGCAAAGTGTCACTACAGCATATTCAGGAAACCTTGTCTGGTCCAGCAGGCTTTATAGGCAGCTGAAATATTTGCCTACCCTATATGGAGACCCATTTTTTCCTCTTAGACATTTCAGTAGACTTGGCAAATGTGTAATTTGTTGAAATGTTATGCCTTAGTAAACAACATTGAATTCATGCACACAGTGAGCCAATATATGGATCTGTAATCTGGGCTCCACGGACTGCAAAAACACCATGGGTGTAACAATCGGTGCAGAGGTTGCAATTGCAACAGTTCACTAGGCCTATATGTATAGACTATTAAAAGGGGTTAACGAGGACTATTTTATTCTTTTAATATGGTTCTAAAAAATAAAACAGGCAGGTAGTTGCTAACAGAGGCAACTACCTGCCTGTTCTATCCGATGCTGACTCAGGGCAGTCACCGACCGCTCCTACCGGCAATTCTGCTGTTTGACGTCAACATAGCAGCTCTTCCGACCTGTTCTCTCAATAAGGCCTGACTGCTGACGTCATGCTGATTGACAGCTGGCTCCATGCAGTTAGGCAAAAGGGAGCCGGCTGTCAATCAGCATGACATCGGCAGTCATGCCCTGTCAACAGAGCAGAGTAGAAGACAAGCCGCTGCTCTGTTGACGTGACATCAATGAAAGCCACCGTCATGTCAACTACCGGTACCTGCCTGTTAGTTCTTAGGATTGAAGCAAAAAAAATGAATTAGTCCTCGATAACCCCCTATAAAGAGGTGCAATAATTGAGGGCCCTGTTGGAGACTTCGCATTAGGGGCCAGACCACAGTAAGAGTGCACAAAGAAATTAAACCCAAAAGTAAAAAAAAAATTTGAAAATTGTGGCATGTTCCAAAACATGCCGTATTCTGGAGCTTTACTGGATGAGATTACTGTGCATTATGTGGTAGGCTACGGGAGTCTAATGCCGCCAAACACAGTGCTGGACCCTTCACTAATAGAAAACATGGAAGCCTGCAGAAGCCTCATGCCCTCTGGACTGCTATACTCTGGGACTACTCACAGATTAATAAGCATCATAAATTTTACTTCTAATCAACTAGGCCCACACTGCATGACAAACTTGTTTTCCAAATGGATTTTCTGCAGTTTGTTATTACAACTATTCCCTTTCTGCACATTCTTGATAACCGCAGTTAGATTTTACTGAAGAACGGTTCAGAAATAGTTACCGAGCAGAAGTTGCCAACCATAAACGAGGCAGAATGCACAAAACCACAAGACCTTTGCCAGTAAGGATAAAATTTTAGGGCTAGCTCTGTAAGACGTTAGCAAAAGGAAACCCTAAACAACCAAACGGTTCTACATGACTGACTACTCCTGATTAGAGACATTTCTTAAAGGGAAAATTCCCATCTCAGTAAGCAATGGTATTTTTTAATGATTGCTGGGGGTCTGACCTCTGCGACCCACTCTGATCCTGAGGATGGAAGTGGCAGCCCTGTTTCCCCTTCCCAGGAAAAACTTCAGGGAGTGTCGTCATTGCTGTGTAGGAAAAATAAAATAATAAAAGGGGGTAACAATGCCGAATCAGCACAGCAGCGCTTCCATTCTCAGGAACCATGGGGGTCCCAACGGGCGATCACCCAGCAATTATTAAGTGATAAAGTGATTCATAAACTACATGATAATGCATTTATTCTACCATTTGTAGATATATATTTCTGCCTTCATCAGTGTAAATAATACAGCTGATCAAGAGCAATGGCCCATTATCTAATTTTCAATTATAAAGACCTCTTACATCAGGAAATCTGTAGTAGACCCATAAGGAGGTGCACTGAAGAGAGGATTTTATGTACGGACTACTGCAGATATCTGTGGTTGAAAGCAGTGCCCCCTGGTTGACCCATGCATATCCACAATTTAGCAGGCAGGCATCTCTCTTCTAAGTCCTGCCAGGACAATGCTCTATGTGAACAGCTCTAAGCGTGATTTTCTGGCTTCTCTGCAAGGACCATAAACTGGCGCCTGTGACCACTTAGGTAGAACTGATGTAAAAGATGCATGTTGTGCTGCTCTATTTCAGAGCCATATTTCACACATCAGATAAGTATGAAAACTATAAATGAGCCCCATAATAAGTAACACTGCAAGCACATGGAGCGGTAGAGGGGCAGGAAGAGAGGAAATGTGCCACTATGGAGCCTCCTTACTTCATACATTATCTAGGACAGGTCACACTTTTTACAATGGTGGCTAGGTCATATTCCTTCACAATGGGAAGGGGACATATTTCTACTTATGTCAAGCATAAGGTTAGGGCATTGTGACCATGAAATTAGAGCAATTTGTCTGTGTCTTAGGAGATATACGCCTATCAGTTGCCATAGTCAGGATGCATGCCTAGACATCGGAAGAATTTAGACATTTAGGAAGTGTGCCCCAAAGGGGGACACAGAATGCACCGCGAAAGCATCCTTAGTCTTAGAACATCCAGCAATCAGCTTTAAAAGGGTTGTCTCATCTTCTTAAATGGGTAAAATTAAGAAAGCGCTTGTAAAAACAAGAGTCCTTGCAATTTTCCCTTTAAGAAAAATCCTCTTCGTTTGTAAGAACAGAGAGCTTTCTAGTTCTGAAGTTTACAGCTCATTGCCTAGGTAACCACCAACCCCTGCAATATGTCAGTGGTGGCCGGTCACCTTGGCAAATAGTGCAATGCTTGCAAAGTGTGTTTTTTTCTTTTCTATGCAGCTTGTAAACGCAGCTCTGAAGTTGGCCAGACATCTTCAGTGTCCTGACAATCACTCCTCCGATGCTGCTGAGGCAAATTTCCGGCTTCTTCAGAGGGCATACAATTCGGGCTACAGGCACAACAATGCCGCTGGTCCAAACTATCAATCATCAGGAGCTCATAGAAGCTGGAAGAGGAGCGGTGTGCTCCTGATGTAACAGGAGGTAAACCTTTTAATATGTGGATAAAGTCAATTATTTTCACCTGAGGTGGTGCTGTCGGATATAGAAACCAATTGGCAGCTAGTGAAAATTATATGCAGGGTCTTACAGAGGTCTTCAATAAAAAAAGAAACATTATAAAACAGGGTAATCAGCTCTATTATCTCCAAATCACCTAATGGGGTTTCTAAACTGTCAATCCCCACAATACGACTGCTTGTATGAGATTTTGTTTATTAGACACATGAAATTCATACCTTTGTAATGTGATTCAATAATAGTTCGTGCTGATGCCTAAATTGAGCTATTTAGGGTCATTTCAATGTAATAAATGTGCCGATTGTGAGGCTTGAACAATGAGGAAGGTTACTTATTGCTCCTTTTTATTGCGGCACGCAGGGAGTTTTGCACTGCCTGCGGATATTGTGGATTTTTTCCTTGAAGCGTGAAACAAACATTATCTTTGTGTGTGAGGTAGGTTAGACATAAAACAACATGAGAAGAGCTGCCACAGACGTGGACACACAGGGAAAACATACGACATTACATTTAGCAGTAGGAAGACTTGGTTTCCTGTTTCATTACACTAGGACTGCAAAGTAGACAAGGAAAAACTTTACCGGCCTACCCATCGTGCCCCTCTTCCCAGGAACTCCAGGCAAACCCTGTGTGGGGAAAAAAAGTAAGACGGCTTAGGTGACAGGTTCACAAAGACATCTATGTCCAAAACTAGTGTGGAAAGGCACCAAACAGAAAATCACACAAGAAGCTGCACTCCCACTATAAAATAAAGGGTGCTGAAAAAAGCCCAGACCTTTCCTGTATGGGAAGGCTACAATAGGGCAATCTGCCCAATCTTACAAGCTTTGCCCTCCCATTACAGATTTTTTTCTTAGAATATATCATACTTGAACCTCTTTTCTTACAGTTGTACTGTTCCTCCGGGGTGTGTTCCTCTACACTTTGATATTAACCAATCACTGCGGAGTTTGTAGGGATACGTCCCTTTGCGTTGAATAAAGTAACACCCAGTTTTCAATTTGTTCTTATATTTTCAAGAGAAATGACAAAGGAACAGGACAACACAGAGTTCTCACAAATAATGCTCAGAATTTGTTATTTTACGTGGCCTAAAAAGTATTTGCTCAAACAGGTTTGTCAGTAATGAAATCTGCAGTGATAAATTCACATCAAATTGTGCAGATTTTCAAAAAGTATTGAATTATCGATATATTCACCTCTAATGACAAAGGTACACGTGAGACCTAGTCCAGCAGTGAAAATCTCCTGCTGATAAAACACTGATTATATTGAAACTACTACACACGGCCCAGTAAGTGACACATCCCTGGAATCAAGCTCTCTTGCCCTATATTATGTCCTATATAAAAAACCTGATAACAGTATCACTCTAACAAATGATACAGTATGTTCTACCACATCGCATGCCATCAATGCTGCTAATGAAATCATGCCAGGTAGACTTGTCTTAACAACATATGCATTGCTCATTACAATTTCTGCAATTCTCCACCGTCTAAATTGGTCTCGTTTACAGAAGTATTGCCAAATTACCAGTAAAGTAGTCACTATAACTAGAGATACAGTGGCACAATGGTAGCACTGAGTTAGCGGTAGTTACTTCAAGGGTAAGGAATATATTTTTATCTGATAAAGAGTATAGATGTCATTTCCGGACATTGTTGGAGATGGATATTTCCAATGCAGGAGAAACAGCTGAACAGGCATTGCCTCCCAACTCCAGAACAAGCCACATTCTTCTAAGGTAAGGCAACCCCCATCATCTGCCACGCATTATGCTTTCGATGATCACCCTTTTGTCAGCATTTGATGAATGTCGCCCATGGTAACAGGGTAAACAGAGACACCAACATAATTGCTTAGAAGACATGGCCTCTATTAAAAGGAGGGTCATGACTTCCTGTCCTCTGAAGAGAGATCCTTTGAATTTACGCACTCCCTGTCTGTGTTAGATTGCCCTATAAAACTCTCATCCACTGTGCCCAAGAGTCTCTAAAGTGATTGAACACCTCATGAGAAAACAAATCTACTTTATCAATCATCCACAGTCTTAAGAAGTGCAGCAATTCCCTTAAAAAAAAAAAACAAATAAAAAAAAAATCCTCCATCTGTGTAATAGATTGAGAGTGGGTCTCCCTGGCTGCAGTGTGCGCCGGATTTCTGATATTCTGCCGGCCCATAATGTATATTTCCACGTTTGATGGGTTAGAGGGCAGGATAAAGGCATGTTAGTAATTATCCTTTGAACATCACAAAGCGTGCTCTTTACATCAGTCAAATGGCAGCATTTAAGCTACATTAAAGGTCCAAGACTCTTCCAAATGTCATGGGAATGCAAGTCGTTTGGTGGATCTGTATTACTGATCTACGGATCCAATTTGGGTAGAATTCCTGCTAATCAGCTGAAAAAAGAAACAACACCAAACCACTGATTCGGTGTGACAAATTGGCTTGTCAATATACATTTGGTTGAGCTTGGTTTAAAAGGGGTTTACTGCCAAAACTGGTTAGTCAGACAAGTGAAAAAGAAAAATCTGAAGTGTCTAGCAGCCTGGATCGCTACCATGAGTCCCCAACAATAATTGTTGTAAAAGTGTTTTTAAGACATGCTTAAAACTTTGAAAAATGGGAATTTGTTCAGCGTAACACATATTAGGCTACGTTCACATTTGCGGTCGGCGCCGCAGCGTCGGGGGCCGCAGCGTCACTGCATGCGTCATGCGCCCCTATATTTAACATGGGGGCGCATGGACAAGCGTCGCACTTGCGTTTTGCGCCGCATGCGTTCCTGCGGCGCACGCGTCCGGGCGCATTGGACGCAGCAAGTTGCATTTTTGCTGCGTCCAAAATCAATCAAAAAAAGGACGCATGCGGCGCAAAACGCAGCGTTGTGCATGCGTTTTTGTTTGCGTTGTGTGTTGCGGCGCCGACGCTGCGGCGCACAACGCAAATGTGAACGTAGCCTTAGAGAACTGGTGCTCCATGAGAAAAAGAAAGATGGGAGTGGGAGGTTCAGATTATGGTAGAAGATAGGGCCTATTACACTAATAAGACTATAGTGAAAAAACCTCCCTGGGGGGTGATGACGATCGCCCAATGAACGAGCAAAAGGCTTATACGTCAGGTGAAATTATGTTTTGTGCTGCACAAAAGATGATCATTCTCGCCGTGTATAAACATTAGTCGTGCTGCTGAGAACAATGGCAGCCCCTGCGCCCAGGACAATCTATTACAGAACGTTAAACGCAGTCTGCAAATATGGTTGTATAAACCCATGTGTAGTTTTACATTATCGGTAGAACATGGAGAACAGGTACGGTGGTGGACAGAGATCAGTGGCAAGATATTAGGCACTACTGCACTGTAGTATTGCCAAATTATCACTAATGGAGTCAGGGCCCCATCACTAGTACAATGTCAGCACGAAGCTGGTGGGGATTTCAAGGTTAAGGAATGTATTTGTATCTGTTAAGAGTTCTGATATCATTTCCAGACATTGCTGGAAATGTGCATTTCCATCGTAGAAGCATCAGAAAGCAGTTCTGATTGTCCAGGGTAGCGCATTCCAGAGAACTGGTGCAGCATGAGAAAAGATTTGGAGATAGAAGGTTAATTTTATGGTTAGTCCAAGATCGTTGGCAAAATATAGAGAATGGGTAGGGTGTTAGACAGAAAGGAGGGGATGAGATATAAGGTGATGTAGCATTTTGAAGACTTTTGTGCAGTGATGGGCACTGGGTAGAGGCATTGTGGTGTAGTGTTTTTTGTTTGGTAATATTAGTCTGGGTGACTGCACTCAGGGCATATAGTGAGGATAGGAGAAAAGGGGCACCAGACACAAACTTCATTGTAAGAGGCAATGACTACTAATACTTATGCAACAGATTGAACATTGGCTCATATTTCAATATGGCTGCCTATAATATCACCCTTACGTTTTCAATTAAATGCATCAAACGAGACTTGAAAACAGGGTGAATTAACAGAGCATCCGAACTGTGTTTTCTAGATAATTAGGATGCACTTACGCGTTCTCCATCAGCTCCAGGCAACCCGAATAATCCTGGAAGGCCAATATAGCCCTAAGATGAAAAGAGAAACAAAATGTTACATTGAGGTCTGAATGCATCGCTTCCTGCCTGCTTGGGCATCAATCTCTCGATGGTGGCCACTTCTCTTCCAGCGCTGGGCTGCGTCCCTCCGTGATGAGATAAACCTTGAGGCAAGTGTATATGCCCATGGACTGCATGGTGCTGGCTTCCACGATGTAGTCCAAGGGCACATACCCTCACACCAGGGACCATGGTATGCAGAAGGGAGCCTGGGCGCGCAGCCTACAAGGACCTGCAGTGATAAATGCTAGTTAAGGGTTAGTGGAGACAAAGCTGACATCATCCTTTTGCTGTTAGTCATTGCAAAGAAACATCAATACACAATCAAAGCTTTTGCCTGTTATTAATATCAAATAAACCACATCTATGGAGCAGAGTCCCCGAGCTCAGCAATTCCGATAACCTGACAGTAAAGACATAAAATACGTCAGGACTCTGCTTTATGCTGCAAATTAATTAAGTGCTTGAACCTTTTATGTTCCCCCCAATGGCTCAGTCACTTTGAGGCAGAACAAGGCAGCCCATTCACTTCTGCCACTAATCGTCAAGTTCATCCAAAGGAGGAAAAAAAATGGGGGTATCGGAAGATGAGATTAGACAGATTCTCGTTTAATCCATTTGTAATAAGTTCCAGATCGTAGATATTAGCTGCGGTGCACGGCTTAGTTTCACCGCTTTGTTTTCAAGAAGGCTGGACTTAGGGTTAGCTTTTCCTTTCCATATCCTATCATTGTCAATGAACTTTTATAGGCTATGCACGTCAGAGCAAAGGCTGCCTAATCTGGTAATTTTGGAAGGATTGACCAACTATGTTACTGTATGTATATAGGGCTCTACTGACCCACTTTCCTTCCACATGATGGCAGGGATTTAAAAAAAAAAAAAAAAAGGGCTGGCATGATGAATTTCAACATGCCCAATCTATTATTTGCATCAAACTGACAGCTACAGAAGACGTTTGCCCTCCTTTTTTTTTAATTAACATATTTTGAAAGTTAGGAAACCTAAAACCAAATTATATAGCGATTGTAATTCATGAAGTTTTCCCATTTACGTTTTTAGGAGGGAATCTCACTCTGGACCGTTTCTTTTTACCAGTGGGTAAAGCCACTCACAAACTGGTGGTCTAAATCTAAATCCACACTCTTTGTGCGCTCAGCCTAAACCAACCATGTATAGGGAGCTTTGCTCAATATGTACTTTAACTTTCTCATAGGCTTCCATTTGCCAGGCTGAGGCCACAAACCAAGTCGTTTTGGTATCTGCCTGGCCTGTATATGTCGGCATACAATTTATTTCACTTCACATAAAACAAAAACAAATATGTATGTCTTGTTTTTTTTCTGCAATGGCATTTTCTACTGGACAGATGTCTAGACACCCACCCAGACTGTCTATACCACCTGTGCCCGGCAGCGGCCATAAACGTAGCCTGTGACTGGTTCCTTGTAATACAGGTGATTCCACCAAATACTGGCAACGGAAATATCTTAATGGGTGATATTGGCACCGGATGGAGAACTACTGTAATACGGAAACACTAGTTGGCCTATCTAACAGTATCAGTATGGTTCATATTGCCAAACATGTAATAGTATAATATATATAATCTCAAGAGTTATACATAATGGCAGATAATAAAACTGCAGCTGTGGAAAGCCATATGTTCTTACACGCTGCAAACTCCTACTAAACGACATTGCATTCTGAATTCTCGCTGCACAAAAAAAAAAAAAGCTGATGAAAGAGAAGAGCTTTTACTTGCCACCAATAGACACATATGGATTCTTTTACTGTACATCTCAATCTGAAACGTTAACATTGCTGGCCCTTTAAGAGCTTATAATATCAGTGCTTTTTTACTGTCTGGTATTGAATTAGTAACATCTGCCCTGGAGCTTGTCCGATGTTAAAGTGCGGACCGGGTGACAAAGCGAACATAACAGGGACAGGAGTGCTGCGATCATCGCCTTATTTTGCAATACCTTATAAAAAGTCTTAAAGTCTGCTCGCTGTGAGTGAGTCTAAGAAACCCAATGACAGGAATCAGGGCAAAAGATGAAATCCTAGAAGTCTCATTTGCATATGGCCTCAAGATGTGTTCTTAATGCTCTGCTAATGGTTTCTCGACTTCGAGCCGTGTGATGCGAGTACAATTATTGCCGTAGATTAAAGAGTCGACGTCTCCAAAGTGACTGGTTGGAAAAACCGAGAAACCCAGCTGATTTCTATAATTACAGGGATAGCAGCTTAACTTCTAAAGAGCTTTTTTTTGGGGTACAAGAACGTGGAAATCATCCCCCCACTAGGAAGCAAAGGGTTATTAATGACACAAAATGCAACCATCAAACCAAATACCGAAACAAAACACATATATAAACACATTTTCAAAATGTATCATGCATCTGTATGAAAACTAATGAAAATAAAAAAATAAAAAAAAGAGTTCACAGCAATCCACATCAACTAACCGGCACTAGAAAGTGACATCTGACATGTAATGAATATCTGGGCATCACCTACGATTTTAGCTTTCACATAGAAGAGAAATTTCAGGAAAAAATGATTTATCATAATTAAAAAATATTGCTGCAAAAAATACAAACAAAAAAACTGCATCAAAATTAAATAGAAGTGTCAATATTGGTTGTTAAAGGGAACTTGTGGTATTGGTTATGCACTACGATCTGTGGTGGAATGATAAAGGGCTGTTGAAGCTGAGCAGATAGATATATAGGTTTGTAGGGGGAAAAAATGTACAATACTTAAATACAAAAACTTCAGAGACAGAAACATTTTTCTTCAAGAAGATAGGTTATAAATGGAAAACCAATTCTTGACTCTCAATACCTAATGTAATTACAGTATCTGTCAATGTTGGCAACCTTTTAACAAGACTGAAATAAAAATACACACTATCAAGAAGGCATGAATTCAAGTATTAGGGCTTAGATATCTAACACACACAGATACTTATCTTAAATATAACTCAGGACCCAAACCAGAGCGCAATGATACAACTTCTAGATGTCATCGGACTGATTCAGCATGACTCCATACTGATAATTCACCATGACAAACATAGCCATGGATCTACAATCTAGACAAACTTATTAATAGTACCGTTTCCAATCTATTCACTGAGCTCTTCTAGAGGTATCTGTTCATCTCTCATACAGAGAGGTTACATAGATGGGCTACAAATGGTGCAAGTGTAGGGTTGTGACACTAACCCGACTTCCCTTTGGTCCTGGAGCTCCTATCGGTCCTGGTAATCCCTGGAGAAAAGACACAAAAACAGAAAAAGGAAACATATTCAGAACTGTCACAGAGTACCATTAGCAAGTCATATCATAAAGTTGTCAGAGACCACCCGTATTGTTCATATCATATCTAAATAAATCAGTATGCCATGTGTCCACATTTCTTTTACTTTCATTAGTTTAGAGAAACTAGTTTTTGTGGGGTCTTTTTTAAAGAAAAAAAAAGGGATATTTTCCAAAGCTTCTAATCTTCAGTCTTTAGCTGATACCAGGTTAATGGTGACTGAACCAACAGATTTAAGCAAGATGGGCAATTAAAAATATATATATGGGGCTTATATACCCATTGCCGTATATGAACATTACACAGGACGTGTGCCATAGAATGTCAGGATTGCCCTATATGACCCCGAGCAGAGAGTGGATCAACTGGGGTATTTCTGGGGGTGAGGGATTCCCTTTAAGTTCTGTTTATCTGACGGTGATCAGCTCCAGCATGGCCATCGGGAAAGCAGCCCTTTCATGATATCCATTTAAAAAGGATCCGTCACTGGATGTTTCCATTTAAACCGAGTACCTCCTCCAATTGCTTCTGCTCCTCTGATTCTGGAACAGTTTTTCTTTTCTGCTCCCCAGTTCCAAAGTTATGCCCCTTAGAAATAAAGATGCAAATTTTCCATTTGCCTTTTCTCCTCTGGCACTGGCCAATCAAAACATGGCCGCGCTCACAGAGAAATGAGGTGGTAGACGCTCATTGGTTAAAGGGATAATTAATATCTTTATTGCCAGGGGGCAACGCTTTGGAACGAAGTGGCAGAAAAGAAAAAAAGGAAAAACTGTTCCAGAATCAGTTGAACAGCACCAATTGGAGGAGGTACTCAGTGTAAATTTAAAGTCCAATGAAAGGTTTCCTTTAAATGAGTATTCTCAAGACAATAGTCCTTACCTTTAAGACCTATTAGGTATATAGAGAGGCAAGTTATGGACAATATTCATTACATCATTACATGGAGCCTTTTATTGTGGCCAAAGTAAAGAGGAAAAGTCACAATGTGCAACAGTACTGGGTGTGAGAAAGGACCTTGATATAATGGCACCAGTAGCATTCAGACTAGGGTAGTATCAGGAATGGAAAGCTGGAGTGGAATATTATGCGCGCTGAATTAATAACGTGTCATCATTTTAATGCAAAATATTGGTATACGTATGTGATTATTCTACAAAATTAGGTAAGTAAGCCAACTAAAAGTGGCATGATGAAAAGTAGTAAGTTTCTCACAAGATATACCAGGTCAGTGTGTGCCACTGCGATCAGCCTGGCAGAGGTCTAGTTTTAAGCTGTATTTAGATAGAAATTAAGAAATCTGCCTCAATGTAGCAGAAGACTAAGCTGGCAACAAGCTGTAACATTGGAATCTATACTTTATCTCAATGCAGAAAACTACATAGCTGAAATGTGAAATATTCTGCTTTGGAGCCTATCCAGCGAGAGATACAATGTAATCTGGAGAGACACATTGATATCCTGTCTGAGCTCCGCTTTTTATGGACATCTGTTTCTGTTTCATATGGACATACAAATTGGCAAAGTCTTGACCATCAAGCTGCACTATTGTTCTTAATGGCGTTATGTAGATCACTTTTCATCCACAAGACATCTGGGGTAATATTATCCAGTTATTTTAAATGGCAGACACAACAATGTGTGTAGTAATGACTTTCTGTTTGGGAACCAGGCGGCTATGGATGAACGATGCTACAGGTTATCTTCTAGAGAAGAGGAAAGATTTTAGTTAGATGACTCAGGGACCACCACACAAGGCAATACCAGACCAGTTAGAGAATGCAGAATATATATTAAAGTTTGTTACCTAGTGGTTCAAGTCATAGGTAAAATTAAGAAAACATTTCAGCATTGTCTACCTACAAAAACTATCTGTATATCTCAAAATTACCCAGAACCCTGCAGAGGTAACCTGCTCACAGCATGGTAAGATTTACTGCACCTGCCTGCCAGGATAACCTTTGGCCCCTGGACTTCCTTCTGGTCCATGTTCCCCCTGCAAAAGAAATGAACGGCAGCTTCATGAATACTCATTGATGATTAAGATTAACCCTTTACAAGCCAAAAAAAAGTCCACAACAAGGACCTATCCTTCCTCTCCTACCCAAAAACTGAAATCAGAAGGGTTCCTCTGAGGTGTCAGCGAAACCTTTATCTATAACACATGGAATGGTCTGGAGGCCTTTGCTTTCTCTGCCAAGATGCTTTAAAGATTCAATGGCCTCTCTTGAAACAACCCTACTATTCATTTCCATCTTCACGCAGCCGAACTTATCCAAACATGAAGGGGGGAGTGTGGAGGAACAAGGGGGCTACAGTGTCCACATTAATCCTGCCACTGGGAAGCAGTGGAGAGCGGAACTGGAAGAGTTAATGAAAGGATTAGGCATACCCCCCACCCCGAGTGCTGGCGATTTCCACTAACGTCACGTCGAAAAACACACATTTATTTTGTAGAGTTCTAAAAAAAAGTATTCCTGGCTGTCATTTTCAGGGGACTCCAGAGACTGGATATAGACAGGGAAGCAGCAGCCCTAATACTGCAGCCACTCAGGTAGTACAGATCCTCCTGAGACAGCTACTCTGCACGGGATTAGGAGCCATACATCAAGCTTTTATATGACCTGGGCACTATAAATGCTAAATGATTCCAAATCCAGCAGAGGAGACGGACGTTTATGACCCTCCTTTATTAAACTCTGCTCTTATGTCAGTTCGTAGTTAGCTGACAGATAAATAAATTTACCCAGACGGCGATCATCTTACCGGATCACCAGGATGACCTTGAGGTCCGGGATAACCCTTCTGTCCCTGAAAAGAAGAAAAAGTCACATAAGCAGTTAATAAGCATTTACTGAAAGACTACAGACCAGAAGTCAAATGCAGATTATATAAAATCACACTATCCAGTAGTAAATTCATTCTCCTGGCTGCAGACATAGCACACAAAAAACTCGTTAGATTCTTCCGTATTTTGGATGAGCCTCGCCTATTCAAGTCTATGGGTGCTAAAAAACCCAAAAACCAGATCCCACCCAGATCAACCGTATAACATCCAATTTTTATTGAAAGATTGCAATCCTTTAACATATTAACATTTACAAGACCAAATACAGATTCATAACGGCTGATGAATAAAAACAAATTGCATACAAATAAAAAATTAGATGAAAAATCGGACAATGTCCATATCGATGTGCAGTCTGTTGTGCAAACTGCCCAAAAATACATCTATGTGAATTTCGTCGAATGCACCGGACATTTTCTTTTGCATAAGGGCAAAAGACTGTTTTTCATCAGTGCGCTGGATGTTCGGTTTGTATGTCCCTTTTTACCATCAGTGTGGCATCTGTTTCTTTCCCATGCAAAAAAAAAAATTACAAGCTTGTCATACCCACTCTGAACAGTAAAATATCGACAGCACTTAGATGACACAAGTGTGCTGTCATTTTTTTCATCATGGACCTATTGATTTGATTAGGATCAAAAATGGACATGTCTCCATTTTTATTTTTTTTCATTTTCAGACAAGTTCACAAAATAACAAATGTGAACAGCCCCAAAGTCTATAAAGGGCGGAGGTTCAAATATACAGAACGCTTATCTCGTTACAGATTTTACAAATTCCAATGTAGGAAAGGGTGAAATCCGCTGTGAATCCGGATCATAATCCACATTTAATGTAAGGATTTGGAAGCAGTTGCGACATTGATTTGCAGAGAAATTTGCGTTACAAAAATTTCTTTGTGAAACCAACATTATAGTTTTTAACAAAAAATGTATACATCATGTAGTAGCAGAGTTGGACAGATCCTATGTCTGCCCACTTCTGACTACACAGCAAACTTTTCTGGATGCTGGGGTGAAGACCTAATGCCCGACACCACTCATAAAACATGCAAAGTCCACACAACCTGTCCTCTTCACGGCAGGTATCACCAGGAATCCTCTCACATGATAACAGCACCTGTTTTTTCCCCGGACTAGTGGCCTCCTATAGATTAATTACCTCCCATCACACCTGCCGTAATGACACCTGTCGGATACCCGGACTGCCCTAATAGAAGCATGGCGACCCCTCTCCACCATTTCTGGTTACTTCACCAGGTATCCCAACACATTTATCATAAAGAAATAATCTTTCTCCCTAACAAAATCCCCTACTTTGGCAAATCTCCAAAAACCTGTGAGGTATTGAACCATTTCCCTCTTACCTAGTGGCCACCTATATTATATACCATATTTTTCAGACCATAAGACGCACCTCAAATTTTCAGAAGAAATATAGGAAAAAAAAATGAATGCGTTAAATGAGGGTCCGTCTTTCAGTCCGAATTCAGCCTACCGGGGGGCTAGGGTGTGATCGGGAGCGCTGGTGGAGCGGGGTCACAGGAGGTGTTCAGTGGTCTGGCGATGATCTGACTCATCTCAGGCTGGTGCGACAGGTTCGGTGGTGCGGGGGCTCCGCCATTTTGTCAAAGCCCCCACACATCCATCCCAGGCTGGTGCGCGGCAGTTTTGGAGATGCTCGGTGGTGCGGGGGCTCCGACGACATTTTGTGAAAGCGCCGCACTTCCATTGCTGTAATCTCCAGGAAAATGGCCACCGGAGGTGGTGCATGCGCAGAATGAGATCTCGGCACCGAGATCTCGCCTCCCGAGATCTCAATCTACACATGCGTTGCCTCCGGCGGCCATTTTCCTAGAGACCATAGTGTTACAGCAATGGAAGTGCGGGGGGGATCCGGGCTTTCACAAAATGTCGGCCCGCCCCACCAAACATCTCCAAAACTGCTGCGTATCAGCCTGGGATGGATGTGTAGGTGCTCTGGGCTTTCACAAAATGTCGGCTGAGCCACCGCACCACCAAGCATGTGCGAAACTGCCGCGCATCAGCCTGGGTTGAGACTCCTGGTAAGCACATCCGGACTATAAGATGCACCCCCCATTTTCCTCCAAAATTTTTTTTTTTGGGAAAGAGTGCGTCTTATAGTCCAAAAATTAAGGTATGCAGTGAGTCTTATTATATACTTAATCTGTGTCGTTTTCACTCTTGTGTGACAGAAACATTCAAATAAAAAGCTAGTATAAGTAACCATGTGCTCATTACTTGCTGCTCCAGCCAAAAGCAGCATGCACAATCAGTAAAGAGCTCCCTAAAGGCTTCAAACTGGCCAAAGAATGATAAAAATGTAATAAACAGACTGGAAGGCAAGTCCTTCATTCCCCATATGCCCAACTATCAAAGATATACAGCTGATTATGGGAAACAATAATAGGATGTACGTATTTTGGCAATTTGTCTTGTATGCTGAAAACCGACTGATTTTAATGAGTGTTTTGGATCAGATTTTCACAGTGTGTTTGGTCAGTATTTACCATCAGTGATTTTTTTCATAAGCTTAAAAATATGTGCAAATCTTCTCCTAGCCATTGCAATGTTAATCACAGACAGCACATGGATTGCACACCGATGACATCCATGTGTTGGCTGAGATTTTCACAGACCCAAAGACTGGTAAAAGTGTTTTTGATCCCACACTCGGGCTGAAAAAAACCACAGACCAGATATATAAAAAACAGACGTCTGAATTAGGCCTTAAGAGACGCTGAGTGCAGCAATCAGCTGATATTCAGTAAAAGTAGCGAGTATCCAACACCAGACTGATCTCAAACATCAGAGGTTGTGGATTATATTACAGCCGGTCATTGAAGAAATGATCCCTGTGATGATCGTACAGAGCCAGAGTGGATTTTCCACTTCTGAAACATTAGCTCTCTCTTCCCCCAGGTGAAGAAGAAAATCAACCTGTAAAAATCACAACCACACTGAAAGCCACAACACCTGCACCATCTGAAGATGCTCAGATTGATGTAAAGAAATCCATCGGGGATTAACAGAACCGACCATTTTAATGAGAATTGAAGAAATCTCATCCACATGCTACGGTATTTTTTCACTGCAGTTTCTCCCCTATTTTCCATTCTTGCCCACTGAGAGCCATAGTTGTTTTTTTTTTTTTTTACAGGATGACTGGTATTTTTCAATGGCACCATTACATAGATGCCTAACATTTCCGGGGACATTTAAGCCCAGAGCATCCATCATAGTCTATGTGACTGTTCACATGTACAGTATATGTTTTGTGCAGACAGAGAGGTCTGTAAAAAAAACAGAGGCACGCTTTTTATCCGAGTCAAGGATCACAATAGCCCCATACAAGTCTAAGGGTCCATGAAAATCACGGACAACACACTGTGTGAAGTATTCCACAATCTAATCAGGTAGACTGCATTACGGAGAATATCTAATGCAGGCTTAGAGCATGTTCACATTGCGGTTTTTGTTACATATCAGTGGCTCCATCAAGGCTCCCGTTTGAAGCCCTAAAAGACGATATTTGGGAGCAACCAGTGAGTGGGCCATTAACGTTACTGAGACTTTGCATTCTGTCTAGCCTCAACTTCAGCAATGTCCACCTACTTGAGATAGGCAAAAAGACATCACTTTTGTGCCCGCCTCAGGAAGGCAAGCACATCTAAAACAAAGACCAAACAAAGCACAAAGTGACTTCGTCTGACTCACTAAACCCCTTTAGGGGTTTCATAGGAATCTCATTTTTCAGAGATTTGGACAGAAGGCCCGACAGAGCCACTGACATGTTGCCCAAACAAAATGTGAACTTTCCTTCAAACATTATTATTTTAAATAAGTCAGAATTGCTTTTGTAGCTCTGCTTTTCCAGGGCAGAGCCAAGATTAATGACTACAACTTGGTTGAATAGTAATAGGGGAATACATGTCAATTCTGAAGTTTCCCCCATACTTTACACTGCAGTTCAGCCAGAATAAGCACAAGCTCCTCCCCTGAGGAAGTAAGCATGGGCGGGATGATTATAAACAGCAAACAGATACATTGCCAGTTAGAAAAATATTACCTTGTAACTGCCAGAAAAATGAGCAACATAGTAAGATCTTTGAGATCTGCTGTAGGCCAGGATTATCTGTTTTTGCAAGAATAACAGGGAATAAAATCTTTACTGACTGTACTAATGTGCAAAAGACTTGCAGAAAATAATTTGGAAGCTGGTAGTCACCACTGTTACGAGGAATGTGTCACAAAGATGATCTCTAATCCAAAGACCAAAGCTCGAGTAGAAAAGCCAAGACATATTTCAAATACACTCTTGGCTATAATATTGGGTTAAAAAACAGCAATATTCATCTAATCTCATTATAAAGAAAATAAACAGTAAATGCGAACAACTCACCTTTCGACCCAGGGGCCCAGGAACACCCGTCAGACCGGCCAATCCAGGATCTCCCTAGAGAAGGAAAGCAATAAGTACATTGCTTACAGGTGATGGATCACAGACCAGGCAAAGTAATAAGAGATGCCAGCAGTCTGGTGTGATACATTATGTTACTTGGTCTAATACACAAGAGATTAATATGTCGGTATCAGAACCGCGCCATTGTTAGAGGCATAAGATTTATGTGATCTCCTAAGAGGTAAGATGAACGAATTTCGCAAATGAAATAAATGAGCCATAACTTACAACAAGTTGTCTGATCTAAATTGGGAAATATCAAGCTGAAGGAGGAAGCAATCTCTTCTGTAAAGAGCTATTCCCGGACAAAGCAGATTTAAGGTTGTTAAAGGGTTATTCCCCAAACCACAAGTTACCGTCTATCCAATGGATAGGGAATAACATGCTAATTACTGGAGCAATAAGGCACTGTGTTTTTGGCACAGAGAAAATACGCAAAATCAAAAACTCAACAAAAATTCTCTGCAGGAACCTAAACCTGAAAATGCGATACTGGAACGCTCCCATATCCGAAACAGATGGCATCCTTGTATTGTCCAATCACATATCAGAGCTATTTATAAATACTTTTGATTTCGGTGCTCACACGGGACCAAACTCAGTTTCAATGTCCCAATGTGACCAACAGACTAAGGGCTCCTTCTCACTTGCGAGAAATACGTCCGAGTCTCGCAGGTTAAAACCCTGCTCTGGCACCGGCACTCCAGAGCGGTGCGTGCAGCTCCATGTATTGCTGTGCGGCTGCACGGTCTGCTCTGGAGTGCCGGCGCCAGAGCCGAGTGAGAAGAAGCCCTAAGAAACAGATACGTGAATAGAGTCCTATATTATAATGTGTCCGTGTGCTATACAATTAATACAAATGCATGTGTGAATTCAGCCTGAGTTAACAAACTTCATAAGAAAAATATATCTAAGAGGTTGTCCAGTTCAAAATTAATAATCATTCCCCCTAATAAAGATATATTCAACTTATTAATACATTTGTATGTCCAAAAGTGCTGTGATCTTCAGCAAATCGATCTTGGCTCGCAGCAGCTTCACTTCTGGCTTGTGCTTGACACAAGAGAGATGTGTCGGCACAACATCAGTAAGGGTGTGAAAGAGGTTGGCTAGACAGCCAGCCCCCTTCACCCATCACCGATGATGTGCTCACATAGTAGACACTTTTTTGTGACCAGCACAAGCCAGAAATGGAATTGCAGAGACTTTGGGACCAGTGCCAATGGCTGATGATAGTGGCAGCTTTGGAAATAACCTTTAATATTAACTTGATGCTTAGGCAATATACACTACTTCTAGGCAACCGTTATGCTCCATTACCAATACACAACAATATGTTATAAAATAAAAGAGCGAAATTGTTCTTGGCATATGCAGGACATGGCATTGCATCCTATAAGAGCTTGCCAAGGTTTTTTACTACAGAGAAAAGAGATAAGATGATGAGAATACCTTGAATCCATTCATGGCTTTTCCTGGAGAGATGCCAGGATCTCCTTTTTGGCCCTGGAGAATACAGAATAAATAGAGCAGTCAACAGAAATAGAATAAAAGAGGAGATCCCTGTTTTAGAATGACATCACCTTATCCACTGGCAGCTAGTAGTGTAATGTAGACTTAGGCTCTGTTCACACAGAAACATCTACCGTACTAAGTTTTGCTGGTTGTCTGATGAAAAAAAACACAATTGAAGTTCACTGGATCTCTGTTCTTGTCACTGAAGTCTAAGGGGGATTGTCTGAATCCCGTATGAGTCCTGTTTTGAGCGTTGACCTACAGAAACACTGTGTGAACAGAGGCCTAGTTACCTATTGTAGTAAAGGTTCTAGTAATGCTGCAGAGCGACAAGAAAAGGGAAATGGGCAACTTGACTTGTTAAGCTGCACTGAATGTGCGCACACAGGTGTTGAGGAGTTCAAAAACCACAAATTTTTAAATGGAAACGGCAACAGGAAAAGCTCTTGTTTTTGGAAGACTTTTTTCATTTCCTGTAGCGGTTTTGAAGCTTTTTTTTCTTTTAAAGAGGTTTTTCCCCTGAATCATTTTGTCAAGGGATGACACCGGAGAGACCACGCAGATCCCACTGCTGCCACCAATTGTGAAAGATCACAGCCTGAGAGGTCGCGTAGATCCACTTGCTGTTATCTTTTTGTCACGAACAGCTCTCTGCTGCCCCCTATTGTCCAGACAATTACATGATTGACCAACGATTAACGGAGGAGGTCGCAGGCTGTTTCCACTAATAGGTCGGGTATTGGGAAACTAACAGTGAGCGTATGATATATAGCCTCCTATTCTAAAGCATGGAATATATAAATACCCTGGTACGATCACTGCTAACTCCACAATAACCCAAGAATTACTTGCTGCCACTACCAGTCGTTTTTATACAGGCTAACTGGACGCCTGACAGGTAGCATATGGCTTTCAGGAGTACGGTTTACAGAACAAAGGGAACAGAACTATAGAAATTTTATATTTAATCCAGTTCTTTAAAAAAAAAAAAATATATATATATATATATACAAAAGATTTTACAAAAGGGACAAAACAATACAGCATATATAATTCCATAAAATAAACATGATTAACAAAAGAAACTTCCTTCCCTGATCAGAGATGATTCAGCTTAGCGAAGGAGAGCACTTTGATTGGAAACGTCCAGTGGACAGGATCGTGAATGCACTGATATGCATCTACATGAACACAGTTCATAATTCGCCTTGACCTTTTATCAGCACCCAAGTTACAACCGCAGCCCCCCATTGATGACCTCATGTCGGTCAGGTTATGGGAGGTTCTCAGCCCTTCAGGATTTTATGAAATGCCCAACATTAACAATATCTTCACTCCTGAGGATCACAGAAGTTCGAGATCGCCGCCATATTTTTTATCAGGATTTTACCTTTCCATAGAGAGTAAACAGGATATGGCTGGTGTCAGCTATCTGGCCACTATTGATTTGGGGCTTATAGGCAGGTGCCAAACTTCTGAAAAGAGGGATTTTTGTGTACTCACCGTAAAATCCTTTTCTCCGAGCCAATCATTGGGGGACACAGACCGTGGGTGTTATGCTGCTTGCCACTAGGAGGACACTAAGTGATACAAAGAAAGTTAGCTCCTCCCATGCAGTATACACCCTCCTGATGGCTCTCAGCTAACCAGTTCGGTGCAAAAAGCAGTAGGAGATCAGTAACAACATATTAGCTTACAGCATGTCATATTATATATGAGAGTATAGCATATCGGATTATAAAAACAAGCATAAGCCAATACCAGGGTGGGAGCTGTGTCCCCCAATGATTGGCTCGGAGAAAAGGATTTTACGGTGAGTACACAAAAGTCCTTCTTTCTCCTTCGCCTCATTGGGGGACACAGACAGTGGGACGTACCAAAGCAGTCCCTGGGTGGGGACAACATCGGATCAGGCCCTGTGTAACCGCTACTTACAAGTGCGCCACCGTGGCCTGCAGAGTCCGCCTGCCCAGACTCACATCTATGGAAGTCTGGGAATTATAATGCTTCAAGAATGCATGCGGACTGGACGAATCCACAAGCTTGCAGGCGTGTCTTGTCGACGCCTGGTGCCTAGAACCCACGATAGACAGGGAGATAGGCTGACATCTAACACGGAAGGACTCCTGGATGGTGAAAGGAATACACCAGGCTAAATGGCCGATGGAGACGGCTAAACCCTTCCTGTAAACGTCAGGAAGCCTTCCTCTTACCGTCAGGAAGCCCAAGATACAGTGTCCAACCTTCGGAAGGACGCCGTCCTCGAGACGTACCTACTCAGAGCACTCGCTTCGTCTGGAATATGGGGAAATCATTCTATTTTGTGGACTGGTGCCGAAAGAGATGAGGGAAGAACTATGCCCTCATAACAGTGGTAATACAATACCACCTTGGTAACAAGGGACGGGGAAGGCCTGAGGACAACCTTGCCTTGAAGGAAATAAGGGAAAAAGGTCTGAAAGGACCCGTTAGCACCGAAGACTCGTCAGGATGAGGATATCGCCGAGAAAAAAGGGGCGACCTTCCCTAATAGAATAGATCCCAATGATCTAACGGTATGCGATAGGGAAGAACTACATGTGAAAACTTCCTGCGAGGTGGTCCCTACTTGCAGTTTTGTTGCAGAAAGGCAGAAAGCTACCAGCTCCGCAAGCAAACAAACTGACGTGGTCAGTGCGGATTTCCGAGGATCACTGGGGCCCTTTCTGCTTTCTGAAAAGCTTTCGGAAGTAGTGAACGGGGAGTTGTGGAAACTGGTACCACGGAAGAACCAGAGCATGCAGTGCGATGGCTCTTGGATCTCGAGGCCGAACGACAAACTCGAGTACACAGGTGATCAGTCAAGACGCCATCCGAACTACAACTGGAGAGCTTCAGTGAAGGCAGGTCTGATGGAAGACTTCCGGGTGAAGTTCCCACTCACTTGAGGCGAAACCCTGACTGCTGAATATGTTCGCAGCCCAGAGTTATACTCCTGGAATAAATAACTGCCGAGATCACCGAGTGATAGATCTCGGCCCATGTGAGAATGTGAGGTACCTCGGCCATGGTGCCTGAACGTGGGTACCTGCTAGATGATTGACGTATGGCACAGCCGTAGCATTGTCCAATTGAATTCAGATGGGTTGACCCGCCATAAGGCAGTGGACCTACTGTAGGACTACCTTTCGGATCTCCAGAGCAATGATCAGGAGAAGAGGACTGGCAATGGAAGTTACTAGTAACCACTGAACTGGGAGAAAGGCCCTGGATGAAGAAGGAGCTCAGAGACTATCTGTCACAGGGAGACTAGGTGAGCGAGAGCTAATAACCAGGGCCCCTGCAGTTTCCCTCAGACTAGGGAAATCCTGACTGACCCTCTACCTGGAGTTTACACTGATGGTGTGCATGTCAAGGCCTCGAACCTCACCCTGTCTCCTGTTTCAACCCTAGGCTGATACCTCCGCCCACCACCCAGTGAAGAGGTAATATTCCAATACCCACAGTTAGCACAGACAAGGATAAAGGAAAATATACACCACGCCGCAGTCACTCAGGAATACAATATAAATGTGCAGGGCAAAATAAATACAAATATAGGAAGGAGTAAATAAGACAAAGGAAAATACACCACCAGCAACGAATCTCCAACAACCAGCTCTCAACTCCAGACCGAGATAACAAAGCACAAGACAGAAGCTATAATCGGCGATGCCCAATGATCAGGAGAACTATTTAAAGGCAATGGGCATGGCCCAGCTTCCAATCTGAGGATCAGGTAAATTAACCCCGGAACAGCTAGATAAAATCTAGCCGACGCCAATGAGCAAATAGTGGTCAAAAGCGGAATTACCGCTGTCTGTCGGACGACCTGGTCTGAACAGCGTCCGACATGACAGTACCCCGCCTTCTACGAGGGACCCCAGGGCCCTCACGGCTTATAGGACCCGGCTTGTCTGGATGGCGACGATGAAAAAACCTGACCAGCCGATCGCATGAATGTCCGAGGCTGGTACCCAGGACCTCTCCTCAGGCCCATAACCACGCCAGTGTACCAAGTACTGTAAAGTGCGACGCACTACACGAGAGTCAACCACCTTGGAGACTTCAAACTCCAAATTACCATCCACCAAGACTGGAGGTGGCATAGGCGCCGCGTCCACAGAACCCACCACCATCTTTAGAAGAGACCTGTGGAACACGTTGTGTATCTTATACACCGTAGGAAGCTCCAATCGGTACGCTACTGGGTTAATGACGGCGGTGACCCTAAATGGACCAATAAACCGTGGACCCAATTTAAGGGACGGTATTTTGAGTCTTATGTTTTATGTGGATAACCACACCCAGTCATCCACACTCAGGTCCGGACCTGGCACACGCCTGCTGTCAGCCACACGTTTGTACCTAGCACCCACACTCAACAGGCGCTGTTTAACTCTCCTCCAGACTGATGACAATTGTGCTCCTAACTGGTCCTCCTCCGGAACGCCGGAAGAGCCCCTATGACTCAAAGTACAAAATTGAGGATGTAGCCCGTAAACACAAAAAAACAGAGACTCCCCAGGCGACTCCTGGCGGTGATTATTGATGGCAAACTCAGCCAAAGGAAGAAAGGTAGACCACTCCTCCTGGTTATCAGAGACAAAGCAGCGTAGGTACTGTTCCAAATTTTGGTTCATACGCTCAGTCTGACCATTTGACTGAGGATGAAACGCCGAAGAATGAGATAACTTGATCCCCAGCCGTGAGCAAAATGCTCTCCAAAATTTTGCCACAAACTGAGACCCCCTATCAGACACGATGTCAGACGGAACCCCATGAAGTCTGACCACCTCCTGCACAAATACCTGAGCCATAGTCTTAGCGTTAGGCAATGAAGGCAAAGACACAAAGTGCGATGAGGGCAAATTAGTGATGAAATCCATAGAGATTTCCGTCCAAGGCTTCCTAGGTACCTCAAGAGGAAGTAGTGTGCCAACAGGACGGGAGCGGGGCGTCTTAGCCCTAGCGCACGTGGTACAAGCTGACACGTATGAGACCATGTCCTGGCGGATTTTGGTCCACCAAAACCAACGTGACACCAACTCCAAATTACCTCTAACCCCTGGGTGGCCAGCCAGGACAGCATCATGATGCTCCGCCAAAACCTTTAAGCGGAGATGAAGCGGTACAAAAGATTTGTTGATGGGAAGCTCAGATGGTACCTCCTCCTGAGCCTCGGCAATCTCAGCCTCAACCTCGGTAGTGAGAGCCGAAACCACAACACCCTTTTGGAGGATGGGTACTGGATCCTCCCGAGGTTCTCCCCCCGGAAAACACCTGGACAGAGCATCCGTCTTAGTGTTTTTAGACCCCGGTCTGTAAGTGACAACAAAATTGAACCGCGTGAAAAACAATGCCCAGCGAGCCTGCCTGGGGGACAGACGCTTGGCTGACTCCAAATACAGCAGATTCTTATGATCGGTAATAACAGTTACCTGATGTACCGACCCCTCCAAGACGTGTCACCATTCCTCAAAGGCCAACTTAATTGCCAACAACTCCCTGTTGCCGATATCGTAGTTACGTTCGGCGGACGACAGTTTCTTGGAGAAATAGGCGCACGGACGTAAACCACTCAAAGATGAGCCTTGAGATAGTACCGCCCCCACACCAACCTCAGACGCATCGACTTCCACAACAAAGGGTTTTGATACGTCTGGCTGCACAAGAATGGGGGCTGAAACAAAACTGTTCTTAAGAAATTCAAATGCGCGCACAGCAGCCTCAGGCCAAACGGAGAAATTGGTACCCTTTTTAGTCATGTCAGTTAGCGGTTTAGCAATGATGGAAAAATCCTTGATAAATTTCCTATAGTAGTTAGAAAACCCAAGGAACCGCTGAAGTGCTTTCAGGTTATCAGGACGTTCCCAATGCAGCACCGCTTGCACCTTAGCGGCGTCCATTTTAAAACCAGAAGCAGACACAATATAACCCAAGAAAGGCAACTCTTGAACAGAAAATACACATTTCTCAAGTTTAGCATACAGCTTATTCTCTCTGAGAAGCTGTAAAACCTGCGTGACATGATCTAAATGAGCATCACGGTCGCAAGAATATATGAGAATGTCATCTAGGTACACGATAACGAATTTCCCCAAAACATACGAGAACACATCATTGATGAAATGTTGGAACACTGCAGGTGCGTTAGTCAACCCAAATGGCATCACCAAATTTTCAAAATGACCCTCAGGGGTATTAAAAGCCGTCTTCCACTCATCACCTTGACGGACTCTTATGAGGTTGTACACCCCCCTGAGGTCAAGCTTGGTAAACCACTTAGCACCTGCCACCTGGTTGAACAAATCTGGTATCAGAGGCATAGGGTATGGATCACGAATCGTAATCTGGTTCAACTCCCTGAAATCCAAACACGGGCGTAATCCGCCATCTTTCTTCTTCACGAAGAAGAACCCTGCTGCCACCGGCGAGGATGACTGCCTGATGTGCCTTTTGCTCAAGCTTTCAGCAATGTAATCTTTTAACGCTTGTCTCTCCGGACCGGAGATGTTAAACATCCTTGCTTTAGGCAATTTGGCCCCTGGTTTAAACCTGATAGAACAGTCATAGGGACGATGTGGCGGCAACTCTGAACAACCCTTCTCAGAGAACACATCCACAAAATCCAGAAGTGACTCCGGAACGCTTGAAGTCACCGCAGCCACACATGTGGCCAGGCAATTCTCCTGGCAGAACTCGCTCCACTGAGTTATGTCCTGAGTTTTCCAGTCAATTACCGGGTTGTGCATGGACAACCAAGGAAAACCCAAAACCACCTGAGCAGGAAGATTCCTGAGCACCTTACAAGTAACCCGCTCGGAATGTAGAACTCCAATGTGGAGTTTCACCTCAGCCACAAATTCAGTAATCTCCCCCTGAGAGAGAGGAGCAGCATTGATGGTGACCACGCGGATAGGATGAGACAGTTTTTCAATCCAAAAACCTGCTGTGCGCGCAAACTCCTCATCAATGAGATTTGTGGCTGAACCACTATCCACAAAAACAGTAATTGGCAGCTCACTGCCAGCAATAAAAACCTTAGCAGGGATCATGCATTGAGAAACCACCATGGAGGATATACATAATCTCAGATTGGTCTCCTCCACACCCTCTGAGCTTAGAAGTTTTCCGCCGTTGCGTTTTTCTTAGACAGCAGAGGACAGATTTTAATAAAATGACCAGTTTTACCACAGTAAAAACAGGCTCCCTGCTTTCTGAGCTCAGGGGCTCGACGCTTGACATGTGACACCCCTGCGATTTGCATAGGCTCCGTGGGCTCACCTGCAGCAACCTCACATGAACCTAAACCCTCTCCCATAGGCGGTGTCTCATGCTCCCCCTGACGCAAACGGCGATCAATGCGGACAACCAGACTCATGGCGGAATCTAGAGAAGCAGGAGTCTCGTACATCAGAAGGGCATTTTTAACCCTTCCAGAAATCCCATGTATAAACTGACTCCGCAATGCTGGATCATTCCATTGTGTATCGATCGCCCAGCGACGAAATTCAGAACAGTAATCCTCTGCAACTCGCTCCCCCTGGCGAATAGTGCGCATCTTAGATTCTGCTAGAGCCATTCTGTCAGGTTCATCGTAGATTTTCCCAAGAGAGGAAAAAAAACTCTCCACAGAGTCAAATGCAACAGAATCAGATGGCAAAGAAAACGCCCATGCTTGGGGATCCCCGCTTAACAATGACAACACCAGGCCCACAAACTGAGCCTCATTACCCGAGGAGATCGGGCGCATGCTGAAATATAGTTTGCAAGCTTCACGAAAAGAAACAAATTTACTGCGTTCCCCAGTAAATTTTTCAGGCAAAGGAAATTTAGGCTCAGCAACTCTTCCTGTCGCTCCAGCCTGCACATTAGATACTGCTAGTCCCTGTTGCTGCACTGCCCCCCTTAACTCAGTGACCTGTAGGGACAGCGCCCTCAACTGGCGGGTTATGGAAGTCATGGGATCCATGACAAAACACACAAAAAAAGAAGAAACCCCCTTTTTTTTTTTTTGTTGGGCCGATTATAATGTCACGGGGAGACTAGGTGAGCGAGAGCTAATAACCCGGGCCCCTGCAGTTTCCCTCAGACTAGGGAAATCCTGACTGACCCTCTACCTGGAGTTTACACTGATGGTGTGCATGTCAAGGCCTCGAACCTCACCCTGTCTCCTGTTTCAACCCTAGGCTGATACCTCTGCCCACCACCCAGTGAAGAGGTAATATTCCAATACCCACAGTTAGCACAGACAAGGATAAAGGAAAATATACACCACGCCGCAGTCACTCAGGAATACAATATAAATGTGCAGGGCAAAATAAATACAAATATAGGAAGGAGTTAATAAGACAAAGGAAAATACACCACCAGCAACGAATCTCCAACAACCAGCTCTCAACTCCAGACCGAGATAACAAAGCACAAGACAGAAGCTATAATCGGCGACGCCCAATGATCAGGAGAACTATTTAAAGGCAATGGGCATGGCCCAGCTTCCAATCTGAGGATCAGGTAAATTAACCCCGGAACAGCTAGATAAAATCTAGCCGACGCCAATGAGCAAATAGTGGTCAAAAGCGGAATTACCACTGTCTGTCGGACGACCTGGTCTGAACAGCGTCCGACATGACACTATCGTCTGAAAGTCTGCTTGACTTGCTGAAAACTAACGGAGTGAAGGAAACTGCTTCCATTGTCGTCTCCATTTGTTCCTCAGAACCCTCCCAGCAAATCGAATGAAATGAGGGGATGAGTGAGCAAGTGCGCGAGCTCCCTGTTGAAGGACCATGACCTTGTCTGGAGGGAGATTTACCACCCTTCTGGAAGAGTACCGGATCATCCTCAAAAAGGATATCTGCTGGGCTGGAAATGAGAAGTTGTCTAAGTCTAGCCACCAGCCCAGGTGAGAGGGTATAGCAAGTGATATAGACGACTTTGCGTAGTCCTGCAAGGGCAGGTAAACAGTCGGCCAAACAGGGCAGGACGACCACACCTCTAGGTGCAAGAGGAACATGACAGCTGCCATGACCCTTGCGAACACTCTGGGTGCGGTAGCAAGGCCGAAGGACAAGGTCGTGACTTAAATGCTGTTCACAAATGGAAAAGCTAAGGAATTTTTGAAGAGGGTAACCATCCCGAATGTCGATGGATGCCAGAATCTGCACCTTTTTCTGTTGAAGTAATGGCTGAGCGGAGGAACTCCATTCGAAGAAGAACCTTGTGAAAGGTTGTTAGAAGTTTGAGGTCCGGGATCGGTCCTACTTCTCGTTCCCCTTTTAGGAACCAAGATCCCTTAGATCTAGACTGTCCTGGACAACCCTTTCACTGTTGGTCGGGGCTGTAGGAACGTACAATCCTTGGTTAGTCTCCCGCTCAAAAGATTTGATTGACCAGCTGTACTGTCTTCAGGAAAGGGTTACTGGTGTGAATCAAAGTAGTTAAGGTCTCCAGGCAGGAGACCGTTGCTCTAGCAATCCATGCGGCGGCTAGGGAGGGTAGAGGGCTGGACCCGTAGCCGCAAAACGGAACAAACCAGATTTGCTATTTGACAGATCGTGGCATTTTTAATTGATGACACATCGGGCAGGGATACTGGTAGGTAAACCACAGGAGATTGTACCCGGTTAATCTGCCAAGTGGCAGAATGCGCGGCTGCTTCCAGCAGGTCATTGCAGAGTTAAAAATTAGGAACCCTCGATCCACCATCTTCTTAACAGGGAAGTGGAGAGGGAACATCCGCCTTCTTGCATCTTCTGTTAAATAGTGGTGATGCAGAGGGGGGTGCTCTGACGCCCGAAAAGGGTGCCTCTGTACATCCACAGAGTTCAGGTCTCCGGGTGGACAGGACAGGTTGTCTGGCGTTAGGCCTGGATGCAGAAGAGGATACCTGGAGGCGACACTCCGTGTGCCCGTCTGTTGATGGTGTGGGGAGATCGGGACCGTGAAGGCACCGTCGCCCCTGAAGTGAGCTGGGCGGGGCTCCGGCGGTTGGCGGGGATTTCAACTGCGGCCTAGTCCGGCTGAAAAAGCCGGGGACTAAATTTATGGAGCCTGCCGGTGGAGCGCGTCGGCGGGCCGCGACGTAGCGCCGAATCATTGCCGCTGGCGTACCGGCCAGCGGCACCTCTCCCCAGGGACCAGGACCGCACCTTCCACGCAGGCAGCGTGAGGAAGGAAACTACTCACCACCACCGAGCAGAGATGCAGCCTCTATTGCAAGGGAATAAGCTCAATCGATCTTCCCTTTGCCGGGGAATGGAGAGTCTCTGTCCATCTTCATACGTGCCTGCCGCAGGGGACTTACGGCTGTGCCTGCCGCAGGGGACTTACGGCTACTGTTGGGACTACATGACGCCAACAGGTGAGGGCTTAATTGCGGAGGAGCCCGGGAGATGCACATAAGATATATACTCTATGTGCTCGCCATCTTACAGGGGGGAGATCGGGACCGTATAGGAACCGTCGCCCTAGCATAAATTAGGCGTGCCCCAGTCGTCGCAGGAAAGGTACGGGGAGGTATACTCGCCGTGCTTGCCTGTTGATGGTTTGGGGGAGAGCGGATCCTAGAAAGGAATCCGTCGCCCCCTTCACTCCGTTAATTAAAAAATAAAAATTTACAGAAAATAAAAATAAAAAATGTTGGGGTCTGAAAACAGACCCAAGTGCCTCCTACAGACACTAAGCAAGAACTGGTTAGCTGAGAGCCAGCAGGAGGGTGTATACTGCAGGGGAGAAGCTAACTTTCTTTGTATCACTTAGTGTCCTCCTAGTGGCAAGCAGCATAACACCCACGGTCTGTGTCCCCCAATGAGGTGAAGGAGAAAATATGTATATTCTTCCCGATTAGTCCTGAAGCTGAAGATGTACATCCCATCGTCATCAGATCTATACAAACCCCAATATTCATAACTTTCCACTGATGCCCCAGTGGCTACAAAGATGTTGTGATCAAAGGAAGCTCTTCCTGGAGATATCCAAAGATGTTAGATATTCGCTTCCCTTCCTCTCAAAGCTTAAGCTCTATGGCTGTCTTCCCACAATAGACAGCCTCTTTCAGTCACCTGGGCACTGCAGAGAATCTGGGCTTTAAAAAGGAACTTGAATGGTTAACTCTTCCTATCTTACTTGGTTTGCTCACCCCCTAGCTATACATAAATTTCCTTATGTCCATGGTGCAATTCTACATCACGGAGGTTTAGAATGTACGGTAAGCTCTTTTTCATGGTGGAAATTCTGTGATTAGAGAGGAAGGGATGAATGCCCTCTCACTAGAGTTGCTTTATGGATATTAATGATTTCTATGACACTTTTTTTCAGCCTAATTGGACAGTGCCTAGTTTGGATCGGATAACATCAGGAGCCGCTTCAAAGAAGTGATATGCACTTTCTTTTTGTCACCTGTTCACAAGACCTGGTAGTTATCTGCTGATGCAATGTCACTTCCCAATGCAGAGGTGATAGGAACTCTCTAACATGCATCTGTGCCTTTATAAGGCAGATCTGTCACCATACCATGATGCCTGTTTAAAGCTCAAACTGCACAAAAATATGTGACGGTATCAAAGAATACACCGGACTTAGAGTTGTGAGCCCACTGTTTTCATAAGGTGATTGCTCCACTTGTTTCCACTGCCCCCTAACCAGTAACTTATGGGCACCGTATACATGTATATACATGACCTCCATCAGTCACTGGTCAAGGGGGCTAGAGGAGGGAAACTGGTCACCATAAGTGTTATGAAAGATTTGCTCTAGATACAGAAACAGACGATGGTAACTCCTTCCCGTCAAAGTCACAGCTTCCTAAAGGAGCTTCTTCTCTTCTGTATTTTTTCCCCCACTATGGAGCCAATGATTTATGCCGAATATTGACACAGAGAACCTTCGCCACATCTGTTCAGTAAATATATATGCAAGTAAAGACCACAAGAGATGTGTGGGAACAGAAAAACTGCTATTTCTATTCTGGAGTTAATCTCCAGTCCGTAGTCAATTCATAGTTCCTGCCTCCTTGCTGTAGACCAGACAAGCAGCTCGGTGGTAGGTCTGTAACACATCCGAATGATAACCAAAGCTGTTGTCGCCTCTGACGGCTCCATTCTCAGCAGGTATAGGGCTTATAATCTTTCCAGCCTCCCAGAGCTTGTTAATTAGCTTTTCTTGGATGTGTGTAAGCAGCAGGAGGCTGAGGGATGATTTGACACAGATGCACTGTATCTGTGAATGGATGTCAGTTGGCGCTGCAAAGCTTGGATGGGTAATCTCTTCGCAGGCTGCGGATATCATAGCACCGCTGGCTGGCACCTTCCCAAAATCCTCAATCCTCCTGCTTACTTGTAAACGTACTCTACTTAGTTTAGAAGCAATTTTCCAAATATTACACTATGAAATGGCTGTGTGACTAGTGGTGAATACATCACTGCATATGCATAAAGTCACAAATATTCGCAAGCCATGCTTGTAAATAAATATTCCTTTTCTGGAATGTAGATAGGATGTGGGGCGTGCATGCTCGCCTTGGCAAGAGTGCATGTGTTCTCTTGTCATATGTAGCTTGTCTGGTCAGCATCGCCTACAATCAGCCCACTTTGTCTTACAATATGGAGGGGAAGGGGAGGAACTCATGGTGTCTGGTATGTTGTACAGGACCCCCTTACATAGTAGATTAAAGTCAGCTGAACTGCTGATATTGGCAGACAGTCTAAAGTGTATGGGGGCTTCCTGACTCTACATCGACATACGATGTCAGGAAAGAGAAGGGTCCAACCTTCATAATTTCACTGGCCTATTCCTTTGTTCTCAGGAAGACAAGCCACTGTCCGAGGAGGTGGACACAGGAGTATTTGGCCCGAGTCGTGGGTCACTGTGTATGGGGAGATCGTTTGTCTGACAGCTATCTAATTTAAACTTTACTGCCCCGCTAAGTTCTAGACCAATTTCAGACCCACCATTCAGGGGTAATTTCAGCCAATAAAGGGTTCGCTGGGAAAACAGGTACCAGGCAATAGGTTAGGATAGATTTGGATAACCCATTGGATTTCTTAAATAACAAAATCCTTACTAACTTACAAAGAAAAAGTGGAATTACTCTCATCTGCCTCATTTTATGGCATCTGGTACTTGTGGCATTTGTGACCCGAGTATCATTAACACAGAAATGCCTGAGATTTCACTGCAGGCAATAGCTGGTAGATACACTGAAATGTGGCTGCCATCCTGGCTTTATCACACTGATCCTTCCTGAAATAGACAAGTTATGTCTGCAATGATGATTTATAGCCTCAATTTGGCTGCAGGAAAAGTACATTATGAAGACTGGGGATGACTGGGAATACTATAGGGACACTGCGAAAGGGAAAATGTTACAGATGGAGCCCCAGATCTGGCACTCATTGACTATCATTACACTGCCAGGCACATTCTTGATCAATCGAGCTGCTGAATTAAAGCCAGAGGTTTCCACTAGATGGCGCTCAGCACAGACCAGGGGCTTTGTATTGTCAGATGATACAGTCCAACTGTTATAGACCGGTCCGAAGAATAAAATGAATGTCGTCACCCAGTCTGCAGAACCTGCTATCTATATCATAGAAGCAGCTATAAAGGGGTTGGACAGCACCTCCTAATATTGCAGCAGGACTCATTGGCAGGAGCTTTATCAATTCAACACTACTGATAGAAGAATCCACCAAGCTGAATACCATGGTAAATGTCTAGTTCTACCAGCCTAACACTCTTAAATGGGGAGGAAAGTCTAAAGAACATCACTCCTTTAATGAAGATACAGTGTAAAAAAGAAAATACAGGGGTGTGATTTTTCACAAAAGCATCATAGCTATGTACTGTATATAGTTGTACAGAGACCCATTAAAGTCTATAGAACTTCATTCATGGTGCAGATTGCAATAAGAACATCAAAAGTCAGCTAAACAGCTTTTCCTCATAACCCTCGCTTCATACACATGCATGCTTTTTTTGGTTGAGCGTCCATGTCAGGATACCGATGCTACGTGACCTTATACACAGTACCATGGGTGTCATGATGCAATTTGTGTACCAGCTAAGGTAATATGACAAATACTGACCTTTGGGCCAGGGAGTCCGGGTGGTCCAGGATTTCCATGAGGGCCGGGAGGACCCTAAAACAGAAAAAAAAAGGCATGTTCTTGTTATTATCCTCTAAGTAGCTTTTTGTACATTCTGACTAACTAAAGCAAACCTTTACAATTCTTAAAGAAAAAGAATAAAAAAAACTAAAAAAGTAAAATTGCTCTAATGGAGTCCTCTAGTACAAAGGCATGTCAACATGTCACAGGATCTGACTTTAGGAAATCATATGTATATACATTAACGTATCCGTCCGACTTCAAGGCTGACACTCTGATTTCTGACATGGATGTGCCTCAGATGGGTTGGCTAATCCATGTTGAGGATTTGCCCCAGCTGAACACTAGCTTTTCCATACAGAATCCACTAGAAGATTGAAGGATTACAAAAAAAATCCTTTCTAATGATGTAAAGTCTACAGATATCTAATGGAGCATGTCACTTATCCAACCTGGCAGATATCTGTAGATGGGACGCCACTAGCACCACTCATATCCCGTTGCGGAAGTGAGCAAAGCCGGATTACCTCTTTAATAAATCGATCAACAAGCTCATTGATGCTCCAACAGTGAATAAAGTAGGGTCCATCCATGAGCCCGCTATGGAGCAGAAGAGAAGGTTTTTTTAGGGGGGCTTACTGCAGGGAGCCGAGGGCACATCAGCGTTTGGTAATACCCTTTTTGTCACCAATAGTTGTGTCGTGGACCAGATTAATGATACATTAAAAACAATAGGAGGCATCTTATGACTATGGATGGCCATCACGCCCAGTCCTGCTATTCTCCTTTCTGGCACCCTCTTAGAGAATTCCCGCCTCATGTGTCATTTTTTGACAGAATTATGCAGACTGCACTACAAGCTAAAATGTAAAAACTATGGCTTTCTTCCTTTTGGACATCTGCATGCACTACATCATCTTTACAATAAAAATTTCAAGCAAGTATGAGATCCCCTGAGACTTTCATCACCCCTCCCTTTCTATAATATGTCTGCAGTAAGGATCACTGCATGCGAGCTACAAGAGAACCGTCCAAACTCTTGACCCATCGCTTTCCAAAGCTGTGATTAAGACTGAACTGAGTCCGGGCTCCATAGGCCGGGTTACCATGGATGTATTACACAGCTACATGCCGCAGGAATCCTACACAGATGTGCTAAATATTTCTTTGTGGCTTCGTAGTATTTTCATTTACTGTACAACAGAGAAGTTTAGTCTATGACCCGGTTCAAGAGACAATGGTGGACATTTATAAAAACTATTGCCCAGAAAAAACAGGGGTATTACCAATGGTAACCAGTCAGAAAGATAATTTTCATCCAACCTGCCTGAGAAATACAATTACTATAATGCATTGGCAATGACCCGGTGTTTACCAGCGTCAGCTCCTATAAATGCTCCTCATTGTGTGACTCAATAAATTATGACATGTACGTTCCACCATCAAACACGCGCTTGAACCTAAAGGAGCATCTTAGAATCTTCTCCAGACTTGCCAAGCCAAATAAGAAGTCTTAAATTATTTACTCCTTAGTTAATGTGTGTAAATGATGCGTGCAGAAGTCATAGCGGAGGATTCGCATATCTGGGCCAATTATGTACAAAGACCAACCAAGTTTTGATTTCCCTTTTACTTCATATAATTGTAAATGCAATATATGATGATCCAATGAAAGGGAGTCTGTCAGCCTTCCAAAATAGAAATTAAGCTAAATGGAGAGTCATATGGGGTGTTATGTACGTAGCGCTCACCTGCCTAAAGATAATCCCCCTGTGTGAGCAGTGTGTGTGGTGCCAGTGCAGGAGCTGGCGCACACAGAACTCTGCTGCGGCTGAATGGCTAGTGTGAACGTGGCACGCAAGAGGATCCCCATTTTGCATCGATGGGGATCTGACCCTCAGCTGCCACTGATTGGCTGGTTGAAGAGGAAATGCGACTCCGTTGATCACTGTTGCCTATTGAATGTGTACTAGTCACAATACCATATATGTGGTAGTGACTGTGCACCATACATGTGGTAGTGACTGTGCCTAGTAACGCAGCTTAGCACCATTTACTTCAATGGGATTGAGCTGCGAAGAGCTGAAGCACCAGGTACAGTCACTACCAAATGCACAGTAATATCTCTAGTAATCAATGAATAGGATGCACTTGGTGGGAGGGTTGCTAAAAGTCAGACCCTCAAAGATCTGATATTGATGACCTATTCTAAAAGGTAGATGATCAACAAAAAAACTCCTGGAAAACCCATTTAAAGGGACATTTAATACAGTCCCTTTAATACAGTCCAATACAGTCCACCAGATTTAATAATATTGTCTTAAATTTAGACAAGATGTGCTAAATTTGTTACAAATTTGTTTGGTGGATGGTCAAAAGATGCACCAAATTTCTTACTTACTTTAGTCCAAATTTATACCTTTTCCATGACAATAATGGCATAAGAAGTGCTTAAAATATTTATTAAACATGAGCCAGAATTCTGGCACAATTCAGCAGTAAATCTGCCCCACTGTATCTAGTACAGGATCTGACAGGACAGTGTATTACGCAGTGTAATGCATACTTGTCACTCTTTGTTATTGCTTTAAACTTTACATTTAGGAGAAGTCCTGTCCATATGCCCCATTAAGTCGTGTGGATATCATAGAAGTGGAGACCTGTACATATATAGCCGGGGAGACATCCTGCCTTGCCTCAATGTACTCTGTGCCTGTCTCTCCTGTTTTGGCGTACGAATATGCTATGAAGGTCCGTGTACTATGCTGCCCTCTGTGTGGTTTCCATTTATAAAGCAGCTCACATGATCATGTTGCTCAGCTACATAATGACTATAGGTTCGAGACCTGGAGAACAATTCTTATTTCTGAAGCAGAATTGTGAAATCATGAGCTATAACATTCACCCATGCGAGTATTATACCTGCTTTATTGGTTTGCCCTTGATTTCACCCATTGAATCTCATAGTTTAAACTAAAGCAGAAAAAAAAACAAAAGGCATAGCTGCCTAAAGCACCCCTGGTTCCTTACTTAAATACCCTTGGTTTAGATTTATCAGAAACATCAGATGAATATATTGAGTGAATGGATTTTAGAGGGATGAGAGGATCAGTGCTGTTACTTACTCTTGGACCTCTTTTCCCAGGTGGCCCAGGAAGTCCCGATGAACCAGGTGGTCCCTGAAAAGAAAAGAAAATGGTCAATGGATATAAAAATAAATCTAAATTTGCAGTTACTAAACATACACAGTCATAATAAAATAGTAAGAAAGTCTAAATGATATGTCTTCTATCCAGTTCACATTATGTAATGGGCCTCGGTTTACACCAGCTGTGGCAGAAGGCTGAGGTAGGTATATATCATCCAGGATTTTATTGCAATCCTTCTGTATACCTCTCCCCAGAATTACATATTATCTCAGTATATAGTCTACAGTAATCTAAAAGCTCACTTTTACAGGTGAATTCAAGGCAATAAATAGGACCTGTCACTTGCCATAAAAATGTATTTATTACCTGATGTAAATGCCACTGTTGTCTTGCATCCAGTGTAGTTTTTCCATTTGTTCCTACACCTTTCTGTTCAGGAGATATGGCCCCTTTTTCCTTGTATATAGCTCAAACCTTCTGAGCCAACTGGGCAAGAAGATGACCATGGAGAAGAGCTGACCACACCCACTTGGCAGTAATAGATTAGCTATATATACAGAGGCAATAGGGGGCTATATCTCAGGAATGGAGAGGCGCAAGAACAAAAAAAAAAAAAAGCAACGCCTGATTCAGGACAACAGCGACATTTACACCAGGTAGAAAAAAATGACATTTATGGCATGTGAGAGGTTCCCTACTCTCAGGGCAGTTAATAGATCACAGGACTGTGACATTGCTACTCTCTCTATTATTTCCAGACAATACTGCTCTCCCATGTGCCACATTTCTCTTTGCCGTTCGGTCACTTCTTGTTCCAATCAAATGTTCTCCTCCTTTCCTATGATACTTGATATCTGATCTGTAATCGTACTACATCTCGACTCTTATGGAGAACTTGTCCAAGTCTGTTTTCAATCAGTTCCTATATCCGTACACCTCTGTCAGGTCTTCAGTGTAGATCCTTATCTCTTAGGTATCCTCCTCACACAGTAGAGAAGACCAACTATTCCTGACCTGTGACCTTTCCACCATGTCCATGGATTCCAACCAGTAGAGAGCAGGCAATCAATGAGTAGGTACAGTGTATCCTAATGGTGGGCAGATTCCCAAAAAGTGAAATTCCCTTATCCTAGTCCCAGTACCTTAGTACCGGAAATTGAAGAATTATACTATGAAATAGTCTGACAAATATATTCCGAGTATAAGGCAAGGGCTACAGGGGGGCTCTGGTCAAATGACATGAATATTACAGCGTCACATTAAGGCTATGTGCACACGTCAGGATTTCTTGCAGAAAATTCCTGAGAAAAACCTGAAATTTTCTGCAAGAAATCTGCATGCGTTTTTGCCGCGGTTTTGCCGCGTTTTTGGTGCGTTTTTTTCCAGACATTTCCCAATGCATTTTATAGTGGGAAATCCACAAAAAAACCCGCAAAATTATTGAACATGCTACGTTTTTACCGCGATGCGTTTTTTACCGCGATGCGTTTTTTTTGCAGAAAAAAACGCATCATGTGCACAAAACATGCGGAATTCATTCTAAATGATGGGATGCATATTGTATGCTGTTTTTTTGCGGTTTTAGCGTTTTTATTGCAAAAAAAAACGTGAAAAATCAGCAACGTGTGCACACAGCCTTATCTCTTATTTGTAAATGGTGTCGCCTACATTGCAAAAAAGAAAACCCTGTCGGATTTATGTAAGACTTTGCCTCCAGTAGCTATAAAATAAGTTACATGAGACATATCTTTAATTTTGCTCTTTTTAGAGATTTGCAATCACGTGACCAATGCCAGCATTATAAGTACATACAGTGTATGTGCTGGTGTATTGCGGCACTAGAAATACTTAGATGCAGCAGCTAAAGGAGTATCCTACAATGGAAAGTTATCTACTATCCATATGATATAGGGGATAACCTGCTGTTTGCAAGGGGTCCAACTGCTGGAAAAACAGTGCTCCTGGGAAAGGGTCTATCTGATAGGAGCAGAGGTGCAGGTGCTTGGTATTAGCTTCCCTGCCAGTGAATGAAGAGGAGGTTGCGTTTCCCATAATTTACAGCTATCCATAGTTGCCATAGGGGATAACCTACTGATCGCTGAGGGTCCGACCACTGGAACCACAGCGATCCTGGTGACAAAGCTCTGCAGGGCTCAGTTCTCAGGATCACTGTTGTTGCAGCAGTCGGACCCCCAGAGATCAGTTACCCCTTATTCTATGGATAGAAAACAACTGTCAATTCGAGGGAATAACTCTTTAAGGCCCATTGACACAGGGGGATAAGCAAACGCTCGCTCCAGTCATCGGTTTGTGTACAAACTAACTGTATCCATACAGTTTGTAACGGCCGTGTGAATGGGCCATGGAGGAGCGCTGATCAACTGGTATATAGTCAATCATCACTGGTTTCTGGCAAGAAATCTCAGCATCTAAATGCCCCGTTATACTGTGCTCTCAATCCGCAATCACTTGACAATGACAGCTATAACAATTACTATTGGCAGCCAATAAGGGGTTTCACACAGACTCCAAACAGCAAAAAAAACTTTTAAAACTGTGCAAGTACCACCACAGTAGTTCTGTAAGTTACTGCAGTCCTGACATCATATTCATGAACCACATTATGGATGTCTGAAAATAATGCCTAAACTAGTTAAAGGGGTTGTCAGGTCAAAATCCACTCGACAAGCAAACACTTATTGATCGGTGGGGACCCGACCGCTTGGACCCACGACGATTGGCAGAACTTTCATTCCAAGGTTAAAATGCCGCGTCAGGACGTACTCTCAATCACCGCTCTATTCATTCCCTATGGGGCGGCTGAGCGCTGCACTTGGTTTTTTCCTACAACCTCACAGAGAATGAATGGAGCAGTGTAAAAAAGTGCCCAATTTAGGATAACCAATTACAATATGCTTCATTGCATACTATAATTAAAAATACCATTGCAAAAAATGTAACGCAGGTCAAGTTCCTGCAATCTCGACTGCATCGTACAGTACAACATTTTTATCAGTTTGGGGTACTAGAAGTGACATAATGGAGAATATTTAATTTACTATCTGTAACAGCAGAGTGGTCTTATTATTCTACCCTTTGGTCCATATGTTTTTACTCTTTTGTTTTTTCATCTCCTTCTTCCAAGAGCTATAACCTTTATATTTTTCTAGCAATAGACATATGAGGGTTTATTTTTTTTGGTATGAGTCACAGTTTTGAGAGACACCCTTCATTTTACAGTATAATGTACTGAAAAGACTGGAAACAAAAAAATAAATAAACATGGGGTGAAATGGTCAAAAAAAACAAAAACACAATTATGCAATTTTTTATTTATTTTTTTTTTGGGGGGGGAGGGGGGTGGTGGTTTTATGTCATTCACTATATGGTTAAAAATGACCCAACAATACAATTCTCTGGGTCAGTACAATTTATTGGTTAAAAAAATCAGAACTTATATAATTTCATAGATTACAGACACAAAAATTAAAAAATAATTAAATTTAAATCCCTCCTTACATTTTTTTTTACTGGGAAAATATATATTATATTATATAAAAAATATATCTTTTTTAAACAATACCTTGCAATAATACAATATTGGAGTATATAGTAAAAATACCATGAGTCATGCCACAGGCTGAGCTTCTCATGAGCACCAAGAAAGAGCGGACAGGGGCTTTTTAGTAGGCCCCAGCTGTCATTGCCGATGGGTTCTGGGATAGCAACCATTCCATTTAAATAGCTCTTTCAGAGAATGACAGTAGCATTTAATTGGTTAAACAGCAATGATCGCAGCTTGCTCCGATCGCTGCTATTGGCAATAGGTGCTGGCTGTATAATTCAGTAGGCATATGCCTTGTTTGGAGTGGGCGCAGCTCCTGAGGGTTCTCGTACACTTAATAGTACATCCTAAATTGGGTGCATGTCCTAAGACTGGAAGGGGTTAAAGATCCGTGAAAGTTGGGGGCCTTGTTGGATACTCTGCATTAGTGCCCATGAGCTAAAAGTTATGCAACTGCATGCCAGACGGAAAGAGCAGTTCAGGGACAAAAAACATCAGTCCATAAGCTGCCAATCGCTCCGGCCTAAAAACATTCAGCCAAAGTTTACCCCAACTTTCTAACTTTTTCTCTTGGTAAGGGAAAAACAACGGGCCTAAATGGCCATCCTATTTGCCGTTTTTCAACCTACGATTCGCATTAGGTTAGTTTCGTCTTCCAAAAAGAAGAGGAAAAGAGAAGCCGGTCTGGCAAGTCTGTGCGGATATTCTACAAAATGAGAATATTTTATATGACATATGGATGTAATACACAACATCTGCGACAGGGAGGGAATGACACTGAGTAGAGAAGGCTGCATTAAGCAGCTCGCTTGTTCTCATCTGTAGGACGCTTATATGGCTTTAATAAATGCACACATGGGTATTTATAAAGTAAAAATGTAAACACGGCTTCCACTTTTTGGCACTTCTGATGTGGAGAGTGGCCTCCAAAGCATTTGGAGAGGATGTCAGTGCGCTTGGCTGATGAACTGTGAAAACGACTTTTGTGGTGAGTCTTCTACTGACTGGGCTGGTCCTAATAAAGTGACAACACATCAAAACATCAAAATTCCTATAGAAATATATTTTTGGACCCGCGCATGTGGCGCTTTTCTGCTCTGTGCAGCCTTTGATTGGCATGGAGTCATTATGCAGTGCCCATGTTGCCTCTGTAAACATCAATATGAAATGAGAGGCTTTTTTTTTTTTTTTTTTAGTTTTTTTGGGGTGAAGTGGGGGATGTCTGACAGAAAAAATTGTGTCATACTCCATCGGAAGTTGTATTATGGAGGCTTTGTGCCCTAGAAAGATCTATTTAACCCCTTCAATTTTTGCCCTGATTTTTACTCCCCTTCTTCCATGAGCCATAATTTCTTCATTTTTCCGTCACCACAGCCGTACAAGGGCTTGCTATTTTGAGGGAGAAGTTGTAGTTTTGACTCCATTCATTTTTACCAAACAATGATACTGGAAAATGAGAAAAAAAAATTACAAACTGAAATGGTAGAAAAAAAAACCCACCACAATTCTGCCATTGTTTTGGGGTTTCCTTTTTACGGCGTGCATCGTTTTCGTGAAGATCACCTGGCAGCATGATTCTTCTGGTCAGTACGATTATGGTGATAGTTTTTTTTTTCATTTAGTGGTTAAAAAAAAAAAGTCATAACCTGGCAAGAAAACATTCGGTGTGCATTGCGGTTTTCTGACACCTATTACTCCTTTATATTTTTCCATCGATGGAGCTATGTGAGGGCTTGTTTTTTTGGGGGGGAGGGCAGGGTGTTGAACAGGACTAAATAGGGGCATCAATACATTAGCTCCCCTCAATCTCAATGTGGGTAGGGGTAGGGGAACGGCATTTAAATAGTTAAAAGCAGTATTTGGAGCTTGCTCCTGTCGCTGGTGCTAGCGGCAGGTGCCATCTCCTCAGCTCACTCTGTAGTCCCACACCGGGGCCTAGGATGCACCAATATGTCCTAGGTTGTGAAGGGGATAAAAATTAAAATTTCTATTCCTGGAAAATCTGGTTGACAACCAAAATGGCCACCGTTATAGGTTTTGTTTTAGGGGTTACAATGTGACATTGGTAACTTGTAGTGGAATAACACCCTAGAACAGTATTTTTACTTTTCTTTAATCCTGACCTTATATTTCCAGTAATTTTACATATTTTAAGCAAAAAAACCTCCTAAAAAAAAGGTTGCTATTGTTAGGATTTCCTTCTAATACCCCATTATAACTTTCTACGCAGCAAATTTCTACCATTTGTGTCAGAATTTATAGAAATCTTCATGAACATGTCTGAGTTATGGAAGGAACAGAGTAATTCAATCCTAAAACACAAAGTCTGACCACTAACATCACCAAGACAGCAGCCATTGTACCACTGCAGGACCAAATGAGCCGAGTCAATCAGCAAGAAAAGCAGCAGCCAATCAGAGCTTTTGTTTAATGCCTTAACCTGCCTTGAAAATATGAAAGCTGAAATTTGATTGGTTGCCATGGGAAACACCTCAGCTTTTTAGCCTACCTGATTTTTTCCATGAAGTCTAATGTGTTTTGTAAACCTAAATTCTTTAACGCGGACATTTTCTTGCTTCAGTCAACTACTGCGGTTACTAAATGACCTAGGACAGTGATTTTCAACCAGTGTTCCGCGGCACACTAGTGTGCCGGGACACATGGTCGGGAGTGCCGTGGGGAAAGTTCCCCAAACTATGCTTTAACCCTTTCTACCCTTTCAATTTGCGCTGCCTGGCACAAGCATCTCAGTCAGTGCAGGGCCAGGCACACATAGGGGTTAAGGACACAGCCAGCCAGCGTGACATTGTGGGCGGAGAGTTCTCCTGCTCTACTCTCCTGGCTGAGTGCAGTGCTGAACTTATCAGGCACAGGCAGATTCCCGGAGCTCCTACCGGCACCTGAGTGAGTGCCATGCTATCATTATCGTTGTATGTTCTGACAGTCTACTCTGGGTGACCTGGGGCGGCCATGGGCTGGGCGGCTGCAGCTGACATATATATACTACAGCAGCCGCCCAGCCCAGGCCCCCAGCACAGCCTGTATAGATACAGTGTATATAATATATATACAGGACAGGTGCTGGGGGCCTGGGCTGGGCGGCTGTTGAAGTATATACACTGCACAGTACCTCTCCTCCTGTATATATACACTGCACAGTACCTCTCCTCCTGTATATATACACAGCACAGTACCACTCCTCCTGTCCTGTATATATACACTGCACAGTACCACTCCTCCTGTCCTGTATATATACACTGTACAGTACCACTCCTGTATATATACACTGCACAGTACCTCTCCTCCTGTATATATACACAGCACAGTACCTCTCCTCCTGTCCTGTATATATACACTGCACAGTAATACTCCTCCTGTCCTGTATATATACACTGCACAGTACCACTCCTCCTGTCCTGTATATATACACTGCACAGTACCACTCCTCCTGTCCTGTATATATACACTGCACAGTACCACTCCTCCTGTCCTGTATATATACACTGCACAGTACCTCTCCTCCTGTCCTGTATATATACACTGCACAGTACCTCTCCCCTGTATATATACACTGCACAGTACCACTCCTCCTGTATATATACACTGCACAGTACCTCTCCTCCTGTATATATACACTGCACAGTACCTCTCCTCCTGTATATATACACTGCACAGTACCACTCCTCCTGTCCTGTATATATACACTGCACAGTACCACTTCACCTGTCCTGTATATATACACTGCACAGCACCACTCCTCCTGTCCTGTATATATACACTGCACAGTACCACTCCTCCTGTCCTGTATATATACACTGCACAGTACCACTCCTCCTGTCCTGTATATATACACTGCACAGTACCTCTCCTCCTGTCCTGTATATATACACTGCACAGTACCTCTCCCCTGTATATATACACTGCACAGTACCACTCCTCCTGTATATATACACTGCACAGTACCTCTCCTCCTGTATATATACACTGCACAGTACCTCTCCTCCTGTATATATACACTGCACAGTACCACTCCTCCTGTCCTGTATATATACACTGCACAGTACCTCTCCTCCTGTCCTGTATATATACACTGCACAGTACCTCTCCCCTGTATATATACACTGCACAGTACCTCTCCTCCTGTCCTGTATATATACACCGCACAGTACCTCTCCTCCTGTATATATACACTGCACAGTACCTCTCCTCCTGTATATATACACAGCACAGTACCTCTCCTCCTGTCCTGTATATATACACTGCACAGTAATACTCCTCCTGTCCTGTATATATACACTGCACAGTACCACTCCTCCTGTCCTGTATATATACACCGCACAGTACCTCTCCTCCTGTATATATACACTGCACAGTACCTCTCCTCCTGTATATATACACAGCACAGTACCTCTCCTCCTGTCCTGTATATATACACTGCACAGTAATACTCCTCCTGTCCTGTATATATACACTGCACAGTACCACTCCTCCTGTCCTGTATATATACACTGCACAGTACCACTTCACCTGTCCTGTATATATACACTGCACAGCACCACTCCTCCTGTCCTGTATATATACACTGCACAGTACCACTCCTCCTGTCCTGTATATATACACTGCACAGTACCACTCCTCCTGTCCTGTATATATACACTGCACAGTACCTCTCCTCCTGTCCTGTATATATACACTGCACAGTACCTCTCCCCTGTATATATACACTGCACAGTACCACTCCTCCTGTATATATACACTGCACAGTACCTCTCCTCCTGTATATATACACTGCACAGTACCTCTCCTCCTGTATATATACACTGCACAGTACCACTCCTCCTGTCCTGTATATATACACTGCACAGTACCTCTCCTCCTGTCCTGTATATATACACTGCACAGTACCTCTCCCCTGTATATATACACTGCACAGTACCTCTCCTCCTGTCCTGTATATATACACTGCACAGTACCTCTCCCCTGTATATATACACTGCACAGTACCTCTCCTCCTGTATATATACACTGCACAGTACCTCTCCTCCTGTATATATACACAGCACAGTACCACTCCTCCTGTCCTGTATATATACACTGCACAGTACCACTCCTCCTGTCCTGTATATATACACTGTACAGTACCACTCCTCCTGTATATATACACTGCACAGTACCACTCCTCCTGTATATATACACTGCACAGTACCTCTCCTCCTGTATATATACACAGCACAGTACCTCTCCTCCTGTCCTGTATATATACACTGCACAGTAATACTCCTCCTGTCCTGTATATATACACTGCACAGTACCACTCCTCCTGTCCTGTATATATACACTGCACAGTACCACTCCTCCTGTCCTGTATATATACACTGCACAGTACCACTTCACCTGTCCTGTATATATACACTGCACAGCACCACTCCTCCTGTCCTGTATATATACACTGCACAGTACCACTCCTCCTGTCCTGTATATATACACTGCACAGTACCTCTCCTCCTGTCCTGTATATATACACTGCACAGTACCTCTCCCCTGTATATATACACTGCACAGTACCACTCCTCCTGTATATATACACTGCACAGTACCTCTCCTCCTGTATATATACACTGCACAGTACCTCTCCTCCTGTATATATACACTGCACAGTACCACTCCTCCTGTCCTGTATATATACACTGCACAGTACCTCTCCTCCTGTCCTGTATATATACACTGCACAGTACCTCTCCCCTGTATATATACACTGCACAGTACCTCTCCTCCTGTATATATACACTGCACAGTACCTCTCCTCCTGTATATATACACAGCACAGTACCACTCCTCCTGTCCTGTATATATACACTGCACAGTACCACTCCTCCTGTCCTGTATATATACACTGTACAGTACCACTCCTCCTGTATATATACACTGCACAGTACCACTCCTCCTGTATATATACACTGCACAGTACCTCTCCTCCTGTATATATACACAGCACAGTACCTCTCCTCCTGTCCTGTATATATACACTGCACAGTAATACTCCTCCTGTCCTGTATATATACACTGCACAGTACCACTCCTCCTGTCCTGTATATATACACTGCACAGTACCACTCCTCCTGTCCTGTATATATACACTGCACAGTACCACTTCACCTGTCCTGTATATATACACTGCACAGCACCACTCCTCCTGTCCTGTATATATACACTGCACAGTACCACTCCTCCTGTCCTGTATATATACACTGCACAGTACCTCTCCTCCTGTCCTGTATATATACACTGCACAGTACCTCTCCCCTGTATATATACACTGCACAGTACCACTCCTCCTGTATATATACACTGCACAGTACCTCTCCTCCTGTATATATACACTGCACAGTACCTCTCCTCCTGTATATATACACTGCACAGTACCACTCCTCCTGTCCTGTATATATACACTGCACAGTACCTCTCCTCCTGTCCTGTATATATACACTGCACAGTACCTCTCCCCTGTATATATACACTGCACAGTACCTCTCCTCCTGTCCTGTATATATACACTGCACAGTACCTCTCCCCTGTATATATACACTGCACAGTACCACTCCTCCTGTATATATACACTGCACAGTACCTCTCCTCCTGTATATATACACCGCACAGTACCTCTCCCCTGTATATATACCACACAGTACCTCTCCTCCTGTATATATACACTGCACAGCACCTCTCCCCTGTATATATACACAGCACAGTACCTCTCCCCTGTATATATACACCGCACAGTACCTCTCCTCTGTATATATACACTGCACAGTACCACTCCAAGGAGTTCCCCATTCTGGCCAACAAAGCTATTTTGACATTGCTCCCATTTTCGACCACATATCTATGTGAGCTGGGCTTCTCAAGCTTGACTGCGATAAAAACTAAAAACAGGGAGAGACTGAGAACTGTTGAGGAAGAGCTTTGTGTGTGTCTTTCCACCATTCCTGCCAGGATATCCCTTTTGTGTTTATCGAAACAGGCCCAGGTTTCACACTGAGTGAGTATAAATACATTTAGAATCTATATTATTAACTATATGTAGAATATGTACTGTTTTAGTGTCATTTTGTGCCATTTTGGTTGGTGGTGTGCCCCGGGATCGTTTAAGTATAAAAAGTGTGCCGCGGCACAAAAAAGGTTGAAAATCACTGACCTAGGAGATACTAAAGGACAAGAGGGGCAGCTACACATAGTAGCCAATCAGATCTCCTCTTTAATTTCCTAAGGAGCACTGGAAAAATGAAAGCTGAAATCTGATTGGTTGCCATGGGAAACACCTCAGTTCTTTGCCCACCATTTTATCCCTAAAGCCCAATAGGCTTTACAAATATAAATAATCATTTAATATTTCAGCATTAAAACATGACAAAATCATGAAAATCGTTGAGAAGCCAGTATTGTTTTCCATGTTTCTTATCATTTATACAAAAAAGCATTGAATAAAGATAATTTCATTGCTAAATTTGACACTAACCTCATTTTGAACCATTATACAGGGTTGTCTCAGAATGACAAGCCTTGTCCAGATGCCCCATTAGAATATATTGGGGTTGTAAGTCCCTCACGTAGCAACCTATTCTAAAAATGGAGAGTCATTGTGTGCTTCCGACCTTTTACCCTACATTATATAAATAGCCATTCATTCTCCTGTAGTGACCTTTTAAGCATAGGTTCGAAAAGCCGGACACGCGGCCATTAGCCAGCTTCTTTTAAAAAAGGAGCCATCTTCGTAAAACAACCAAGTCGCGGCTAGCCTATTATCTTATCAATGGCCTATATTTATGGGATGGATTTTCTCAGGGATGTACGGCTAATGCTCCCCCATATGCACTTGTCAAGTCCCATTTTTCACCCGAAAAAGATTATTAAAACCTTATAAAAAAAAGAAATTTCTGGGATGGAAAGTTTATTATCTTTTTATTTTTTAAATCCACTGCATATTACCGTATTACGGGATCATGCATGGGGTATCATAAAACTTCATGTAGGGGCTGCAAAGAAAAAAAAAGCATAAATTGACCCACACTGCAAATTTGAAACCTGCAACATGTCAATTTATGGGCAAATCTGCAATGAAATTAAAAGTCGTAATGGATTTTGCTGCAGATTTGGCGGGCAGGAACAAATCCAAAGAACCATAAGAGTTCAGCTGTAGCTCACCAGGAAGGCCTTTAAGTGGTCAGCGTGCACCAATCCAGCCTCAACAATGGCTATAATATTATAACTATTTCTTAGACAGGATTTTTTGGTCAACATGATGTCCGTGTGTGAACGGACCAGTTATCATCTATATGCTATTGCACTACCTCTTGCCCATTTTATGGCCATCTATTTGCATGTACTGGCAGGCAGCTTGTGCCCTTCTGTCAGCAATGAGGACAAGTACACTACCGTTCAAAAGTTTAGGGTCACTTAGAAATTTCCTTATTTTCGAAAGAAAAGCACTTTTTTTCCCAATGAAGCTAACATTAAATGATTCACACACTATACATTGTTAATGTGGTAAATGACTATTTTAGCTGCAGACGTCTGGTTTGTAATGCAATATCTTCATAGGTGTATAGAGGCTCATTTCCAACAACCATCACTCCAGTGTTCTTATGGTACTTTGTGTTTGCTAACTGTGTAAGAAGGCTAATGGATGGTTAGAATACCCTTGAAAATCCTTGTGCAAGTATGTTAGCACAGCTGAAAACAGTTTGGCTGATTAGAGAAGCTATAAACCTGACATTCCTTTGAGCTAGTTAAGAATCTGGAGCATTACATTTGTTGGTTCCATTAAACTCTCAAAATGGCCAGAAAAAAGAACTTCCATGTGAAACTCGACAGTCTATTCTTGTTCTTAGAAATGAAGGCTATTCCATGTGAGAAATTGCCAAGAAACTGAAGATTTCCTACAACGGTGTGTACTACTCCCTTCAGAGGAGAGCACAAACATGCTCTAACCAGAGTAGAAAGAGAAGTGGGAGGCCCCGCTGCACAACTGAGCAACAAGGCAAGTACATTAGAGTCTGTAGTTTGAGAAACTGATGCCTCACAGGTCCTCAACTGGCAGCTTCATTAAATAGTACAAGCAAAATGCCAGTGTCAACGTCTACAGTGAAGAGGTGACTCCGGGATGCTGGCCTTCAGGGCAGAGTGGCAAAGAAAAAGCCATATCCGAGACTGGCTAATAAAAGGAAAAGATTAATATGGGCAAAAGAACACAGACATTGGACAGAGGAAGATTGGAAAAAAGTGTTATGGACAGAAGAGTCCAAGTTTGAGGTGTTTGGATCACACAGAAGAACATTTGTGAGGCGCAGAACAACTGAAAAGATGCTGGAAGAGTGCCTGACGCCATCTGTCAAGCATGGTGGAGGTAATGGGATGGTCTGGGGTTGCTTTGGTGCTGGTAAAGTGGGAGATTTGTACAAGGTAAAATGGATATTGAATAAGGAAGGCTATCACTCCATTTTGCAACACCATGCCATACCCTGTGGACAGCGCTTGATTGGAGCCAATTTCATCCTACAACAGGACAATGACCCAAAGCACACCTCCAAATTATGCAAGAACTATTTAGGGAAGAAGCAGGCAGCTGGTATTCTACCTGTAATGGAGTGGCCAGCGCAGTCACCAGATCTCAACCGCATTGAGCTGTTGTGGGAGCAGCTTGACCGTATGGTATGCAAAAAGTGCCCATCAAGCCAAACCAACTTGTGGGAGGGGCTTCTGGGAGCATGGGGGGAAATTTCTACAGATTACCTCAGCAAATTAACTGCTAGAATGCCAAAGGTCTGCAATGCTGTAACTGCTGCAAAGAGAGAATTCTTTGACGAAAGCAAAAATTATTATTTCAAATAAAAATCTTTTTTTCGAACCTTGTCAATGTTTGGACTAGACTTTCAATTAATTTGGCAACTCATTTGATTAATAAAAGTATGAGTTTTCATGGAAAACACAAAATTGTCTGGGTGACCCTAAACTTTTGAACGGTAGTGTATGTGAAGCTGCGCATGAACCCAACCAAGTCCACATTTTCCAAACGCAACACTGTCGCACCACTGAACTGAAGTGTGCACTCTCCGATGCAGCAAGCAGAGGCACCTTGGCCTTTGCAGAATTGGAAAAACATATTTGCACTGAAGCGATCCGGACAGCTTTAGAGCAGTGCTTACAAGTTCTAATATAAAGAGCTTATAAGTGCTGCACATGTTGGACTGCAGAGGTGGCAAGCAAATGAGAGGTAAACTAAAAAATTACACATCTTTCTGTCCTTGAGAACAGAGAGGATTTTTAATAACAAGTAAATTATAAAGAACATGAGAGTAACCATTTAAGTCTCACCCCCAACACTCCTGGCAATTCACAGGTCTATCTTGAAATACCCACAAAGCCTGCCCCTTTTCGGTCGGGGATGCTCTGAAAGTGTCGGGATTGTGTCTCAAAATTCAGGACAGTTCCAGCTTAGGGACATTTGGCAGGTATGCTGTCTGAACCCTGAATGTTATAATAAAGTATTATATGGCCACCTCATGTTATTAATTACCTGATAAAACTATAAAAGAAATGTCATAAACTGAGAACATTTTCTGCCGGTAGCCATACGCTAAAGATCCACGCAGATGCTATTGATCTTAATTCCTAACAGCTCAGTATTATGTATTGTGAAATATTTGGAGACCACCTTGAACAAAAGCCATGGTGGGGCGGGGGCGAGTGTCAGTTTCCAGGCTCCGACCAGACAATAACTCGATTTCTCCATATCATACATCTTGAGAACATCATAAATGAGCCTGCAAATCTTATAAAAGAGATAGCAGAGGCTAATTGTGAATCGGAGCCCGGTCGGCACTCCTGCAGAGCGTTCATTAACTGCTAATAAGAGTTCAGTTTTATTCTTGGGCCTGAGAGAGGGATTTCCCAGGAATTAATGTTCACGGCTGAACAATTGACAAAAAAAGTGATTCCTTGGTCGAGAGCAGGAGGAAATGAGCTGTGATCTCACCAGTATAGGCTGCCAGTAATGTGTGTGACTCACTCCCTTGTCCAGTGTGCACCAGTATGTTTCGCTCCAAGCACTGGAGGACACTACTGCTGCACCTGGGCTCGTGGCACTGTAATGGAGTCAGTCTCCTGGTGCTCAGGAACTATAAATTCATAGATGCATATGTGAATGTAGCGGGATTCTCCTGACGACTCCTCCCCTATAGACACAATAACGTGAAAAATAAAACCACATTCGTATACGTTGGTAATCCACTGATCCAGGCTGCCCAATATCTTATGCTTACAATAGCGGTGGCCATTTTTGGATGCTGCTGAAATGCTCATTTTTTAGTTTATCAAGGAGGTGAGCAGGACACCGACTGCTAAGAGGGATAAATCTCAGGACCGACCAAGAATGAACACGTGTCTGTTATCTACCATTATTGATGATCAAAAAATGTGCAAGTCCCTTGTCCAGCGGCCTCCAGACCAGAGCCCTGCAAGATCTGGCTTGATATCATCATTGTGGGGCGACGCACACATGACTTGGCTTACTAATCAGAAGAGGCACCAGGGATGCTTGCAGTTAGGACATTCGCAGCATTTTCATCTGACCGCTGTGGACTACCGACGTGGCCGCTGGACCAGGATCCTGTGCATCTATTTTGACCATCTCGATCATATATTACTTGTTTGGGAGTTTATAAGGCTATGGCTGGCTACCTTGATGCCCCCTTTCTCATAAGATGGAAATCGTCCATACCAGCCATACTGGATCCTGCCAACTCTCTCACAATAAATGATGCCGGGAAAGAGAAGGATCAGGCATTTAGAATTTCAATGGCCGATCCTTTAGTAACCACTGGAAATATGCTGCATCCAGAAGAATATGTCAGTGGTTTTCTCCTCTCTCCTCAAGTAAAACAGATGAGCATTCAATTCTGCAGAGTATTAATGTGTATGGGGGTTCTACCGAATAAACGTTGAGTCAATAACTATCTCATGTGTATGGGCAACCATAAAGATCATGGAATCACATTGCATCATCACATCTGAGGATTGTCAATGGGGTACTTTTCGAGCTTAAACCTAGAAACATATCAAACCCTGATTAATTTTGGATTGTGGGCTGAACACGACTTTGACTAATAAATTTCACTGTAACTTATATGCGACCGTTCTGCAATTTGCCTGTTTTTTCTTTATAGCCAAATCTCTGCTCTAAAATATAAGTGCAACAAGTCAAACAAATGTTTTTAGTCATGCGGCATTGCCTGTAGCTAGAACGGAGAGTCAGCATGCATCCCTAGATTTAGCCTTGAGCTGCCATAAGTAAAAACACCATCGATAATCTACAATGGCTTCTCTCATAGTGAATCAATAACGCGCCTACTTATAATGTCTTCTACTTATGCATATGACATGCATCAAATCTCAGTTTCCACAGTGGTCAACCACTGCCTCACTAATGGGATATAAAGTCCATCACTGGTAGAGGAAACTCATTTTGGGCACTATATACAAGTTTCCACCTCACCCCACAGATCAAGATATATGGTATATATATATTATATATATACACATATATATAGTCCATAAATGGTAAGTTTTCATTCACATCGATTGCAAAACAAAGCCATATATATTTACATCTCGCACTATTCTCTATTTTACAAAACAACATGTCTGCAACCGGTACATTATCTCACATCTCTTTCCTAATGGTACCGTCACTGACTGCTGCCTGGTGCTTATATTGTAGCAATAATCTCCTCTTTTAGCTCTAGGCCAATTACTTAGTTCCTCTGCAGACTGCACTTGAAACATCTGCTAGTTAAAGGAAACATCCGTCAAAGCAACTGCTTTCCGATTTATCCCAACATCTAGATCAGGAACCTTACAGGAACTTTCAGCGGTCCCTACAGTACAATGTAAAAGAAGTAACCCGCCCCTGGTTACGTCTTCCCACACGTGATCTTCGCTTACGATTCTAAACCTAACACCATCTGAGGCTGCGCTGCATCCAAAGGTGTCAGAAGATTGGAAAATTTTCCTTACGTCTGTTTAAGAAAAAAGTACTTTCAGGTCTATTTTTACATATGGGATATTAGTTCTGGATTTTTATTGAGGAATCTGAATTTTCAATGCCTGATCTGATTTCTTCTTCCTCCAGATTTGATGCAGATTTCTTTAATGAATTATGCAACAAAATTAGCAGCGAAGTCGATGGCAAAATCCACTTTTAACAAGCAGTCACATTATGCTCAGCCTTTAGTGTAAGGAGGGTGCGGCTGACATTCGTTTTCACCTACAATCAGTGGCTCCCATCGGTTTTACGTCAGGGAATTGGACATTTGTGCGGACGGGACTACTGACTTCAACTATGTAGACGGAGTCACATTGTGCTTTGTTGGACATCATTTTCAGCAGTGTCCGCCCCATTTGACAAAGGGAAAAACATGTGGTTGATAGCGTCTTGGTGTCAGCTTCCAGTAGGCTGCTGAAAATGATGGCCGACAAAGCACAATGTTATTCCATCTGCATCATTAAAGTCAATGCCCTCTTCAGTACAAATATCAAAATGCCGTTTTCCAGGGCTTTAGATGTAAGCCCCGACAAAAGGCTTAAACATGATGTGAAACCCCCCCTAAGAGTGCACATCAGGAAATCAGTAGCACCAACACCATAGCATAACTAGCGTATAGGAATAGTGTGGCTATCCTGTAATATCGTAGTAAGTTCAACGGGTACATTAGGCCTTTGTTGACAATTTTATGTGTATTGTTGCCTTAATGATGACCGGATCATGCAGCTTTGTATGAAAATCCCTATGTATTATAATTGCCAGACCTGAAATAACAAGCACTTTTCACCTATTGTGTCCCCCCATTTCCTTGTAGATTGTAAGCTTGCGAGCAGGGACCTCACTCCTAATGTCACTGTTTAAATTGTCTTAACTTGTATTGAATTTGTCTGTATATGTCCCCGCTTAATTGTAAAGTGCTGCGGAATATGTTGGCGCTATATAACTAAAAATTATTATTATATTTATTATTAATTGCCAGAGATACCTACATAATACAGCCCGACTCACAGAGATTCTAATAAATACAAAATACTGAAGCAATCATATGAAGCAACGCAGCATCAGAGTTAGGATGTGACAGCGAGAGCCATGATATAATGTGAACTAGCGCCAAATTCAAACAGTTTTGTGTTTAGGGAGACCTATAAGTGTTAAGTTAGGCATGGACATTAGATGTTCATCAAATGAATGCAAACATTTTTGTTAGACTGGTTGACCATGAAGTTTGGCAGAATCTGCACTAACTCATTAAGAAGATTGGTAGAACTTCTGGTTATAGCACAACAGTGTTGGCTGTGCTCCACGTTCTGCCAAAAGCTGGAAGAAACACAAGTACAGGAAGTCCCTCCTGGTCAATGGCATTACATTGCTAAAATTTTAGTAATATGGATTGCAGCAAGCATCATATATATATATATATATATGTATATACTAGCTGAAGAGCCCGTATTGCTTGGGCATAGTAAATATCTGTGGTTAGTTATAGCACCTCACTTCTCTTATTTTCCCATCACGCCTCTCATTTTCCCCCTCACATCTCTCATTTTCTCCCTTACACCTCTCATTTTCAGCTTCACTCATCTTATTTTCCCCCTCACTCCTCTCATTTCCCCCTAACACTTGTCATTTCGACCTCACATCTGTCATTTTCCGGTCACTCCACTATTTTCCCTCACTCCTCTCATTTTGCACTCACACCTTTTCATTTTCACCTCACACCTCTCATTTTCACCTCACACCTCTCATTTTCCCCTCAGTATATACATGTTTGTCATCTCCCTATTGTCCTATCAATTTGCCTCCAACACTTTTCCTTTCACTTTCTCCCCATTATGTAGATAGGGGCAAAATTGTTTGGTGAATTGGAAAGCGCGGGGTTACAATTTCGCCTCACAACATAGCCTATGACGCTCTCAGGGTCCAGACGTGTGACTGTGCAAAATTTCGTGGCTGTAGCTGCAACGGTGCAGATGCCAATCCTGGACATACACACACACATACATACACACACACATTCAGCTTTATATATATATATATATATATATATATATATATATACACATATATACACATATATACACATATATATATATATATATATATTAAAAAAAAAACATTGCGTCCACTTACTGGGGCACCCTGATCCCCTTTGGACCCAGGAGGTCCCATCAAGTAAGGAAATGCAGTCGGGTCGAGCCACAGGTAATCGTGAGTGACAGGGATGCTGGTGAATGCTGATGGGGAGGTGTGATGAAATCCAGATCCTGGTTTGGTGTAAGGTACTGATGTGGCCGTCGAGAAGACCTTAGGGATTATAGTACGAGGCTTCGGAGTCAACGCACTGGGTCGCTTCTCTAATGCTGGCTTAGGGACGGTGGTGTTTGTACTCCTGGGATTTCCGGTGCTTTTTTTAACCTGCTTAGCTGAGGCAGTTGTTGCTGGAGGCCTGGTGGTTGTTTTTTGGTAGGTGGTCTGCTTGGTTGTCTTTTCTGATGGCAGCTGCTGCCTCTTGATCTTAGTAGTAGTAGCGTTCTGGCTGAGCGATGCACTGAGTTTGGTAACGGAAAGCGGAGGCTGTCCTGGTGGAGAAGTTACAGTCGCGGATATCCTGAGGGCCACGGTGGCTGTCCTTGTTAAGAGGCTTGAAGAAAGCTGAGTGTCAGCTTTGTGAAGAGTTGGAGGTCTTGAGGGTTGTAAAATTGGCATTTTTGTTGTTAACTTCACAGAAGGAATCTTAACTTTGGCGCTGGTTGTCAAGTTTGTTTTATTCGTCGCAGTCTGTGGAGTAAGGGTGGAAACGTTACCGGGAGATCTCAATAGCTCTTGAATCGGAGGCAAAATGGCTTCTTGGGGTAACAGTGGAATCAGAGGCGGCAGGTTCGGCCGGTAGGTATCGGCTTGCCTGCACTGCTTCTTGAGATATTTACAGTAATTATGAGCTGCCTTGGCGGAAGGATAAATATCAAACTGGCACAGAGCACCTTCAAATTGTATAGTCTGCTGGTTCAGCTTTCCTAGCATAAATACCCCGTCAGAATCCAACGTGTCATCTCTCTTTATTTGCAGGCTGGACTCAACTCTTTGCTTCCCACAAGAAGTATACAGAGTCACCTTTTGGCTTTGAATATCAACAGCTATATTGTGCCACTGGCCATCATGGACATTGTAATCAAAATATACAGACTTCTTGTCGCCCACGTACACTATAATTTTCCCCGGGATGAACTGCAACCCGAGCTCAAGTTTTTTCTTTTTGCTTTGGACAGTAAATAAAAAAGCATTGTTAATGCGATGGGAGCAGAGGCTCAGCACCAGGGTGAGATTGTTTCCTAAATTCGGGGGTATGACGGCGAATATCGGAGCTTCGATACGCGCTCGCTGCGTCAAAATAATTCCCGATTTAAATGGTATGACCCCTTCGGGAATTGGGCGGCTGGATGGCTTGCTTCCCATGAGGCCCAACTTCTGAAGAACGTCCACATCTGAAAAGCAAAAATATAAATAGGTTACGATTATGTGATCACATTACGTAGAGAGCGGGTCTACAGCGGGCAGGCAGACAACGCTGCGTCCTAATGAATGGCTGACAAGCAACTGTAGCCGCTGCTGCCTTTTAATAAGAAGCAGTTGGAGGGTATGGAGAGCCCTGGGCAAAACGTCAGACTTCTCAACGTCCCGTTTTTCCTCTATATTGCGGTCAGGATGCCTATCGCATGTCAGGATGTAGGAGATAAAGGAAGGACTTCAAAACAGAAAATGGACATGAAAGATTTATTCTAACCAGTATACAGCCAGCTTCCTATATACGCCCCTATGTACTACAGCAACGTAAGCACAGCTGAATTTCCACAAGGCTCTGTTCAATCTCAGACTGTCTAGTCTATATATGCACTGTGCAAATATACATCAGGATTAATAAATCTCCAGCTAAGCCTATACTGTGCGGAGGTGGGGCGAATAATACCCCAGCAGCAGTTCCTATCTACGGCACATGCAGAAGGTGGTGTTATAGATCCATACAATGCCCATTATGTATGCCTCTCATTTTGTAAGTAGGACTATTCCAATATATGTTGCATTATGTAGGTATACTCCCTAAAAGTGATGTCTCTAGAGGAGAGCACATTGAAGGCACCATGTAAAGACACACATTGTCTATGGGTCAGTCATACAGTAACATGGGGTCTTCTATGCCACAGCATCGGGACAATGCATGCAGGTTTCCTGTGTGAATAGAGCCTAAGGTACCGTCACATTTAGCGATGCTGCAGCGATCTAGACAACGATGCCGATCGCTGCAGCGTCACTGTTTCGTCACTGTGTGGTCACTGGAGAGCTGTCACACAGACAGCTCTCCAGCGACCAACGATGCCGAAGTCCCCGGGTAACCAGGGTAAACATCGGGTTACTAAGCGCAGGGCCGCGCTTAGTAACCCGATGTTTACCCTGGTTACCAGTGTAAATGTAAAAAAAACCCCAAACACTACATACTTACATTCCGGTGTCTGTCCCCCGGCGTTGTGCTTTCCTGCACTGACTGTGAGCGCCGGCCGGAAAGCACAACGCCGGGGGACAGACACTGGAATGTAAGTATGTAGTGTTTGGGGTTTTTTTTACATTTACACTGGTATCCAGGGTAAACATCGGGTTACTAAGCGCGGCCCTGCGCTTAGTAACCCGATGTTTACCCTGGTTACCAGTTAAGACATCGCTGAATCGGCGTCACACACACCGATTCAGCGATGTCTGCGGGAGTCCAGCGACGAAATAAAGTTCTGGACTTTCTGCTCCGACCAACGATGGCACAGCAGGATCCTGATCGCTGCTGCGTGTCAAACTCAACGATATCGCTAGCCAGGACGCTGAAACGTCACAGATCGCTAGCGATATCGTTCAGTGTGAAGGTACCTTAAGACCCGATTACCACTATACCAGCTCCTTTTCCAATGTATAGACAGAGAAGAGGGCTGGCCTAGCTATGTATGTATGGCCTAGCTATAGGAGCAGACACTCTTGTAGATGAAGTTGTGTAGTTTACTGATTTAAAGGGGCACATTTAACTAAAATATTTTTTTGCTGGACAATCCCTTTAGGTTTATAACTCAGAATTAAATTTTAATACCTATTTGTTCCACGTGCTCATGTGTTCTCTATGAAAGAGCCACTGCCAGACTCCTCTGCCAGTGACTTATCTTACCAATAACATAAGGATCTGTGGTCCTATATAGGACTTTGCATCTGTATTATCTTCCCAGACATTGGTTGGGGGGAGAGTCATACACATTAGGCCGGTTTCACACGTCAGTGGCTCCGGTACGTGAGGTGACAGTTTCCTCACGTACCGGAGACACTGACACACGTAGACCCATAAAAATCAATGCATCTGTTCAGATGTCATTGATTTTTTGCGGACCGTGTGCGGACCGTGTCTCCGTGTGCCAAACACGGAGACATGTCAGTGTTCGTGGGAGCGCACGTTTTACACGGACCCAATAGAGTCAATGGGTCCGCGTAAAACACGGACCTCACACGGACATTCTCCGTCTGGGGTCCGTGTGCGTGCCGGAGACAGCGCTACAGTAAGCGCTGTCCCCCCCACATGGTGCTGAAGCCGGTATTCATATCTTCCCTGTAGCAGCGTTTGCTATAGAGAAAATATGAAGAATAGTGTTAAAAATAAAGATTTAGGTGTCCGCCGCCCTCCCACCCCCTGTGCGCCCCCCCCGCTGGTCAGAAAATACTCACCCGGATCCCCCGTCGGCAGTCGCTCCTTCCTGGTCTGGCCGCGGCTTCTCTACTGTATGCGGCCGATTACACTCATGAATATGTGGCTCCACCTCCAATAGGGGCGGAGCCGCCTATTCATGAGTGTAAATGAGCGGCCCCACGTGACCGCATACAGTAAGCCGCGGCCAGACCAGGAAGGAGCGACTGCCGACGGGGGATCCGGGTGAGTATTTTCTGACCAGCGGGGGGGGCGCACAGGGGGTGGGGGGGCGCACAGGGGGTGGGGGGGCGGCGGACACATGGATCTTTATTTTAAACACTATTCTTCATATTTTCCCTGCAGCAAACGTTGCTGCAGGGATGATATGAATCGCAGCTTCAGCACCATGCAGAGTGGGTACCACACGCTCCGTGTGGTACCCACTCGCCATACGGGCGGCACACGTGTGCCGCAGGTATGGCCTCCGTGAGTTCCCAGGCACACGGACACGGATAACTCCGGTACCGATTTATTCCGGTACCGGAATTATCTGGACGTGTGGGACAGCCCTTAGACTGTCGGCTGAACCTGCCTTTATCATTACCTTTGTTAGTCTAATGTGTATATGGCCCTACCTAGTTGCCTACTTTCTTCATTATGTCCACAATCCCCTCTTTATCCAGTCTCCTTCCTTTGTCCTCATTTCCTCCCCTCAGACAGACCACCAGATGAGACTTTTTGTGACCACAAGAATAGATCATTTACGCTCCCATCTTTGATTTTTTTTTGCAATTAGCGGCTACCATTCTCTTTTCCACACTTTAAATATAGTATTCAATCTCCTGGGAATGATGACACCACAGCTGGAGCAGGACAGAAAGTCCATCAGACAAGTAATGGCTTCTATGCGGAGAAGAGCAGGTGTTTTCACACAATATCCCCAATGTCTGTACAGTAATGGTGTATTAAAACCAAAATCATTTACCTTCAGCTGCTCCCTGAGAAATATCCAGGCAACAGGAAACATAGAAAAGAATCCAAAGAAAGAGTGATCTCCTGAAAGAGAAGGAAAATGGGTTTAATCTGATGTAAATGGCAAAAACATGGTATAATAAATGTGCCTTTCCATAGGGCGCAAGTTAGTACTCCAACATCTAACAAGTAATCTAAATTATATCTACTACCTCGTCAGATGCTTGTGCTGCAGCTCAGCCCCCTTTTCCATGCTTTATACTGCAGCTCTGCTTTTTTAGATTAGCTCACCAAGGCTAAGACTATATGGCCCCATAAAATTGTTTACAACGGCTCAAAATGTTATAAAATAATAACAGGAGTAATTCAGACCCTATTGATTCCATATTAATCCTGCCAGTAGTTCCTGTGTGCAGCAGTCAAATGTCTCCTGCTGGCCTCTGTACTTCCTGCTCCATCTGTACTGTCACATGACCGCAGCAGCCAATTAGTGGTAACATAATTTAGGGTTGACTGCTGCGGTCACGTGTCTGTCCAGACGGGAAGGGGAGAGACCAGTGGGGGACTGAGAAACGTCAGAACATGGAGTATTTGTAAGTTGAGCATTACTTATTTTTATTATTTTTTACAATTCTGAACAGTTTTTTAACAAATTTGAAGTGACCAGAAAACCCACTTTAAGTTTGCAAAACTAAAAACTTGCAAGAAGCTAAATCACCAGTGCAAAACTGGAGTTTGTAAGGTAATTGACACATGTCCCAAAAGAGGATACCCCTCCGCTGGTACAATGAGGTAGCCATGTATAGTATGCTTCTATCAATGGTCAATGCAGCTACATAGCCGACCACATTTCACCCAAGTATTGGTGGTGAAATTAGACACATGAGACGTGTCTCACACGAGAAAATTAACCAATTCTGGCATGTGCCAAAAAAACCTCCATCATGCATCCAGGTTGTGGAACTAGCAGGCAAGTCTGCATTTGATCCGTAAAGTAAATCGCTTTCGAGATATCCGATGATTTTACCCCATTATCAGTACAGTGCTGGGGAAGGTCACGATAAATCGCACCAAGTTCACAAGTGGTGACACTGAGTCACTGTCACCACCGAGAAAGGTCAGAGACACTGAGATCTCCATTCCGCTAACACTACATCATCAGAAGCACAAAGGGCACCCTGGAAAATAATGACAACATACACCCACCCCGACCTGATCTGCAGAACACAATCCATTGTTACGCTGGCACGATGTGAGGTTGCCATTTAAACCGGCCAGTTCAGATAGAGGTTATAGTTATTGGAGTGCGGCCATGGATGTAGAACCATGCACTGTGTGTTTGTCTGGGTGCGCTCTATTATAGTGCTCCATGAACAGAATACCAGAACTACAGTAAAATGCTGGTACTAACACCTTGGAAAATAATATATCATGCATTATAGATCTAATTACAATACCGGTGTCACGGACTACATCATATAAGACTACCATTTTAAATGGAATCTGTCAGCAGGTTTTTGCTATATACAGTAATCTGAAATCAACATGAAGCAGGGTCTGAGACCCTAATTCCAGTCAGCATTTGAGCTCTGCAGAAGATAAAACAGGGATTATGGCACAACTGCTGCACCCAGTAAACTAAGTGACATCACTGGAATCAGGGTCTCTGTCCCTACATCATGCTATTGTCAGATTACATACAGTTATGGCCAAAAGTATTCACACCCCTGCAATTCTGTCAGATAATACTCAGTTTCTTCCTGAAAATGATTGCAAACACAAATTCTTTGGTATTATTATCTTCATTTAATTTGTCTTAAGTGAAAAAACACAAAAGAGAATGAAGCAAAAAGCAAAACATTGATCATTTCACACAAAACTCCAAAAATGGGCCAGACAAAAGTATTGGCACCCTCAGCCTAATACTTGGTTGCACAACCTTTAGCCAAAATAACTGCGACCAACCGCTTCCGGTAACCATCAATGAGTTTCTTACAATGCTCTGCTGGAATTTTACTGAAAAAAGAGGAATGGTGTGCACTCTGGTCGAAAGCTAAGGAGGTGCTGGTAGATCAGACCGTGTGGTCAAGTCAATAGTAGAGGAGAAAATACCGCACACTCAAAATTTGATATGATGCAAAAAGGTAAATGCCAAATTTATTAACACAAAAAATAGGTCAACAATTGCCACTGTATTGGTTTTGTAGTAAGGAAACCCGTAGTAAGGAAACCCGACGTTTCGACCCTCCCGGGTCTTATTCATGGGGTTACTTCACTCTTTTGTTATTCATACATGGGAGTGGCAGTGTTGGTAGGCAAGAAAAAGGTCCTTTAAGGTCTAACCTTGTGAGACTAATAATCACTCCTATACAATAGGCCAGGGAGTCCTGTAAGGGGTAAGCTGCAGCAAGGTAGGGACACCTTAAAATGGGTCCGTGAGCAGCTCCTTTGTCATGTATAGAGGGGTCCTGTGTAGAATGAATAGCAGCCTGTAAGGCTGACCTGCTTTGTGAAGCGTCTGTGGAATAGCGGCGCATCCCGCGCCCAGCTGTGCAGTCCTGGAGAATTCTCCCATTCTCCAGGACTGCACAGCTGGGCGCGGGATGCGCCGCTATTCCACAGACGCTTCACAAAGCAGGTCAGCCTTACAGGCTGCTATTCATTCTACACAGGACCCCTCTATACATGACAAAGGAGCTGCTCACGGACCCATTTTAAGGTGTCCCTACCTTGCTGCAGCTTACCCCTTACAGGACTCCCTGGCCTATTGTATAGGAGTGATTATTAGTCTCACAAGGTTAGACCTTAAAGGACCTTTTTCTTGCCTACCAACACTGCCACTCCCATGTATGAATAACAAAAGAGTGAAGTAACCCCATGAATAAGACCCGGGAGGGTCGAAACGTCGGGTTTCCTTACTACGGGTTTCCTTACTACAAAACCAATACAGTGGCAATTGTTGACCTATTTTTTGTGTTAATAAATTTGGCATTTACCTTTTTGCATCATATCAAATTTTGAGTGTGCGGTATTTTCTCCTCTACTGCTGGAATTTTAGACCATTCTTCTTTGGCAAACTGCTCCTGGTCCTTGATATTTGAAGGGTGCCTTCTCCAAACTGCCATTTTTAGATCTCTCCACAGGTGTTCTATGGGATTCACGTCTGGACTCATTGCTGGCCACCTTAGAAGTCTCCAGTGCTTTATCTCAAACCATTTTCTAGTGCTTTTTGAAGTGTGTTTTGGGTCATTGTCCTGCTGGAAGACCCATGACCTCTGAGGGAGACCCAGCTTTCTCACACTGGGCCCTACATTATGCTGCAAAATTTGTTGGTAGTCTTCAGACTTCATAATGCCATGCACACGGTCAAGCAGTCCAGTGCCAGAGGCAGCAAAGCAACCCCAAAACATCAGGGAACCTCCGCCATGTTTGATTGTAGGGATCGTGTTCTTTTCTTTGAATGCCTCTTTTTTTCTCCTGTAAACTCTATGTTGATGCCTTTGCCCAAAAAGCTCTACTTTTGTCTCATCTGACCAGAGAACATTCTTCCAAAACGTTTTAGGCTTTTTCAGGTAAGTTTTGGCAAACTCCAGCCTGGCTTTTTTATGTCTCGGGGTAAGAAGTGGGATCTTCCTGGGTCTCCTACCATACAGTCCCTTTTCATTCAGACGCCGACGGATAGTACGGATTGACACTGTTGTACCCTCGGACTGCAGGGCAGCTTGAACTTGTTTGGATGTTAGTCGAGGTTCTTTATCCAACATCCGCACAATCTTGCGTTGAAATCTCTTGTCAATTTTTCTTTTCCGTCCACATCTAGGGAGGTTAGCCACAGTGCCATGGGCTTTAAACGTCTTGATGACACTGCGCACGGTAGACACAGGAACATTCAGGTCTTTGGAGATGGACTTGTAGCCTTGAGATTGCTCATGCTTCCTCACAATTTGGTTTCTCAAGTCCTCAGACAGTCTTTTGGTCTTCTTTCTTTTCTCCATGCTCAATGTGGTACACACAAGGACACAGGACAGAGGTTGAGTCAACTTTAATCCATGTCAACTGGCTGCAAGTGTGATTTAGTTATTGCCAACACCTGTTAGGTGCCACAGGTAAGTTACAGGTGCTGTTAATTACACAAATTAGAGAAGCATCACATGATTTTTCGAACAGTGCCAATACTTTTGTCCACCCCCTTTTTTATGTTTGGTGTGGAATTATATCCAATTTGGCTTTAGAACAAATCTTTTTGTGTTTTTTTCATTTAAGACAAATTAAATGAAGATAATACCAGAGAATTTGTGTTTGCAATCATTTTCAGGAAGAAACTGAGTATTATCTGACAGAATTGTAGGGGTGTGAATACTTTTGGCCATGACTGTAGCATAAACCTGCCGATAGATTCCCTTAGGTGAGAAGTGTTTTGTAGTATTGCAATTGATAAGCACTCAGTGATGATGATAGAAGGATGGCAAAATACATCTTAACCCACTGAGTTGCAAAAGGATTCATGCGCCAATATAGAAGGTCAATGCTGGTGCTTTATAAACATAGATTAGCAAGGGGATATTAGCGCTAAATCGGGGGGTTAATGAAGACGGGAGGTTTGTTAATGGGGCTAAAAAGGAGTTACCGGCTTTAGACGATCCTTATTGTTAGAAAGATCCTAGACTTTAGGCTTATCCAAGGGTATGGTGGGCTTAATTTATAAAACGTATGCACATATAAAAATGAAGCTTTACATTGCTCCATAGTTGCCAAATTTTAAGGGACTGTCACAATTTTTTGCATATAATCTTGTCAAATTTGGAGATGTCCTGGACTGAAAACAGGTGGCGTTTGTGTAAAAAAAAATGTCATAGCGTGGGTCCTCCTGTCCCATTTGGGCATTCGCTAGGTAGAGCTGACAGTGGTACTGGAGCATCTGATGTTAGTATGGTACAGAGACATGGTTTGGCTAGTAGAAGAGGGTCTTATACGAGGGTCTTCTTTTATTAACATTCCGTAGTAGGGTAATTGAAAATAGATCATCTATTAAAGACATCCTCTAAGATGCATCAACGTCCTGTTACTCAGTGCCCAGATGGAGAGTTCTGCAGGCTACTTTGTCCAAATAGTTTTTAGGTCAGTCCATATAGACTACCGGGTAAGATCAAAAGAACTAAAGTTACAAAATTTCCAGGGTCCAAACGTTATTATTGCTCAAGCAGAAAAATTAAATTCCCATAAATCACAAGCCGCTTGTTTAATGGAATAATAATGTAGAGTATTCATTAATGAAACATCAGCAGAATTCCTGCCCCCAAAAAGTAAATCCTAACAAATGATACCAAACCTATAGAAATCTGCCATACCCATTGTCAGGAATAATCAGCTTGTCGTAAAGATTTTCTGATGTTTTCCCAGAAGTGAGGACTGAACAGAAGACTGCAACATGGAGCATGCTCCACAAGTTCTTGGAAAAGCGCCAAGTGCCAAAACATTGAAACACACACTTTGGCAAGGAATAACAGAGAGTGGAAAAACTTAATCCGGCTCGGAGATGCCCGGTCAGTGACTAATGAAGGGTATTAATTGTCTGATGTTAATGGACGGCTTTTTTCCAACCGTCTGAGAATATGCGGAGAATTCTACACTGCGTCGTACATCACACTACTCTACAATTTGTCGTTTAGATAAATAGAAGAATGTAGAATTTTTGTATATTTTCTATGTACAAAGTGTGATCGATGTCATCCATCATGGTATAGGAGGGTGGAGGATTATGGCGACCTTTCTTTAGGCTCTATAAATGGATCCACGTGTATTTTTGTGGTCCAGTTATCGGTGCAATTTAAGTAGGAATTAATTGGGTATATAAGCTTTTTTATGGGCATTGTAGGTTGAAAACTTTTCAAAAATAACATCTCTGAGAAGAGCACCGATTCCACATCATATACGTACTGGCCATCTTCTTAAATCCCTCTAGGAGACCACTTTTGGGTGATTTTTTCTCAAACAGGTTTCACTGTAGATGGAAAGTATTTTTAGTGCACTGTATGGTAGTATTATGTAAGCACTCGGTGGCAGTATTATTTATGCATTGGATGCACTATTATCCCAGCACTATATATGCTCCTACATCCAGTAGCATATATGGTCATGGCCGAAAGTATTAGCCGTCTTGAAATTGTTCCAGAAAATGAAGCATTTCTTCCGAAAAATTATTGCAATTACACATCTTTATTTCCTTTGTGTGTATTGGAAGTGGAATAACACAAAAAAATTAAAAAGAAGGCAAATTGGACATAATTTCACACACACACATACAGAAAAAAATGGGCTTGACTAAATTATTGGCACCCTCAATTTAATATTTGATTGCACACGCTTTGGAATACATAACTGCAATCAATCACTTCCTATAACCATCTTCAAGCTTCTTACAAGTCTTAACTGGAATTTTGGAGCACTCTTCTTTTGCAAACTGTTCCAGGTCTCTCATATGTGAAGGCGCCTTTTCCCAACAACAATTTTAGGATCTCTCCACAGGTGTTCAATGGGATTTAGATCCGACTCATTGCTGCACACTTCAGAACTCTCCAGTCCTTTATTTCCAACCATTTCTGGGTGCTTCTTAAACTATGTTTGGGGCCATGGTCCTGCTGGAAGACCCATGGCCTAGGACACAAACCCAGGTTTCTGACACTGGGCACTACATTGCAACCCCAAATCCTTTGGTAATCTTCCGATTTCATGATGCCTTGCACAAAGTCAAGGTACTCTATTGCCAGATGCAGCAAAGCAACCCCAAAACATCTCTGAAACACCACCATATTTGACTGTAGGTACTGTGTTTTTTTTCTTTGTGAGCCTCATAACATTTTCAGTAAACAGTAGAATGATGTGCTTTACCAAAAAGCTCCATCTTGTCTATAAGACACTTTACCAGAATGATTTTGTTGTACTCACGTACGTTTTGGCAATGAGCAGTCTACCTTTTTATGTCTCTGTGTTAGCAGTGGGGTCCTCCTGGGTCTCCTGGCATAGCGTGTAATATTCAAATATTGACGGATAGCTCGTGCCTAAATGGATGCACTCTGAGCCTGCAGGACAACTTTAATTCCTTCGGAACTTTATTGAGGCTGCTTATCCACCATTTGGACTATCCTGCGCTGCAATTTTTCATCAATTTTTCTCTGCCATCCACAACCAGGGAGATTAGCTACAGTGCCATGGGTTGTAAACTTCTTGATTGTTTAGTGCACCATGGACAAAGGAACATCATGATATCTGGAGATGGACTTGTAACCTTGAGATTGTTGATACTGTTCAACAATTTTGGTTCTCCAGTCCTCAGACAGTTCTCTTCTCCTCTTTCTGTTCTCCATGCTTAGTGTGGCACACACAGACACACAATGCAAAGATTGAGCCAACTTTTTCCCTTTGTATCTGGATTCAGGTGTGATTTTCATATTGTCCACATCTGTTACTTGCCAAAGGCAAGCTTGATCGAGCATCACATGCTAGAAACAAAGTTGTTTACCCACAATTTTGGAAAGGTGCCAACAATTTTGTCCAGTGCATTTTGTTGTTTTTTGTCAAATTATGTTGAAATTGCCCTTCTTCTTTGTTTGTTTTTTTGTTGTTGTTGCAATACACACAAAAGGAAATAAACATGTGAATAACAAAACATGTAATTGCAATAATTTTCTGGGAGAAATACTTCATTTTCTGGAACAAGTTCAATGATGCCAACACTTTCGACCATGACTGTAGCAGTTCATGGTCATAAAATGTCAAGGTGGACATCAGGGTGTCTGAATTATAAGCTCGACTGTATCTGCAACTTTCATAGTCGTGAATGAAGATACACTTTGCACAGCCACCTCTTCAGAAAAACCTGCCATGATGCCAGTCGAAACAGTGAATTTGGAACCCTTTCTCTTTTTAAGAGCCAAAGATCATGTCCTCTAATCAAGTGAACAGTGCCACACAAAAAACTACACAAAGATGAGGTCTATTGCTGATCACTTGAAAAAGATAAGGGCTCTCCCAAAAAAATGCCCCTGTCCCACTGTACCAGAAGGCCACAATGATTGTCAGGCATGAGTGGCTTCTTATCGCTAAATCTTGGGGAGAGTTGTCATGCTCCCATCTTCCGTCCCAAAGGAACTTTGAGCTCAGTCTCTCCAAGGGATGTGCATTCTTAACCCCTTAACGACCGCCGATACGCCTTTTAACGGCGGCAGTTAAGGGTACTTAAACCACAGCGCCGTTAATTAACGGCGCCGTGGAAAAAGTGAATAGCGTCCCCCCAGAGTCGGATTTTCTCTGGGGTCTCGGTTGCCGGGGGTAGCCAAGACCCCAGAGAACATAATTCGGGGGTCCTTTACCGACCCCCGAGTTGCGATCGCCGGTAATTAACCGTTTACTGGCGGTCGCAGCAAAAAAACAAAAACGCGATTTGCCATTTAATTTCTCTGTCCTCCGATGTGATCGCACATCGGAGGACAGAGAAATGGGGTCCCCGATCGCCCCCCGATACTTACCTATCTCCCCCGGTGCTCCTCGTGGCTCCCGATGGGCGCCGCCATCTTTTTCTGGGAAAAAAATGGCGGGCGCATGCGCAGTGCGCCCGCCGCCCGGCAGATCTTTGGGGTATCGGCTGCCGGAGGTAGCCAAGACCCCAAAGAACATGATCGGGGTCGGTTTTTACCGACCCCTGTTTTGCGATCGCCGGTAATTAACTGTTTACTGGCGACCGCAAAAAAAAAAGCGATGTCATTCTCTGTCCTCTGATGTGATCATATATCAGAGGACAGAGAAATAGGGGGATCGGGGACCCTGTTATACTTACCGGTGTCCCTGGGTCCTCCTGCTTCTTCTGCTGGTCGCCGGTTTCTTGCTCCGGTAAGAAAATGGCGGGCGCATGCGCAGGAAAATTATTGGTCTTGTTTTATTTTGGTCACTGTGAGATCCTATCACAGTGATCAAAATAAAAAAAATAGTAAATAACCCCCCCTTTATCACCCCCTTAGTAAGGAAAAAATAATAAAATAAAAAAAAATGTATGTATTTCTATTTTCCAATTAGGGTTAGGGGTAGGGTCAGGGGTAGGGTTAGGGGAAGGGTTAGGATATGTGAACACGTAGAATGGTTATCTGCGGATTTTTCCGCAGCGGATTTGATAAATCCGCAGGGCCAAAACGCTGCGTTTTTCCTGCGGATTTATCGCGGATGTACCGTGGTTTTTGTGCGGATTCCCCTGCGGTTTTACACCTGCGGCTTTCTATTATGGAGCAGGTGTAAACTCGCTGCGGAATCCGCAGAAAGAAGAAAGGGCATAGCGTTTTATGTTTCCCATAGGTTTACATTGTACTGTAAACTCATGGGAAACTGCGGAAACGCTGCGGATCCGCAGCAAAATCTGCAACGTGTGCACATAGCCTTAGGGTTAGGGCTTGGGTTAGGGTTCGAGCTAGGATTAGGGTTAGAGCTAGGGTTAGGGTTGGGCTAAAGTTAGGGTGAGGGTTGGGGCTAGGTTTAGGGCTAAAGTTAGGGTTAGAGTTGGGATTAGGGTTTGGATTAGGGTTGGCATTAGGGTTACATTTGGGATTAGGGTTAAGGTTAGGGTTGGGATTAGGGTTAGGGGTGTATTGGGATTAGGGTTAGGTTTTGAGGTTAGGGTTGAGATTAGGATTAGGGGTGTGTTGGGTTTAGGGTTTTGATTAGGGTTATGGTTAGCTTTAGGGTTAGGGGTGTTTTGGGGGTTAGGGTTGTGATTAGGATTATGGATCGGGTTGGGATTAGGGATAGGGGTGTGTTGGGGTTAGGGTTGGAGTTAGAATTGGGGGGTTTCCACTGTTTAGGTACATCAGGGGGTCTCTAAACGCCACAGCCAATTTTGCGCTCAAAAAGTCAAATGGTGCTGCCTCCCTTCTGAGCTCTGCCGTGCGCCCAAACAGTGGTTTACCCCCACATATGGGGCATCAGCGTACTCGGAATGAATTGGACAACGACTTTTGGGGTCCAATTTCTCCTGTTACCCTTGTGAAAATAAAAACTTGGGGGCTAAAAAATATTTTTTTGTGGAAAAAAAAATATTTTTTTATTTTCATGACTCTGCATTATAAACCTCTGTGAAGCACTTGGGCATTCAAAGTTCTCACCACACATCTAAATAAGTTCCTTGGGGGGACTAGTTTCCAAAATGGGGTCACTTGTGGGGGGTTTCTACTGTTTAGGTACATCAGGGGCTCTGCAAATGCAACATAACGCCCGCAGACCATTCTATCAAAGTCTGCATTCCAAAACGGCACTCCTTCCCTTCCGAGCTCAGCCATGCGCCCAAACAGTGGTCCTCCCCACACATGGGGTACCAGTGTACTCAGGACAAATTGGACAACAACTTTTGGGGTCCAATTTCTCTTGTTACCCTTGTGAAAATAAAAATTTGGGGGCTAAAAAAATCTTTTTTGTGGAAATTTTGTATTTTTTTATTTTCAACAACTGTGCATTATAAACTTCTATGAAGCACTTGGGCATTCAAAGTTCTCACAACACATCTAGATAAGTTCCTTGGGGGGTCTAGTTTCCAAAATGGGGTCATTTGTGGGGGGTTTTTACTGTTTAGGTACATCGGGGGCTCTGCAAACACAACATAACGCCTGCAGACCATTCTATCAAAGTCTGCATTCCAAAACGGCGCTCCTTCCCTTCCGAGCTCTGCCATGCGCCCAAACAGTGGTTTACCCCCACATATGGGGTATCAGCCTACTCAGCATAAATTGCACAATAAATTTTGGGGGTCCAATTTCTTCTGTTACCCTTGTAAAAGTAAAAATTTGGGGGTGAAAGGATCATTTTTGTGGAAAAAATATGATTTTTTTTATTTTCATGGCTCTACATTATAAACTTCTGTGAAGCAGTTGGGGGTTCATAGTGCTCACCACACATATAGATAAGCTCTTTGGGGGTCTAGTTTCCAAAATGGGGTCACTTGTGGGGGGTTTCTACTGTTTAGGTACATCAGGAGCTCTGCAAATGCAACATGACGCCCGCAGACCATCCCATCAAAGTCTGCATTCCAAGCGGCGCTCCTTCCCTTCCGAGCCCTGATGGGTGCCCAAACAGTGCCCCCTCCCCCCACATATGGGGTATCAGCGTACTCAGGACAAACTGGTCAACAGATTTTGGGGTCCAATGTCTCCTGTTACCCTTGAGAAAATAAAAAATTGCAGGCTATAAAAATCATTTTTGAGGAAAAAAAAAAGGATTTTTTATTTTCACGGCTCTACGTTATAAATTTCTGTGAAGCACTTGGGGGTTTAAAATGCTCACCACACATCTAGATAAGTTTCTTAAGGGGTCTAGTTTCCAAAATGGGGTCACTTGTGGGGGGTTTCTACTGTTTAGGCACATCAGGGGCTCTCCAAACGCGACATGGTGTCCGATCTCAATTCCAGCCAATTCTACATTGAAAAAGTAAAACGGCACTCCTTCTCTTCCAAGCTCAGCAGTGCGCCCAAACAGTGGTTTACCCCCACATATGGGGAATCGACGTACTCAGGAGAAATTGCACAACAAAATTTATGGTTAAATTTCTGTTTTTACACTTGTGAAAATAAAAAAAAATGGTTCTGATGTAAAATGTTTGCAAAAAAAAGTTAAATGTTCATTTTTTCCTTCCACATTGTTTCAGTTCCTGTGAAGCACGTAAAGGGTTAATAAACTTCTTGAATGTGGTTTTGAGCACCTTGAGGGGTGCAGTTTTTAGAATGGTGTCACACTTGGTTATTTTCTATCATATAGACCCCTCAAAATGACTTCAAATGTGATGTGGTCCCTAAAAAAAAATAGTGTTGTAAAAATTAGAAATTGCTGGTCAACTTTTAACCCTTATAACTCCCTAACAAAAAAAAAATTTTGTTTCCAAAATTGTGCTGATGTAAAGTAGACATGTGGGAAATGTTATTTATTAACTATTTTATGTGACATATCTCTCTGGTTTAAGGGCATACAAATACAAAGTTTGAAAATTGCAAAATTGTAAAAATTTTCTCCATATTTCCATTTTTTTCATAAATAATCGCAAGTAATATCGAAGAAATGTTACCACTACCATGAAGTACAATATGTCACAAAAAAAAAAGTATCTCAGAATCAGTGGGATCCGTTAAAGCGTTCCAGAGTTATAACCTCATAAAGTGACAGTGGTCAGAATTGTAAAAATTGGCTCGGTCATTAAGTACCAAATTGGCTCTGTCACTAAGGGGTTAAGATCCGTTTGGACACTCATCTATTAGTCATTTATGGCAATCCCCAGAAATTTCTGTGATGAGAAAACCCCTATAAGTCACCATGGCTCATGGGAACCTCTGAGTCATAGGCCTCAATTGTTCATTGTTTTTGCGCCTTTCTTCCGAAGTAAACAGTTTCCATAATGATTTATTTATACCTTTAAATTTACACCTTTTACTAAGTCAATTTTACTTGGGTTTGTTTTTTTCTTTGTGTTTATTTTTTTTCGACAATGTGGCTATGGTTTTTCTTTACAGACATTTAAGCCTCTTTCATCATTTGCAACTTGAAATATTACAAAAATTTTGCACAATTATATTCCGGTACCCTACTGGAGGACAAAAACCTATCATAATTTAATTTGGCACCATTGAAGACTAACGTGGCAAACTTTAAAGGTTCATGTGACTTTTTGCTCTAAAAACAGGTAAGATTTTACGCATCAACCCATGTGCGCCATTTTGAAGAGTAAGATGCGAAACAAATGTCATAAGCCAAAAAGGAAAAGACACTTGGAAAAAACCTGCAAATGATGAGTAGGGACAATAATACTTGAAATGTTAAGGTGGCCACACAATAACCGGATGACAGTCGCACGATTGGGAAGGAAGTCACACTCTTTTTTGACCATGAAAGGTCATAGAGTCAGGAGAGATCAGATTCATCAGACAGGTTTATGAAGAAGCCCTTGGATGAAATACTAACACGACTAGCAGGAAACCTATGAAATCCTTCCTGGTGTACAGTCATTCACTTTTCCAGTTTTTGCAACAACATTGTGTCATTATAAACAGCCAAAAGGCATCCTGAGCCCGGGCCTCAATTTGTTAATTCCCTTCAAGTGCCGGCTGCCAAGAAATCGTGCAAAGTGCTCTGTGATTTACATTTTCTCCAAGCGTTGCTTCCACATTAAGGTAAAATATAAACAGTTCCTTATTAGTCCTTTCCATCTGGGGACTCTTCCATGTGGACGTCCTCAGTTCAGAGGACCGGGACAGCCTCAGGGGGGTCTTCTACTTCAGAGCTAAAATACTGGGCAGGCCTCAGTCATTGGGGGCCATGTGCAAATGAAATCAACACTCCCGATGGATTGTATAACAGAGGAGCCTATGGAAAATACCCATCAAGGTCAGTGTAAACCAAACAGGACACCTGGGCTTTATCCGAACAATATTGCTTCCATATTTCAATTGGAAACACCGGATCGTAGCATGGAAACATCAGGTGATGTCATAGTCTCGTTGGGAATAAAGGGTCGTCTAACGTAAATGTTCTTCTTCATTTACCTCCAGAAACATTACAGGTACCAGAGGCAATGAGGCCTGATGACAGCATGCTAACATAGACCAGATTTACACTGGATGTACTAAACTACAAATGGGGTCTGCAGAACTTAGGAAACAGAATCCTTCCTTCTCCATACATAAATGCCTCCTCCATATTAGAAAGAGAAAAGATTTGGCGGCCACTTCTGCTGGACATATCTGTGCTCACATCACTGCAAAATTCCTTCTTTGTAATAATTATCCCTAAGGTACGTCCACAACGAACTTATCCAGATTGGCAAAATCCATATAAAACTGTGCAGATTTTGTTGTGAAACGCCAAAACTGGATACAGGATAAATTTGTTGTAGAAATCAAATTCGTAGGGTCAGTCAGTTTACGCTGCTGATTTTTCTCCATCGCATGTATATGAGATTATGCTGGTAGCGTCATATGAAGTGGATTTTCCACCCACGAAAATTTGGATGCAAAGTCTGCTGGGTATCTGATCTATGTTGTCATAGAGAAAAATCTAAATCCATAAATACAGACTTGTGGTATTTTCCTGAAGAAGGAGTCATATGCACTCCGAAATGCGTAGAATAAACCACTGTTCAATTGTACATTTTGTCTGTTTTGGATGAGCTGGCAGCGCGGATCATAACCCACAAATCCCCTTATTCAGCGATTTAGCTATGGTTGTATGTCGACCAGTGGATCTGCGGCAGCCGGCACTATATGATTGTGAATATTTTACATCAGGTGAGTAGTTACATTATTGGCGAATCTTTTCTTAAACTGTGAGATAAGACACAATCTAAGCTTTTTCTTTTTCCTACAAGGTATATTACTAAAAATTCATAAATACATCTCCAGATAAGGGATATATCACCCTCACATTGAACCTATGAGATTAATTATAACTGGGGAAGCGGGAAACTAATTATAACTGGGGAAATGAGACAATGTTGACACTTCAACCTCCATTGAAGTAGGGACCCTCTTGCAGTGACCTCGTAATTGCAAAAGGAGATCTGCTCTGAGAACCAGACACCAAGACTGGGATTCGTTTATTTAGAGGCAGAGAAGTACACTTCTGAGGCAATAGCCTCCTCTATTCAAAGGGCTTGTCTGAGTCACTTTGGAGCCAGTGGTCAGTGATGAATATTGGGGTTTGCATCAATCCAATATTTATGAGAGATATATTTTCAGCGTTGTAGCTAAAGGACAAACATAACGCATTCACTCACCAATGGATGCAGCTATCCATACCATGTTTCATAGAATCATAGAATGGTAGAGTTGGAAGGGACCTCCTGGGTCATCTGGTCCCACCCCCTGCTCAAAGCAGGATTCACTACATCATCCCAGACAGATGTCTGTCCAGCCTCTGTTTGAAGACTTCCATTGAAGGAGAACTCACCCTAACTATCAAAAAGTTTTTCTAACATCTAATCTGTGTCTCCTCCCATTCAGTTTCATCCCATTGCTTCTAGTCTTTCCTTGTGCAAATGAGAATAAAGATGATCCTTCTACAATGTGACAGCCCTTGAGATATTTGTAGACAGCTATTAAGTCTCCTCTCTGTCTTCTTTTTTGCAAGCTAAACATTCCTAAATCCTGTAAACGTTCCTCATAGGACATGATTTTCAGACCAGTCACCATTCTGGTCGCTCTTTTTTCAACTTGCTCCAGTTTGTTGATGTCTCTTTTAAAATGTGGTACCCAAAACTGGACACAGTATTCCAGATGAGGTCTGACCAAAGAGGAGTAGAGGGCAATAATGACTTCACGTGATCTAAACCGTATGCTTCCGTTAATACATCCCAGAATTGTATTTGCCCTTTTTGCTGCTGCATCACACTGTCGACTCATGTTCAGTTTGTGATCTATTAGTATACCCAAGTCTTTTTCACATGTGCTGTTGCTTAGCCCTATTCCTCCCATTTTGTATATGCTTTTTTCATTTTTATTGCCCACATGTAGTACTTTGCATTTTTCCCTGTTAAAAATCATTCTGTTAGTTGCTGCCCAGTGCTCCAGTTTCAGCTCTATAAAAGGTAAAATCGCAATAGGAAACATAGCATCAATATCTAGCATCTGGGAAGATATTGTGAGAGTTGTGGATCTAAGACTTGGCATATCCCACAACCAGCCCTCATATGAGCTCTCCAAGGGGGGTATGTGGGGCGTAACCTTCATCTAATAAAAAAAACACAGTTTGCGGTTCTGTCATTATTCATTCTGGAAGATGGAGCTCTTCCCTCCATAAAGGTAAGAGCCATTACTGCAATGTCAAGTTTAGTACTCCTCTTTTGTTGTTCCTTTCTATTTCATGTAATTATATCATATTGTTTAGTTTTCATTTTGTAACATTCTTTGTATATTTTTTTATAAACACTATCTACCTTTCTGGATTAAATATATAAAATATAATAGTTCTGTTCCTCTTACTCTGTAAAGCGCACTCATGAAGCCATACGCTGCTGGAGCTGTGGAGTTGGCAGTGTCCGCACCGGGTTACTCTAATGTATATATATAGGTTAAAAAATTGGAACAGCACCAAACACAGTACCTTAAAGTGCACGCATCCCCAGCCAGCAATCTCAGAAGGCTCCTTGTAATAGTAGAAAAAAAAGGGGGAAACAGCACAGCAGACTTCCAGAAAAAAAAGGTGATGTTTATTTGCCCAAACGGCGTTGGCGACGTTTCGAATACAATCCTTGCTTGAGAAAGGATTGTATCTGAAACGTCGCCACGCCATTTGGGCAAATAAACATCACCTTTTTTTTTTTCTGGAAGTCTGCTGTGCTGTTTCCCCCTTTTTTCTACTATATATATATATATATATATATATATATATATATATATATATATATATACACACACACCGGTATATTAATATATATATTTATTTATTTTCCCCCATGAGCTGTAAATCGGAGGTCTTGAATTCCCCAATAACTGGCATTGTAATGGAAGAAGCCACAGCCTCGTCCATCACTCATCAGGCAATTGTATAGTTGTCCTGATGATTGGAGGCAGTGGAGTTGCGTTTCCCTGACTGGAGTTGCGTTTCCCTGACAAACTGGTGGCACCGGTGGGATCTGCTTGATTCCCCCTGCTGTTATCCTGGACACATGTGGACATACTTTTTAAGATGCAGACTTTCAGACCACTTTGTAATAAAACAAACGAAAAAACAAAAATAAATGAAGACTACCGCAGAGAGGGTCTCTGTGTGCCCAGGGGTATCAACTGTTCTTGGTAAGTGCAGGGTATGTGGGTGTAGGCATTAGCAGGAACAAAACAGTTTCCAATAGTGAATATCTCCCCTGAAAACAGAAGAACAGGGGCTGAAATTTCATCTGCCCAATCGTTTTCTCCTATGACAGCATCTGAAGAACTGGGAGGACCAGACACACATCGGATAGTAGGATGGTCTCGCTGAAAAGAATAGGTTTGGCTGACTCATCTAATGTGTATGAATTCTTAAAGGGAATCTGTCTGCAAGATCCACACCCCATACTGCTTTTATGGACATGCAGATCTTTAAAATCTAAATTTATAGACAACTTTATGTCTTCTATCTGTTGCTGCATCCCCAAGTAATTAGCGTTTTTAATCATATGCAAACAAGGTGTTAAGCGCTCTGGGTGTGACAGAGCACCTAACAAGTCTCTGCTTTCTGAGACTGTTTCCCTGCCCAGCTTGGCTCATTGACTGTGCGATGTCAGCCACCAGGAAGCATGGCAAGGTACTGGAAGAGCTCTGTCACACCCATAGCACTTAATGTCTCATTTGCATATGGATAAAAATGCTAATTTATTAAGAATGCAGCAATAGATATAAATGTAGATATATGCGTTTTTTTTTGGGGGGGGTGATCTTCGTAATGGGATTCCATTTCAAAAAGTAAACAAAAAATTACAATTTGAGAGTCCTCAGTAGTTGATACATTTTAAATGCTAAGTGAAAAGATGGTAACACATAGCAAGCTTGGGAGACTCATCCAAGTAGGCTGGAAAGTTTGCTTATTTGTTACCATCTTTTCAGTTAACCATTAAAGCGTATCTGTCACCCCATTTTAGGCCTATAAGCTAAGCCCACCGCCATCAGGGGCTTATCTACAGCATTCTGTAACACTGTAGATAAGCCCCAGATGTAACCTGAAAGATAAGAAAAACAAGTTAGATTATACTCACCCAGGGGCGGTCCCGGTGCGGTCCGATCGGTGTCGCGGTCCGGCGCCTCCCATCTTCATACGATGACGTCCTCTTCTTTGCTTCCTGCTGCGGCTCCTGCACAGGCGTACTTTATCTGCCCTGCTGAGGGCAGAGCAAAGTACTGCAGTGCGCAGGCGCTGGGCCTCTCTGACCTTTCCCGGCACGTGCGCACTGCAGTATTTTGCTCTGCCCTCAACTGCTGCGCAGAAGAGGACGTCATCATATGAAGATGGGAGGCCCCGGACCGCGACGCCCATCGGACCGGACCGCACCGGGACCGCCCCCGAATGAGTATTATCTAACTTCTTTTTTTAATCTTTCAGGTTACATCGGGGGCTTATCTACAGCATTATAGAATGCTGTAGATAAGCCCCTGATGGCGGTGGCCTTAGCTTATAGGCCTAACATGGGGTGACAGATTCCCTTTAAGGGTATGTGCCCACGATCAGGAACTGCTGCAGGTTTGACGCTGTGTATCTATGCACCTTCCAACCCGCAGCGGCCAGATGTTATAGCAGAGTGGATGGGATTTCTAGACATCCCATGTCTACTATGCGTGCATAGTCGCCTGTGGATCACCTGCGGAGACGGACATGTGGCGCATCTATCGAGATTGCAAAATGTCAATTCTTCTTGCGTAGACAAGTCTCTGCAAGAGAAGTGTCACCCATAGAATGTGTTTGATGCAGTAAATTTGCACGGTCCAGTGAACACATGCGGACTAACCTGCGTTCAATAGACGGCAGCACTGTGGACGCAGCAAACATGCACTGTAGCTAAAGCGCTGCAATTTCCAGATTGTGGGCACCTGGTCTAAAAGTTACCAAGCACTGAGGACTCTCAAATTGTAATATTTTTCTATCTACTGGTTAATTCGGTACAAAGATATATTTTTTCTGTTTTAAACAGTAAATAAGGAAAAAGTAGGACATGAAGATGATAAGAATGAATTCCTGTAACTTTGTCAACTGTGGATTCAGGGCACATTAAAAAAGAAGAAAATACTTTTACGATCCTACATGCACATAATAACAGGCCGCTGACAGACTTATATTTAAAGCTTCTTGCCAAGAAGAGAAAATCCAACATTAGGTATAAATACAAGGGAAACGACTGTTACAAGAAACCCGCCAGCCCGTGGTCCTTCTATAGACAAAGAATGGATATGAATAGCAGTCTCCATATAACAATCCACTTATTACAGTCCCAGTATAAATGTTCCAGCATAACAGACCCCATATAACAATTCCAGTATAACAGACCCCGTATAACAATTCCAGTATAACAGACCCCGTATAACAATTCCAGTATAACAGACCCCGTATAACAATTCCAGTAAAACAGACCCCGTATAACAATTCCAGTAAAACAGACCCCGTATAACAATTCCAGTATAACAGACCCCGTATAACAATTCCAGTAAAACAGACCCCGTATAACAATTCCAGTAAAACAGACCCCGTATAACAGACACCGTATAACAGACCCCATATAACAATTCCAGTAAAACAGACCCCGTATAACAGACACCATATAGCAGACCCCATATAACAATTCCAGTATAACAGACCCCGTATAGCAATTCCAGTATAACAGACCCCATATAACAATTCCAGTAAAACAGACCCCGTATAACAATTCCAGTATAACAGACCCCGTATAACAATTCCAGTAAAACAGACCCCGTATAACAATTCCAGTATAACAGACCCCGTATAACAATTCCAGTATAACAGACCCCGTATAACAATTCCAGTAAAACAGACCCCGTATAACAATTCCAGTATAACAGACCCCGTATAACAATTCCAGTATAACAGACCCCGTATAACAATTCCAGTAAAACAGACCTCGTATAACAATTCCAGTATAACAGACCCCGTATAACAATTCCAGTATAACAGACCCCGTATAACAGACACCGTATAACAGACCACATATAACAATTCCAGTATAACAGACCCCATATAACAATTCCAGTATAACAGACCCCGTGTAACAATTCCAGTATAACAGACCCCGTATAACAATTCCAGTATAAGAGACCCCGTATAACAATTCCAGTATAGCAGTCCCCATATAGCAGACACCGTATAACAGACACCGTATAACAGTCCTCATATAACAGACTCTGTATAAAAGTCCCCGTATAGCAGACTCCGTATAACAGTCCCCGTATAGAAGACTCCGTATATGTCCCCGTATAGCAGTCCTCGTATAGCAGTCCCCATATAGCAAACCCCGCATAGCCGATCCCGTATAACAAACCCTGTATAACAGTCCCCATAAAACAGCCGCTGAATAACAGAAATTGTATAGCAGGCTCCATCACTGATCATATGATAGTCACTGTATAATAGTCCTTGTACAACTTTCTGTAAAATTCACCATATAGCAGTCCCTGTATGACAGTCCTCATGGCAGTCCCCATTATAGTAGCCCTGTATAAGTCACCATATATTCCTGTATAACGGTCCTCATATATCTGTCCCCACATAAAAGTCACTGTATAACAGTTACTGAATAGCAGTATCATATAGCAGTCCCCACACAAGTCACCATATAATAGTCCTATATAATGGTCCCATATAACAGTAACCATATAACAGCCCTGTACAGTCCATACAGACTTGTAGAACAACCAAAAGTCTTTTTACAGGGATCTTCTTAAGATCTCCGTGACCTAAATCTGACAAGGGCAACATAGGTGCCAAAAAAAGGCTTCACAGCTGGGGAGCGGGGGATGACAGCTGGCATGGAGGATCTGGTAGTCCGGACTTCTGAGAAAATTTTATCCAAAACCAGAATTAACTACTAAAATCCTGCAGCGGCCTTCATCATAAAGACTTACTGCAATAATCTTACATAGAAATGTCCCAAGACTACGACCAGACGGCCACCTGTGGTCCCCAGAGTTTGTTAGAAACCATATATTTATTTATTTATTTTAATTCTGAGAACAGCTAAATAAACCAAAAAAATCCTCTAAACTCTGACTGCGGAGAAATGAAGTTGTCAATCGCACGTAATTAGGATCCGTAGACACCAGACGGAAATGCTCGGGATTTTATGCACAGATCTCACAAGTCTGCTTCAGTAAGTACGGTACTTGTATTCCCCCTGAAATAATTCCAGTGGTCATCTTTTTGCAGAACTCCAGCTATCCCTTTGTTATTCCTCCTGGAAATGTGCTTTACCATGCTTCTTGTCAGCAGCATTTGTGCCTCTTCATGGTCAAGACTCAAGAGTGATTAACCATCATCAGAATATAGGGACAGGAGCTGACCAGAGAACACAAAATAAAGGTTATCCCACTACCATAGATTCCCAGTCCAGAGGATAGATGATGCATATATGATCCTTGGAGCTACAACCCTTGGGATCCTATACGGATCAGAAGAACGAGGGTCCCCTGTGTAAATGGAGCCGTGATCATTCATTGCTGATGCTCTGCTAATCCTACAGAAGTGCTTGGAGTGATGGTCACTATAAAACCATTTATACAGGACATTGCTACCCCGTTATTATCATTGGGACTCCCACTAATCGCACAATTACCACCCATCCTGTGGACAGGTGATAAGTGATGCTGGTGGGATAAGACAGTGGGCAGTTTTGTCCAAAGTTACGTCTAATGCAGGTCCTAAAGGGTGGAGCATGACACAGGCTTTCTCATGCCTCATTCCTATTGACCTGCAGTGCCACTTTTGTGTAGGTCAATCCTTTTATAAAAAAAACAACTTACCGTATGTTCAATAAAAATAAGGCTATGCAGACGTGCAGTATTTGGTCAGTATTTGTAAGCCAAAACCAGGAGTTGGTGAAAATTTCAGAAGAGGGGACATGTTTCTAATATACTTTCCCTCTGATTGTCCCACTCCTGGTTTTGGCTTACAAATACTTATGATGTAAAATACTGACCAAATACTGAACATGTGAATATGGCCTAATTTGTTTTTTTTACCTGGTGTAAATGCCGCTGTTCTCCTGAATCCGGCTATGTTTTTCTTTCGTTCCTGTTCTTCTCCGTTCCTGAGATATGGCCCATTCTTCCCTAGCCTTGTTAGACAACTGGGTGTAGTGTTAAAAATGACCACGCCAAGTTGGATAAATTGGCTAGATGTACACACAGGGAAGAAAGGGCCATATCTCAGGAACAGAGAGGCGCAAGAACAAAAGAAAAACAGCGCTGGATTCGGGAGAACAGCAGCATTTACAGCAGGTTAAACAATTTATATTTTCATGACAAATGACAGGTCCCCTTTAATCATGGCGGGGCCATATACTTGCCAATTTTTAATGCAGCACACAATGCTTTGGAGTCAGGTTGTATGACATGATTACTAAAAAGAAATTATACTGTCGGTGAAAGGGCTCCAAATGCAAAACAGAAAAAAAATCCATAAAAATTATTAGAAATCAATGGGTCACGCTAGAAACCAGAAAAAAATGTTGTAGATATTTAGTCACACGCCTACACGCTCATTCATGAAAATATGCTGCAACAAGAACGTAGCTAGGGAATGGTGTCACATTTTACACAGAGATGGTGGAAGGGAGGAATAGACTAATGGTAAACATGCTGGTCTTTGAAGTGGGATGCTCGCAGTTTGAACCCTGGTGTCATCTCTGTGCCACTCCAGCCCCTGGTGTAGCATCCACTACCAAACATTGGGTAGTAAGCGGAGATTTGTTATGTCTGTCAATTCCACCATTTATAGCACAGGGCCATGACCAGAAGTGTGTGAGGACACCGCTGGATGGGGCGAAAGGTAAATACCCCGCTGCGCTCACACAAAGCCTGCTACACATAGCTTAGGAGTAGTATTTCATTTCAGTGCAAACAATTAGCCCATCGGATTAAGAAGATCTCTGCACTGACACTCTCTGCAATGGTTCAGTAGAATTCATGGGGATTTTATGAGATTTTATTGATCTGCAAACATTGGCTTTGATTTATAGGCCTCAGCTCCACTTATCGCCATCTATTGGTGACATTATCTCGTCATCACACATCTTATGTCAGTTTAGCTTTAAAACACTGCAGCCAAGCTTCAAGAACACTTTAAACAGCCTGTTACTTTCCGTAAATACCTTTTTTTGCCTGGACAACCATTGTATGTAGTTCACTGATTTACAGCAATTACCTTCCTCCTGGAGACGGTAAAGCTTTGTAAATAGATTATAGGTAAGGCTTTCTGATAACCTGAAATATATCTATTTTTCCTGCTTTAAATTGCATTTCTAAATTGTTTGCAGTGTGTAAGCAGGAGCCCAGCACATACTCGCCAGTAACTCAGTAAATGGGGAGCCCCAGTGTCTCCTGCGTGATGCACGTGCGCCAGCCCCAGTGTCTCCTACGTGATATACGTGCGCCAGCCCCAGTGTCTCCTGCGTGATGCACGTGCGCCAGCCCCAGTGTCTCCTACGTGATATACGTGCGCCAGCCCCAGTGTCTCCTACGTGATGCACGTGCGCCAGCCCGTGTGTTCTACATGATGCACGTGCGCCAGCCCGTGTCTTCTACGTGATGCACGTGCGCCAGCCTCAATGTCTCCTATGTGACGTACATGCACCAGGCCCAGTGTCTCCTATATGAGGTACATGCACCAGGCCCAGTGTCTCCTACGTGAAGTGCATGCACCAGACCCAGTGTATCCAATGTGATATATATTGTGAGGCAGTGACCTCTGTTACAGCTAGGCGGCGCTGTTTGTGCTCTCCAGAATGCGCACGGAGGTGTAGTGAGGCCATGAGGGCGTACTGCAGACACAGGTGTAGCTGTAATTAGAATGGTGAAGCAGTGACTGATTAAAAGCCCTGTAGTAGGGGGGGAGGTGTGTCAGTGTTGGTTTGGAAGCAGACAGAGCAGTTGTCTGCAGAGCACTCCCTGTGTGAAGCAACACAGGCAAGAAGAACCAAAGAGACTGACACCCTGCGTCTTGGGCTGTCTTATGCTTACCCGGCTGCAATCTGGAGGATAAAGAGTGCTGTGCACTGTGTGAGTACAGGGACTTGGTACCGGTGTGTGGTCAACCAGGGAAACAGGACAAAGGGAAGTCCGGCCTGTTTGTGGACTGCAAACTAAAGCCGTGTATTGTGTATTTCTAATGGACTGTGTGAAGTAACACATTAAAGGAACGTTTTGTTTGAACTTGCTTGGGTCACCATCGTTTCACTGCGTACGGTGCTACCGCTGCATCACAATATACACTAGCCCCACCGTCTTTTTTGTGATGTGTATACACTAGCCCCAGTCTCCTATGCAGTATATACACATCAGGCCCAGTGTCTTCTACATGAGGTGCATGCACCAGGCCCAGTGTCTCCTACGTGATGTATAGGCATGTGATGTATATACACTAGCCCCACCGTCTCCTTTGTGATGTGTATACACCAGCCCCAGTCTCCTATGAGATGTATATATAAACCAGGTCCAATGTCTCCTATACAATGTATATGCTCCAGCCCCCATGGAAAGCGAATATATATATATATATATATATATATATATATATATATTACACAAATGGCCATTGGCAGAAAAAGGTTTCCCACCCTTTTTTTTTAAATCAAATATTTTTTATTATTAAAATTATTTTTTGTAAGACAATAAAAAAACAACAACCAAGAAAGGGAACCAGTACTTCTTCTATCCACCCCAACATGTCACCGTTTTAAAGATAACATTTTGAGATAAATGATTCAGAGTTCAGTCCACAGCAGATTACAAAGCTTATAATGTGAATAATCACCATTGCAACAGTATTAATCGGGAATCTTGATTTGGAACAGTTATATAGGTGTTTAAAGCTGCTCAATGTGAAATATAGCACCTATCATGTGTTTAAATTGAAACTATACATAAATCAAATCACAGTTCTCTTATTGCTAGGCCAGAGCTGTCAATCCATAAAAACCATATTTTTTTTCAAATTTGGAGATGGCCTTTGTCATGATCCAGACCGGGTTTTGTCTCTCCTTTCCCTGAACTGGTCATGTCAAGGATTAACTTTCTGCCTCATTTCGGTTTCAGGTCTTCTATTTCTCTGCGCCTCATCCTGCAGGCAGTGTCAGTTATACTTCCTGCCTACAGCGTGAGTAGCTGACTCTGGTGAAACCCTGATTTGTCCTGCTGCGTTTAGCTGACTTAGCCCATGTCTTTTTATTCCTCTGCCCTCCCCGACTCGGTTTTCCTTCTCCTCTGGATTCCCCGGTACTCGACTCTGCTACAGCTCTCACCTCACTTTGTCTCCTCCTCCTGGTACTTCTGCTTCGGACTGGTACAGACCTCTTGGTGCTCATTTGACTCAGTGTTTGATATTTCCCTTTGTACTACGCTATTCTCTGGTATCGACCCGGCTTGTTTGACTAGTCTGCTGCCAGTCTGGTGGTGGCCTCACTGCTGTTCTGTTGGTCTCCTCTGAACAGGTTTTCAGTCCTCTCTCCGCTCTGCTGCCACCTAGTGATATTTGCATTTACCTGCAGAACTGCAGCGTGACATTATAACTGACCATAGACAGATTTTTTTTTTCTCCTTTGTTCCTCTCTTTATGGATCCGCTCTGTACCCTGGCGGACCAGATGTCTAATCTGACTCAAATGATGCAGGATTTGTCTGTGGAACATAGGGCCCTGGACATTTCCTATTATAAACTCCAGAGGGAACTTACTGAGACGGTGAAGTCTTTTCAGGGTTCTACTACACAATCAGCCTGAAAAGGAGAAATTCCGTACATTCAGGGAGAGTTGTAGGCCGCTTTTCTCCCTTTGACCTCGATCCTCAGGTAATGAGAGTCAACGAGTGGGGATAATTATTTCTTTACTCCAGGAGGTCCTCAAACTTGGGCTTTTTCTTTACCTGTTACTGCCCCTGAACGTGTGTCTGTGGATAGGTTCTTTGAGGCTTTAGGACTGATTTTTGACAAACTGGACCGGTTCAGGGTGGCAGAGGACACGATCATGGGTCTCTCCCAGGGTAAACTCTCTGCCAAATGGTATTGTTCTGAGCTTAGACGATGGTCTACGGAGGTGTCCTGGAACGGCTCTGCGCGAAGATGTCAGTTCAGGAGGGTACTTCAGGTCATCTTAAGGAAGCGCTGGCTCTCCATCTGCCACCCAGCTCCTTGGAGGAAACCATGACTCAGGCCATTCGTATGGATCAGAGGTTGTGGGAGAGGTGTAATGCAGCGAGAGGTTCCTTTACATCCTGCTAATTCTGATGTGGTGCCTTATACAGAACCTATGGAGGTTGGGGCCACCAACCTCAAGAAGATGGAAAGGAGGCGATGACGTGAAAGGAAATTATGTTTTCATTGTGGAAGTCCTGGACTTTGGAAAAAGGACTGCCCCTCTTGCCAACCGACTAACAAGTTGCCGGAAAATGCCTATGTCTGGGTGATTGCCGAGGAGATCACCCAGACTCTCAGGTACCCTTTTCCTTATTTCAAAAGATTTTGTTTGAGGTGGAACTTTGTTGGGGGAATAGTTACACACCCACTTCAGCTTTTGTGGACTGTGGGTCGTCCATGAACTTCATTGACTCAAGCTTGGTGCCCAAGAGTAAGATAGGGACAGAGGCTTGAAACCCCAATTCATATCATTGCCATTGATAAGACACCGCTGGTTAAGAATATTTGTTATGCTTGTCTTGGAGGAGTTTTTGCTCAAAGTGGGTTCTTTGCATCAGGAACGCATTTCATGTTATGTTCTGTACAATCTTCCACCAGGACTGGTATTGGGATTCCCCTGGTTACAGTTGCATAATCCTGTTATTGACTGAGAATCTTGGGATATTGTGAAATGGAGTCCTAATTATTCAAAAGGTTGTCTTTCTGCTATTATGGTGTTGTCCGTTAATCTGAAGGGTATTCCAGAGTACCTAAAAGATTTTAAGGATGTGTTTTCCGAAAAAGAGGCTAAAGTTTTGCCACCACATCCCCCTATGATTGCAATATAAATCTCATTCCGGGTGCCAAATTGCTCAAGGCCCGCCTGTACAATCTCTCCGGCCCGGAACGTACCACTATGAAAGAGTATATCTCAGAAAGTTTATGTAAAGGTCACATTCGTCCCTCTGTTTCTCCTGTGGCTGCGGGTTTCTTTTTTTGTAAAAAAAAAAAAAAAAAAAAAAGTGGTTTACGCCGTTGCCTTGAATTTTTGGGAACTAAATAAAATTACAGTGTAAAATACCTACCCCCTCCCGCTTATTCCTGATCTTTACAACCAATTATCTGGGGCTAAGTGGTTTTCCAAGTTGGATCTCAGGGGAGCATATAATGTTATCCGTATTCGAGAGGGGGATGAGTGGAAAACTGCATTTCTCACCTCTGAGGGTTTGTTTGAAAATTTGGTCATGCCCTTTGGTCTCACAAATGCCGCCAGCAGTTTTCCAAAATGTCATTAATGATATATTTGCCGACTTCACTGGATGCGTTATGGTGGTGTATCTAGATGACATTCTGGTATTTTCATCTGACAGTCTCACATGGGTCATTCACGTGCAGTTCTCCAGAGGTTGAGGGAGAACTTTCTGTTCGCTAAACCTGACAAGTGTTCATTTTGTGTCCAAGAGCTGTCCTTTCTGGGGTTCATCCTTTCTGCCAAGGGGTTTCATATGGACCCTGGGAAGGTACAGACTATTGTTGATTGGGTGCAACCCAGAGACCTCAAGGGTCTTCAGCGTTTTTTTGGGGTTTTGTCAATTACTATCGCAAATTTATTAAGGGGTTTTCTCAAGTGGTCAAGCCACTCACTAATCTTACTCTTAATGGGGGCTGATCTTAAAAACTGGTCGTCCTCAGCAGTTGAAGCCTTTTCTACATTGAAAAAAATGTTCTGTGTCTGCTCCTGTGTTGATCCAGCCCGATCCATCTGAATCATTCATTGTAGAGGTGAACGCATCTGAAGTGAGAGTGGGGGCGGTGCGGTCTTAGGGACCCGTTACTTTGACTAACTTAAGACGTCGTGCCTTTTTCTCTAAGAAATTTTCTCCTGCTGAGAGAAATTATGATGTCGCGAGTTGCTAGCCATAAAGTTAGCTTTTGAAGAATGGAGGCATTTTTTGGAGGGGGCTGTTCATTGGATCAGGGTGATTACGGACCACAAGAACCTGTCTTACATTGAGTCTGCCAAACGTTTCATTCCTAGAAAGGCGAGGTGGTAGCTTTTTTTTTTTTTTTTTTTTTCACGTTTTCATTTTTCTATCACCTTTTGGCCTGGTTCCAAGAATGTCAAGGCTGATGCCTTATCTCGCAGCTTGGATCCGATATCTACTCCCGAACCTCCTTCCTCCATTCTTCAGCATGAGGTGGTTGTGGCTGGGGTGTCTTCTGAATTGGAACTTGAAATCCGTGAGGCTCAGTCTCTTGCTCCTCTATCGTTGCCTGATAGCAAGCTCTTCGTCCCACTTCAGTATCGGTTGAGGGTTCTCCAGGAGTTCCACGAATCTGCTCTCAGTGGGCACCCTGGAGTCGCAGCTACCCGGAGAGCTATTGCTAGACTGTTTTGGTGGCCCTCCATGTCTTCTGACATTGATGTGTTTGTGTCTGCTTGTGATACGTGTGCCCGTGCTAAAGTCTCCCATAACCGGACGGCTGGGGAATTGGTGCCATTGCCAATTCCAAATAGACCTTGGACTCATTTGTCCATGGATTTTATCACTGATCACCCTCCTTCCAATGGCAAAACTGTTGTCTGGGTAGTGGTTGATAGATTTAGCAAACAGGTGCATTTTGTACCTTTGGTAGGACTACCTAACTAAGTTGTTTATTGAGCATATTGTGCGGTTGCATGGCGTGCCTCTGAATTTGATGTCTGACAGAGGGGTGCAATTTGAATCCAAATTTTGGAGGGAGTTTTGTAACAGGTTGGGTATTTGCTTGACCTTCTCCTCAGCCTACCATCCCAAGACCAACAGTTAGATGGAGAGGACCAATCAGCTTCGTCGCTTCGTATCCCCAATATGTTTCATAAGTCACTTCTTAAGTCATTTGTACCTTCCTCAGCTGGGTCTCCATCCCCTCCACCTCCTGTCTCTGTGGATGGACAAACTGAGTATGAAGTTGAACGGATTGTCAATTCTCAGATGGTTCGCAGTTTGCTTCAGTACTTGGTACATTGGAGGGGTTACGGTCCTAAGGATCGATCTTGGGTTTCGGCGCGATCAGTCAATGCTGATCGGTTGGTTCGGGCTTCTCATACATGTTATCCTAGGAAACCTGGGGGTCTAGTGGACCCCCTTGAGAGGAGGGTACTGTCATGACCCAGACCGGGTTTTGTCTCTCCTTCCCCCGGTCTGGTCATGTCAGGGGTTAACTTTCTGCCTCATTTCGGTTTCAGGTCTGATATTTCTCTGCATCCTGCAAGCAGAGTCAGTTATACTTCCTGCCTATGGTGTGAGTAGCTGACTCTGGTGAAACCCTGATTTTGTCCTGCTGCGTTTAGGTGACTTAGCCCGTGTCTGTTCATTCCTCTCTGCCTAAACCAACTTTTTTCCTGCTTGTCTGGATTCCCCGGTACTCGACTCTGCTACGGCTCTGACCTGACTTTGCTCCTCCTCCTGGTACTTCTGCATCAGACTGGTACAGACCTCTTGGCGCTCATTTGACTCTGTTTGATATTTCCCTTTGTACTACGCTACTCTCTGGTATCGACCCGGCTTGTTTGACTATTCTGCTACCACCTGGTGGTAGCCTCGCTGCAGTTCTGCTGGTCTGCTCTGAACAGGTTTTCAGTCCTCTCTCCGCTCTGCTGCCACCTAGTGGAATTTGCATTTACCTGCAGACCTGCAGTGTGACAGCCTTCCTTTTCAGATATATTTTTCCAGATTTAATAACCAATTAATCTTATTTATAAATTATGTTACTGTGGGCGCCTGTTATGATAACCAATGTTGGTTTATCAGTTTCCTGGCCATGTATAACATGCGTGCTACCGCTGTTTTGCTATGTTCGTCAGTGCTCAGAACTTCTATATATCCCAATTTACATACTAATGGTGAGGGATCTGTATCGACTGGGTATGTTCTAATAATGATGTCTATTACATCTCCTCAGAAAGTTTCTAAAGTGGAGCATGTCCACATCATATGAAGCATGTTAGCAGGGGATGTTTTACATCTAGCACATAGGGAGTCTGGTCGAAGCCCTATATCGTGGAGAAATTGTGGTGTTCTATATGACTTGTGTAATACCTGTAAGTGGGAAAATCTATGGGACTCACTGAAAGATAACTGTGGAACTCTATCCAGTATTTTAGACCACAGCCCCTCTACAATAGAGCCTATCATGCCCTTCCATTTTTCTTTTGACCATTTGGGGTGTTTTGTTAATTCAAGGTCCAGCAGATATCTGTAAAGCAGTGAGGTTTGTCCCCCAGAGTTATGTCAGCTGGTTATTCTCTGTAACATCATTTTGAGGCACTTGTTTATTTAGGACAGGACCCTCTGCCTGATATGCATGTCGTAACTGAAGATACTTCGAATGAATATGGACTACCCAACATGGAATTTTATGTGTTTGTTAGAACTCCTTGAGTGAATCTCCCACTAAAACATGTGTAAATCTTTCTACTCCTTCTAGCCTCCAATTTTTAAACCCTCCCAAATTATATAGATTAGGGTGCCATGGCGTTTCCCACAGTAAATTGTGAAATTCCTTGCATACCCTGTAGTTTCTTCATCGTCCCCCAAAGTTTGTGTATTAACAGTGTAGTTGGGGTTCTACAAAAGAGTATCTTAAATTTGTGAGCCTCTAATTCATAAAGTCTGAGTGATTTAAAATGTGATTGGAGTAGTAGACGTTGAGCTCCCCCTCCAGGGTCGTCCCACCTACGAATGTGCTGGACCTGAGCTGCCATGTAATAAACCCACGGATTTGGGACTGCAAGGCCACCCATTGTTTTATCTCTTTGCAGAGTTTCCAGTTTAATTCTTGGAGTTTGCCTTCCCCATATTCACTTTAAGGAAACATCTCTGAGGCAGCCAACTTGGAGCATTATGCAACACATATAGCAACTGTGGCATCCAGATCATCTTGACCAAATTAATGCGACCCACAACTGACAGTGGTAGTTTACACCACGTGTCCAATTTACATTTGAATGTGGCCTGTATTAGGTTGAGGTTAAAGGGAACCTGTCACAACACCCCCCCCCCCCCCTCCAGTCGTTTCAAACTAAAAGAGCCACCTTGTGCAGCAGTAATGCTGCATTCTGACAAGGTGGCTCTTTTAGTTCTGGGTGCTGTAACTAGAGAAATAATCCGTTTTTTAATTTGTCAGAAATACCTGGTCTTCAGTCAAGGAGGCCGGCGTTTCCCCCCTGCTTCAGACGCCACACAGCTGTCAGTCACATCTTCTTGGCGCCGGGCGCCGCCTCCTCACCGCTGTTTTGAAAATAGCCGGCGCCTGCGCTCTTTTCCCCTGCCTGGTGCAGGCGCAGTGAGCGCTGCCCGTCTTTCCTCATATGCAGCCCAGCTGACTGCGCCTGCGCGGCCGCCCTGCCTGTGAATCCCAGCCCCGCAATGTGAATAAATCATAAGTCGGGGGGGGGGGGGGGGTGACAGGTTCCCTTTAAGTTTCTCATTCTCAGTAATTTTAGATGTTACATTAATACCTAGATATTTAAATTCAGTGACCACTTGTAATCCTGAATGAGTATAATGTGGTGCATTAATGTTCCCCTTATCCATTGGAAGCAATACCGACTTATTCCAATTACCGTAATCACCAAATCCGAATATTTCCCAAATGTCTCAATTGTCTCCATAGCTACAGGTAATGTTTTGGGGGCTTCGGCCAAAATAGTAGAGCATTGTCAGCACAAAGCGCAATTTTCTCCATATTCGCTCTGCAAAATCCCACTACTCCAGGGTGCTTCCTCATAATCACAGCTTGAGGTTCAATGGCTAATGCAAACAGTAGGGAGGACAGAGGGCAACCCTGCCGTGTACCCCTCCCCAGTTCAAAGGCTGATGTAAGACGCCCGTTTACCCTTAATCGTGCTTCCCACCCATTTTAGTCAGATGTTTCTATAGTTACTGAAATACAATTAAAGGCATTTCGGAAGTTTTTACACTTTTATTGACAAATACAAGTCAATGCAAAGACTCAATATTTACAGTGTTGTAACTTATTGTTCACTTCTGCAATTTGCAGTTCGGACAATTATAAGTATCTAGAGAGGGGGCCAATCTTTTACAGGGGCCTTCTACTGTGGCTTATGTTGGGGGGGGGGGGGTCTTGTAACGCACTGGTAATATCCTGACATCTATTTTTTTTTACAGCTGAAAAGTCGATTACTTGAAAGCTGTTGTATAAAAACCATCTGTTTTTTATTATATTGGTGTTTTTTCCTTGTTCCTTTAGCCAAAAAACAGTCAGCAGTCCACAATACCTACTGAGGCAATGTCGTAATGGTTCTCAGGCATAATGTCTACCAACTTTGGTAACCCTTTCATCTCTCTGCCGACATTACACGCTCCCTTGGATGGCGGAAGTATTTAAAAGTGGGTCGTCCAGCTCAAAATAGTGATCTTTAGAAGTGGTGAAAATAGAAATATACATATTAGATCTGAAGACTTTGTCAGCAAGTGACCACAACTGTGTTTGTGAGAATGGGGCTGGCTGACTGCTTATTTTAATAGCAAAGCCAGCCCCCTTCTCTGTTATAGCAGATACATTATTGCCCCAGAAGGCATGAGCATGATTATAATATATCCAACATTTACAGATTTTTTAGGAGGGAAGTGGCAAAAGTTTTGGAAAGCCCTCCCTCAAATGCAGACATGCTAACACGACTAATCCATTGTTTTTACAGGAGATACGGTAAGTCACCATCAAGTGTCCGGCAGCAACAGGTTAACCCCTACACTGAGGTGTCCTAGGTATTGGGGCTTGTCCAAAAGCTAATAAAGGTGTATGCCCACCTTAAGAAATACAGAGCACTTATGAGTACATGTTGCATCCATTATTTGGGTGGAAATGCACTTTAGTTTTTCAATGCGGACAAGTCATATGCATTTTTCAATCATAAAGGCGCTCAATGATGGGCAGGAGCTAATGACATGCAATTAGCAGGAATGCACATAAAGACACAAAACAACAAAAAAGCCGACATACAGACTGGCAACATGCCTGGCCTTCATAAATGACCTCCATTGTATCCCTTCAGGATGGTCCGTGCGATAACGTGGGAAGGCAGATAGCCTACGACCCTCTTATAGGTTACTGGTACATATGACATTAAATATGTGACAACTTCAAGTCACAGCATGAGCTAGAAGCACATTCCAGGGGTCATCATGTAATAAAAAGACAAAATAAAAGTATAATTAGATCCACGTCAAAACATGGGGTGACATACAAAACGCCGATCAGTAAATGTGGCTCCGGGAGCTAGATCCATATCATCAAAGCGCAATCTATGCTGGCAATAGGGGTAGCCTTCCTTCTATGACACAGGCGCCTGCAGTCTAAGGGATACGTCCACATGTGAACACTGTTGTACTGTTTTTATATATAGATTATCCAGAGTCGTACCCACCGTAACAGCAGACCACGTAACTCCAGAGGTGCCCAGGACATCCCCTATTTCCTATCATACAGTAATTCTTGCCATCACTGCTGATAGACCCTAATCACAAGGGGATCTTTCTAAAAAAAAATTGGCCGTCAAATCTGATTGGTGGAGGTCCAACTTCAAACAGCTGACTAAAGGGTGCCGCATCCCCTTTATTGTTTGCCAGGAACAGCGCCATACAATTAGTAGTGGCTGCATCTGGTATTGCACCTCTCTGTAGCTCAGTCCTATTCAAGTGTGTGGGATTGCACTGCATTACCAGGCGTAGCCACTACAAAATGTATGGCAGCGTCCCAGATATACAAATGATAGGAATGCTGGGCTTTTCGGAAAACCGGGGCCTCTTCTGCCGGAAATCACCTCCCCCCATTAATCTGATATTGATGGCCTATTCACAGTATTAATATCCCTATCCTGTAAAACCCTTGTATATATAAATATATACTAGCCCCATATTCATTAGTGCCCACCCAGTGGAGGTTTAATTCTATGACTATACAGTGCATGTAAACGTTTGGGCATCCCTGGTCAAAATTACTGTTATTGTGAACAGTTAAGCAAGTTGAAGATGAAATGATCTCTAGAAGGCCTACAGGTCCTTCTCAAAAAATTAGCATATAGTGTTAAATTTCATTATTTACCATAATGTAATGATTACAATTAAACTTTCATATTATAGATTCATTATCTACCAACTGAAATTTGTCAGGTCTTTTATTGTTTTAATACTGATGATTTTGGCCTACAACTCCTGATAACCCAAAAAACCTGTCTCAATAAATTAGCATATTTCACCCGTCCAATCAAATAAAAGTGTTTTTTAATAACAAACAAAAAAACCATCAAATAATAATGTTCAGTTATGCACTCAATACTTTGTCGGGAATCCTTTGGCAGAAATGACTGCTTCAATGCGGCGTGGCATGGAGGCAATCAGCCTGTGACACTGCTGAGATGTTATGGAGGCCCAGGATGCTTCAATAGCGGCCTTAAGCTCATCCAGAGTGTTGGGTCTTGCGTCTCTCAACTTTCTCTTCACAATATCCCACAGATTCTCTATGGGGTTCAGGTCAGGAGAGTTGGCTGGCCAATTGAGCACAGTAATACCATGGTCAGTAAACCATTTACCAGTGGTTTTGGCACTGTGAGCAGGTGCCAGGTCGTGCTGAAAAATGAAATCTTCATCTCCATAAAGCATTTCAGCCGATGGAAGCATGAAGTGCTCCAAAATCTCCTGATAGCTAGCTGCATTGACCCTGCCCTTGATGAAACACAGTGGACCAACACCAGCAGCTGACATGGCACCCCACACCATCACTGACTGTGGGTACTTGACACTGGACTTCAGGCATTTTGGCATTTCCTTCTCCCCAGTCTTCCTCCAGACTCTGGCACCTTGATTTCCGAATGACATGCAAAATTTGCTTTCATCAGAAAAAAGTACTTGGGACCACTTAGCAACAGTCCAGTGCTGCTTCTCTGTAGCCCAGGTCAGGCGCTTCTGCCGCTGTTTATGGTTCAAAAGTGGCTTTACCTGGGGAATGCGGCACCTGTAGCCCATTTCCTGCACACGCCTTTCCACACCAGACTCAGTCCACTGCTTCCTCAGGTTCCCCAAGGTCTGGAATCGGTCCTTCTCCACAATCTTCCTCAGGGTCCGGTCACCTCTTCTCGTTGTACAGCGTTTTCTGCCACATTGTTTCCTTCCAACAGACTTACCATTGAGGTGCCTTGATACAGCACTCTGGGAACAGCCTATTTGTTGAGAAATTTCTTTCTGGGTCTTACCCTCTTGCTTGAGGGTGTCAATGATGGCCTTCTTGACATCTGTCAGGTCGCTAGTCTTACCCATGATGGGGGTTTTGAGTAATGAACCAGGCAGGGAGTTTTTAAAAGCCTCAGGTATCTTTTGCATGTGTTTAGAGTTAATTAGTTGATTCAGAAGATTAGGGTAATAGGTCGTTTAGAGAACCTTTTCTTGATATGCTAATTTATTGAGACAGGTTTTTTGGGTTATCAGGAGTTGTAGGCCAAAATCATCAGTATTAAAACAATAAAAGACCTGACAAATTTCAGTTGGTGGATAATGAATCTATAATATATGAAAGTTAATTGTAATCATTACATTATGGTAAATAATGAAATTTAACACTATATGCTAATTTTTTGAGAAGGACCTGTATATCTATATTTTCATCCTTTACATTTTAGAATTACAAAAAATAAACTGAGCCAATGCTAAAGTTTGGGCACCCTGCATATTACTACCTAGTAGCACCCCCTTTTGCAAGTAGCACAGCTTGTAAACACTTTTTGTATCCAGCCAATAGTCTTTCAATTCTTGTTTGATGGATTTTCCTCCAATCTTCCTTGGAAAATTCTTCAATTTCTGTGAGATTCCTGGGTCGTCCTGCATGCACTGCTATTTGTGATCAAGCCATAGATTATCAATGATGTTCAGATCAGGGGACTGTGAGGGCCATTGTAAAACCTTCAATTTGTGCCTTTTGAGATAGTCTATTGTGTGTTTAGGATCATTATCCATTTGTAGAAGCCATCTTTTCTACTTCAGCTATTTTACAGATGGTGTTATGTTTGCATCAAGAATTTGTTGAAATTTCAATTAATCCATTCTTCCCTCTACCTGCGAAATGTTTACCGTGCCATTGGCTGCAACACAACCCCAAAGCATGATTGATCCACCCTCATGCTTAATGGTTGGCGAGATATTCTTTTCCTGAAATTCTGTGCCCTTTTTTCTCCACACATACTTTTGATCATTCTTGCCAAACAGTTTTAACCTCATCAGTCCACAGGACATGTTTCCAAAATGTACCAGGCTTGTTTAGATGTTCTTTTGAATACTTCTGACTCTGAATCTTATAGTGAGGACGCAGGAGAGGTTTTCTACTGATAACTCTTCTGTAAAGACCATATTTGTGCAGGTGTCTGTCACGCCCGCAGGTGGCGCACATGGTCCGGGACCCATTGTTCAACAGGGCCGGACCTGCCTAGGAAGGGGTGTAGCTAAGCGGCGACCTGGTGTTCGCTGGAGCTCCTGATGGTGGAGACAGACTGGGTTGCAGGTAGCCGCCAGGTACCACTCCTAGGCAGGTGCCGGTTCTGAAGCTGCCTATCCCTGGGATCGAGTTCCTGGACACAGGGAGGCGTGACCGAGGTCACTGACAAGCAGGTAACAGAGACTGATGAACTGTACAGACAGCTTGAATATTGAAGATATCTACGAGTGTGAACACGAACCTATCAGGAAACTGTTCGGGAGCTGGCAGTACTATGACCAGGGACAACGGACTCAGGACTGGCCACACTGGGAACAGGAGATCGGAAATAGGTACCACAAACACGGTTACATGATTAGGATACTGCCGAAGCGGTCACAGGAACACAGGCAAACTATACTAGGCTAATGGGAACACAGAGTGCGGGAATAACTTTAACAGACCATGGACGGGGGACCTGGAAAGAGCAGGAGAACGCGGGTACTAGGCAGATGTTAGTGTCTCTGAACAGTAGAACAATGTACCACAACTCCAGAGTTTGCTATATCTTTCTGAATGTCTTTTGCAGTCAAGCAGAAGTTCTGATTTGCCTCTCTAGCAATCCTATGAACAGCTCTCACTGAAAAATCTTGCTTGGTCTTCTAGACCTTATCTTGACCTCTACTGTTTTTGTTAGCTGCCATTTCTCAATTACATTTTGAACTGAAGAAAGGGCAACTTGAAAACGCTTTGCTATCTTCCTATAGCCTTCTCCTGCTTTGTGGTCCTCCACCATTTTCATTTTCAGAGTGCTAGGCAGCTGCTTAGAAGAACCCATGGCTGCAGTATTTGGCATAAGGTTAGAGGCGGCTGGGTTTTTATAAATCTGGGAAATTTGCATCACCTGGCCTTTCCTAACGATTTTGGTGAAGAAGCCATAACCCTAAAGGTACCTTCACACGAAGCGACGCTGCAGCGATAGCGACAACGATGCCGATCGCTGCAGCGTCGCTGTTTGATCGCTGGAGAGCTGTCACACAGACCGCTCTCCAGCGACCAACGATGCCGAGGCCCCCGGGTAACCAGGGTAAACATCGGGTTGCTAAGCGCAGGGCCGCGCTTAGTAACCCGATGTTCACCCTGGTTACCAGCGTAAAAGTAAAAAAAAAAAAACAGTACATGCTCACCTGCGCGTCCCCCAGCGTCTGCTTCCTGACACTGACTGAGCTCCGGCCCTAACAGCACAGCGGTGACGTCACCGCTGTGCTTTCACTTTCACTTTAGGGCCGGCGCTCAGTAAGTGTCATGAAGCAGACGCTGGGGGACGCGCAGGTGAGCATGTACTGTTTGTTTTTTTTACTTTTACGCTGGTAACCAGGGTAAACATCGGGTTACTAAGCGCGGCCCTGCGCTTGGTAACCCGATGTTTACCCTGGTTACCAGTGTAAAACATCGCTGGTATCGTTGCTTTTGCTTTCAAACACAACGATACACGGCGATCGGACGACCAAATAAAGTTCTGGACTTTATTCAGCGACCAGCGACATCACAGCAGGATCCTGATCGCTGCTGCGTGTCAAACGAAACGATATCGCTAGCGAGGACGCTGCAACGTCACGGATCGCTAGCGATGTCGTTTCGTGTGAAGGTACCTTAACAGTCTAAGTAAGGTCTGAAACCTTGGTCAAAGTTATCTGAGCACACAAATCTCCAAGGGCGCCCAAAGTTTGCATCGGCACATTTTCCTTTTTGTAATTTTTAAAAATTAATAGATGAAAATATATTTTTTTTGCCTAAAATACAAAGGAAATGTGTCATCTTTTACTTTATGCCTATTAGAGATCATTTCACCTTTAACTTGCTTAACGGTTCACAATAACAGGAATTTTGACCAGTGGGGTCCAAACTTTTACATGCCACTGTATGAAAGAAAGCAGTCATTTGAATTCTCTTTGTCAGCTCCCAACCCTATAAAAAACATTATGAAATAGGTCAGCCATGCCCCCAATGAATTTACCTTGGCTTATCATGAATGTTATATAAATACAACAGGAGACGAAGCAGCTCCCAGACACATCGTGTGACGCTTACCTCCAGTAAAATAAGGATCAAATAGGCTAAAATTCACTGAGCAAGGCCCTATAGACATAAAAGTGCCATGTCATTTATCTCAGCACCTATGGGAATTTACATAGGGCGTCAATTTGTCACCCAACCGGTGAAAAACTAAAGGCCTCATCCTCACATGCTTTGCATCTGGTAATAATACTGAACTACAAGTTCCAGCATGCCACCAGGGACTGAAGAACAAAGAGACAGTTAAAACTCTTGTAAGAACTATAGGACACACTGCTCATCCCCAGACGATGGCGTATGCAATGTTTCTACACCAGCAATGACTGACAGGCAGGAATCCCTCAGCTGGGCCGGCAACATACCACAAGGAAGGGTTAATCCTTGCCCTGTAGGTGCATAGGGATTAGGGCAGGCAGGGACAAGGGTGTGTCAGGCACACTTCACAAAGTGGGATCCCCTCCGGTCTAGGTGTGCGATCCAAGGCTTCCGCATCACAGCGGACGTCTGCTAATTACCCAGCTACTGTTCACCGGCTTCCATATTTTATTTACCTGGCAGGTAACCATCAGGAGGCATGCAAAGGTTTGAGCTGTCGGCATTTACTTCCTTTCTACATGTAGCAGAGCTGAGTCTGTTACCTGTGATATCTGAATGTGGGAACTATTATAGCGCCCATGCCACCACCACGTGAGCCCTATAGTGTGCGGTCTACATCAGGGTATATCCCCTGGGGCCGTATATACAATTGGGAGTGGATAATTTGCTGTGTATTGTCACAGAAGCGCCATTGAGGGCGAGCTTTCCTGAAATAAAATCTGCAGCATAAATTTACTGGATATGAAATTTATGAGGTGGCGGATCATCACGTATTCCTCAGGTGAAATGTTCGGAAATGCTGTCACATTTCTGCCACCAAATTTACAGTGCAAATTGCTGCTGCTGATTTCACACTGAGGGGGTTTTGAGGTGTGCAGCGGAAACATTAACCTTAAGGGCTCATGTTTTTGGTCTGCGTGCGAGATGGATCAATTGTCACCATTGCACTAGTGCATGAGTTGTTTTTCCACATGGACCAACGGGTTGAAAATAATAATAGAATGCGCTAATTCTGGTCCGTATGCAGTGGTAGGAAGCTCCTGCACCCATCACCAAAATTACGGACGAGCACACCGAGCCAATCACATCTACATTTTGTGGATGTGACTAGCCCAGATTTTTTTCTTAATTTAACACGGCCGTCTGATCCCGGTCTGCAGGCTCTGTACGGAGATTTGGGGCTGATTCAGTGAATTGACTTCATTAACCTCTATGTAAACCATGGGCGGCTGGCACCTTGTGCGGGACCCTGCACACTAAGGCGGGACCCCCTACACACTACGGCAGGACCCCCTACACACTACGGCAGGACCCCCTACACACTACGGCAGGACCCCCTACACACTACGGCAGGACCCCCTACACACTACGGCAGGACCCCCTACACACTACGGCAGGACACACTACGGCAGGACTCACTGTGTTATTAGAGACTGTACCATGGACTACATATAAACCTACCTCATTATCACATGATGACGAAGCCAAATAACATATTGAGCTCTGCTGCATCTATGCCCTGAAATCCACATGTAGCCAGCCCCCCATATACAACCGTGATTGCATTTACAAGCTGTGAGGAAAGTGGATGATCTGCAGAGCACTTGCCTCATCGGACGCCCTCTCCCAGACGGCGCTCATCCCAGACGTCTTATTCCTGTCACTTTCAAATCCGACCACTGACATGTACAGTAGGGATTAAGGTGTCATCCGGGGAAAGTGTTGAATGACTGATCCTTACTTGCTGTAGTTAATGTCTGTCGGGCTAAGCCCAGAGCCCCCTGGAGCACAGCCTGCGGAGCAATTTAAGGTTTAAGTGTTCCTCCTTTTGGTGAAACCCATGTCATTTTACTCTGGCTTCACTACTGAATATCCTGCATGAATTTATGGGCGACTTCATCCCGTGCTGAAAACTATTGCTTCTTTTTATACCAGATGTTGCCAAATTTATGGAATAAACCCAGCAGCAGCAGGAGGAGGCCACCTCTTCCACAACCCTGCTACAAACATATACATCCTATTACTATGTTTCCTTTTAGTGTTTATCTGTAACGACTCTATACAAATATATACACATCCTACATACAGGATTAGCACCAGCCCCAAATTCTGCTGTGGAGGCCAAGATGCCGAAAAGCTAATGGAGCAGCTGTCACTAAGATATACACAATGCTCCTCTATGGGGCGGCCAGGAAACCGCTACGTGGGGCGCGAGAGAGTTTATCCCTGTCCCCTTAACGTACAGTAATAAGGATCAAGAGTTTTTCACATGGAGTAGTATTCACGGGATTAGAGGACTAAGAGGATATTGGACCCGATGTCTCGTCTGGGACGGAGCATTGTTCACACAGGCTCGATCGGCAATGTTAATCTCATCCACAGGGAACTAATTGTTGGGTAATTATAAGACCCCAAAGGTAAATGACTAAACTCCGCGATATCCATGATGTCCCCTGGGAAAGCCAGCCGTGAGGATCACGTTAACTTGTGCTTGGTTGGGTATAAAAGTTAATCCCTCTCCCCACTGAAGTGATTACAGAGTTCAAAGCTTCTTGGGATGGAGAACAGAAATGTTTGCGTTCGAAACGTTTTTTTCTTTCGCCGACTTCCAGCACAGATTGGGTTTGTATTGACAGCATAACCCTGCACATACATAGTATCCCCCATAGTGCTGCGTATGGCAGGGTGGTCCTGTGCCCAGGACATCCCTTGTATCACTGATGGCATGGCCTGTCGACTAGGGCGCCTTCCTGAGCCCGTTCATACATACATTATACTGGTATATGACAAGTTCCTATTAGAGCGGGGGGACACCAATATTCAGAATTTTGGGGCAAAACTACAATACATGGGATTTTATATGATAATTCAATAGCAAAGTCATAGCACAACAATAGAAGTATAGTGTACGGAGGCTGCTGGGGGGGCATTCACCTACACACGTGGTCCTGTGAGGAACTCTACAAGCTAGGGTCCTACATAGGGTCCCAGTAAATGCATATGTGGTCCTCTGGGTGCCATGTACTACAGTAAGGGGTCCTGTGTGCACTATACTGGGGTCTCGTCAGCTGCATACAGTAAAGAATCCTATATATACTGTATATACAGGTGTATACACATGGTCCTGCGGGTGCTATCTTTAGGAGCACTACATAGTAGGTGGTCCTCAGCATACACCCACGCTATACAGGGGTCCCAATGGGTGCATACAGTGCGATTCCTAAACATATTGCATATAGCACATAAATGGAATAATGCACACGCTTTATACGGGACCCTATTAGTGGAAAACATCTGCAGTAGTGAATTCCACATGCAACAGATCCCTAATACACTGCATGCACCAGGGACCCTCTGAGCGCACCTAGTGGTGGGTCCTATGCACTCACCTACACCATACACGGGTCACAATCAGTGCACACAAGACAGGATGCAAGGGGCAGAAGTAGGAATCTTATACAGATGACATACACAGTATAAGGGGCATTCAGCAGGGATCATATATTTATATGACATTGCTCTATGATGGACATCCAATACACATAATATCCATAGTACAAGGGGCATTAGTAGGAATCCTATACAATGGCATCCCTATACAGGGGCATTAGTAGGGATCCTATACAATGACATCCCTATACAGGGGGCATTAGTAGGGATCCTATACAATGACATCCCTATACAAGGGGCATTAGCAGGCATCCTATACAATGACATCCCTATACAGGGGGCATTAGTAGGGATCCTATACAATGACATCCCTATACAGGGGGCATTAGTATGGATCCTATACAATGACATCCCTATACAAGGGGCATTAGTAGGGATCCTATACAATGACATCCCTATACAAGGGGCATTAGTAGGGATCCTATACAATGACATCCCTATACAAGGGGCATTAGTAGGGATCCTATACAATGACATCTCTATACAGGGGGCATTAGTAGGGATCCTATACAATGACATCCCTATACAGGGGCATTAGCAGGCATCCTATACAATGACATCCCTATACAGGGGGCATTAGTAGGGATCCTATGCAATGACATCCCTATACAGGAGGCATTAGTAGGGATCCTATACAATGACATCCCTATAGAGGGGGCATTAGTAGGGATCCTATACAATGGCATCTCTATACAGGGGGCATTAGTAGGGATCCTATACAATGACATCTCTATACAGGGGGCATTAGTAGGGATTCTATACAATGGCATCTCTATACAGGGGGCATTAGTATGGATCCTATGCAATGACATCCCTATACAGGAGGCATTAGCAGGGATCCTATACAATGACATCCCTATACAGTGGCATTAGCAGGCATCCTATACAATGACATCCCTATACAGGGGGCATTAGTAGGGATCCTATGCAATGACATCCCTATACAGGAGGCATTAGTAGGGATCCTATACAATGACATCCCTATACAGGGGCATTAGCAGGCATCCTATACAATGACATCCCTATACAGGGGGCATTAGTAGGGATCCTATACAATGACATCCCTATAGAGGGGGCATTAGTAGGGATCCTATACAATGGCATCTCTATACAGGGGGCATTAGTAGGGATCCTATACAATGACCTCTCTATACAGGGGGCATTAGTAGGGATCCTATACAATGACCTCTCTATACAGGGGGCATTAGTAGGGATTCTATACAATGGCATCTCTATACAGGGGGCATTAGTAGGGATCCTATACAATGACCTCTCTATACAGGGGGCATTAGTAGGGATTCTATACAATGGCATCTCTATACAGGGGGCATTAGTATGGATCCTATGCAATGACATCCCTATACAGGGGGCATTAGTAGGGATCCTATGCAATGACATCCCTATACAGGAGGCATTAGCAGGGATCCTATACAATGACATCCCTATACAGGGGCATTAGCAGGCATCCTATACAATGACATCCCTATACAGGGGGCATTAGTAGGGATCCTATGCAATGACATCCCTATACAGGGGGCATTAGTAGGGATCCTATGCAATGACATCCCTATACAGGGGGCATTAGTAGGGATCCTATACAATGACATCCCTATAGAGGGGGCATTAGTAGGGATCCTATACAATGACATCTCTATACAGGGGGCATTAGTAGGGATCCTATACGATGACATCTCTATACAGGGGGCATTAGTAGGGATCCTATACAATGGCATCTCTATACAGGGGGCATTAGTATGGATCCTATACAATGACATCCTATACAGGGGGCATTAGTAGGGATCCTATGCAATGACATCCCTATACAGGGGGCATTAGTATGGATCCTATACAATGACATCTCTATACAGGAGGCATTAGCAGGGATCCTATACAATGACATCCCTATACAGGGGCATTAGCAGGCATCCTATACAATGACATCCCTATACAGGGGACATTAGTAGGGATCCTATACAATGGCATCTCTATACAGGGGGCATTAGTAGGGATCCTATACAATGACATCCCTATAGAGGGGGCATTAGTAGGGATCCTATACAATGACATCTCTATACAGGGGGCATTAGTAGGGATCCTATACAATGACATCTCTATACAGGGGGCATTAGTAGGGATCCTATACAATGGCATCTCTATACAGGGGGCATTAGTAGGGATCCTATACAATGACATCCCTATACAGGGGGCATTAGTAGGGATCCTATGCAATGACCTCCCTATACAGGGGGCATTAGTAGGGATCCTATACAATGACATCTCTATACAGGGGCATTAGCAGGGATCCTATACAATGGCATCTCTATACAGGGGCATTAGCAGGCATCCTATACAATGACATCCCTATACAGGGGCATTAGCAGGCATCCTATACAATGACATCCCTATACAGGGGCATTAGTAGGGATCCTATACAATGGCATCTCTATACAGGGGGCATTAGTAGGGATCCTATACAATGACATCCCTATACAGGGGCATTAGTAGGGATCCTATACAATGGCATCTCTATAAAGGGGGCATTAGTAGGGATCCTATACAATGACATCCCTATACAGGGGGCATTAGTAGGGATCCTATACAATGGCATCTCTATACAGGGGCATTAGTAGGGATCCTATACAATGACATCCCTATACAGGGGCATTAGCAGGGATCCTATACAATGGCATCTCTATACAGGGGGCATTAGTATGGATCCTATACAATGACATCCCTATACAGGGGGCATTAGTAGGGATCCTATACAATGACATCTCTATACAGGGGCATTAGTATGGATCCTATACAATGACATCCCTATACAGGGGGCATTAGCAGGGCTCTTAGGCACAAGCCTTCCCCCACAGGACCCAGTCCTCCCCCATAGTGCCGGTCCCCCGTGCGCCCCCCGTCCAGCAGAGCCGCCCCTCTCTCCAGCCGCCCGCACTCACCCCCTGGACGCGGCTGCTCTGATTCTGGAGCCCGGGTCAGATACCGGCTCCATCACGGTTACTTCATTCTTTCGGTCGGGGGCTTCAGGTCCATCGGAGTGAGAGCATCAGGTCCCGCAGTGGGCACCCAGCAATCCCACATACGACTGGTGCAAGTGCCACTCACCCCCCTGGGACTCGGCATGTACCTTGGGAGGGGGGCAGTGGGCAGGTCTGGGGTGAGCTAGGACCCATGACAGGCTGACCCCTGGCAGAGCTCTGTGCACCCACTCTTCTTACTTTAGGGGGGTCCCTGCCCTGCCTGCACACGGAGATTCCTCCCTGCTGGACCCGAGGCACAGGGAATGGGAAAGGAAGGTTCAGAGCAATGCACAGGATCTAATACAGCCGGAGACCCCGCGCTCAGGGCCCCTGCTGCCCTCTAGTGGCCACACGTCACTACTGCATCAGTATGTGAATTCTAGGCTCCAAAATTAAAGTGAACTTTTTCAAACATTTCTTTGAATTAAACTTCCATCTCCCATAGATCTGATCACAAGCGCCCATGCTGCCCTTAGTTTAGGTTGCAGCTTGAGTAAACAAGTACCAAAAAAAAGAATACAGCTCCTCGAGCTACAATAAGACTCCAAGATCCAGATTTCCCCAGGAAAAGCCAGAAACCTAGTAACCAGGCCTCAGCCACCTGCTGCGCCCCCTCATAACCACCAGCATTGCTGCTAATGGGGGATCTGCTTACAGATGTTTACTGGTGAGAATCAGCTGAAATTTGACAGGAGTGTGGTAAAGAGGGGGAGGGGTGTGAGCAGCTATCATGGACCACAACACCCATCATTGGGGCTTTATGAAGTTCTGATGAAGCAGCACAAATATATACAGACTCACAACTGATCACTCACTACTACAGTCTGGTACTGATCCCTACTGCAGCCTGGCATTGATCCCTACTGTAACCTGGCACCGATTCCTACTGCAGCCTGGCACTGATCCCTACTGTAACCTGGCACTGATCCCTACTGTAACCTGACACTGATTCCTACTGCAGCCTGGCATTGATCCCTACTGTAACCTGGCACTGATCCCTACTGTAACCTGACACTGATTCCTACTGCAGCCTGGCATTGATCCCTACTGTAACCTGGCACCGATTCCTACTGCAGCCTGGCACTGATCCCTACTGTAACCTGGCACTGATCCCTACTGTAACCTGACACTGATTCCTACTGCAGCCTGACATTCATCCCTACTGTAACCTGGCATTGATGCCTACTGCAGCCCGGCACTGATCCCTACTGTAACCTGGCGCTGATCCCTACTGTAACCTGACACTGATTCCTACTGCAGCCTGACATTGATCCCTACTGTAACCTGGCATTGATGCCTACTGCAGCCTGGCACTGATGCCTACTGCAGCCTGACACTGATTCCTACTGCAGCCTGGCACTGATGCCTACTGCAGCCTGGAACTTATCCATTTTCCAGCCTGGCACTAATCAGTACGTCTGACTGGCACTGATCAATACTGCTGACTGGCACTGATCCCTACTGCTGACTGGCATAGATCCCTAGTGCAGACTGGAACTGATCCCTACGGCTGACTGGCACAGATCCCTAGTGCAGACTGGAACTGATCCCTACTGCAGACTGGCACTGATCCCTACTGCTGATTGGCATTGATCTCTACTTCTGACTGGCGGCACTGATCCCTACTGCAGACTGGCACTGATCCCTACTGCTGATTGGCACTGATCCCTAGTGCAGACTGGAACTGATCCCTACTGCAGACTGGCACTGATCCATACTTCAGACTGATTTCTACTGCAGACTCACACTGATCCCTACTGCAGTCTAGCACTTATCCATACAACAAAATGACACATACTAATTTTTACTGTGTACCACTACACAAAGCTCACTACTGCAGCCTTGCATTAATCCCTACTGCGTTAGCATAAGTTCTGTTCCTGACAGTATACGACTAGACACTGCTCCTTACTGCAGGGTAACAATAACACCTACTGCAGGAGACCACATACTGCACCTTACTGTATAGAAGTGCACAATGCTCCCTACTGCAGGAGGATGCATACAGTTTCTTCCTGTATACCACTAGACACTGCTCCTTGCTTACATGTACAGGTTGACACTGCAGACTACTGTAGCCTTACAGTCAGGTACGGACTGGGACTGAAATTCAGCCCTGGCATTTGAAATCACACAGGCCAATGCTGTCACTGTCCCCATGCACCATATGGGCATATTACCTTAGATGGAGGAAAACAAGATTTACAAGACCAATATGTCTAATGATAGCGACTTTGTGCTTCATCACAACTCGTAACAGTATGGGTGTCTTGAGAACACTGATTCTGTTAACAACGTTGCAGACAAGGTAGCCCATGACCAGACAGGCCCTTCTGGCATTTGCCAGAATTGCCAAATGACCAGTCCGGCCCTGCTTACAGTGATCCTTACTGTATGAAGCCACAGATTGTTTCTTTGTAATCAGATACTGATCCCTACAGTGAGTCCACTGTACACAAACAAGACACTATTCCTACTACAGTCTGGCGCTGATCACTCCCCGTGCAGCTACAGACCTACTGTACCAAAACAATACATTACTGCATATAACCTGACACTGCTCCTTACTGCTGCCACCACTGATCCTTACACTATACAATTACTGCTCGTTACATTATGCAACATTATGCAAGTACACTTTATTCATACATTTTTTAAAGGGAATCTGTCACCAGGGATTTCCCTCCATGTGAGGGCAGCATAAAGCAAAGACAGATACCCTGATCCCAGCGCTCAGTCACTTACTGCGCTTCTTGCTGTACTTCTAATTATGACTTATTTATCTGCTGCAGCTCTGCTAGTCCTCTCCCTAATTGCTCTGTCTAACCATGCCCACGCCACTGATTAACATAAAGTCCGGAGAAAAATACTGAGCATTGAGGTTGGGGAGGTCCAGATGAAAAACAACATGGGACTAACATTCATTGGGTATTTTGTTGTTAAAATGTTACTCAAAAGTATTAAAAAAAACAACAACAAATAGGCATAAAATTAAATGTTTCAAGGCTGGACTGACATCTTCATAAACCTACTTTCCAAACCCATACTGATGTTATTCTGATAGGAGGCGCCATGTTTCTTAGTTTTTATTTTCCCACGCCACTGATTGACAGCTCTGTTTACACTGTACGTGGGCAGAAAGCAACCAATCAGCGTGAGGGACGGAGTTATATATAGCTCATGGATATGGCGGATACCTGGCAGCAGGGTTACTAGTCTTCTAGTGATAATCTGCTGATAAACTGTGATTTTAACAAAACTACAGCAAGCAGCCCATTAATGGACACATCGCTGGAATCAGGGTCTCCGCTCTCAGATTAGGTGGTAAAAACATGGTGAAAGACTCCCTTTAGTATGGTAGACAGCCAGAAACTGATCCCTACAGCATAAAGAAATACACTGCTACTTACTATGTACATCCAGACACTGCTCCTACTGCATACAGCCAGACACTGGCCCCTACTGTACAATGCCAGACACTGCCCCCTACAGCACACAGCCAGACACCGCCCCCTACAGCATACAGCCAGAACTGCCCCCTACTACATACAGGCAGATACTACCCCCTACTGCAGTGTTCCCCAACTCCGGTCCTCAAGAGCCACCAACAGGTCATCTTTTCAGGATTTCCTTAGTATTGCCCAGGTGATGGAATTATTGCCTCTCCAGGTGATGCACTTATCACCTGTGCAATGCATACAGCCACACACCGCCCCCTACTGCATACAGCCAGACACTGCCCCCTACTGCATAACGCCAGATACTACCCCCTACAGCCAGACACCGCCCCCTACTGCATACAGCCAGACACCGCCCCCTACTACATACAGCCAGACACTGCCCCTACTGCATACAACCAGACACTGCCCCCTACTGCATACAGCCAAATACTACACCTACTGCATACAGCCAAACACTGCCCCTACTGCATACAGCCAGACACTGCCCCATACTGCATACAGCCAGACACTGCCCCCACTGCATACAGCCAGATACTACCCCCTACTGCATACAGCCAGACACCGCCCCTTACTGCATACAGCCAGACACTGCCCCCACTGCATAAAGCCAGACACTGCCCCCTACTGCATACAACCAGATACTACCCCTACTGCATACAGCCAGACACCGCCCCTTACTGCATACAGCCAGACACTGCCCCCACTGCATACAGCCAGACACTGCCCCCACTGCATACAGCCAGACACTGCCCCCACTGCATAAAGCCAGACACTGCCCCTACAGCATACAGCCAGACACTGCCAGATACTACCCCCTACAGCCAGACACCGCCCCCTACTGCATACAGCCAGACACCGCCCCCTACTGCATACAGCCAGACACCGCCCCCTACTACATACAGCCAGACACTGCCCCCTACTGCATACAACCAGACACTGCCCCCTACTGCATACAGCCAAATACTACCCCTACTGCATACAGCCAGATACTGCATACAGCCAGATACTGCCCCTACTGCATACAGCCAGACACTGCCCCCACTGCATAAAGCCAGACACTGCCCCTACAGCATACAGCCAGACACTGCCAGATACTACCCCCTACAGCCAGACACCGCCCCCTACTGCATACAGCCAGACACCGCCCCCTACTACATACAGCCAGACACTGCCCCTACTGCATACAACCAAACACTGCCCCTACTGCATACAGCCAGACCCCGCCCCCTACTGCATACAGCCAGATACTGCATACAGCCAGATACTGCCCCTACTGCATACAGCCAGACACTGCCCCATACTGCATACAGCCAGACACTGCCCCCACTGCATACAGCCAGATACTACCCCCTACTGCATACAGCCAGACACCGCCCCTTACTGCATACAGCCAGACACTGCCCCCTACTGCATACAGCCAGATACTACCCCCTACAGCCAGACACCGCCCCCTACTGCATACAGCCAGACACTGCCCCCTACTGCATACAGCCAGACACTGCCCCCTACTGCATACAGCCAGACACTGCCCCCTACTGCATACAGCCAGACACTGCCCCTACTGCATACAGCCAGACACCGCCCCATACTGCATACAGCCAGACACTGCCCCCTACTGTACAATGCCAGACACTGCCCCCTACTGTATACAGCCAGACACTGCCCCCTACTGCATACAGCCAGACACTGCCCCCTACTGCATACAGCCAGATACTACCCCCTACTGCATACAGCCAGACACTGCCCCTATACTGCATACAGCCAGATACTGCCCCCTACTGTATACAGCCAGATACTGCCCCCTACTGAACAATGCCAGACACTGCCCCCTACAGCATACAGCCAGACACCGCCCCATACTGCATACAGCCAGACACCGCCCCATACTGCATACAGCCAGACACTGCCCCTATACTGCATACAGCCAGATACTACCCCCTACAGCCAGACACCGCCCCCTACTGCATACAGCCAGACACCGCCCCCTACTGCATACAGCCAGACACCGCCCCCTACTACATACAGCCAGACACTGCCCCTACTGCATACAACCAGACACTGCCCCCTACTGCATACAGCCAAACACTGCCCCTACTGCATACAGCCAGACCCCGCCCCCTACTGCATACAGCCAGATACTGCATACAGCCAGATACTGCCCCTACTGCATACAGCCAGACACTGCCCCATACTGCATACAGCCAGACACTGCCCCCACTGCATACAGCCAGATACTACCCCCTACTGCATACAGCCAGACACTACCCCTACTGCATACAACCAGACACTGCCACCTACTGCATACAGCCAAATACTACCCCTACTGCATACAGCCAAACACTGCCCCTACTGCATACAGCCAGACCCCGCCCCCTACTGCATACAGCCAGATACTGCATACAGCCAGATAGTGCCCCTACTGCATACAGCCAGACACTGCCCCCACTGCATACAGCCAGATACTACCCCCTACTGCATACAGCCAGACACTGCCCCTACTGCATACAGCCAGACACTGCCCCATACTGCATACAGCCAGACACTGCCCCATACTGCATACAGCCAGACACTGCCCCATACTGCATACAGCCAGACACTGCCCCATACTGCATACAGCCAGACACTGCCCCATACTGCATACAGCCAGATACTACCCCCTACTGCATACAGCCAGACACTGCCCCCACTGCATACAGCCAGATACTACCCCCTACTGCATACAGCCAGATACCGCCCCCTACTGCATACAGCCAGATACCGCCCCCTACTGCATACAGCCAGATACCGCCCCCTACTGCATATAGCCAGACACTGCCCCTACTGCATACAGCCAGATACCGCCCCCTACTGCATACAGTAGACCCTGTCCCCTACTGCATACTACTTGATTGCTCATTCATCAGAAAGGCATTAGTGCATGTAGTAGTAAGATTTCTGTGTAATAAGATAGAAACATTTTGCTCTTTATGTGATGTACATGGAAATATCGGTCACTTCTCCTTAGCAAATCGGTTCTGCCACTATCTGGAAATGCTTAGACATGGCAGGTATATTTCTCCCACTGACAATTGACATATGGTTTGGTGGGCGGGAGCATTTGGGGGGGATGCCTTTTTTATGGCACACACTACAATATAGCGCTGCACTGCACAGCAGCCTCCTATGCACTGCACTTTTACACCTCACCTTGCACGCCACACAGCAGAGAGCATATACAGCAGAGCTTTTTTATTCTGCAGCGTGTATCCACCTGCTGTGCACTGCAAATTCAGCAGAACATCCTGCCATATACTGCGCATCCCTCTGGATATTCCTATTAATACAACACAAAGGCTGTTCACCTGCACTGCAGCATTGCACAGCTCTGCACATAAGGATGGACGCAAGTTGTTCCCTGCTGCGCTGTACATACAGCCGGACATTACTCTGCACTGCACATACCACAGAACATTCCAGAACACTGCCCTGCACATATAAAGGGGCATTCCTCTGATCTGCACCAGGAAGATGGGAGTCTTCCTCTCTGCACCTGAGGCAGGACATTGCTCTGCACATAACAGCTATACAGCCGCCGCGTCCTCTGCACGGACTATATAGCAATTTGCCCCTATAGATACAGTAGAAAATTCACCTGCACTAAAGCAAGATAATATTCCTCTGCAAGTATATAGAAGCATCTTGCTCTGCACTGTACAGACCGCGTACAGAGGAGACCACATCTGCTTTGTAGCATTCATTCGTTTCTCAGGAGTCCTATTTTTTAGGGATCATTCCTACTCTCTGGTAGCAGATCCATAGATCAGTCACAATACATTGCTTGTCGATCAGGCGGGTCTTTGCATACAGATACATATTGCTCTGCACTGTTCTGCACTATGCACACATATTGTCGCTCACTGGTTCCCCATGTAACCCATTACAAGTATGCTATGAAGTAATGAGAATCCACAGACCGGGCCATGATTGACACATGCCACATGCTCAGGTCTCCACGCTGGAACAGACGGGACAGTCAGTAACTTGAGTCCATCAGTTGTGTCTCTGAGGACATCACCTTTTGTGACAGCTGGAGAAAACATTTTCGATATTCTGTAACAGTCATGAAACGTAAGGGATGGATTCTGGGGTCCGATTGCACAGTCCTCCACGGGGTAAGGATTACAGGCTTGGGATGTTCAGGAAGACATGGAAACTCCTGTGCGGTGACGGATGTCACACGGGAGATTCCCAGAAATGGGAAATAGAAAGGTCTGGTGTGAAACAGTCCTCAGTCCTCCCTGCAGTTCTGTGGGCTCTCCGATGGTACATCAAGGTGACAGGTGTCATTTAACAAGTCATGGAGCATTAACACATCACACGCCGTGCGTCCATCCTAAACAGTGCCACAATGTGAGGGCACAGTACATTCTGCTTCATATTTCATGGCACCGAGTCATTAGTAACACGGATTTCAGGTCCGTGCTCGCAAAATCCATTGTGTGCCACTTTATGTTACAAAACACTATGCGCCCCATGCCCCTTTCTTCGTCATCTAACATATAAGTAAAAGTTCTGGTGCAGCAAGAAAAAAAAAATAGAAGCGTTGACATCACAAATTGCCACATGCACCTGCGAAGCCGATTAACCCTTCGATTTCCATAGTTAAACATCGCCTCCATATTAGTTTCCAATTCAGCATAAATATACAGTAACGTCCCCCCAAAAAAAACAAGGAAAAAAACGAAATCAGCATTGGTCTGGAATAGCAGAGTTGAGTTTGTCATTCGCGTAAAGGAAAACCCTTGCATTTTTTTTATTTCATGCTAAATGACATAGTCGGCTCTGCTACATGGTAGTAAAATGACACTTACTTGGTGGCTTGGTGAGAAGTACAATCTCTCCTTCCAGCCCCTAAATTCATTTGTATTCATTTGTCCCAGCAGCTAAGATCTTGCTTCTTTTCCTTGTATTCTTGGTTTTTGTTTTGTTTTTTTTAATTATTGATTTTAGGCTTTAAATTGACTCCTGGTTAGAGAGTCGAAAAGCACCGTGTGTCTCCTGGGTCATTGGAGAGGCAGGTTCAACCGATACTGGAAGGGAATGGTTCTGACACAGGCAATTATACGCTTGCACTGGTCTTAAACTGGTGTGCCGTACCTAAGTGGTATGCCTTCTGGATGCTCATTTGACACAGCAAGGCACGAGGGGGAAAAAAAGTAAAAAAAAAAAAAAAGTAAAAAACACACTCTTTGAAGAGTCTGTCATAGGGGTACATGAAGACGCGGGGTCTTATAAACCTAGCCTTGTCCTTTTAAATAGATGCAGTCAGTATGAGAAGGGCCTTTTTAAAAAAACAAAAAAAAAACAGGTATCTGGTTTCAGAGCAAACATTTAACTAATAAGCAAAAATCCTGCCTCCGAAAAGGGAGGGTCCTTGTGGCATACGGGAATACAAGGAGTACCAGTGTCTGTGGACAGAGGCAGCAAACATCAAGGCGGAGGGGATTGGGGATATACAAAGACAAAAAAACGTATCATAACAACGGAATGGAAAGCCAACAGGTTCCTCTGGGCCGGCGGAGGGGGCCCGGCTAATCCAGGGGTGCAGGCGGAGGGTAGCGGGCAGGATGCATGTGTACAAACAAGACATTCACAAGTAAACTTCAGAGCTCCAACTGGAATTTACCGTCACAGAAGTAAAGAACCCATTGTGATTCCTGCCCGCAGTCCAAATACTTTGTAGTGGATGAGTGTTGTAGTTCAACCAGTTCTATGATTGTTTTGTTTTGTTTTTTAAGCAAAATAACCCGACCTTAAGGCTACGTGCACACGTTGTGGATTTGCCTGCGGATCCACAGCCGTTTTCCATCCGGTTTACAGTACCATGTAAACCTATTGAAAACCAAATCCGCTGTGCACACGCTGCGGAAAATACCGTGCGGGAACGTTGCGTTGTATTTTCCGCAGCATGTCAATTCTTTGTGCGGATTCTGCAGCATTTTACACCTGCTCCTCAATAGGAATCCGCAGGTGTAAAACCGCAGGTGAAATCGGCACAAAAAACGCTGCGAATCTGCGGATTTAAAAAAAAAACTGATCGGAAAAATCCGCACAGAAACCGCAACGTGGGCACATAGCCTAAAAAGCTGAAAAAAACTGATGTAAATGATAGGGAATCTAGATTGTGAGCCCCAATTTGGACTAGGATAATAATATCTGTAAAGTGCTGTGGAATTATTAGCGCTATATAAGTAATATGAATAAATACATGTATAATAAAAAAAAATAGTATGTGAATACATGTTTATAGGGTTAGGTTGGGGTATATAGATGGGGAGCAAAGAGCGTCTCTCATCCATGTATCACAAACAAGGCACAGCCAATTCAGTAGGCTCTGTGAAATGCTTAAAGGGGTATTTCCATCTCTAACATCCTATCCCAATATGTGTAATAATAATAATAATAATAATAATATTAGCAAAAACCTCCAATTAGAAATGTAGTATAGTTCTACTGATTAGTTATGTCGCTTACCCCATGTGCAGGGCATTGCAGAAGCCTAGGTATCCATGGTTTGGACCACTCATATAGTGGCAGTTAGTTATTTGCTAGTGGTTGTAACCATGGATACCTAAGCTACAGCAATGCCCTGCACATGGGGTAAGTGACATAGTGAATCAGGAGAACTACTCTACATTTCTAATTGGAGGTATCTGCTAATATTATTATTATTACATCTCCTACATATTGGGATAGGATTTTGAAGATGGAAATACCTCTTTAATAAAGAGGGGGTCCCCCTATTCAGGACTCTTGTCTACTAGCAAGAAGCAACTGCCCAATGAGAACAATCCCTTTACATTCTCCCAGAGGAGTTTTCCAGTTCAGAAAACCCATTTTCTAATATTGTTAAGTTAACGAAGGGGAGTCCTCTGTTCAGGATACTCATATTTTAGCTGGAATGGAGAAAGGTTATAAAGAGTGTCTCCTACTCTGGAGGACCTGTCCCTGTCCTGCCTTCACAGACAACTCATCTTGAAGAAAACTTGGCACTCACGTAAATGATGTAAGCATATAATTTTATTTTGTGCAGGCAATCCAAAAATAAAGAAATGTTTCGGCCCTACAATGACCTTCATCAGTCAGATTGCAGTGCACACAGGGTTACAGGGAGAAACCAACACTTGAAAAAGACTCACACACAGAGCCGAAACATCGCACACAAATGGGCTATTAAAGTAGCTTTTTTTTGCACTAAAATGATAGTGTGCTGCTTCTTTGATTTTTCTAATATAAGGACTGGTATGTACCTGTGAATCCTCGCACCCAACTATTGCTATTGTTCAGGTGCTGCTCTCTGCTCAATTTTTTCTATCATCTATCTATCTATCTATCGAACTATTATCTATCTATCTGTCTATCTAAAAAAGGAGATTAGGCATGAGAAGCGCACCAGGCAATTGCTCATAATTCAGTGCTAAAATACATCAGTTAAAGGGGAACGCTATAGTTTCACATTAAGCTAAGTCTAACACTGAACTCAGTAATTATACATTATACCGTAATTGCATGACTAGTAATGTCCTGAAGGTCACTGAAAGGGGGTTGCCCAAGATTAAATAAAAACATGGCTGATTCTTAAACAACGCCACACCCATCCAGAGGTTGTGTCACAGTATTACATCTCATTCAGGCTGCCGTCACACTAGCAGTATTTGGTCAGTATTTTACATCAGTATTTGTAAGCCAAAACCAGGAGTGGGTGATAAATGCAGAAGTGGTGAATATGTTTGTATTATACTTTTCCTCTAATTGTTCCACTGCTGGTTTTGGCTTACAAATACTGATGTAAAATACTGACCAAATACTGCTAGTGTGACGGCAGCCTCACTGCCATGGAGGTGAGCTGTAATGCCAGATACAACCCGTGGAGAAGAATGGAGCTCCTCCTAATGAAAGCAGCAATGTTTTTCTGATTTTGAAATGCCCTCTAATATTGGAATTTAAGGGTTTATCCAGCATCTCTCACTTCCGCATCTAGAGGTGAAGGTCGCTGATCATGTGGGATCTGTCACGCTTGCCATGTGTCGCGCTCAGTCAGGAGGCTTTATGCACCTGTCCTTTTAACTAAAAAGGGTGCATGCATGATACCTGCTCGATACTTACCAACACCTGGCATCAGTAGCAGCACTCACCTGCCGATGCACAAGTGAGCGGCAGCGGATAACCCCTTTAAGCAATTCAGTAACAGTGGATCATGTTGTCTGCCAATGACCTGCTGCTGTCTGCAGACACAAACTGGCAACCAACAGCCTTTGTGCACCACATACCACCAAGGAACTTTCTTGGTTTTTAATTTCCAACTTTACAACTGGGTCGCCCCTACTTGTTAATAATGACACACACCTCACCACTTGCACGCTTGACCCGCTACCGTCCCACCTCATCCCTAACTTTGCCACGGTCTTCATCCCAACCCTAACGCACCTCTTCAACCTCTCACTCACAACAGGTGTCTTCCCCTCATCCTTCAAGAATGCCAAGATCACGCCCATCCTCAAAAAGCCCTCCCTTGACCCATCCTCTGTGTCTAGCTATCGCCGATATCTCTTCTCCCTTACGCCTCCAAATTACTGAAACAACACGTCCATCTTGAACTGTCCTCCCACCTCTCCTCCTGCTCACTCTTTGACCGGTTACAATCTGGCTTCCGACCCCATCACTCAACTGCCCTAACTAAAGTCACCAATGACCTAGTAACTGCCAAGGGCAAGCGACACTACTCTGTCTTCCTTCTCCTAGACCTGTCTTCTGCCTTTGACACTGTGGACCACTCCCTTATGCTACAGATCCTCTCATCTCTTGGTATCACAGACTTGGCCCTATCCTGGATTTCGTCATATCTGACAGACCGAACATTCAGTGTCTTCCTCCCCCACACCACCTCCTCACTTCGCCCCTTGTCTGTCGGTGTTCCTCAAGGCTCTGTTCTAGGACCCTTACTCTTCTCCATCTACACCTTCGGCCTGGGACAGCTCATAGAATCCAATGGTTTGCAGTACCATCTCTACACCGATGACACGCAGATCTACCTATCTGCACCCGACCTCACCTCCTTACTCACCAAAATCCCACACTCTGTCTGTTATCTCAGCCTTCTTTTCTGCTCGCTTTCTAAAACTGAACATGGACAAAACAGAATTCCTCATCTTTCCCCATCTCACTCTACCCCTCCACCAAACCTATCCATCAATGTTAACGGCTGCTCACTTTCCCCAGTCCCACACGCTCGGTGCCTTGGGGTGATCCTCGACTCTGCCCTCTCTTTCAATCCACATATCCAAGCCTTGCCTCCTCCTGCCGTCTCAAACTCAAAAATATTTCCCGGATCCGCGCATTCCTTACTGTGACACCACAAAAACACTAGTGCATGCCCTTATCTCCCGCCTTGACTACTGCAACCTCCTACTCTCTGGCCTCCCCTCTAGCACTCTGGCACCACTCCAATCCATCCTACACTCTGCTGCCCGACTAATCAACCTGTCTCCCCGCTATTCCCCAGCCTCTCCATTATGCCAAGCCCTTCACTGGCTTCCTATCGCCCAGAGACTCCAGTTCAAAACCCCTACAATGACATACAAAGCCATCCACAACCTGTCTCCTTCATACATCTGTAACATGGTCTCCCAGTACTTACCTACATGCAACCTCAGATCCTCTCAAGATCTCCTTCTCTACTCCCCTCTCATTTCTTCTTCCCATAACCGCATCCAAGACTTCTCCCGTGCTTCCCCCATACCCTGGAACTCTCTACCCCAACACATCAGACTCTCGCCTACCATAGAAACCTTCAAAAAAGAACCTGAAGATTCACCTCTTCCGACAAGCCTACAGCCTGCAGTGATCCTCAACCTACTGAACCGCCGCACAACCAGCTCTACCCCCTCCTAGTGTATCCTCACCCATCCCCTGCAGACTGTGAGCCCTCGCGGGCAGGGCCCTCCCTCCTTATTATTATTATTATTTATTATTATAGCGCCATTTATTCCATGGCACTTTACATGTGAGGAGGGGTATACATAATAAAAACAGGTACAATAATCTTAAACAATACAAGTCGCAACTGGTACAGGGGGAGAGAGGACCCTGCCCGCGAGGGCTCACAATCTACAAGGGATGGGTGAGGATACAGTAGGTGAGGATAGAGCTGGTCGTGCAGTGGTTTGGTCAATCGGTGGGTACTGCAGGTTGTAGGCTTGCCAGAAGAGGTAGGTCTTCAGGTTCTTTTTGAAGGTTTCAATGGTAGGTGAGAGTCTGATATGTTGTGGTCGAGAGTTCCAGAGTAGGGGTGATGCGCGAGAGAAATCTTGTATGCGATTGTGGGAAGAGGAGATAAGAGGGGAGTAGAGAAGGAGATATTGTGAGGATCGGAGGTTGCGTGCAGGAAAGTACCGGGAGACGAGGTCACATGTTGTGAATTCTGCTCTTGGGCTCCCTCCGGTGGTTGTAAGTGGTAGCGCTGCTGTCTCTGAATCACAGCATTTATCAGGTGTGTTCACTTTTTGCAATTTGGACTGGGCTATTTAGTCTTGCTTCACCCTTTAGTCAGTGCCAGTTGTCCATTGTTCCTGGAGGATTCACATCCCTGCCTGGTCTCTTCTGCTTTGCAGTTCTTTTCAACAAAGATAAGTTCTGGCCTTGATTTTGCTGTCCACATGCTGTGGTCTTATTGTTCAGTTCTATTCTATGTTTTGTCTTGTCCAGCTTGGTCCGTATAAGGATTTTGTTTAGCCAAGCTGGTATCTCTGGAGATGCAAATATACCCTCCATATCTTTAGTTAGCTGTGGAGATTCTGTATTTTCTATGGTGGATATTTTCTAGTGTTTTAATACTGACCGCATAGTACTTTGTCCTATCCTTTCTATTTAGCTAGAAGTGGCCTCCTTTGCTAAATTCTCATTTCAGTCTGTGTATGTTTTTTCCCTCTCCTCTCACAGTCAATATTTGTGGGGGGCTGCCTATCCTTTGGGAATTTTCTCTGAGGCAAGATAGTTTTCCCTTTTCTATCTCTAGGGGTAAATAGTCCTCCGGCTGTGTCGAGATGTCTAGGGAGCGCTAGGTACATTCCACGGCTACTTCTAGTTGCGGTGCTAGGTTCAGGGTCTGCGGTCAGTACAGGTACCACCTTCTCCAGAGTACTTCTCATGCTGCTCTTAGGCCACCAGATCATAACAGTCACAGATGTATGGAGGAGACAGGTTGTGGATGGCTTTGTATGTCATGGTTAGGCTTTTGTACTGGAGTCTCTGGGTAATGGGGAGCCAGTGAAGGGATTGACAGAGGAGAGAGGCTGGGTAATAGCGGGGGGACAGGTGGATTAGTCGGGCAGCAGAGTTTAGAATAGAATGAAGGGGTGCGAGAGTGTTAGAGGGGAGGTCACAGAGCAGGAGGTTACAGTAGTCGAGGTGGGAGATGATGAGGGCATGGACTAGGGTTTTTGCAGATTCTTGGTTTAGGAATGTACGGATCCGTGAAATATTTTTGAGTTGAAGGCGGCAGGAAGTGGAAAGGGCTTGGATATGCGGTTTGAAGGAGAGATCAGTGTCGAGGATTACCCCGAGACAGCGAGCTTGTGGGACTGGGGAGAGTGGGCAGCCGTTTACTGTAATGGATAGGTTCGTTGGGGGGGGGGGGGGGTCGCGTGAGATGGGGGAAAGTCAATGAATTCTGTTTTGTCCATGTTAAGTGTTAGAAATCTAGCGGAGAAGAAGGATGAAATAGCGGATAGACATTGAGGGATTCTGGTTAGTAGGGTGGTGATATCTGATCCAGAGCTGTAGATCTGTGTATCATCAGCATAGAGATGATACTGAAAACCGTGAGATTCTATGTACCTGTGTGCCTTGTTTTTTTGCTCATGTTTAATGTATTTGTCTATATTTGCCCCCTTTTCACATGTAAAGCACCATGGAATAAATTGTGCTATAAAAATGTATAATAATAATAATAGTAATAATAATAATAATAATAATAATAATAATAAATGGCTCTAACATTTGGGGAATTGCTGGAGTCGGACATTTTCCACCTAAGTGAATATTTCCTTTTAAGCCGCAGTATTCCAGGAACGATTTATACACAATTGTGGGATTTTTCGCTGCCCCCCGGTCACTGCTGCTATTATCGCTACCCGACACGACATGTCATCATGGGATTTTAGTAATTGCTGTCTGCTTGGCAACAAAGACTCATCGATGGTGTTTACTAGTGCAGACAGACATGCCAATGGGCAAACACATCTTGTGCAGCATTCATGGACTTCAAACTTCAAAGTCCAGGGTCATTAGTACAAGGATACCTCTCTTCGTTGCAGCATTTAGTATAGGGAGACCTGTCATTATCCGGACTTGTTGAAGCACAGTTAGGATATCAGCGAGACTTTCCAGTTGTGTCTGATTCGGCTCTCACCTTCTTGTGAATTCCCATCACACACAGTTGGGTACTGGATCACACACAATAATTCCACTGTTGCCATGTATAGAGTATTTATGGAAGAGGGCAACCGCATCCATATATATATGGCAACCGGTGAAAATGGTGGTGTCCATAAATACCCTTCTTGCAACTTTGAATTTTTGTACCATGGTGCACATTTTCCATTTCCTGTGGGGTACGTCAGTCTGGATCAATATTGCCCTCATTGTTGGGCGGAAAAATGGAGCAAGTGTCCCTCAGTCTCTGTTCACACCAACAGAAAACACTCTAGAGTCCTGGATCTGCTGGTAAGATGACACACCAACGACACTATGGGGTCCGTCACGATTCGCTGCATGCCACACTATTGACAATGACAATGTCTGCTGCAGCACCTCTGATGCAGATCTGAACATAAAAGGATCCTCATATAGTTTTAGTTTTCATGTTGAACTAGTGTTGATCTTAAAGTGCATGGACCTTCTTTTGGAGTCATAAGTTGTAATGGTTTGGTATCATGGACCAGTTGATTGGCACTACCAAATCATGGTACCCCTTGAGTCAATGTAATTTCCTGTGTGAGAACAACTCTTGTGCCATATTACTTGTCACAATTTTTATTTTCTCTCAAATAGTGCCACCAAAACACCTCTGACCCATCAAGACATGAAGTTTACAAGACCTGGGATCTTCATGGGTTGGGCTTCTTTTTCCAGCACATCCCACAGATGTTTGATTGGACGGAGACCTATTAACCCTTAAAGTCTTTTTCATCCTTAGAGTGTTAAAGGCTGTCTTCCACTCGGATTATAGACTCCCCTGAGGTCCAATTTAGAGACTCATTTTGCCCCAACAATCTGATTAAATAAGACTGGAATGAATAGGATGGGATAAGAGTCTCGGGTAGTAATTCAATTTAACTCATCAAAATCTAAACACGGAATCAGGCCCCCATCTTTCTTTTTAACAGAGAAGAATCCCACTGCTACGGGCGAAGAGGAAAGTCTAATATGTCCCTTAGCAAGACTCTAAGAGATGTAGTCTTTCAACGCCAGACAGATTGTATAATCTGGTTTTGGGTAATTTCGCTCCAGTGAGCAAGTTTACGGGGCAATCATACACACTGTGGGGAGAAAGTTAGTGGCACCCCTTTCCTGAGAATATATCCACAACATCAGACAGAAAAGAGGGTATGGTTTTAGTGGAAACAATAGAAATGATGGCACTCAGGCACTCTGGACTGCCAGTCAATAACCACATTATGCACAATTAGCCAGGGAAAGCTTAACACAATAGGAGTAGAGAAACCTTCCAAGATATACAATACAGTGCCTTGCGAAAGTATTCGGCTCCCTTGAACTTTTCAACCTTTTCCCACATATCATGCTTCAAACATAAAGATACCAAATGTAAATTTTTGGTGAAGAATCAACAACAAGCAGAACACAATTGTGAAGTTAAACAAAATTTATTGGTTATTTTAAATTTTTGTGGAAATTCAAAAACTGAAAAGTGGGGCGTGCAATATTATTCGGCCCAGGGCCGGACTGGCCATAGGGCACTTCTGGCAAATGCCAGAAGGGCCGGTGCCAGTGGTGGGCCGCTCAATCCGCCGCCCCCGCCGTCGCATTCAACTATACCGGCGTATAGACGCCGGTACAGTTGAATGCAATGATGGAGGAGAGCGTCTACAGACGCTCCTCTCCCATCATTCCCCGCTCTGCCTCTGACACTGCGGGTGCGCGATGATGTCATATCATCGCGCACCTGCTGTGTCCCGGGCAGACTGCAGCTGCTGAGACAGGAGCAGGAACCAGGAAGCAACGCTGGGCACGAGGAGAGGTGAGGAGAGTTTTTTTTTTTCTGGACTGTGGGGCCATTCTCGGAGGAGGTGAGGGGAGGAAGAGAAGAGATGTGGGCTGTATATAGTTCTCTGTGGGCTGTGCTCTGTGCTATATACTACTGTGGGCTGTATATAGTTCTCTGTGGGCTGTGCTCTGTGCTGTATACTGCTGTGGGCTGTATATAGTTCTCTGTGGGCTGTGCTCTGTGCTGTATACTGCTGTGGGCTGTATATAGTTCTCTGTGGGCTGTGCTCTGTGCTGTATACTACTGTGGGCTGTATATAGCTCTCTGTGGGCTGTGCTCTGTGCTGTATACTGCTGTGGGCTGTATATAGCTCTCTGTGGGCTGTGCTCTGTGCTGTATACTGCTGTGGGCTGTATATAGTTCTCTGTGGGCTGTGCTCTGTGCTGTATACTACTGTGGGCTGTATATAGCTCTCTGTGGGCTGTGCTCTGTGCTGTATACTACTGTGGGCTGTATATAGCTCTCTGTGGGCTGTGCTCTGTGCTGTATACTGCTGTGGGCTGTATATAGTTCTCTGTGGGCTGTGCTCTGTGCTGTATACTACTGTGGGCTGTATATAGTTCTCTGTGGGCTGTGCTCTGTGCTGTATACTGCTGTGGGCTGTATATAGTTCTCTGTGGGCTGTGCTCTGTGCTGTATACTGCTGTGGGCTGTATATAGTTCTCTGTGGGCTGTGCTCTGTGCTGTATACTGCTGTGGGCTATATATAGTTCTCTGTGGGCTGTGCTCTGTGCTGTATACTGCTGTGGGCTGTATATAGTTCTCTGTGGGCTGTGCTCTGTGCTGTATACCACTGTGGGCTGTATATAGTTCTCTGTGGGCTGTGCTCTGTGCTGTATACTGCTGTGGGCTGTATATAGTTCTCTGGGCTGTGCTCTGTGCTGTATACTGCTGTGGGCTGTATATAGTTCTCTGTGGGCTGTGCTCTGTGCTGTATACTGCTGTGGGCTCTGTGCTATATATAGTACTCTGTGGGCTGTATATACTTCTCTGTGGGCTGTGCTCTGTGCTGTATATAGCTCTCTGTGGGCTGTGCTCTGTACTGTATATAGTTCTCTCTGGGCTGTGCTCTGTGCTGTATACTGCTGTGGGCTGTATATAGTTCTCTGGGCTGTGCTCTGTGCTGTATACTGCTGTGGGCTGTATATAGTTCTCTGTGGGCTGTGCTCTGTGCTGTATACTGCTGTGGGCTGTATATAGTTCTCTGTGGGCTGTGCTCTGTGCTGTATACTGCTGTGGGCTCTGTGCTATATATAGTACTCTGTGGGCTGTATATACTTCTCTGTGGGCTGTGCTCTGTGCTGTATATAGCTCTCTGTGGGCTGTGCTCTGTGCTGTATACTACTGTGGGCTGTATATAGCTCTCTGTGGGCTGTGCTCTGTGCTGTATACTGCTGTGGGCTGTATATAGCTCTCTGGGCTGTGCTCTGTGCTGTATACTACTGTGTGCTCTGTGCTATATATAGTTCTCTGTGGGCTGTGCTCTGTGCTGTATACTGCTGTGGGCTGTATATAGTTCTCTGTGGGCTGTGCTCTGTGCTGTATACTGCTGTGGGCTGTATATAGCTCTCTGGGCTGTGCTCTGTGCTGTATACTACTGTGTGCTCTGTGCTATATATAGTTCTCTGTGGGCTGTGCTCTGTGCTGTATACTGCTGTGGGCTGTATATAGTTCTCTGTGGGCTGTGCTCTGTGCTGTATACTACTGTGGGCTGTATATAGCTCTCTGTGGGCTGTGCTCTGTGCTGTATACTACTGTGGGCTGTATATAGCTCTCTGTGGGCTGTGCTCTGTGCTGTATACTACTGTGGGCTGTATATAGCTCTCTGTGGGCTGTGCTCTGTGCTGTATACTACTGTGGGCTGTATATAGTTATCTGTGGGCTGTGCTCTGTGCTGTATGCTACTGTGGGCTGTATATAGTTCTCTGTGGGCTGTGCTCTGTGCTGTATATAGTTCTCTGTGGGCTGTGCTCTGTGCTGTATACTACTGTGGGCTGTATATAGTTATCTGTGGGCTGTGCTCTGTGCTGTATGCTACTGTGGGCTGTATATAGTTCTCTGTGGGCTGTGCTCTGTGCTGTATATAGTTCTCTGTGGGCTGTGCTCTGTGCTGTATACTACTGTGGGCTGTATATAGTTATCTGTGGGCTGTGCTCTGTGCTGTATGCTACTGTGGGCTGTATATAGTTCTCTGTGGGCTGTGCTCTGTGCTGTATATAGTTCTCTGTGGGCTGTGCTCTGTGCTGTATACTACTGTGGGCTGTATATAGTTCTCTGTGGGCTGTGCTCTGTGCTGTATACTACTGTGTGCTGTATATAGTTCTCTGTGGGCTGTGCTGTATATAGTACTCTGTGGGCTGTGCTGTATATAGTACTCTGTGGGCTGTGCTGTATATAGTACTCTGTGGGCTGTGCTGTATATAGTACTCTGTGGGCTGTGCTGTGTATAGTACTCTGTGGGCTGTGCTGTATATAGTACTCTGTGGGCTGTGCTGTATATAGTACTCTGTGGGCTGTGCTGTATATAGTACTCTGTGGGCTGTGCTGTATATATATAGTACTCTGTGGGCTGTGCTGTGTATAGTACTCTGTGGGCTGTGCTGTATATAGTACTCTGTGGGCTGTGCTGTATATAGTACTCTCTGGGCTGTGCTGTATATAGTACTCTCTGGGCTGTGCTGTATATAGTACTCTCTGGGCTGTGCTTTATATAGTACTCTGTGGGCTGTATATAGTACTCTGTGGGCTGTGCTGTATATAGTACTCTGTGGGCTGTGCTGTGTATAGTACTCTGTGGGCTGTGCTGTATATAGTACTCTGTGGGCTGTGCTGTATATAGTACTCTCTGGGCTGTGCTGTATATAGTACTCTCTGGGCTGTGCTGTATATAGTACTCTCTGGGCTGTGCTTTATATAGTACTCTGGGCTGTGCTGTATATAGTACTCTGGGCTGTGCTTTATATAGTTCTCTGTGGGCTGTGCTGTATATAGTTCTCTGTGGGCTGTGCTGTATATAGTTCTCTGTGGGCTGTGCTGTATATATTACTTTGTGGGCTGTGCTGTATATATTACTTTGTGGGCTGTGCTGTATATATTACTCTGTGGGCTGTGCTGTATACTACTGTGTGGACTGTGCTGTATACTTCTACGTGGGCTGTGCTGTATACTACTGTGTGGTCTGTGCTGTATACTACTGTGTGGTCTGTGCTGAATACTGCTGTGTGGGCTGTGTTATCTACTACGCGAGCTGTGCTATAGTATGCAGGCTGTGCTGTATACTATGCGGTTTGTGCTATATAATATGCGGGCTTTGCTATATACTATGGGGAGTATATTATATTCTATGGGGGAGGCCATGTTATGTACTATGTGGCTGTGTTATATACTATTGTGGGGGTATATTATATTCTATGGGGGAGGCTGCGTTATATACTATGGGGGGCTGCATTATATTCTATGGGGGGCTACATTATATATTATGGGGAGGTGGGCTGTATTATATTCTATGGGGGTTACATACTCTGGGGTGGCTGCATTATACTCTGTGGGGTGGCTGCATTATCTGGGGTGGCTGCATTATACTCTGGGGTGGCTGCATTATACTCTGGGGTGGCTGCATTATACTCTGGGGTGGCTGCATTATACTATATGTGGGCTGCATTATACTGTATCGAGGACTATGGGGAATACGTTATACTATATGAAGAACTATGGGGTGCATTATACTATGGGAAGTGAATTGTACTACATGGATGACTGTGGCGGTGCATTATACTATATGGAGCACTATGAGGATTGTATTATGCTATATGGAGGACTATGAGGATTGTATTATGCTATATGGAGGACTATGAGGAGTGTATTATACTATGTGGAGGACTGAGCAGTGTATTTTAATATATGGAGGACTATAGGGAGTGTATTATACTATATGGAGGACTATGGAGCACATTATAATATATGGAGGACTATGGGGTGTATTTTACTAAACAAGTAAAATGCTGCATATTCGGATTGTTTTTGCTGGAACAAAAAGCCTTGTTGTCAGCAGCACATTGCCAGTGTAAACTGTAGATGTGCTGCTGAAAACATGATACTGTATGGTGATCTATTAGTGATCGTTCTGTCTCATCATTATTCCTCAGATGGTGGAAAGAGGCCGGGAAACAAGCGTTGAACAACTTCAGTATTGTCGATCAAACTCGTTTAGCGGCCTGAACTCAGCGCACGTAAATACAACAGAAAGGCTTCTGTGTGATGTGCAATATGTTAGCATTTGGGGACCCATTTTAAACTTTGCCTAGGGCCCCACTTTGCCTAAAACCGGCCCTGCCTACAAGTGTACAAAGATATTATACAGTCACCATGTGACAAGTGGGCCTGTGTAACTTCAAATGCCAGGGCTGAATTTTAGTCCCAGTCCGGCCCTGATTCGGCCCCTTTAACTTAATACTTTGTTGCGCCACCTTTTGCTTCGATTACAGCTGCAAGTCGCTTGGGGTATGTCTCTATGAGTTTTGTACATCGAGACTGAAATTCTTGCTCATTCTTCCTTGGCAAACAGTTCGAGCTCAGTGAGGTTTGATGGAGATCGTTTGTGAACAGCAGTTTTCAGCTCTTTCCACAGATTCTCGATTGGATTGAGGTCTGGACTTTGACTTGGCCATTCTAACACCTATATACGTTTATTTGTGAACCATTCAATTGTAGATTTTGCTTTGTTTGGCATCATTGTCTTGTTGGAAGACAAATCTCCGTCCCAGTCTCAGGTCTTTTGCAGACTCCAACAGGTTTTTTACAAGAATGGTCCTGTGTTTGGCTCCATCTAGCTTCCCATCAATTTTAAAGGGAACCTGTCACCCCCAAAATCGGGGCGGTCCCGCTGCGATCCGGTCCGATGGGCGTCGCGGTCCGGGGCCTCCCATCTTCTTACGATGACGTCCTCTTCTTGTCTTCACGCTACGGCTCCGGCGCAGGCGTACTTTCTCTGCCCTGTTGAGGGCAGAGCAAAGTACTGCAGTGCCCAGGCGATGGGCCTCTCTGACCTTTCCCGGCGCCTGCGCACTGCAGTACTTTGCTCTGCCCTCAACAGGGCAGACAAAGTACCGCTGCGCCGGAGCCGCAGCATGAAGACAAGAAGAGGATGTCATCGTAAGAAGATGGGAGGCCCCGGACCGGACCGCGACGCCCATCAGACCGGACCGCAGCGGGACCGCCCCTGGGTGAGTATAGTCTAATCTCTTTTTCTCATCTTTCAGGATACATCGGGGGCTTATCTACAGCATTACAGAATGCTGTAGATAAGCCCCTGATGCCGGTGGGCTTAGCTCACCTTCGATTTTGGGGGTGACAGGTTCCCTTTAACCATCTTCCCTATCCCTGCTGAAGAAAAGCAGGCCCGAACCATGATGCTGCCACCACCATGTTTGACAGTGGGGATGGTGTGTTCAGGGTGATGAGCTGTGTTGTCTTTACACCAAACATATCGATTGGCATTGTTGCCAAAAAGTTCAATTTTGGTTTCATCTGACCGGAGCACCTTCTTCCACATGTTTGGTGTGTCTCCCAGGTGGCTTGTTGCAAACTTTAAATTACACTTTTTATGGATATCTTTGAGAAATAGCTTTCTTCTTGCCACCTTCCATAAAGGCCAGATTTGTGCAGTGTACGACTGATTGTTGTCCTATGGACAGACTGTCCCACCTCAGCTGTAGATCTCTGCAATTCATCCAGAGTGATCATGGGCCTCTTGGCTGCATCTCTGATCAGTCTACTCCTTGTTTGAGATGAAAGTTTAGAGGGACGGACGGGTTTTGGTAGATCTGCAGTGGTATGATACTCCTTCCATTTCAATATGATCGCTTGCACAGTGTTCCTTGGGATGTTTAAAGTTTTGAAAATCATTTTGTATCCAAATCCAGCTTTAAACTTCTCCACAACAGTATCACGGACCTTCCTCTTGTGTTCCTTGGTCTTCATGATGCTATCTGTGCTTCAAACAGAACCCTGAGACTATCACAGAGCAGGTGCATTTATACAGAGACTTGATTACACACTGGTGGATTATATTTATCATCATTAGGCATTTAGGAAAACATTGGATCATTCAGAGATCCACAATGAACTTCTGGAGTTAGTTTGCTGCACTGAAAGTAAAGGGGCCGAATATTATTGCACGCCCCACTTTTCAGTTTTTGAATTTCCACAAAAATTTTAAAAACCCAATAAATTTCGTTCAACTTCACAATTGTGTTCCACTTGTTGTTGACTCTTCACCAAAAATTTACATTTGGTATCTTTATGTTTGAAGCATGATATGTGGGAAAAGGTTGAAAAGTTCCAGGGGGCCGAATACTTTCGCAAGGCACTGTAAGAAGAAAGGAGCTCCCTGTGAAAGGCCCCTAGGTGCAGGTTCACATTATGCACTACTTGCGCAAAATTTCCCTGATCGAGAGGTGCAGTGTCAATCGCAAATATTGGGATAGACTTCGCCAGCGTACTACAGGACCAAAGTCCCGTGCGAACTGAGCATCCACCATATTGGCTCCTGTGTTGTGAATTCCGTTCTCGGACTCCCTCCTGTGGTCATGAATGGTACTTTGGTTGGTTCTGCTCTTGGACTCCCTCTGGTGGCTTTGAGCGGAACTGCTGGTTACTGAGGTTGGCTTTGTCAGCTGCTCTCGTTTATTGCTATGTTGGCTTCCCTATTTAACTCCACTCAGATCGTTACTTCATGCCAGCTGTCAATGTTTCAGTATTGGTTCAGATCTCTCTTGGACTTCTCTGAGGACCTGTCTACTCCAGCAGAAGCTAAGTCTTTGCTAGTTCATTTGTTACTGCTTCCTGAATATATTTCTTAGTACTGCCAATTTCTAGTCCAGCTTGCTATCATGATATTCCCTTGCTAGCTGGAAGCTCTGGGGTGCAGAGTGGCACCTCCACACCGTGAGTCGGTGTGGGGAGTCTTTTTGCTTACTCTGCGTGTTTTTTTGTAGTCTTTTGTGCTGACTGCATAGTTCCCTTTTCTATCCTCTGACTATTTAGTGAAGTCTGGCCTCCTCTGCTAAAACCTGTTTCATTCCTGGGTTCATGACTTTCCTCTTAACTCACAGTCAATATATGTGGGGGGCTGCCTTTACCTTTGGGGAATTTCTCTGAGGCAAGGTTAGGCTTCTATTTCTATCTTTAGGGGTAGTTAGCTCTTAGGCTGTGAAGAGGCGTCTAGGGAGAGTTAGGTACGCTCCACGGCTATTTCTAGTGTGTGTGTGATAGGAGTAGGGTTTGCAGTCAGCAGAGTTCCCACTTTCCCAGAGCTTGTTCCGATTACTAGTTTACTCATCAGGTCATTCCGGGTGCTCCTAACCACCAGGTCCATAACAGTACAGCTGGCCCAACAAAGTGTTAATGCATCTCAAAAGAGGGATAAGAGAAGTTCTGAACCCATTTTTTTTTCTTTGCAGTGTGTTTTGTCTCTCTTTTCCCCTTAATCTCTGGGTGGTTCAGGACTCAGGTGTAGATATGGATATTCAAGGTCTGTCCTCTTGTGTGGATCATCTCACTGCAAGAGTACAAAGCATTCAAGATTATGTAGTTCAGAGTCCGATGTTAGAGCCTAGAATTCCAATTCCTGATTTGTTTTCTGGGGATAGATCTAAGTTTCTGAATTTCAAAAATAATTGTAAACTGTTTCTTGCTTTGAAACCCCGCTCCTCTGGTGACCCCATTCAGCAAGTAAAAATTATTATTTCTTTGTTGCGTGGCGACCCTCAAGACTGGGTGTTCTCCCTTGCGCCAGGAGATCCTGCATTGCTTAATGTAGATGCGTTTTTTCTGGCGCTTGGATTGCTTTATGACGAACCGAATTCAGTGGATCAGGCAGAGAAAATCTTGTTAGCTTTGTGTCAGGGTCAGGATGAAGCGGAGATATATTGTCAGAAGTTTAGAAAATGGTCTGTGCTTACTCAATGGAATGAGTGTGCCCTGGCAGCAATTTTTACAAAGGGTCTTTCTGAAGCCCTTAAGGATGTTATGGTGGGATTCCCCACGCCTGCTGGTCTGAATGAATCAATGTCCTTGGCCATCCAAATTGATCGGCGTTTGCGTGAGCGCAAAATTGTGCACCATTTGGCGGTGTCCTCTGAGCAGAGGCCTGAGCTTATGCAATGTGATAGAACTTTGACCAGAACTGAACGGCAAGAACACAGACGTCAGAATGGGCTGTGTTTTTACTGTGGTGACCCCACTCATGCTATCTCTGATTGTCCTAAGCGCACTAAGCGGTTCGCTAGGTCTGTCACCATTGGTACTGTACAGCCTAAATTTCTTTTGTCTGTTACTCTGATTTGCTATTTGTCATCCTACTCGGTTATGGCATTTGTGGATTCAGGCGCTGCCCTGAATTTGATGGACTTGGAGTTTGCCAGGCGCTGTGGTTTTTTCTTGGAGCCTTTGCAGTATCATATTCCATTAAGGGGAATTGATGCCACGCCGTTGGCCAAGAATAAACCTCAGTACTGGACTCAGTTGACCATGTGCATGGCTCCTGCACATCAGGAAGATATTCGCTTTTTGGTGTTGCATAATTTGCATGATGTGGTCGTGTTGGGTTTGCCTTGGCTACAGGTTCATAATCCAGTATTGGATTGGAAATCAATGTCTGTGTCTAGTTGGGGTTGTCAAGGGGTACATGGCGATGTTCCGTTGGTGTCAATTTCTGCTTCCACTCCTTCTGAAGTCCCTGAGTTTCTGTCGGATTACCAGGATGTATTTGATGAGCCCAAATCCAGTGTCCTACCCCCTCATAGGGATTGTGATTGTGCTATAAATTTGATTCCTGGTAGTAAGTTTCCTAAGGGCCGACGTTTCAATTTATCTGTGCCAGAGCACGCCGCTATGCGGAGTTATATAAAGGAGTCCTTGGAGAAAGGGCATATTCGCCCGTCTTCATCACCGTTGGGAGCAGGGTTCTTTTTTGTGGCCAAGAAGGATGGTTCTCTGAGAGCCTGTATAGATTACCGCCTTCTCAATAAGATCACGGTCAAATTTCAGTACCCTTTGCCTCTGCTGTCTGACTTGTTTGCTCGGATTAAGGGGGCTAGTTGGTTCACCAAGATAGATCTTCGAGGGGCGTATAACCTTGTGCGTATTAAACAGGGCGATGAATGGAAAACAGCATTTAATACGCCCGAGGGCCATTTTGAGTACATGGTAATGCCATTCGGGCTTTCAAATGCTCCATCTGTGTTTCAGTCCTTCATGCATGACATCTTCCGAAAGTATCTGGATAGATTCATGATTGTATATTTGGATGATATTTTGGTCTTTTCGGATGATTGGGAGTCTCATGTGAAACAGGTCAGAATGGTATTCCAGGTCCTTCGTGCTAATTCCTTGTTTGTGAAGGGGTCTAAATGTCTCTTCGGAGTTCAGAAGGTTTCCTTTTTGGGCTTCATTTTTTCCCCTTCTACTATCGAGATGGATCCTGTTAAAGTTCAGGCCATTTATGATTGGACTCAGCCTACATCTGTGAAGAGCCTCCAGAAATTCCTGGGCTTTGCTAATTTTTACCGTCGCTTCATCGCTAATTTTTCTAGTGTGGTTAAACCTTTGACTGATTTGACAAAGAAAGGTGCTGATGTGGTGAATTGGTCCTCTGCGGCCGTTGAGGCTTTTCAGGAGCTGAAACGTCGTTTTTCTTCGGCCCCTGTGTTGCGTCAGCCAGATGTTTCGCTCCCTTTTCAGGTCGAGGTTGATGCTTCTGAGATTGGAGCAGGGGCTGTTTTGTCTCAAAGAAGTTCTGATGGCTCTGTGATGAAGCCATGTGCCTTCTTTTCTAGAAAATTTTCGCCTGCTGAGCGTAATTATGATGTTGGCAATCGGGATCTGCTAGCTATGAAGTGGGCATTCGAGGAGTGGCGACATTGGCTTGAGGGAGCCAAGCACCGCGTGGTGGTCTTGACGGATCACAAAAATCTGACTTATCTTGAGTCTGCCAAGCGGTTGAATCCTAGACAGGCTCGATGGTCGCTGTTTTTCTCCCGTTTCGATTTTGTGGTCTCATACCTTCCGGGTTCTAAGAATGTGAAGGCGGATGCCCTTTCTAGGAGTTTTGTGCCTGATTCTCCAGGTGTCCCTGAGCCGGCTGGTATTCTCAAAGAGGGGGTAATTCTGTCTGCCATCTCCCCTGATTTGCGGCGGGTGCTGCAGGAGTTTCAGGCTGATAGACCTGACCGTTGTCCAGCGGAAAAACTATTTGTCCCTGATAGATGGACTAGCAGAGTTATTTCTGAGGTTCATTGCTCTGTGTTGGCTGGTCATCCTGGGATTTTTGGGACCAGAGATTTGGTGGCTAGGTCCTTTTGGTGGCCTTCCTTGTCTCGGGATGTGCGTTCTTTTGTGCAGTCCTGTGGGACTTGTGCTCGGGCTAAGCCCTGCTGTTCTCGTGCCAGTGGGTTGCTTTTGCCCTTGCCAGTCCCGAAAAGGCCTTGGAGGCATGTTTCCATGGATTTTATTTCAGATCTTCCTATCTCTCAAAGGATGTCTGTCATCTGGGTGGTTTGTGATCGCTTTTCTAAGATGGTCCGTTTGGTACCCTTGCCTAAATTACCTTCCTCCTCTGATTTGGTGCCATTATTTTTTCAACATGTGGTTCGTTTGCATGGCATTCCGGAGAACATTGTGTCGGACAGAGGTTACCAGTTTGTCTCTAGGTTTTGGCGGTCCTTTTGTGCTAAGATGGGCATTGATTTGTCTTTTTCTTCGGCTTTCCATCCTCAAACAAATGGCCAAACTGAACGAACCAACCAGACTTTGGAAACCTATCTGAGATGCTTTGTTTCTGCTGATCAGGATGATTGGGTGACCTTCTTGCCATTGGCTGAGTTCGCCCTTAATAATCGGGCTAGTTCGGCTACTTTGGTTTCGCCTTTTTTTTGTAATTCTGGTTTTCATCCTCGTTTTTCTTCGGGGCAGGTTGAGCCTTCTGACTGTCCTGGTGTGGATTCTGTGGTGGACAGGTTGCAGCAGATTTGGACTCACGTAGTGGACAATCTGACGTTGTCCCAGGAGAAGGCTCAACGTTTCGCTAACCGCCGTCGTTGTGTTGGTCCCCGACTTCTTGTTGGGGATTTGGTTTGGTTGTCTTCTCGTTATGTTCCTATGAAGGTTTCTTCTCCTAAGTTTAAGCCTCGTTTCATTGGGCCTTATAAGATTTCTGAAATTATCAACCCTGTGTCCTTTTGTTTGGTCCTTCCAGCTTCTTTTGCCATCCATAATGTGTTCCATAGGTCGTTGTTGCGGAGGTACGTGGCGCCTATGGTTCCCTCCGTTGATCCTCCTGCCCCGGTTTTGGTTGAGGGGGAGTTGGAGTATGTGGTGGAAAAAATTTTGGATTCTCGTATTTCGAGACGGAAGCTTCAGTACCTGGTTAAGTGGAAGGGCTATGGTCAGGAGGATAATTCCTGGGTTGTGGCCTCCGATGTCCACGCTGCCGATTTAGTTCGTGCCTTTCATTTGGCTCGTCCTGGGGGCCCTGGTGAAGGTTCGGTGACCCCTCCTCAAGGGGGGGGTACTGTTGTGAATTCCGTTCTCGGACTCCCTCCTGTGGTCATGAATGGTACTTTGGTTGGTTCTGCTCTTGGACTCCCTCTGGTGGCTTTGAGCGGAACTGCTGGTCACTGAGGTTGGCTTTGTCAGCTGCTCTCGTTTATTGCTATGTTGGCTTCCCTATTTAACTCCACTCAGATCGTTACTTCATGCCAGCTGTCAATGTTTCAGTATTGGTTCAGATCTCTCTTGGACTTCTCTGAGGACCTGTCTACTCCAGCAGAAGCTAAGTCTTTGCTAGTTCATTTGTTGTTACTGCTTCCTGAATATATTTCTTAGTACTGCCAATTTCTAGTCCAGCTTGCTATCATGATATTCCCTTGCTAGCTGGAAGCTCTGGGGTGCAGAGTGGCACCTCCACACCGTGAGTCGGTGTGGGGAGTCTTTTTGCTTACTCTGCGTGTTTTTTTGTAGTCTTTTGTGCTGACCGCATAGTTCCCTTTTCTATCCTCTGACTATTTAGTGAAGTCTGGCCTCCTCTGCTAAAACCTGTTTCATTCCTGTGTTCGTGACTTTCCTCTTAACTCAGTCAATATATGTGGGGGGCTGCCTTTACCTTTGGGGAATTTCTCTGAGGCAAGGTTAGGCTTCTATTTCTATCTTTAGGGGTAGTTAGCTCTTAGGCTGTGAAGAGGCGTCTAGGGAGAGTTAGGTACGCTCCATGGCTATTTCTAGTGTGTGTGATAGGAGTAGGGTTTGCGGTCAGCAGAGTTCCCACTTTCCCAGAGCTTGTTCCGATTACTAGTTTACTCAACAGGTCATTCCGGGTGCTCTTAACCACCAGGTCCATAACACTCCTGCCCCACAATCCAAGAGGATAAGATATTATCTCAGTTTTCGTACTTACAGTCCTGCTCATTGTTATTGGAATCCATGAAGTGTAAGTACATAATGTGGAAAATCTCCAGAAAAAAATGAATAAAAAAATGAAAAGGTTTTTTTTTGTATAGACCACATGTGTTAAATAAAGCAAATGATAAACAATAATTTAAAAGTTTGGAGGCTGTCATCAATGCCAAAGGGTGTGCAACCAAGTATTAATTAGGGGCGCCTTTATAGCTTCACATGCTGTTTATTCTTTTTCTTCTTTGAAATTGCAATATGTAAGTGGAAAAACAATGTTTTATTGTTGTATTACTTTGAACCACTAATTAAAAAATCCTGAGGATATAACTATGGTACATTTCCATTTATTTGTGAAGATATTGTACAGTCTATGAAAAAATTAAGGGGTGACAATAATGGTGGCCTGCACTGTATAAGCACTTAAGTTAAACTGAGATACACGTGCGGAGGAGATGTATACACCCAGGTTGTTATCCTCCACACGACCTGAGGTTAAAAGTTTTCCAATGGCTTTTTGACCTTTGGTAAAGAAGGACAGACCCAATGAAATGACCCTTTTAACCACAGAAAAAAACACAACCCTGTTTTGCGGCAAACCTCAAGTGACCCGTACCGAGGGGAGGCCTCCCTAACTGCATTGGTTCTTCAGAGCACACAGGGAGAACTTCACTTTAGAGGCCAGAGCCACAACAGGTCTATCCTTCAAGCGTCTATCTATACATATGGCCAGTGCTATGGCAGCCTCCAACGACTCAGGGGTTTAGTAAAGCACTAAAGTCTTTTAATCTTTCAGATAGGCCCTGACAACAATGACTCCTGAGAGCAGAATTGTTTCACTGGGAGCCCATCTAAGGAACTCTGAGCAAAACTCCTCTGTTGTCCCGTCTCCCTGCTAGATCTTCCATAGCTTAGACTTAGCAACGGAGACACGGTCCGGATAGTCACACACGATGCTTAGCACCGCAAAAAAACAACAACAAGGGACCAGAGAGACAGTGAGTCTGATGAAAGTGAAAAGGCCCAGGATTGAGGATCTCCTTGAAGGAGGGAAATAACAATCCCAATCAGTTGCTCCTCACTCCCAGATGCCTAAAATAAAGCCTAAAATAAAGCTTACAGGCTACACGGAAAACAGCAAATTTATCTCGCCTCCCTATTCAAGAGGGCCACCTTAGGTTCAGGTACAGCCTGACTTCCTGCGAGACAAAAAGTCTGCTGCGCGAGCCTAGATTGCAGGTCTGACAGTTCAAGCGACAGAAACTGCAATTGTTTTGCAAGAACTGCAACGGGATCCATAACAAGATCCAAAATGCAGCGCCTGTGAAAATGTCACAATCTATCAGTCTGAAGTAAGGGAGAAGTGCCTAAACTGTCCCTTAAACTGGGACCCTAACTATCCCTGTCCCAGGGGTTCTCTTGATGATAGAGAGGCCTGGGTCTCCCACCTTACTATGCTTCTGTTAAACCCTAATCTGTCCCCTTTTCCACTTCCATGAGGCATGGGACAGTAATGTAAGGGAAACAAGGCACAAAGACAGACATGGGTAACTGAAAACCACTATCATACAAAATACTCACCAAAAATAGAGAGGATAGTGTTATTGACTGACCTGGGTCGGAGGACTGGTATTGCAACCATTAGGGGCAGCACAGGCAGGTAGCGTAGTCAGGGATAGCCAAGGAGTCTGTACACAGGAGCAGCAATATAGTTTTAAGGAGCAGCACGAAGCATAGTCAGGGATATCTAAGGAGTCGATACACGGAAGCAGCAGTATAATCTTAGTATGAAGGAGCAGAGGAACTGAAGCTTGACTAGAGGCTGGTAGCTCACTAATCTCACAAGGAAGGGAGTGCAGTGCTAGGTTTAAATAGGGTGTTAAATCAGAGTGGTGCCAATCAGAAACAACACAGGTACAAGTATCTGGGTTAGCATGGAACAGTCCAGCAAGCTGAATAGCTCAGAAGGAAGAGCTGCTGCCTGATACACAAGAGCTGCTGGGTTCGAGTCCTGACAAATAGGGAATAGGAGGAACAAACAAACTAAACAGAAACAAGGATGAGGAGATAAACATTCATGAAACTACTGCACACAAAACACTCCAGCAACTACTTCCAACTCCAACACTGCACAGCTGAACACTTCCAGAAAGATGATTCTTTCAACAGCAAGGAAGAAATGCCCACAGTCAGTATATGTAGGAAGAGGAAATTATATCAGCAGCTGCAGCTGAGAGCAACAATGCTGTATGTTCCCAGCCAGCATGGAAATAATATTTAACCCTTTTAGCACTAATAGAAAGGAAATCCATTTAAAATAGTACACGCAAACACTGTCTCTAAAGAGGACCTGCAATTCATTACTCGTAGTAACCTTCAAACTCCAGGTCTCCCAGGAAGATGTGACACCCTCGTGAAACAAATGTTTCCTGGACAGTTCAAGTTCATCAGCTTGTAACATGTAGTATTGGGCACATAGTCATGGATAGCCAAGGAGTTGATACACGGAAGCAGCAGTATAATCTTAGTATGAAGGAGCAGGTGAAAGGAAGCTTGACTAGAGGCTGGTAGCTCACTAATCTCACAATGAAGGAAGTGCAGTGCCAGGTTTAAATAGGGTGTTAAATCAGGATGGAGCCAATCAGGAACTCAGGGTGGAGACAATCAGAAACAACACAGGTACAAGTATCTGGGTTAGCACAAAATGGTCCAGTGAGCTGAATAGCTCAGAGGGAAGAGCTGCCACTTGGTGCACAAGAGCTGCTGGGTTCGAGTCCTGACAGTCCTCCCCTCCTTTCAGGATGGCCTCTGGACATTTTAGGCGCTGGCTTCTCTGGATGGCTCTGATGAAAAGTTCTTGTAAGCCTGGGTGCATGGATGCTGCCCTCCGGCTCCCATGAATTATCTTCTGGTCCTTAACCCCTCCATTGCACCAAATATCATAGTCTCCCTCTAAATCTTCTAGAGTCCAGAATTTCATCCACAATGTACTCTTCTTCACCATGGACTTTTTCTGGTGGAGGAAGTGGCCGAGTTCTTCCTGGAAATGGGTTCTCACTCAATGGTTTGAGGAAGGATACAAGGAACACAGGGTGAATTTTAAGGCCATTACAAAGTTTTAAACCGAAAGCAACTGGGTTAATTTGTGCAGAAATTTGAAACGGTCCTAAGAATTTTTGACCAAATTTAGAAGACGGTTCGTTTTCAGATTTTTTTTTGTAGTAAGCCATACCTTGTCACCGACCTACAGGGTAGGAGGGGCTTTGCGATGTTTATCTGCTGTATCTTTGTAATCTTCTTGGGCCTTTTGTAACATCTCAGTTCTTTTTGAGCTTTCTGCAACTCTGTAAGTCTGTTTGTAACAGCAAGAACCAAAGTATTTAATGGAAGATTAGGAATAAATACCGAATGCAAGCCATAATTAGCAAAAAATAGACTTTGGGGTGTAGAACTGTGTTTAGATTTATTATAGGCAAATTCTGCTGTTGGTAAATAGTCCACCCAATCTGTTATGACCCCAATGGCAGAGGGTCTCTGCAATAAATACCAAGTCTGCAAACACAAAAAACCAGCTCATAGGGCAGTGGTAACTGGGCTGACCGTATATCTAATCCTAGCACCACAAATAGCAGCAGCGGGGGAACGTGCCTACGTTGGTTCTAGACGTCTCGCGCCAGCCAGAGAACTAACTAACCCTAGAAGGGAAAAGATAGACCTTTCTTGCCTCCAGAGAAAAGACCCCAAAAGTTGGATACAAGCCCCCAACAAATAATAACGGTGAGGTAAGAAGAAAAGACAAACGTAAGAATGAACTAGGTATTTAGCAAAGAGAGGCCCACTGACTAATAGCAGAATATAGTAAGATGACTTATACGGTCAGCAAAAACCCTATCAAAAATATCCACGCTGGATATTCAAGAACCCCCGAACCGTCTAACGGCCCGGGGGGAGAATACCAGCCCCCTAGAGCTTCCAGCAAAATCAGGAATCACATTTAGTACAAGCTGGACAAAAAATAAGAGCAATACAAACAACCAAAAAACAAGGAAGCAGGACTTAGCTTAATTTTGCATGAACCAGGACCAGCAGACCGGAGCAAACAGAAAGGACTGATTACAACGATGCCAGGCACCAGACTAAGAATTCAGGAAGTTCATATAGCAACACCCCTGGACTAACGACCCAGGTGGGTGCCAAACTAGGGAAAGACAATCTCAGAGTCATACCACTAGTGACCACAAGAGGGAGCCAAAAAAGTCTAATTCACAACAGTACCCCCCCTTTAAGGAGGGGTCACCGAACCCTCACCAAGACCACCAGGGTGATCAGGATGAGCAGCGTGAAAGGCACGAACCAAATCGGCCGCATGCACATCAGAGGCAACCACCCAGGAATTATCCTCCTGACCATAGCCCTTCCACTTGACCAGATACTGAAGCCTCCGTCTGGAGAGACGAGAATCCAAGATTTTCTCCACCACGTACTCCAACTCGCCCTCAACCAACACCGGAGCAGGAGGCTCAACAGAGGGAACCACAGGTACAACGTACCGCCGCAACAAAGACCTATGGAACACGTTGTGAATGGCAAACGACACCGGAAGATCCAAGCGAAAGGACACAGGATTAAGGATTTCCAATATCTTGTAAGGACCGATGAAGCGAGGCTTGAATTTAGGAGAGGAGACCTTCATAGGAACAAATCGAGAAGACAGCCATACCAAATCCCCAACACGAAGTCGGGGACCCACACCGCGGCGGCGGTTGGCAAAACGCTGAGCCTTCTCCTGTGACAACTTAAAGTTGTCCACCACATGATTCCAAATCTGCTGCAACCTATCCACCACAGAATCTACCCCAGGACAGTCAGAAGGCTCCACATGTCCCGAGGAAAAACGAGGATGGAAACCAGAGTTGCAGAAAAATGGCGAGACCAAAGTAGCGGAACTAGCCCGATTATTAAGGGCAAACTCAGCCAACGGCAAGAAGGTCACCCAATCATCCTGATCCGCAGAAACAAAACACCTCAAATAAGCCTCCAAAGTTTGATTAGTTCGCTCCGTTTGTCCATTAGTCTGAGGATGAAAGGCAGATGAAAACGACAAATCAATGCCCATCTTAGCACAGAAGGATCGCCAGAACCTGGAAACAAACTGGGATCCTCTGTCAGACACGATATTCTCAGGAATGCCGTGTAAACGAACCACATTCTGAAAGAACAAAGGAACCAGATCGGAAGAGGAAGGCAGCTTAGGCAAAGATACCAAATGGACCATCTTGGAAAAGCGATCACATACCACCCAGATGACAGACATGCCCTGAGACACCGGAAGATCTGAAATGAAATCCATGGAAATGTGTGTCCAAGGCCTCTTCGGGACAGGCAAGGGCAAGAGCAACCCGCTGGCACGAGAACAGCAAGGCTTAGCTCGAGCACAAGTCCCTCAGGACTGCACAAATGACCGCACATCCCGCGACAAGGAAGGCCACTAAAAGGACCTAGCCACCAAATCTCTGGTGCCAAAAATTCCCGGATGCCCTGCCAACACCGAGGAATGAACCTCGGAAATGACTCTGCTGGTCCATTTAACAGGAACAAACAGTCTGTCAGGTGGACAAGAGTCAGGTCTACCGGCCTGAAATCTCTGCAACACACGTTGCAAATCCGGAGAAATGGCTGACAAGATTACTCCCTCTTTAAGAATACCAACTGGTTCTGCGACTCCAGGAGAGTCAGGCACAAAGCTCCTTGAAAGAGCATCAGCCTTCACATTCTTTGAACCTGGTAAATACGAGACCACAAAGTCAAAACGGGAGAAAAACAATGACCAACGGGCCTGTCTAGGATTCAGGCGTTTAGCAGACTCGAGATACATCAGATTTTTGTGATCAGTCAAGACCACCACACGATGCTTAGCACCCTCGAGCCAATGACGCCACTCCTCAAATGCCCACTTCATGGCCAGCAACTCCCGATTGCCAACATCATAATTCCGCTCAGCAGGCGAAAACTTCCTAGAGAAAAAAGCACATGGTCTCATTACAGAGCAACCAGGGCCTCTCTGCGACAAAACGGCCCCTGCCCCAATCTCAGAAGCATCCACTTCAACCTGAAAGGGAAGTGAGACATCAGGCTGGCACAAAACAGGCGCCGAAGTAAACCGGCGCTTCAACTCTTGGAAAGCCTCCACGGCTGCAGGAGCCCAGATAGCAACATCAGAACCTTTCTTGGTCATATCCGTCAAAGGTTTAACAACGCTAGAAAAATTAGCGATAAAACGACGGTAGAAGTTAGCAAAGCCCAAGAACTTCTGAAGACTCTTAACTGACGTGGGTTGAGTCCAATCATGAATAGCTCGGACCTTGACTGGGTCCATCTCCACCGCAGAAGGGGAGAAAATAAAACCCAAAAAGGGAACCTTCTGTACTCCAAAGAGACACTTTGAGCCCTTAACAAACAAAGCATTCTCACGCAAAACCTGAAACACCATCCTGACCTGCTCTGCATGCGAGTCCCAATCATCAGAAAAAAACAGAATATCATCCAGATAAACAATCATAAATTTATCCAGATACTTCCGGAAAATATCATGCATAAAGGACTGAAACACTGAAGGAGCATTAGAGAGCCCAAAAGGCATCACCAAGTACTCAAAATGACCTTCGGGCGTATTAAATGCAGTTTTCCATTCATCTCCTTGCTTAATGCGCACAAGGTTGTACGCACCATGAAGATTTATCTTGGTGAACCACTTGGCACCTTTAATCCGGGCAAACAAGTCCGACAACAGAGGCAAAGGATACTGAAATTTAACAGTGATTTTATTCAGAAGCCGATAGTCAATACAAGGTCTCAAAGATCCGTCCTTCTTGGCCACAAAAAAGAAACCCGCACCAAGAGGGGAAGAGGATGGACGGATATGCCCCTTCTCCAGAGATTCCTTGATATACGAACGTATTGCGGTATGCTCAGGTACAGACAGATTAAATAATCTTCCCTTAGGAAATTTACTACCCGGAATCAAATCTATAGCGCAGTCACAGTCCCTATGAGGAGGAAGAGCACTGGACCTGGACTCGCTGAATACATCCTGATAATCAGACAAATACTCAGGAACTTCCGAAGGAGTAGGGGAAGCAATAGACACCGGTGGGGAATCACCATGAATTCCCTGACAGCCCCAACTTGACACAGACATTGCCTTCCAATCCAAGACTGGATTATGGGTCTGTAACCATGGCAGACCCAAAACGACCAAATCATGCATTTTATGCAGAACAAGAAAACGAATCACCTCCCGATGTTCAGGAGTCATGCACATGGTTACCTGTGTCCAAAACTGCGGTTTATTTTCCGCCAATGGCGTAGCATCAATACCTCTAAGAGGGATAGGATTTACCAATGGCTCAAGAACAAAACCACAGCGCTTGGCAAACGACAGATCCATAAGACTCAGGGCAGCACCTGAATCCACAAACGCCATAACAGGGTAGGAAGACAATGAGCAAATTAAAGTCACAGACAAAATAAATTTAGGTTGCAAATTGCTAATGGCGACAGGGCTAACAACCCTTGTAAGGCGTTTAGAGCATGCTGATATAACATGTGTAGAATCACCACAGTAAAAACACAACCCATTCTGCCGTCTATGATTTTTCCGTTCATTTCTAGTCTGAATTCTATCACATTGCATTAAATCAGGTGTTTGTTCAGACAACACCACCAGAGGATTAGCAGTTTTGCGCTCCCGCAAACGCCGGTCAATTTGAATAGCCAGCGCCATGGAATCATTCAGACTTGTAGGAATGGAGAAACCCACCATCACATTCTTAATGGCTTCAGAAAGGCCATTTCTGAAATTTGCGGCCAGAGCACACTCATTCCACTGAGTAAGCACCTACCATTTCCGAAATTTTTGGCAATACACTTCAGCTTCATCCTGGCCCTGAGAAATAGCAAGCAAGGCTTTTTCTGCCTGAATTTCAAGATTGGGTTCCTCGTAAAGCAATCCGAGCGCCAGAAAAAACGCATCAATATTCCCCAATGCCGGATCTCCTGGCGCTAGCGAGAAAGCCCAATCCTGAGGGTCGCCCCGCAAGAAAGAGATAACAATTTTAACTTGCTGAGCTGAGTCTCCAGACGAACGGGGTCTCAGAGAAAGAAACAATTTACAATTATTCCTGAAATTCCTAAACTTAAATCGATCTCCAGAGAACAGTTCAGGAATAGGTATTTTAGGTTCAGACATAGGACTACTGGTAACAAAATCTTGTATGCCCTGCACACGAGCAGCAAGCTGATCCACACTTGTAATCAGAGTCTGGACATTCATGTCTGCAGCAAGCTTAAGCCACTCAGAGGTAAAGGGGAGGAAGAAAGAGAGGAGAAAAAAAAAAACTCAGAATTTCCTTTCTTATTATCCCACTTCTGCAATGCATTAAACATTCAACCTTGGCCTGGCATACTGTTATGACCCCAATGGCAGAGGGTCTCTGCAATAAATACCAAGTCTGCAAACACAAAAAAACAGCTCATAGGGCAGTGGTAACTGGGCTGACCGTATATCTAATCCTAGCACCACAAATAGCAGCAGCCGGGGAACGTGCCTACGTTGGTTCTAGACGTCTCGCGCCAGCCGGAGAACTAACTAACCCTAGAAGGGAAAAGATAGACCTTTCTTGCCTCCAGAGAAAAGACCCCAAAAGTTGGATACAAGCCCCCAACAAATAATAACGGTGAGGTAAGAAGAAAAGACAAACGTAAGAATGAACTAGGTATTTAGCAAAGAGAGGCCCACTGACTAATAGCAGAATATAGTAAGATGACTTATACGGTCAGCAAAAACCCTATCAAAAATATCCACGCTGGATATTCAAGAACCCCCGAACCGTCTAACGGCCCGGGGGGAGAATACCAGCCCCCTAGAGCTTCCAGCAAAATCAGGAATCACATTTAGTACAAGCTGGACAAAAAATAAGAGCAATACAAACAACCAAAAAACAAGGAAGCAGGACTTAGCTTAATTTTGCATGAACCAGGACCAGCAGACCGGAGCAAACAGAAAGGACTGATTACAACGATGCCAGGCACCAGACTAAGAATTCAGGAAGTTCATATAGCAACACCCCTGGACTAACGACCCAGGTGGGTGCCAAACTAGGGAAAGACAATCTCAGAGTCATACCACTAGTGACCACAAGAGGGAGCCAAAAAAGTCTAATTCACAACACCAATCATCCTGTAGGTAAGAAATGAAACAGTGCAGGTATTGTTCGAGGGTTTGGTTAGCTCTTTCAGTCTGACCATTGGATTGAGGGTGAAAGGCAGTATACAAATGGACAGTAACGTACCTCTAACCCACGTCAGTCCGTAACAGAATAATCTCGCACACAAAATGGAATCTTCAGAACTTCAAAATTTTGGGGCCACATACCAAGAAATGTTGCAAACTCAGGTTTTGTGCCATTCTGGCCGGGAATCAAATGCACGCATGCTGCTGCTTGCAAAGTTAAGTGGGAATCGTTATCATTACCGTGGATTCCTAAATCAATGCCGTATCTATTTTCAGATACAACCTTCTCCATTCACAACTGACAGGAAAAAGGTTCTGTTCATCATTAATCTCCTGACTGATGAGGCTCTTGTATGGGCCTCACCTTATGTGGAAAAGAATTCTGACCTCCTAAACGACTTAGTTTCCTTCATCACAGCTATGGATCTAGTATTTGATAACCTGTATAGTTGTGCCACAGCTGGAACCAAATTGCATAACCTACGTCAAGGGCGGGGCTCTGTAGCTGAATATACCTCTGAATTCCGCCACTAGATGGCAGACACCACATAGAATTTAGCTGCCCAGAGGAGTCAATTTCACCAAGGATTATCAGAGCTAATAAAGGATGAACTTGCAAGGGTCAAGACCCCTGATAATGTAGAGGACTTAATTCAATTGTGCATCCAAATTGATCAGAGACTCACTGAACGAAGAAAGGAAAGACTGCGAGACTTTGGAAACAACCCTAACTACTCCTTTACTCAATCCGGATTAAAACACCAACAGAAAAAGGAAAGTGTGCCTGAACCTATGCAAATTGATGTCATCCAAAAATCTCTCTCCGCTGTAGAGAAAGCAAGACAATGTACATAGCATTTATGCTTCTATTGTGGGGCATCTAGACATTTTGCCAATAATTGTCCTAATAAAAGGACCATAGCCTTCAAAAATGCCAAAACTGCAAGCAATTTAGACCTTTCTGAATGGCTAGATCCTGTTATTATCATTATTATTTATTGTTATAGCGCCATTTATTCCATGGCGCTTTACATGTGAGGAGGGGTATGCATAATAAAAACAAGTACAATATTCTTAAACAATACAAGTCATTACTGGTACAGGAGGAGAGAGGACCCTGCCCGCGAAGGCTCACAATCTACAATGCAGACCATCTCATCTATAATGCAGGATAAGGGCAGAGAGCAAATTTTGTCGGTCCCGTCTACTATATAATTGTCTAAGGGTCACTTCCGTCTTTCTGTCTGTCCTTCTGTCTGTCCTCAACTTCCGTCACGGTTATTCATTCGCTGATTGGTCCCGCCAGCTTCCTGTCATGGCTGCCGCGACCAATCAGCGACGGCCACAGTCCGATTAGTCCCTCCCTACTCCCCTGCAGTCAGTGCCCGCTCCATACTCCCCACAGTCACCGCTCACACAGGGTTAATGCCAGCGGTAACGGACCGCGTTATGCCGCAAGTAACTCACTCCGTTACCGCCGCTATTAACCCAGTGTGACCAAGTTTTTACTATTGACGCTGCCTATGCAGCATCAATAGTAAAAGGATCTAATGTTAAAAATAATTAAAAAAAAATAAAAAATCATTATATACTCACCTTCCGCCACCTTTCCCGGTCCTCGCGACCCTCCGGTAACCGCTCCGTGCAAGCGGCAGGTTCCGGTAGCAAAGATCGTGTGGGAGAAGGACCTGCCATGACATAACGGTCATGTGACCGCGACGTCATCACACCCTGGGACCGGAAGCTGCCGCCTGTACCGCGCACAGGCGACAGAACTACAAGTATGGTGAATATGTTAGAACTACAAGGGGCCCTCAGATCGGAAGGTATGTTTATTTTTTATTTTTTTAACCTGTGACATACGTGGCTGGGAAATATACGTGGCTCTGTGCTGTATACTACGTCGCTGTGCAATATACTACGTCACTGGGCAATATACTACGTCGCTGGGCAATATACTACGTCGCTGGGCAATATACTACGTCGCTGGGCAATATACTACGTCGCTGGGCAATATACTACGTCGCTGGGCAATATACTACGTGGCTGGGCAATATACTACGTCGCTGTGCAATATACTACGTGGCTCTGTGCTGTATACTACGTCACTGGGCAATATACTACGTCACTGGGCAATATACTACGTCACTGGGCAATATACTACGTCGCTGGGCAATATACTACGTGGCTGGGCAATATACTATGTCGCTGTGCAATATACTACGTGGCTCTGTGCTGTATACTAGGTCACTGGGCAATATACTATGTCGCTGGGCAATATACTACGTGGCTGGACAATATACTACGTCGCTGGGCAATATGCTACGTGGCTCTGTGCTGTATACTACATCACTGGGCAATATACTACGTCACTGGGCAATATACTACGTCGCTGGGCAATATACTACGTCGCTGGGCAATAAACTACGTCGCTGGGCAATATACTACGTCGCTGGGCAATATACTACGTCGCTGGACAATATACTACGTGGCTGGGCAATATACTACGTCGCTGTGCAATATACTACGTGGCTCTGTGCTGTATACTACATCACTGGGCAATATACTACGTCGCTGTGCAATATACTACGTGGCTCTGTGCTGTATACTACGTCACTGGGCAATATACTACGTCGCTGATCAATATACTACGTCGCTGGGCAATATACTACGTGGCTGGGCAATATACTACGTGGCTGGGCTATATACTACGTGGCTGGGCTATATACTACGTGGCTGGGCTATATACTACGTGGCTGGGCTATATACTACGTGGCTGGGCTATATACTACGTGGACATGCATATTCTAGAATACCCGATGCGTTGGAATCGGGCCACCATCTAGTACAGGTCATAATTGGGAGCCAAAAATACAATGCTCTGCCATGTTAGATTCTGGAGCAGGAGGGAATTTCATGGACTTACAAATCACACCTGATAATAACATTGCAAGTAGGACTAAATCCATGCCAATCGATATGGAAACTGTTGATGGATCACCTTTATCGTATGGACCTGTTACGAGACAATTGAACTTGAAATCTTTATTGAACTGAATCATCATGAAGCAAATAATTTTTATCTTATTTCATCTCAAACATTTCCAGTTATTCTAGGAATTCCCGGGTTTTCAATCCATAATCCGTGTATCAACTGGGCATCGAGGACAATTACCTTTCCCTCTGAGTACTGTAAGAACAATTGCCATGCTAATGTATCTGCTTCCTAACAAATTCAAGTATCCGAGATTTTTCATCAGTGTTATAATAAACTCCCGCCTCAGTACTAGCAGTTCAGTGAGGTCTGCAGTAAAAAGAAAGCCGATCAAATGACTTATCATCTTTCTTACGGCTGTCCCATTGAATTGTTTCCTGGAGCATCCATTCCGTTTGGGCGCATTTATAATCTTTGCAAGCCAGAATTGAAAGTACTAAAAGAATATTTAAACGAACATTTAGAGAAAGGCATCATCAACCTTCTTCTTCGCCAGCTGGAGCACCCTTGTTTTTTTTGTAGAAAAGGATTCAACCCTACAGCCATGTATTGATTATATAGAAATAAATAAGATTACCATTAAAAATTGCTGCCCACTCTCCTTAATTTCTGAGTTGCTGGAGGGACTGCGTTCCGCCATAATTTTTTACCAAACTCGATCTAAGTGTGGCTTATAATCTCATATGAATCCTCCCAGGAAATGAGTGGAAAACTGCCTTTAGAACTAGATAGGGACATTTTGAATATCTGGTTATACATTTCGACCTTAGCAAAGCCCTTGCCACCTTTCAACACTTTATAAATGATGTTTTTCAAGCGCTTTTGGATCAATTTGTTGTTGTTTATCTCGAAGACATTCTTATATTTTCAGATTCCTTGATGGAGCATCACAGACATGTCCAGTTTGTCCTGGAACGTCTGCAAGAGAACCATCTCTACATCAAACTCAAAAAAATGTGATTTTGAACAAACCAGAACTCAATTTCTGGGATATATAATCTCCCCAGAAGGTTTAAGCATGGATCCCAGTAAAATCAGAGCGGTAGTTGACTTGGCCTACCCCAAGAAATTTAAAAGACGTTCAGCGCTTTATAGGATTTGCAAATTTCTAAAGAAGATTCATTAAAAACTTTTAAAAAATCATTTTACCAATTACTTCACTCACAAAGAAAACCAAAATGTTTTTCTGTTCTCCAGAGGCACAAGTGTCTTTCGACAAACTGAAGACACTTTTTACTTCTGCATCATTACTAGTCCATCCAAATCCTGAACTGCCATTTGTTGTCAAAGTAGACGCCTCAGACTTTGCGGTGGGAGCCGTTTTATCACAGCGAGTTGGAGGCAAAATGCAGCTTCATCCTTGTGCATTCCTTTCTCACACCATGTCATCTGCAGAAAAGAAGTATGACATTGGAAATAAAGAACTTTTAGCTATTAAAGTTGCCTTTGCTGAATGGAAACATCTTTTGGAAGAGGCCAATCATCCGGTGACTGTCCATACTGACCACAAAAATTTAGAATTTATCCATACAGCTAAGAGAATGTCTGCAAAACAAGCAAGTTGGGCCTTATTTTTCTCCAGATTTAATTTTAGAATTTCTTATTGGGCTGGTACAAGAAATGGCAAAGCTGATGCTCTGTCCAGAATATTTACTGAACCTGTACCTCAAGAATGTACCACTGACTGTAAAGGTACCTTCACACTAAGCGACTTTACAACGATATCGCTAGCAATCCGTGACGTTGCAGCATCCTGGATAGCGATATCGTTGTTTGACACGCAGCAGCGATCAGGATCCCGCTGTGAGATCGCTGGTCGTTGCTGAAAGTCCAGAACTTTATTTCGTCGCTGGATCTCCCGCTGACATCGCTGAATCGGTGTGTGTGTGATACCGATCCAGCGATGTCTTCACTGGTAACCAGGGTAAACATCGGGTTACTAAGCGCAGGGCCGCGCTTAGTAACCCGATGTTTACCCTGGTTACCATTGTAAAAGTAAAAAAAAAAAACACATACTCACATTCCGGTGCCCGGCGTCCGCTTCCCTGCACTCCTCCTGCATCCTGTGTAAGTGCCGGCCGTAAAGCAGAGCGGTGACGTCACCGCTCTGCTCTGTGGGAGATGCCGGAGATGTTCGGCGCTGACACAGGATGCAGGTAACCCGATGTTTACCCTGGTTACCAGGGGACTTCGGCATCGTTGGTCGCTGGAGAGCGGTCTGTGTGACAGCTCTCCAGCGACCACACAACGACTAAACAGCGACGCTGCAGCGATCGGCATCGTTGTCTGTATCGCTGCAGTGTCGCATAGTGTGAAGGTACCTTAACTTTCTACATCCCAAAAATTTGGGGATACTGGGCTCCAAAGTATTTTTACCGAAAATTAAAGATGGATACCAAAATGACTTTTTTCTTAACCACCCTTTTAAATACATTGATCTTTCTTTTAAGGAGGGGTTTTGGATGCAGAACCACCAAATATATGTCCCCGATTCTGCTCGACTTGAAGTCCTCAAACTTGTCCATGATTCTAAACTTGTAGGACACCCTGGAGTTATGAAAATGCAAGAACTACTGTTTCGTTCTTTTTGGTGGCCTAATTGTAAGAAAGATGTGAGAAAAAATGTTTCCTACTGTTTAACATGTGCACGGAACAAGATGCCACAATCCTCTATTCTAGGTCTCGTTCAACCTCTTCCAGTTATATCCAGGCCTTGGGGATCAATCTCAATGGATTTTATTGTAGATGAACCTCCATAGGACATGAATCACACCGTCTCTAAAGAGGACCTGCGATTCATTATCCATACTGACTTTCTAACGATAGGTCTCCTAGGGGGACAAACGTTTACTGGACAGTTCAAGTTCATCAGATTGTAACATGTAGCACTAGTTGGCCCGTGCTAAATTTTCGCACATTGGTTGTCGGGGGCGCAGGCAATTTTAGGAAAATCAAGCTGGTCAAATGTAAATGTATTTAATGAGATGATGAACACAGAGAGGTATGTGTCCCACTGACACACACACACACACACACACACACACACACACACACACACACACACACACACACACACACACATATATATATATATACTGTAGATAGATAGATAGATATACAGTATACAAGGGTTGGACAAAATAATGGAAACTCCTAACGTTTTGGGATCGTAATCTTCGAACATGTGATAAACATGCAAACCGTGACATATGGTAATGTTTTGTAGTTGATTATTTGTGTTATGTGATATGTGTATGTAAATTAACTGTTTGTTTTTCATAATTGTAAGAATATTAATGAGAACCTGATACCAATGGCAGACCTCTCGGATTTTCAAAGAGGCCAAATTGTTGGTGCTCGTATGGCAGGCGCTAGTGTAACAGAAAGTGCCCAAATGCTTAGCGTGTCAAGAGGTACTGTCTCCAAAGTAATGACTGCGTTTGAAAGAGAAGGAAAAATGTCCGCAGCAAAGCACAGGTCCGGCCGAAAGTCAAAATTGACTGAGAGAGACTGTCGGACTCTAAAGCGAATTGTGAGAGAGGATCGCAAGACCACGGCTCCGAAAATTACTGCTGAGCTCAATGAACACCTACAGAACCCAGTTTCCACGAAAACTGTTCGTCGGGAGCTGCACAAATCTGGATTCCACGGAAGAGCTGCAATTAAAAAACCGCTGCTCTCAATGACAAATGTTTCCAAGCGTTTAGAGTGGTGTAGAAACCTCCAGAATTGGTCCCTCAAGCAATGGAAACATGTGGTATTCTTAGACGAATTATCGTTTACCCTATTTCCGACCTCCGGCCGATTGTACGTTTGGAGACAGCCGAAAGAAGCATTCCATCCAGACTGCCTTCTCCCAACCGTAAAACATGATGGAGGTTCTGTGATGATCTGGGGTGCTATTTCGTGGAGATCCGCCGGGCCAATGATATCCCTTCATGGAAGAATTAACAGCGGAGATTATTTAGGCATTATGGGAGACCAAGTGCATCCAATGGTTCCCGGAGGGGAACGCCATCTTTCAGGATGATAATGCACCAATTCATACAGCTAGAAGCGTTCAAGCATGGCACGAGGAACATTCTAATGAAGTTGAGCATCTCATCTGGCCCCCACAATCCCCAGACCTCAACATTATTGAGTATTTATGGTCGATTTTATAGATTCAAGTTAGACGTTGATTTCCGCCGCCATCGTCGCTCAAAGAACTGGAGGGTGTTTTAACTGCAGAAATGGCTAAAATTCCTTGGGAAACAATTCACACCTTGTATGAATCCATACCTCGGAGAATTGAGGCTGTAATCGCTGCAAAAGGTGAACCTACACCATATTAAACTAACTTTTGTTGATGTTTCCAGGTGTTTCCATTTTGTCCAACCCCTGTATATCTATATTTAGATATATATATACACTGTATACATAGACTGTATATATGTTTTCATGAATATTTGAGCCCATGGATCCATTGTATGTCTATTTTGCAAGCCGGCAAGAAAATGTCGCCATACGGATGTCATATGGATGCTTACATGCGAGAAAATCGCATTCTTGCACTGCACACGGATGACATATGGTTCACTGTTCAGGGAACATTTCTGCGATTCTCGTCCGTGTAAAACGGACAGATTTTTTTATACATCGTGTGTGACTCCAGCCTAAAGGAGATCCCCCAACATTAAGATAATGCTATTTTACTTACTGATCAGAGGGGGTCTGATTGTCAGGACCTTGCAAAAGAACAGGGGCAGCAGCATTTTTTCCCCTCCACAGCAGCACTACCATCTATCTGCAGTGTAGGGAAGTGCAACACTGCCCTATGTATGTGAATGGAGCAGCTCCCTGTACAGCAGTGCCACTTTGACAGTAAAAATGATGGAGAATTGACCCCATAACTGAGCGTATTTACACCATTGTATAATAATTGGGAATATCCCTTTAAAATAAATAAAAACATTTATGCAGATTATTTTACCTTTTTTTTCCCTACGGCTGGATTTTTTTTTTCAATTTTTGCAAGGTTGTTTCGATCAATGTCTCCCATCAGGAAACAATGTACAGTCTGAGTTATGTCAATGCTGCAGTTTTTTACCTTCAACCAGAGGTGACTCCAGGTCACCAATAAGCTGCAACCTTAGAAGGAAGATAGACTTTTCAATGACTGTCCAATACTACGGAAAATCTGATGGTTCAGAACCTATCCGGTCCCTTTTAGGCTGCATTCATTTATATCTTCAGTTTTAAAGCTGAAGTCTTAAACAGGTAAGTTTTACTTTTATTCTACTTCCACATAGGTAGCAAATATTTTATATGTACCTGCCTGAAATCGGTTGGGCAAGGAGTTCGGCAAGCTGGAAAGCCCCCAAGGCAAATGTTAGGATTTGATTCAGCTTTGTATTAGTATGCTTTGGGGTAGTGTGGTGCCACCTGCAGGTTATTTTTCCTTACTGCAGTTTTATGAAAATTAATGTTTAAAATGTATTTTGTGATAACATCGTGGATTTGTGGTTTGCATGGCTATTTTCTTGCTGAAGGGGGCACGTTTACCTTTCAAATGATGTATCATTTGTGTGTGTGGGTGCAGTATGAACGGAGATACACAGTAATCACCGAAAGAGTGTTTTGAAATAATATAGAAGGATTGGGCACAACACTTCTTGTTCTTTGTTTCCTTTATACAGTGCATCCTCAGCATTGCTATCCGTTCCTCATGGACTATCCCTGTTTACTGGTTCTTTCACCCCCAGGGATTTCCCGACCAGTCTTGCAGTGGACCCGGAATTTATTACTTTCCCTTCACGCGGATACACGTCCATTGACCCCTGTACGCTAAAGGGTAAGGCACTCTCCGTAGTACCTGTACCAAGCCCTGACCTCTGGACATTGCAGGAATGTCCCAGTAACGCCTCCTACTTCCATGAACGATAGCTTCTTGCTGACACTAGCAGCCCAATGCAGTTGAACTTGGTTACTGTGCTTCAATATCAAAAAAACTATACTAACAGTACTTACACTATGCATATTACACTTTCAATGCTTATCATACTCTGTACATTAGCATATCACAATATATATAAAAGACGCATAACGTTATTCACACTGTTACAATATGATTGGTGGCTTCAGGGATAGAAACTTGACAGCACAGTCAACCACTCTTACAGCAGAAAGTGTTAATTTTCTCGGTACTGTCGCCATAAGCGGCATGAAGTATTACCTAGCGTCAGCTGAACTCCGCGGACTGTTCATGTAATGCACTGATGTCCTCCAATGTTAGCTCCACACTCTGATGTGGCACCCTACTTTGGTTGATAGATGAGGGTCCGATTAGGTGACCCCGGTAAAGTTCTCAGAATACTCTAATAAGTATTTGAATGACTCTAATATAAAAGTAAAGGGGTTGTCCTATGATGAAACATTATTTTACCCAGTTAATTAATGCAAAACATACCAATTATTCAAAAGCTCCCGAGCATAAGTATTGCTGTTACATGCTTGTGATGGCGCTCCCTGCTGTTCTTTTACTTGCTTCCTAAAACAACCACCTAATAAGCAGTTTCTAGTGCACCGATTCTTATCATCTGGCTGCACAATAGCAAAAATCACTCGGCTACTCACGTACAAGATGATCCATCACTTCTGAGCATGTGTGACCACTAGCCGTGGAGGCAAGGTGGACATTCTGAGAGAGGGAATAAAATATATCACCAGGTGGCGCCATAACAAGCACCATAGTATAGGGGATACCTTATTGATCGTAGGTGATCCCAAGAATGAAACCTTGGAACCCCAAAAAGTGGGCTCTGCTGTTCCCTGTCTTGAATGGAGGAGAGGTGCAAATGTATGACCTCCGCTCCATTCACTGTCTGTGGAACCTCCGGAGAAGGCCGAGCGCTGTGCTTGACTTTCTCCGATTCCATTCTCAGGATCACAGGGGTCCTTGCGGTTGGACCCACAGCGATCGGCATATTATTCTCTATCCTGTGCATAAGGCATAATTTGATATTTTAAGAATAATCTTTAATTAATTCAGCCCCACCCCGTCCAGTATAATGGGGTATCATGGCTTCCGGCAGACAGTCTATTGGCTACACCTTTGCCTTAAAGTGGCCTCAGGTTCCTTTTGTTGGTCTCAAACAACAAAAAGTGACTTTATTTTATTTTGGCATCACAGTCAGATATCCCATAATTGTATTATTTTAAGGTCCATTTTAGTGCACACTAAACTCTTGTAACTGGATGTACATGAAGGCTTTGGCCCGTTACTGATGACCGGGCACTTTGTAGGGGTCCAGGTAAAAGTATAGGACACGTCAGAATCAATCTGACTTGACATCTTTCTAAATAAACTTGGTTAACTAGTAAAGATGGGAACCCACCGGCAATGACGCACAGAAGAATTACAGGCTGAGACCAGAGAAGGCTAAGCCAACCACAGTAGGGGTCTCTGGTCCACCACGAAATGTCAGCACAGTAGTGTGGGTGAGGAAAACATGTGTGTAATGTCCTGAACACACACTTATGGGACGTAGGTACTTGTTGGTACTTCTATCATAAATCTAATAAAGCCGTCCTATATCAACTGGGCAGCACTAAATGCACGGGACGATCTCTGAAGTTTTGCCGTAATTCCAAAAATCTAGAAATGTCTTTGATTTTTAACACCCTGGAATCTCGGAGTTACCCTTCATTTTCCCGACATACCACTGGTGTTTTCCTGCCCTGGGTCTGCACACACTGCTCCGTCTGTGCTATCGAACAGGTTTTCTTTGAAGGCTCTATTTCTGCAACCTGATGATTAGTTTCCTGCGGGTGTCACTCCTAATATCTATAATTTTGTGGCTGTTTGATTTTTTTTTTTATTAACTCTATAATGTTCAAAGACAGCCTTGCCTTGTTTCCTTGTTTTCCAGAGACGTAGAGGGTGGTCTTCTCCATCAAGAGGAGTGTAGACGTAGCTTCACTATTGGGAATGGCAGCTGGCAGTAGTCTTCAGGTGCCTGAGGCTTTGGAGAGAAGTATGACCTGGTTACCGGTGGGTATAACGGAGCCAAGACAAACAATTTATGAATATATCTGATATAATCATTATCCAAAAGTGGTCTTAAATACATAAATATATCAATATAATATCTACATATAAATGTACATTTATGAATGTTAAAAATGTCCCAGGAAACACGGTTGTAATCTCAGGTTGAGTCGGATCCCTCAAAATTGCTAAAAGAGCTAGGAAGCTGACAAAGAGACCAGCTGAAAGATACCTATGTGCGCGGTTATGTAGGTTGCATGATCGAGGAATCCGAGTTCCACCTCGTGCTGCGATTGCAAGTGTCCAGGGGGCGGTCTCTTCATGTGAAGTGTCCTGTGCCCATTGCACTAAACTCTCCCTAACCCCTCCCCTCTGCTCTTGAGCAATGGTTCTGATTGGATGATACAGCTGTCATTTATGTGTTGAAGAACATTCACGTTCACATGAAAAAAAAATTCTGCTTGGCTACTTGTGGTCGCAGCGCTGACTAGTCATCCAAACCTGCATGACCATGCACATAAGGTAAGCCTCAGCTGCTCTCCCTGTCATCTGTATTGTACTGAAGGGACAAAACTGCTGAAAGACCCCCTTTATATGATACAATTCTGACTTTCTGTAATGATCACTAGAGGAAACTAAGGTGCTTGCAAAATGGTATTATTCAATTTAAAGGGAACCTGTCACTTGCCATAAATATGTATTTCTTCCTGATGTAAATGCTGTTGTTCTCCTGAATCTGCCGTTGTTGTTTTTTGTTCCTGCCCCTCTCCATTCCTGAGATATGGCCTCTTTTTCCCTGTGTATAAATCTATGTTTTTAATCAAGTGAGCGTAGTTGTCTACTCTTCTCTGTGGCCATCTTCATGAGAACCACACCCAGTTGGCTAAAAAGACTACTTTTACTTACAGGGAAGAAGGGACCATATCTCAAGATTGGAGCAGGACAGGAACAAAAGAAACACATCGCCGGATTCAGGAGAACAGCGGCATTTACACCAGGTAATTATATATTTATGGTAAGTAACAGATCCTCTTTAAAGTGATATGCCATCACTTTATGACTTCTGCGACCCTCACCGACAATCCTAAGAATATACCGGACAGAGTGCACTATTATAAAGACATATTAAGAAAAAAAAATGATGCAGCACAGAACAAAAAAATTAAAATTGTGTAAAAGGATGAAGATTAGACTTAGTGCAAATTGATTTGTAGAACAAGGTCCAATGGCCACGTCATTAATCTCTGACCATTAGTTGGGAGCCTTGAGAATCGGCTCTTAGTTGTCAGAATTTTGGGATTTTTTTATTTCACATGTGGGTCACAACTCAACGATAACGTCAGGCCAGGCCGGCTAATAAAAAAGGAGCCACAGAAGCCGGTAGGTATCAGGAGGTTCTATCCAGCGGCCACCAATTAGTGACATGTTCAATGGATTTGCACCAACTCTAGTGGAGATCAACCAAAATTATTAAAAGGGAAGCTTGATGGCTTTGCAGCGCTGGGGTCCTCGGTTCAAATCCCACCAAAGCCAACATCTGCAAGGAGTTTGTATGTTCTCCTCATGTTTGCGTAGGTTTCCTCCCACACATTAAAGACATACTGTCAGAGAATGTAGATTGTGAGCCCCAATGGCGACAGTGATGATGATGATGATGATGCCTGTAAAGTGTTATATAAGTGAGTAAAATTAAAAAAGCAAAAAGCATAAAAATCAGAAAAGTATTTCTATGAGAAAGTCCACGACTCCTAGAGTAGAGATCCCAGTATACAGAAGTTCATTTGTAAACCCTTACTAGCAAGAACTCATTGGTATCATGGCAGGAGTTCATACGACCTTTATGTCCTTGCAAGGATGCCATCCTTTTTGTAAGTGTATTGTTCTGCCCCATTCTCCCCGTGGGATCATCTAATCATGGCTGTCAAATACTAATGACTCAATTTTGGAATTTCTAAGCTATAAAATGCTTCAATTGACACTTTATTTTAATTTCCCATACCTTTCTCAATGTTCAGGATATGTTAAAGGGACTCTGTCACCTGAATTTGGAGGGAACAATTTTCAGTCATATGGGCGGGGTTTTCGGGTGTTTGATTCACCCTTTCCTTACCCACTGGCTGCAATATTGGATTGAAGTTCATTCTCTGTCCTCCATAGTACACGCCTGCGTAAGGCAAGATTGCCTTGTGCAGGCAAGTACTACGGAGGACAGAGAATAAACTTCAATCCAATATTGCAGTCAGCATGCAGCCAGCGGGTAAGGAAAGGGTGAATCAAACACCCGAAAACCCCGCCCCTATGGCTGAAAATTGTTCCCTCCAAATTCAGGTGACAGAGTCCCTTTAAAGCCGGCTGACAACTCGGATATGCACTATTATCGCTGCCGTTCGTGGTTGTCATCCAGTGTCTGACACAAAATCAAGGAATTCAAGATATTTTAAAAATCTAAATCATTCCAAACAAATCGACATTGACGGAGCCATGTCCAGACGACCTTCTGATGTGAAGGGGACCGCCTGACAGATGATATAAAAGAAAAAAGGGATCTGCCATATTAATAATTTCATAGTATGCCCCTTTCTATGCGCAGAACTGTGAGACGCTCCGTTAAATCGGTTCCTCTGTCGGATCCAGCACATCCATACATTACTTGCCTGTGTGTGATACCTCTCGGTTCTCCATTTTGGAATTGTTTATTGGGAACTGAGCTAAAAATTCAGTTAGACCCTCGGATTTCTCACAAGAACCTATGTGTAAGATGATCAATGCTCGCCCATGGCTGATACAGACTGTATGAGGACAATCGTTTGGTCCCCATACAGCATGCATGATGTTTGCCGGTTTATATCACACTGAGACCAATGACTGTCGTGTAGATGAAAAAGGTTTGATCCTTCTTTCCCCTACTACATGTGTACAGAAAAGGCTGGAGGCCCCAATACATGTCAGAAATCGGTGGTTTTGGAAGACTTGTATCTAATGCGTCTGGGGGGAAGGTTACAAGCAATAATGACCCCCGAGTCTGTGAATGAAGAGAAGTACGTGTTCCCTGGAATAAAAAACCTACAAGAATTAATGGTGTAGAGAGTTACATAATGTGCTGTGCCCCGTATTACCAGCTCACTTGAAATGTGTAGTCCTGACAGCTGAAAAGTCCTACCTCGCCCCTGCAATAAAAGGCGCCATGAGAGTCTGAAACGCTTTCCTTGTTCTACAACTTTTCTGGGCTCTCGTTTTCTGTAGGAAACATGTGCAGTTCATTTACAGTAACAAGCACAGGGGCCGCGGCACAGTTGCCAACATTTGAGCATAATTTCCACAGATACTTTACTGCTGGGCACAAGCAAATAGTAATGTCGCACATGGTAGTGAAGCGACTACGGAGGACTCTGGCACAAATGTGCACGCAGGGTCGGCTCTCATTAAAAAAATGTCACGCAAAATGTATAGGTCGAGTACGGAAGGGTCAAAGAAACCGCAGTCTTTTCCTGCTCGCTAACAGAGATTGCCCCAGATAGTGCTGGGCATGTATACATAGTGCCAAAAATGGCCCCTCATAGTAGCAGATGAGCGTCAGGAAGGCAAGACGTGACCCCAGGTAAAGTCAGAGGTGCTCCATTTAGTGCCAGAGAGGCCCCCCAGACAATATAGTACTCCTAATACAGTACATAACCATAAAAACAAAAGAATTGGGGCAGAAGTTCCATCTCTCTGATCCTTCTACCCGGTATCATCTGTCGGTAAAGATTTGGGAGGCCCCCTACACATCAGATTTTCATCCAATGTTTATGAGACTTTAACTAAAAACATGGTTGTCTGAAGCCGGCCTTAATAATTTGTCTCCTTGGTACACTTGACTGACACTAAAACAAATACCTCCCAGAATAAATGCATGCCATGTAGCAGTGTGGATGGCAGTCTGCGCCCTGTAATGCCCCTTCTGTCCTCTTCTCTTGGCCTCACATAACTCTCACCTGAAATTAGCAAACATTTCTAAAAGTTATTTTCGAGGTGCTAGAGCCATCTACTGGCAACTTAGTATAAATGCATGTTTGCGCTTTTCAGTTTCAGTTCTTTCCCATGGGTCATATCCGCTGTGGAATTTCTGCAATAAAACCCGCTGTGATGTTATTGCAGAAATGCACATTTTACCCCATGCAATGCAAAATGTGAAATCTGCTGAACAGGTCAATTTAAGCTGTGAATTTTCTCTATTGCATGTGCAGGAGATTTTGTGAAATCCAAAGAAAAATCTGCTACGCTTACACCCTGTGGGAACGATGGTTACTGATGGAACGTCTCCTACCGACTGCTTGGATGATCAGGAATTTGCAACACTTTTTCCACGAACCTCCTGATTCTCCAGCACAACAGTCCTTAAAGGTGACATCTTTTCGTCTTTCATGGCCGAGATGGGAATAACTCCATTCAGGTGCCGACACCGGGGAGATTTGGCGACAGAAATATCAGAGAGCGGCTGCGTTACTTTGTGTCCGTAACACCAGTTTATTCCCCAGTATACAGACAATACCCGGACTGACTGCGGGATTCACTGTAGCCTCATAGACAGATACACTCGTGGTCAAAATTGTTGGTACCCCTCGTTTAATGACAGAAAAACCCACAATGGTCACAGAAATAACTTGAATCTGACAAAAGTAATAATAAATAAAAGATCTATGAAAATGAACAAATGAAAGTCAGACATTGCTTTTCAGCCATGCTTCCACAGAATGTTTTAGAAAATAAAACTCATGAAATACGCCTGGACAGAAATGATGGTACCCCTGAAAATAATGTGACAGCAGGGACATGTTAAATCACGATGTGTCCACTAACTACATCACAGGTGTCTATAATCTTGGAATCAGTGAGTGGCCTGTATATAGGGCTACAGATACTCACTGTGCTGTTTGGTGACACGGTGTGTATCACACTCAACATGGACCAGAGGAAGTGAAGGAAAGAGTTGTCTCAGGAGATTAGAAAGAAAATTATAGACAAACATGTTAAAAGTAAAAGTTATCAGACCATCTCCAGGCAGCTTGATGTTCCTGTGACTACAGTTGCACATATTATTCAGAAATGTAAGATCCATGGGACTGTAGCCAATCTCCCTGGACGTGGCCGCAGGAGGAAAATTGATGACAAATCAAAGAGACGGATAATACGAATGGTAACAAAAGAGCCCAGAAAAACTGCTAACAGATTAAGGCCGGGATCACACATACACTAGATACGGCCAAGTCTCGCAGGTGAAAACCCAGCTCTGGCGCCGGCACTCCGGTGCGGAGCATGCAACCGCACAGCAATACATGGAGCGGAACGCTCCGCTCTGGAGTGCCGGCGCCAGAGCTGGGTTTTCACCTGTGAGACTCGGCCGTATCTCGCGTATGTGTGATCCCGGCCTACAGGTAAACTTCAAAATCAAGGAACATTAGTGTCAGATCACACCATCCATTGTTGTATGAGCCAAAGTGGACTTCATGGAAGACGACCAAGGAGGACACCATTGTTGAGAAAAAATCATGAAAAAGCCAGACTGGAATTTGCCAAACTACATATTGACAAGCCACAAAGCTTCTGGGAGAATGTCCTATGGACAGATGAGACAGAAATGGAACTTTTTGGCAAGGCACATCAGCTCTATGTTCACAGATGGAAAAATGAAGCATATCAAGAAAAGAACACTGTCCCTACTGTGAAACATGGAGGAGGCTTTGTTATGTTCTGGGGCTGCTTTGCTGCATCTGGCACAGGGTGTCTACAGTAGAATCTGTGCAGGGTACAATGAAATCTCAAGACTATCAAGGGATTCTAGAGAGAAATGTGCTGCCCAGTGTCAGAGAGCTTGGTCTCAGTCCCAGGTTATTGGTCTTGCAACAGGATAATGACCCAAAATACACAGCTAAAAACACCCAAGAATGGCTAAGAAGAAAACATTGGACTATTCTGAAGTGGCGTTCTATGAGCCCTGACCTAAATCCTATTGAGCATCTTTGGAAAGTGGTGAAACATGCAGTCTGGAAAAGGCAACCTTCAAACACGAGACAACTGGAGCAGTTTGCTCTTGAGGAGCGGCCAAAATACCTGTGGAGAGGTGCAGAAGTCTCATTGACAGTAAGAGTATGTGTCCACCTTCAGGATGGCCGGCGGTTTGGACGGAGCGGCAAATCTGCTCCGCCCTAAGCTCCGCCCCTTCTGTGACGCGATGATGCCGGATGTGTTCATTACCCACATCCAGAATCATCGCACCCCACACATAGGGCCCTGTGTTTTACCTTGCGGCGGTGCAGTGTCGCCGCAAGGTAAACGGACATGCTGCGATCTTAAAAGACGCGCCGCATGTGCGGAATCGCAGGACCGCCGGGTGCGTATTACCACGCATAGTGGAGATGGGATTTGATAAAATCCCCTCCACTATGCTGTAACATCTGGACGCTGCGTGCTTGACGCTGCGGCTGTGCGCAGCGTCAAACACGCAGCGTTTCCTGAACGTGGAAACAAACCCTTACAGGAATCGTTTGCAGTGATTGCCTCAAAAGGTTGTGCAACAAAATATTAAGTTAAGTGCACCATCATTTCTGTGCAGGCCTATTTCATGAGTTTTTTTTTTTTTTTTTTAAATTCTGTGGAAGCATGGTTGAAAAGCAATGTCTGACTTTATTATTACTCTTGTCAGATACAAGTTATTTCTGTGACCATTGTGGGTTTTTCTGTCATTAAACGAGGGGTACCAACAATTTTGATTACGTGTGTTCGTTACTGTCAGGATCAGGTAGGGAGATTTGAGATCGATCCGGGCATTGTGGTGTGATTATAGATTGAATCCAGTCTGAACCCCGTCCTTACGGACACAGGGTAGCTCCGCAAAACTTGTCATAATTGTCTGACAGATGCAGTTTTTTTTCTGCAGTTGTCTGCCCCCAAAAATGCTACAGCAATCTGCTGATTATTGCAGTTTTCACTTTTTTTTTAAAGGCAGATTTGGAGCAGAAAATGTTTAAATGTTTTTTTTCCTACAGCACTTCCTTATTTCTACACTTAAAAATGCCATCGCAATTTTTTAGCCTCTCCATTGAGGCCTATAGGGGAAAAAACACACAAAAAGTGCACTGTTCAACAGTGTCTTTTAGGCTATGTCTCCACGTTCAGGATGGCCGGCGGTATCGCCGCAGCGGCGAAGCCGCTCGGCGCTAAGCCCCGCCCCCTTTCTGGGACGCGATGATGCCGGATGTGTTAACTCTTCACATCCGGGATGATCGCTCGCTCCCATAGGGCCCTGTGATATGCCTTGCGGGGACGCTGCGTCCCCGCAAGGTGTACGGACATGCTGCGATCTGAAAAGACGCGCATGTCCGGAGTCGCAGGGCCGCCGCGTGCGTGTTTCCACGCATAGTGGAGACGGGATTTCATAAAATCCCCTCCACTATGCTGGAACATCTGGACGCTGCTTGTTTGACGCTGCAGCTCTGCGCAGCGTCAAACAAGCAGCGTTTCCTGACCGTGGAAACATACCCTTAGGGCACGGGGAGCATTAGTTTTCATGGGATCATATCCACTTTGATTAAACTGTTAAATGCAGATTTTCAGGCCTCGAAAAAAAAAACAGTGGAAAAACAGTGTTTATGCAACATGGAAAACATGGCCTGACAGCGTCCGGCCCCCGTGCCATCTTGGAGACAGGAGATTACGGTGATTTTCTACTACTCTACCCAGAGTGACAAGTACTCGAGACTGAAGGTAAAGAGCTAATAAGGGGTTCATTGTGATCCCCAAAATGGTTACGGTGGCTTTTCTTTTGAGGCTGTGGGCATTAGGATGAGAGGTCAGGACCAAATGGAACTGATGAGAGTAACGACGGGCATAGATATCATTTGTGATGTGTGCGCAGGTCAGGGAAATACCAGGTTACTAACTGGTGAGGTGGTAGAAAGAGCGAGGTTTGGGGGATTGAGAAAGCAAAGCTAGGGGTAGGTAACCCAACAATAGGGGACACATTTCTCATCAGTCTGTGGGAATAAACATGGCAGGAGGGCAAATCCCTCACATGGGCTGGGCAGCTAAGGTGGCAATGGCTGATGTACCATGTACCAACATGATGTACCAAACTTGCAGCAGACAGGTTGTCAAAGTGTCGGATCAAACAACTGGCTTTTATATGATTTGGCTGGCACTTTTTTGTGTGGAGGAAGTCAGCTTCAAATGGGTGGTCTGGTAGGCTCCTTTTTGTGTAAGGGAACCACTTTCAAATGGTGGTCTGGCTGGCTTCCTTTTCTGTGAAGAACCAGCTTCGGGTGGGTACTCTGGCTGGCAGTTTCGTGTGGTGGAACCAACTTTAGATGGGTGGTCTGGCAAGCACCCTTTCCCCGTAGAGGAACCAGCTTTGGGTGGGTGACCTGACTGGCTTAGTTTTGTGTGGTGGAACCAGCTTTCGATGGGTGTGTGGCTGGCACCCTTTCCTATGGAGGAACCAGCTTTAGATGGGTGGTCTGGTTCGCACCCTTTCATGTCAAGGAACTGGCTTTTGATGAGTGTATGGCAGGCACCCTTTCCTGTGGCGGAACCAGCTTTGGGTGGGTGCTCTAGCTGGCACAGTTTTGTGTGGTGGAACCAGCTTCTGATGGGTGGTTTGGTTTGCACCCTTTCCTGTGGAGGAACTGGCCTGCACTGTCGCCATATGATGCTAGCATCCCTAAGTTATTGGTGACACAACCTTTTGCCCAGTTTGTCTCCTGGTACTGTGGTTGCTTTCTGGAAGAGGTTGTAGCATTAGGGGGGCACTCTTTATAACAGAGTACGTCCCTGTGGTCTTCAGCATTGCACCCGTTTGGTAATGAGGACGCTGTGCCCTGGCAAACATGGTGCCCACCTCCTCTTCATGGGCCAGGTCCCTGTGCTATGTCAGGGGGTCGATGGCACAGTGCAGTGCGGCAGCGCGATGTTTGCCGAGTGCCAGCACACACGTGGGCACAGGAGGGGCAGGATGCCGGTTCTGGTCACGTCGCCCTACGCAGTGTGAACGGGGCGGGACTGAGGCTTCCTGATCCGGGGCGAGGAGGCCTCTGCTTCAGGCCTCGGACTGTATTGTCTGCTCATCCCATGCCAGGCGCACGCAGGCCGGGGTGACCCATGCAGCGGGCACCGGGGAGGTGAGTGTACTGTAGTGTAGCACACAGGCTGGCAGTGCCAGGCTGCCTGATTCCGCTATTGAGGCTGGCAGCTCTCTCACTACGAGTCCATCCGATGCCCAGATGGCTGGGCAGTAATGAGGCATCACTGGGCACAGGCGGCGGCATTAATACCAGACTCCCTGCCCATGTGTCTGACAGCAGCTGCCCCCATCCCTATGGCAGCAGGGAGTTTCTGGGGGGTATGGGGGTAATCGCTGCCCCCCAATCACACAGGGCCGGCTCCTGCAGCTCCTCACTAGGCCTCTCTTTAATTTTGTATTTTCATTTCACCATCCCAGACTAATAACATGTTTATTTTTCGGACGATAGTTGTATCAGGGCCTGTTCTATTATTATTTTTTGCGGTACGAGCTGTAGTTTTTATCATTACCATTTGGGGTCTGTTTGACTTTATATCCCTTTTTATTGCTTTTTTAATGGTGGAATGACCAAAAAACAGCAGTTTTGACATTTCTAGCCTCGGCTTATTGTATGGTATAAATATTCTGATTTTATTATTGGTTCGGACAGTTACACACGCTGCGACACCAATTAGCATAGTGTTTTATTTGTAGATTTTATTAATCTTCAGGGAAAAGTTTTATACGTGTAGATTTAGCTTTTGATTTTTTTAAAACTATTAAAACAACTTTTTCATTATATATATATATATATATATATATATATATATATATATATATATATATATATATATATATATATGTACCACCACATCAATGTATCGCAGAGCTGTCAGTGTACCTAGAATGAAGACTAGAGGGGTCCAGCTGCTGTACAGTATACCACCCCGGGAGTAGGGCCGATGTGGTGTTACCTTTTCATGGCTTTGCCCACATGGTCTCCAAATGGAGGCTGGGATGGGTCAATGGAGGCTGGGATGGATGCTGGGATGGGTCGATGGAGGCTGGGATGAATCGATGGAGGCTGAGATGAATCGATGAAAGCTGGGATGGATCGATGGAGGCTGGGATGGATCTATGGAGGCTGGGATAAATCAATGAAGGCTGGGGTGGATCGATAGAGGCTGGGATGGATCAATAAAGCCTTGGATGGATGCTGGGATGAATCGATGGAGGCTGGGATGGATCGATGGAGGCTGGGATGGATCGATGGAGCCTGGGATGGATCGATGGAGGCTGGGATGATCGATGGAGGCTGGGAAGGATCGATGGAGGCTGGGAAGGATCGATGGAGGCTGGGATGGATCGATGGAGGCTGGGATGGATCGATGGAGGCTGGGATGAATCGATGGAGGCTGGGATTTATCTATGGAGGCTGGGATTTATCTATGGAGGCTGGGATGGATCTAAGGAGGCTGGGATGAATCGATGGAGGCTGAGATGAATTGAGGGAGGCTGTGATGGATCAATGGAGCCTGGGATGAATCAGTGGAGGCTGGGATGGATCGATGGAGGCTGGGATAAATTGATGGAGGCTGAGATGGATCGATGGAGGCTAGGATGGATCGATGGAGGCTGAGATGGATCGATGGTGGCTGGGATGGATTGATGGTGGCTGGGATGTAGGTGTTTCCTCTTCAGAGATGAGTCCCGCTTTTGTCTTGGATGCAGTGATAGCCGGAGATTGGTCTTGAGATCATGTGGGCAATGCTATGAAGATAATGTTGGTGTTGCAATTTCAATTTTGAGTAATGTATCCATACTGTATATGAGATTATATATATATGTATTTATTGTGGATGTTTGTCTAGTCAGTCATTCCTCTTGTTTGTTTCAGCCCCTGTGAGTCTCCGTTTCCGATGAAACATGAAGATCTTAGTAAGTGATGCGCAGACTTGTATAATCTGTGTTAAGCTTGATAACCACTCGAGATGCCCATGACTAAGATGGCAGCCCATGAGTCAAGCTGGGTATTGAGGGCTATATTGTTATATCGTCTTTCCCTTTTCCAAAGTCAAGACAATGGTCCGGAACTAAAAGGTTTTCACCAAGATATTAAGTTATCCCCTGTCCAAAAATTTGTTTTGTGTTGCCATTTTTTGAGACCATAGCTGTTATAGTTTTTAATCAATGGAGCTGTACATAGCCTTATATTTTGCATGCTGAACTGATATTTTGTTGGTACCATTTTGCGATATGTTCGATGGTTTGATCATTTTGTATTCTGTTTTGGGTGGGAGAGGAGGCCAATACAAAAAAGAGACAATCTGGTATTTCGATTTTTCTTTTCTTTATGAGGTTTACCTTTATGGGTTAAATACTTTTATATTTTGATAGACTGGACTTCTTAATGATGCAGCAATACCTATGACTTTATAATCTGTGATTGTTTGTTCTCTTGTGCTATGTACTGCAATACTTCACAACCTAGGCTTCAGAAAAGCAACTAGATGGCGAGCAAGGGGGGTCTTCAGCAGCATGGTGCATGGCGACCCATTGTGTGGGAGATGTCGACTGAGATTTCGCCATTCAAATACGCTGTCAAAGATTGGCAGCAGCTTTAAGTGGTTAAGCTAACTCTGATCGCTGCTGTTAGGGGTCGGCAGTGTAACACAGCTGGCACCCGCCCTATATTGAGCGTGTACAACTCATGAGCCCGCTTAATACTCCAACATTGGATGTACTTTTACATCTTGGGGAGTTAAGGTGTTAATGCTTTTACTTATATTCATGCATATTTCCATATGAATCCCTCATAGAAGCACTTTCCACAGTATATATATATTTGTATCTCTCCTCTCTCTTGTGTGGGTCTGCTCCCAGGCTCGGGTGTGTGTGGCGAGTCTGCTGCTCTGTGTCATCCTCTGGTTGTGCTGGATTAAAGCAAACATCAAGGAACCAGCAGAGCGTCCGCCATCCTTTCTACCTCATGTACTGCGCCTCGGGGGATACAGCCGACTTCCAGATGGCGAGGTGAGGAAGGTGCAATTTTCACGAGTAATATCATGTATTTATGAGGAGGCTTTAGGCCATGTGCACACGCTGCGGATTCCATTGCAGAATTTTCCGCAGCGGATTTGATAAATCCGCAGTGAAAAACCGCTGCGGTTTTTACTGCAGATTTATCGCAGTTTCTTTTGCGGTTTCCTCTGCGGGTTTTCACCTGCAGATTTCTATTGGAGCAGGTGTAAACCCGCAGCGGAATCCGCACAAAGAATTGACATGCTGCGGAAAATAAACCGCTGCGTTTCCGCGCGTTTTTTTCCGCAGCATGTGCACTGCGGATTTCGTTTCCCATAGGTTTACATTGTACTGTAAACTCTTGGGAAACCGCTGCGGAAACGCTGCAGATCCGCAGCGTGTGCACATACCCTAAGTGTTTTGTTTTTTTTAAAAGAAAAGCTTCCCTGAAGTTTTTGATGCAGTTATTTTGATCCCAAGAACAAAGTGTATCCAAAAGGCATGAAAAAATATAAAGGAAGGACGTGTATTTTTTCTCATATCCTGTCGGGTTTGTGAAGGAGAGCGCAAAAGCCGGCAATTGAATTAGCGGCTTTAATGCTATCTAGCGCTGCATTAAATATAAATATACATATATAGGTGTCTCACTGACATATATATATGTATATATACCTATTCTATGTGTATATATCTACTCTATTCTAACCTGTCAGTGTGATTTTACTGTACACCGCGCTGAATTACCGGCTTTTCAAAGGACACCAGTGCGTAAAAATCGGACAGAACTCGCATGGTGCGAGTGCTGTGCGATTTTTTTTCTCGCACCCATTGACTTGCATTGGCGAGTCTCGTCCGAGAATTGCAGCAATACGCAGCATGCTGCGATTTTTTTCTCAGCCGATCCAGATTTTTCTCAGTCCGATTTCGGCTGAGAAAAAAATCGCAAATGAAAATACACCTATTGAATAACATTGGTCCGAGTGCAATCCGATTTTTTATCGGATTGCACTCGTCCGTTTTCCTCGCAAGTGGAAAGGGGCCCTAATGCTGCTGTCAGTCACTCACAGCGGCATATAAGATGAGCGGTCCGGCCTAGGCGTCAGGACACGAAAGCGGGGGTGGCAATGGGTTTCCAGAATGTTGCTACTCCCGTGAAGCCCAGCCACAGGGTTGGCTTCATGGAGACTTTGATTTTAACTATATACTCGTGTTACAATAGGGACTAGAAAAAGAAGTGAAAAGTTCAAAAAAGCTTTTAAAAAGTAATAAAAATCAAATAACCCTTTTTTCTCAAGTTAAAAATAAATTAAAAAAACATATTCCAGATTGCAAAAAAAGCTATCAAAATCTAAACTTGTTTAACCCTTACAGCAAACATAATGAAAATAATTGAAACTCCAAAATTGCATTTTTTTTTTTTGGTTACCGCACTTCCCACAAAAAAATAGTATATGATGCAATCAAAACATTCTACTTACTCCAAAATCGTAATATTAAAATATTGTCTTGGCTATTAAAATTGTTTGGTCTCGGCGTAATCACATTGACCTAGTAATTTTGTTGCCAGATAATTTTTAATGCTCAATTAATGTCGTAAAAACGAAACCCAATAATCAAAGATGGAATTGCGGGTTTTTTCTCATCATTTTCACCTCTCTTGGATTTTTTGTTAGTTTCTTAGTAAAGTCAATTGCGTTTCTCAATATCACCTGCAAAAAACTAGCTGTCATATGGTTGTGTATAAAAAAGTAATAGCTGTTTGGAAAAGGGTAAGAAGAAATGAAAAAGCGAAAAAAGGGAAATTGGTTTTGTCCTTAAAGGGTTGAACATTCCGACAAAAAATGTTTTGAAAAAAAGCTGTTCTGACGACATTTAATCAACATTTCCTCTGTTCTTTCCTGCAGCCACTGGTCAGGAATCCCTGTAATACGTGCGCCGTGGTGTCCAGCTCGGGGCAGATGCTCGGTTCTGGTCTGGGGCCCCAGATTGACCAGGCTGAGTGCGTCCTGCGCATGAACACAGCTCCTACCGTCGGCTATGAGTCGGACGTAGGCAGCCGCAGCACCCTGAGGGTTGTGTCTCATACGAGTGTACCTCTACTGCTCCGCAACCAGACCTACTTCTTCCAGCACTCCCAGGACACTGTATATGTGATTTGGGGACCCCCCAGACAGATGGACACGACCCAGGGGATCACGTATCGCGCCCTGCTGCAAGCTAAAGGCAAATATTCTGGAGTGAATATCTACACGCTCACACAGAGTATGATGGTGCACTGTGACCAGGTCTTCCAGAATGAGACTGGCAAGAACAGGTATGTGGCCTCAGATCTGTGTGCACATTTCCGATCTGTGTTTTCATAGCACTAATGAATGTGCCTGGCCCCTAAAAACACACCAACGGCTCACTTATAGGGGATATCCAGTGCCTCTCATCTCCATATTGGAAGATGGGAGTCACGTCTGACCTTGGCGTCCATCAGTCTTGTGCATGGGAGGCATAGGAAATGTAGTATTACATGGGTTCAGTCATTTTAATACATGGATGCCAGAAGTCCCCCAAAGTAACAGCCACTTTTATCGGTTCTCTGGCTTATAGAGGGGTATCCCGAGCAGAGAACCCCCTCTATGACATAAGATGCCTTAATGGAGACTTCTTTACAGTGTTGGTGGTGTTAAAAGGGGCTTCTAAAAGCAAATTAAAGGCAAAGTATTCTCTGCTTCTCATTATATCTCTTTCTGACAAGCACATTTTTCTTATAACTCTCCTTTCTGTACATTTTGTGCCCCCCTTACAGAGCCATGTCTGGCACATTTCTGAGCACCGGCTGGTTCACCATGATTCTGGCCATGGAGCTATGTGAGGAGGTCTCGGTGTATGGGATGGTCAGTGAGAACTACTGCAGGTAAGGAGATGATACGGTACAATCATGTGCAATCAACGTCCAGCCGATGGAGAGGTCGGCAGTCGCTGGATTTGCCACTAGGACCCTCTTAGGCGCAGGAATAGAACAATCTGCCACCTGTATCGTGCATGTGCTGAACATCATCGATTGTACAGAAGGCAGCTGAGGATATGGTCACGTGGGAAAAATCTGCCAAGAGAAATCCACAGCGTTTCCATCACTTATGAATTCCCTGTCTTGCTGCTGCTTTCTGTATGTCCTTTTCTCAGGTTACATGCAGCCTGGTTGAAAAATTCTGCCCTATAGGGTGAATCATGATCCCCCCCAAAATGATTGATATATATTGCTCTGATGGTTCACACCTTCTGGAGCGCTATCATATTTTAGGTATTAAAGGGGTTGTCCAGCGCCTACAGTGGCATTTAAAAGTTGGGGCAGCCTTGGTCAAAATTACTGTTATTGTGAACAGTTAAGCAAGTTGGAGATGAAATGATCTCTAAAAGGCCGAAAGTTACAGATGACACACTCCCTTTGTATTTTAGGGGGAAAAAAAACAAACATATTGTCACTTTTTACATTTTGAAAATTACAAAAAGGAAAATGGGTCAATGCAAACGTTTGGGCACCCTGCATGGTTAGTACCTATTAATCACATTAATGGAAACCACTGAGTGAAAAAAAGGGACCCAACACTGGTACTTTATCGAATAAAAAATATATCTTTATTTATATAAACAATAAAAACATAGTAAAGAGAAGGTGCTAGATCCAAAAAAGAAGAGGTACTTGCAATACCCTAGGATCTCCTACAAACAAACCCGCTGATGCAATGTAACCCTAATTGGTAAACATTAACCCACTGTGCGGTGTTCTAAGATAATTATATTAACAATATGCAATAGAAATTACTAAGCAACCAAGGAATGTGATGTCATAACAATGGAACAATATGAACTCTCCAAATAAATATTGCCAGCTTAGGCATATGTATAAGTACCGTATTTTCCGGCGTATAAGACGACTTTTTAACCCCTAAAAATTGTCCCAAAAGTCGGGGGTCGTCTTATACGCCAGGTACGGCTTGTGCAGGGAGCGATCCTGGATGTTCCCAGGGTCTGAAGGAGAAGGAAACTCTCCTTCAGGCCCTGGGATCCATATTCATGTAAAAAATAAAGAATAAAAATAAAAAATATGGATATACTCACACCTCAGAGAAGCCTGGCTGTCACCGCTGCAAGCGTCTGCCTCCTTTCCTAAGAATTGCAGAGCGTGAAAGACCTTCGATGACGTCACGGTCAGGTGACCGGTCACATGAGCGGTCACGGACCAATCACAAGACCGTGACGTCATCGAAGGTCCTGGGACCTTTTTTCACTCAGTGGTTTCCATTAAAGTGATTAATTGTTTAGTGTGGTAGATTAACCCTTTGAGACACGGGTTGAGTCATTTGGGGCAAACCATTGTGATTGAATGGTTAGTATCTAGTAGCACCCCCTTTTGCAAGTATCACAGCTTGTAAATGTTTCTTGTAGCCAGACAAGAGTCTTTCAATTACTATTTGAGGAATTTTCCTCCATTATTCCTTGGAGAATTCCTCCAGTTCTGTGAGATTCCTCGGTCGTCTTGCATCCTCTGCTATTTTGAGGTCTAGCCACAGATTTTCAATGATGTTCAGATCAGCGGACTTTGAGGGACATTGTCTATTGTGGATTTTGACGTGTTTATGATGATCCATCTGCAGAAGCCATCCTCTTTTCAACTTCAGCCTTTTTACAGATGGTGTTATGTTTGCACCAAGAATTTGTTGAAAGTTCATTGAATCCATTCTTCCCTCTACCCGTGAAATGTTCTCCGTGCCATTGGCTGCAACACAACCCCAAAGCATGATTGATCCACCCGCGTGCTTAATGGCTGGCGACATGTTCTTTTCCTCAAATTCTATGCCCTTTTTTCTCCACATATACCTTTGATCATTCTTGCCAAACAGTTTTAACCTCATCGGTCCACACAACTTGTTTCCAAAATGCATCAGGCTTATTTAGATGTTCTTTTGCGTACTTCTGACTCTGAATTTTATGGTGTGGATGCCGGAGAGGTTTTCTTCTGATCACTCTTCCATGAAGGCCATATTTGTACAGGTGTCTCTGAACAATAGAACAATGTACCACAACTCCAGAGTCTGCTAAATCTTTCTTAAGGTCTTTTGCAGTCAAGTGGGGTTCTGTAGCAATCCTATGAGCAGCTCTCACTAACATTTTGCTTGGTCTTCTAGACCTTATCTTGACCTCCTCTGTTCCTTATAACTGCCATTTCTTAATTACAGTTGAACGGAGGAAACTTGAAAACGCTTTGCCATCTTTTTATAGCTTTCTCCTGCTTTGTGGACCTCTACCATTTTCATTTTCAGAGTGCTACACCGCTGCATAGAAGAACCCATGGCTGTTGGGTTTTGGCACAAGGTCAGAGAAGGCTGGGTCTTTATAAAGATGGAAAATTTGCATCACCTGGCCTTCCCTAATGATGATCGTGAACAAGCCATAACCTTAACAGGCTGATTAAGGCCTGAAACCTTGGTCAAAGTCATCTGAGCACACAAATCTCCAATGGTGTCCAAACTTTTGCATCAGCCATTTTCCGTTTTGTAATTTTAAAAATGTAAAAAATAACAATATATATTTGCCTAAAATACAAAGGAAATGTGTCATCTTTAACTTTAGGCATTGTAGAGATAATTTAATCTTCAACTAGTTTAACTGTTCACAATAACAGTAATTTTGACCAGAGGTGCACAAACTTTTACATGCCACTTTGGGTCCTGGGATACACGGCTGACATGGTAGGCATTGTGCCTGCATCCTATTCTATGTAAATGTCCGATGCATGATACACGCCAAGGGTTCAGCATTTGCCACATCTGCATCATTTCTACACATGTGCAAGGTGATGAAGAACCTCTTTAACGGAGATTGAGTAAAAGAGTGATGGGGAGAGCTGAGCCATAACTGGACGCCGTACACATCAGTAATGTAATCTCATCTCCCCACAGGGATCACCCGCATTCTCCGGTGCCTTATCACTATTATGAAAAGGGCCGACTGGATGAGTGTACGACTTACATAATGCACGAGCGAGCGTCACGGGGAGCCCATCGCTTCATCACAGAGAAAGCAGTCTTCTCCCGCTGGGCTCGAAGAAGAAGGATCTATTTTAAACACCCATCCTGGGAGGCCTGAAGCTGGAGGCGGCCTCCGTTTTTTTCTCCTGCACACTCAGCCATTTTTTTATAATCATATTTTTTTAACAAAAGTAGGTAAAGTTGATGTCAAACTTTGCGACTCCTGTGAGCTCTGAAAATCACAGGAGAAAGATTTTATGACAGACACTGAAGCTGCATATCTGTTCATTTTTTAATGACTTTTTTTTTTAAGAGCATTTGCTGCTTGCTGGTGTATGGAGGAGGCACACGGTAAAGAAAGCGGGTGCTTGTACATTAAGTAGCCGTTTGTAGTGTTCTTGGAAGGCTGAGGCCGCTTACAGATGCTACTAGTGCTGCTGGGACGTGCACCGAGCAGCATTGTGCAGTATTCTCTATGAGACTATTGAGCAGTATTATTTATTTATGGGGTGATAGTGTTAAGGATGGAACTTCTGCAATTCCTCGCACTGCCACCAGGTGGTCTCACCTCAGTGTTAATACTGTACAGATCCACAACTGTCCGGAAGGGTATTGCTGGTACTGAACTCTTTACTATTAAGTACTTATACATCACAGTATTCAGTGCATCTGAAGGAGTCCTACGTCGTATCCTGGCACTTTATCACCCTAATAATACGTCAGAAAATATTTAAGAGGTCCTGCAATCAGAGTGAAATGATGGCACAATGATATTTTTTGGTTCAGGGTTCACTTTGGGGATAGTTATGCTCCCATCATCTCTGACGGGCTCATCGTGTCATAGGTGCAGACAATCAGACTGCGACCCCCATTGCATACAAGGACATTAGTGTAGGTGTAAAGCCATTCCCAGGACACGTCAGTTATTTGTGGTCGCTAGACAGAAGCCTTGAGAACCTCCTCCCACCTGACGGCATCTGCGGCTCTTCTTTTGATTAGCCAGCCTGGCACAATCTCATCACTGCTGCATGATGCACGTGTGACACCGTACCAGGCCGGCTAATTAAAAGAAGAGCCACAGATGCCGTCAGATAGGAGGAGGAGGTTCTCAGGGCTCCCGTCCGACGGAAACAGATTACTGACTTTGGCACTGGACATGGTCTTGCAAATCAGTTTGCACCAACTGTAATAGAGATGCTACTTTAGCTGATTTGACAAGGGAACGGATGCCGTATTGAGCAAGCTTGGCGTTTCCTATTACAACTTTAGCAATAGTTGGCTTAAAAATAAGACTTATTTGGGGATGAGCGGAACTTATGGGGTTTAATAAAATGGTATGAAATAAATATATTTATAAAAAAACCTCAATATTCATCTTTTTATATCCCCCACTGCTTTATCATCGACACTCCAGTGCTCCATGCCGGGCTTTGTTTATTTGTCCGTCCAGCAATGATGTCATGTACATCCATGTGACCGCTGCAGCCAATCACTGGTGTCATGCAGGACATGCAATCATTACCCCTGAGGCCAGTGATAAGCTCTAGCGGTGGTTTGGATATACCTGACGTCAATGCTGCAGCCAGGCAAATAGAGACTAGCAGGGACCATAGGTGCAGCGGCGGATGATTTAAATGGTACTTTTTTTTTTGCTTATTTTCTTCCATTTGCTGCTGTTACAGGACCTTTTTTATAATTTCAGACAACCACTTTAAACAGCATTTAAATCGGAGAAACTCCTATAACTTGCGGTCAAACTCCTTGATATAGTTGCACTGACGAATCTTCGGTTTACAATATTCACGTTTTATCTAGATTTTGGGGCGTTCTAGCCTTCAACCTTGACTCTGGGATTGTCACAGCGCATTGCTCCCTGAAACCTCCAGTGACCATCTAGTCAGTGTTAATTTTTGTTAATCCAGGTGCCATTAGTTACTGCAAGTTGACATTTACATACAAAATTGTAATGCACTGATGAATTATTATAGCCACAATTATTACAGTGTTATGGAAGCTGGTGGCTAATGTGAGAAATTAGATAAGGAAATGGTTAATGTGTATTTAAAGGGTGTCCTATGCATGTACATGAAGAATAAGACTCTTTCTGGCCATTATATGACTTGTATTCTGTTGCAGTTGTCCCCTCTACAGGCTCTGTCAGTTAATTTGTAATTGATTCTGGGCTACTGGGAGTAGTCAAGCTGTGGTCATCTCTCCCATACACAGCACATCACACAGAAGGGGAGTCCTGCTCTTCATTCCTTACTTAGCAGACAGAAGAATTAGGATGGAGGAAATTATACAGCAGTACTGAGCAGTGTAGATGTGAATCCAGCTCTGGGGTAAAAAAAACTTGTTAGAAAACTCAGCATGATCTTTCTTTCTCTCCCTCTGCTTGTTTCTTCACTGTGCTCCCCTCCCCATTGATAATGAGAAGAGCTGTAACTTGTCACCTCACTGTGCTGGCAGTCAATACTGCTAACTGAACTGGGGGATTTTGCTGACTGAATAGTGAGGTTAAGAGGCAGGGCCGGACTGGCCATCTGGCAATTCTGGAAAATGCCAGAAGGGCCTGTCTGGTCATGGGCTGCCTTGTCTGCTGCGTTGTTAACAGAATCGGTGTTCTCAAGACAACCATACTGTCAAGAGTTGTGACAGAGCACAAGTCGCTGACTCTGTCATTTACCTAAGCAGGCCACAGGTATCGTTAGAAATATTGGTCTTCTAGTAAATCTTCCTTTCCTCCATCCAGGGTAATATTAGTAATATATCCCATCTAGTGCTTGGAAACGGGGACAACATGGGCCTGTGTGATTGCAAATGCCAGGGCTGAATTTCAGTCCCAGTCCATACCTGTTAAGAGGAGAAGTGAAAGAAGTGGTTCATAAGTGGAGAAAGTAGCAGAATTCTTTAATAAGTTTTATTACAAAGTTTTTTGTATTCACATGTACTATTGGATAGGCTTGTTGAAAGGACAGATTTCTTTTAAGTTCGGTAAATGGTAATACATTGCCCTATTTGTTACTTACATATTATTCTGTAGATCACTTGTGTATTGTTCGGTCCTGTGTAGACATCAGATATCAAGCAGGTTCATGCTGCAGGCTGTGCACGAAATGGTAAGCAGATGGCCCGTTCTGCCTTGTGAGTAGTCTTTGATGCAAAAACGCGTATTGACTTTTATAGAAGGCATCTGTAATGATTACAGAAATCTAGGACGCAGAGACTGTCTGTGTACGGCAAAACGATTGCTAGTCTATGCTCTGAGAGCTGCAGAACAGGCTTATTACCTCCCTTCATTATGGACGTGGTATGATCTGCACACTGACGTCGCCCGGCCCTGAACACATCGCACCTTAGCCATACATTTGGGCTATAGATCAGATGAAGCACCTGACATAGATCATTTGTATCTGTAGGGCTCCATTCACCCAACAGGGACCAAAAAAATGCCCTCTTAACCAACATTGGGGGTCTTATTAATGGGCATAGAAAAAGAGCAGCTAAAATCACTGTCTTAAAAAATGGGTAACTGCAAAAAAAAACATATACCAAGTGGTGTACATTTTTTGGGTGACTTGTGCCTCTTCATTGGCATGTGTCATAGCCGGGGGTATACATAAGGAAAGCTTCTAAATATATGCTTATGAACACAGTGTTCATAGGGCCCTGTAGAATTAAAAGTCCAATCCTTTAATTTTTTTTTTATTTTTTTTTTTTAAAGTCTTCAAGGGTCTTAAAAATCTTCCTCTCATTTCCCGGCTATGAAAAATCTATTGAAGAAGATCACAAACACATTACATGTAATGAGCTCAAGTCAGCAGGTTTTCTGTTTCTCGTCTCTGCCGTTCCAGACCATTAAAGCTGCAGTTTCTATGGATACAGTGTCTTCCATAGAGCTTCTCCGTGCACTGATTTTATGAAAATGATTTTGTAGGAAGATGACAGTAAGATGATGAGATGACCTGACGTTGGACAGATCAGGCTGGATAGAGTTAAGTTTGTTCTGTTAGATGACAGATTTGCCAGCGTGCATTTAAAGTGAACTCGTCCCCTATTTAACAAGGCGCATGTCTCATTTTTAAATTTGAAAATACAAATATTTAGAATGCGTTTATAACAGTCACTAACTGCTAGTCGCATCTCCATGACAACCGTACAATACAGAGTTCAGTCCTCAGCTGTTGTACTGTTGCTTTGGCAACCAGACTGCACTTTCTTGACACTGCATTTCCCTCGAATCCATAGATGTGGATAGAAATTAGTGACTGCGTCCATTTAAAGGGAACCTGTCAGCTGGCTGTAGTATTGCAGCTGTGTATGTTTTATGTTTTACTCTGAAACTGCCGCCTTTCAGAGAAAACATACTTGAAAGGCTTATCTCCAACCCGCTCTCCCAGACTGACAGGTATCTCCCTATGCACAAACATAAGTAGAGACCTGTCAGTCATGGGTAAGTTCAGGCAATTTGAGTTGTCTCTTAATTCCAAAGTTTCGATCTGGAAACTGTCACCAACTGACCTATCTGTTCTTACATATTTCTACCAAGTACTTTGGGTACACAAGGGTGTAATGATCTGTAATGAGTTGATCAGGCTCCACCCTAACCAGTAGAGTTCAGTTCTGTATACTCAAAGTACTTGGAATGGAAAGATACATACTTAAATGTTAGATGATCAACTTACTCATTAGTTTCCAGCTGTCAAAATTAAGAAAAAAATTTTAGATTTGACTTTTTCCGACTTTTGATTCCTTTTCTGAAATAAGTTGTGCATTGTTTTTAGCTGCCACCGTGCATGAGTCTGTGCCAGGACAGCAAGCTGGCATACTTGCAGTTGACGGCACTCAGTCGCAGTATCCTTGGCCCAAATCAATTTGGGTTGGGCTGTCCCACCCCATGGCAGCAGAAGCGGCAGAACACTGCTGGTATAACAGACAGTCACAAGATGCACGGTTCCTTAAAACTATCAGCTATAATTAATCTCTGTTTTATTTCACTATATTTAGAAATAGTTCCAACTTCAGAATGGTGTCAACCAGTTAAAAGGTTGGCACTGTCCCTCCAGTAGAAATAGAATAGAAAAGGATTTGCCAGTCACTTGTCAGTGGTCTTTAGTGGGCAGATGTCTCCTGTAGATACTGGCTGCTCTTAAATTATAGGTTATAAAAACAAACGATCCATTTGAACTTCTGCTGTTACAAATGTGTAAATGTATTATTTTTCGTAGGTTCAGTTACCTATGTTCTTTGTGTTATTTTTATGTTCTTTTGTACAATACTTCAGTATTTAGCAATGTTGACATTTTATGTGCCTTTTACCTGTGGATGTTGCTAAAATATATTTGTGTTGATTCTGTTATTTTGTAGTAAAATGTAAAATGTTTTATTATTAAAAGAATGAAGCTTTTTATGCATATGTTGTTCTGTGCTGCTCTTTTTTTTTCTTTTTTTACTTCCACGCTATAGGATATACAGATTAGAGGAAAAACCGCGAGCACTACTGGAGGAGGTGCCATGGGTAGGTTCCCACACCATATAGAAATGTTTAATATAAACCCGGCACTCAACTTAATGATGTGAAGGTGAACTTTTAGTGCATTCCAAGATGTAGTACAAAATGTTTTGGTCACTGTAGTGAAATATGAATATGTATGGATGTATGACCAGCAGTAAATTAACATCTGTCTAAGGCTGCTTTCACACTAGCGTCGGCCCGACGTGCCGGCGCGCGTTGTGAAAATAATGCCCGACGTGGGCAGCGGAAGCAGTCTTACGACGCTTCCGCTGCCCCATTGTAAGGTCCGGGGAGGAGGGGGCGGAGTTTCGGCCGCGCATGCGCGGTCGAAAATGGCGGACACGACACGCAAAAAAAGTTACATGTAACTTTTTTTGTGCCGACGGTCTTCCAAAACACGACGCAACCGTCGCACGACGGTTGCGATGTGTGGCCATATGTCGCAATGCGTCGCTAATGTTAGTCTATGGGGAAAAAAACGCATCCTGCAGACAACTTTGCAGGATGCGTTTTTTTCTCCTAAACGACGCATTGCGACGTACAGCCAACAACGCTAGTGTGAAAGTAGCCTTAGACTGCAGCTCTCACAAAGGTCATGACCTATGTTATCCTGAGCAGGCAGTCTCCTGGTCTTCAGTCACCCCAGGGGGGATTTCCTGAACACACACAGAATTGGAAACATTTCACACCTCCTAGTCCCTTTGAAGGGAAGACACCAAATTGCAGCTTGACACTGTATATTTACTCTGAGAAAGAAAGATTACAGGAAGAGTGTTCAGAAAAATAATGTATTCATTGGTAAAATAGCCAGGATCCAGTCACAAACCAAGGATTAGAATATTAACCTGAGAAGCTGGTCTAGACATCTGACCCACAGGTTAACTCTATAAATTAGGCCTTTACACATAGAAAGATGTTCACAGATTGAGGGGCAGCCAAGCTGATGTGAGCCATTCCATATTCATCCCCCCTCAGGGAGCAGAATGCCGGACTGCAAAGTTTAGATATTTTTGTAAGTTTTCTCCCTTTATAACTGTTTTGCATATTTGTATGTCACTTTTTATTTCCAGATTTTATATCTTTTATTGTAAGCACTACCTTTTCTATTAAAGCTTAAAACTTTAATAAGTTTGAACCTTGTATGCTCTATAAGAATCCACAGCCAAAGAGTATGTGACCCTGCTGATTGGCAGACAGTATCAGTAGTATTTCTGAGACTCGTCGCCCGTGTATTCGGTGAGTGGTGGCAGCCTGTATGAGCGGGGTGCATAGTCTGTGTCGGGGTGTGATTTATGCTCCCATTGCAGTATAGGACAGAGGCTGAATGCTGGACTGAGTGAGAGGAGATAGATTAACCTTTGCAGGCATAACTCCCAGTCACGTGCTGAGAAGCAGGTACGTGACAGTCACCCAGACTTTCATCAGTTACAAACTGCTGTACGTATGATATCGTGTGGGCCCTGCTGTGTTCCACGATGCGTATGTATCCGCACAGGTAAATTAAAACCAGAAGACAACTTCCGTTCAGCCAGAAGTAATATACATGGAATCTTATATAAGTGCAGGCGCGTGTCAACATCCGATGACTAGGGGTGGATACTGCATCAGATGTCCACGCAAAAAATATGCCCTCCCCAACCGCAGATCACGAAAAATGGAGACGCTACAGGTAACGGAAAATGACGCAATTATTATTTTTTTTTTCACCACTTAAAGGGAACCTGTCAGTAGATTTTGCCGTTATAAGATACAGCCACTGTCTTTCAGGGCTTATCTACAGCATTCTGTAATGCTGTAGATAAGCCCAGGTCCAACCTGAAAGTGAAGAAAAGAAAAATAAGTTATATTCTAATCACCTGGGGGGGGGATGGTCCGGTCCAATGGGTGTCGCAGGTCCGGGTCCTGCGCCTCCCATCTTCTTGTGAATACGCCCTCCTGCTTCTTCATCGCTCCCCGGCATCGGCACTCCTGCGCAGGAGAAATTCTCTTCCCTGTTGAGGGCACACCAAAGTACTGCAGTGTGCAGGCTCTGGGAAAGTCAGAGAGGTCCAGCGCCTGCGCACTGCAGTACTTTACTCTAAAGAAAAAAATGTATATTTCAGCTCACCCTTATTCTTCCATCCGATGTGGTAAATGTTAGTCCGAGCACGGAGACAAAGTGTTGCTGCCACAACGCTGATCAACGTATTGAATAAGAAGAAATGGTTCCAGCTCCAGGAATAAAATGTAGAAACTTTATTAGTACATATTAAAACGCTGCTGAGACATGACCGGCATGGTCGGTAGGGGAGAGTAACCAACACCCGACTGTATGGTCAGTCGGGTGTTGGTTACTCTCCCCTACCGACCATGCCGGTCATGTCTCAGCAGCGTTTTAATATGTACTAATAAAGTTTCTACATTTTATTCCTGGAGCTGGAACCATTTCTTCTTTTTCAGTACTTTACTCTGCCCTCAACAGGGCAGAGAAGTACGGCTGCGCAGGAGTGCCGATGCCGGGAAGCCATGAAGAAGCAGGAGAGCGTCGTCACAAGAAGATGGGAGGCACCGGCCCTGGATGGGCGACACCCATCGGACCGGACTGCACAGGACCCCTCCTCCCCCCGGGTGAGTATAGTATAACTTATTTTTCTTCACTTGCAGGTCGGAACGGGGGCTTATCTACAGCATTATAGAATGCTGTAGATAAGCCCTGAAAGGCAGTGGCCGCATCTTATAGTGGCCAAAACTGGTGAGAGGTTCCCTTTAAATAAAAAAAGAACCTGGACATGTTTGGTGCCTATGAACTCGTAATGACCTGGAGAGTCATAATGGCCGGTCACTTTTAGCATTTAGTGAACCTGGTAAAAAAATTAAAAATAACAACTGTGGGATTGCACTTTTTTGCAATTTCACTGCACTTGGAATTTGTTTCCCGTTTTTGAGTACACAACATGGTGAAACCAATGGTGTCGTTCAAAAGTACAACTCGTCCCACAAAAAAATGAGCTCTCACATAGCCATTTTGACAAAAAAATAAAAAAGTTATGGCTCTAGGAAGAAGGGGAACAAAAAATGAAAATGCAAAACAAAAATATCTGGTCGTTAAGGAGTTAATATATATTTTTTTTACTTTTTTAAATTGTCCAATCCTGGGACATCACTGTACAGTGCCAGATCACTGATTTGATACTCTGCAATGCTTCTGCACTGCAGAGTATCACAGCAACATCTGACAGGCAGGGATGGAAGCATGTCAGTGCTTGCTCTCACAAGCCACCTCCCCTGAAGGACCCCGCGGTCTTCTTGCGGCCGGGGGTCTCCATGGAGACCATCAGGATAACGCAATCACATCGCGTTGTCCTGATGGAAGCTCGCAGGGAACCAATTTCCTACGTGATGCTCCTCTATGTCGCTGTCACTAGTTACAGCGGTATTAGAGGGGTTAAATGTCCGAAATCGATGCTAGCACCGCTCATGGGCGTTGCAGAGGTAACATCAACCTCACAAATATTACCCCACTTGCCACAGCTACAGGACAAGTGGGAAGAGCCTGGTAAAGTGCCACAATTGGTACATTCTTGGATGTCCCAGTTGTGGGGTGGCTGCGGGCTGTTATTTTTAGGCTGATGAGGGCCAAAATCCATGGGCCTTGCCAGCCTGAGAATACCAGTCCGCAGCTGTCTGCTTTTTCCTTGGCTGGTTAACAAAAATAGGGGGACCCCACGCCGGTTTTTTGGAGGGGATCTCACTATTTTTTCTAACCAAGGTAAGCAGACTGCTGCAGCCTGTATTATCAGGCTGGTAAGGTTCATGGATATTAGATCCTTACCAGCCTGAAATACCATTCCCAGTAGTCTGCTTTACTTTGGCTGGTTAACATATATAGGGGGACTCCGCTATTTTTTTATTATTATTTGTTAAAAAGGAGGGGACCTCTCTCTGTGCTTTCCTCCACTTTCTGTGTCATGTATGTCCGGCTGTGTCACAAGATTCACCATTATGTAAATTAGTACACATGCATAGTAAGCTGCATTAATGCACTTAATATGCATGTGACTAGGAAGATAATGCGGTTTTACCGCATCAAATGAAAGTGGGTAATTTACACAGCGGAGACGGAGCGTCTCCACTACATAAATTGACATGCTGCGGTCTGGAAAGACGCGCCGCATGTCCGTTTCTGCGGGTGAGCCATGGGCATTGGTGCACACATAGTGGGCATGGGATTTCTTGAAATCCCATCCACTATGCTGTAACAACTGGACGCTGCAGATGTACGCAGCGTCCAACCCGCAGCGTTTACGGACCGTGGGAACATATCCAAATATATCTACAAACAGGAAATCACTTTTTTTCCCATCCCAGAAGCCAACTTTCAACTAGCTTTATTTCAAGTGACAAAAAAACGCATGCAATGTAAAAAACGCATTCCAAACTCATGCGGAAAAAAACATCAAAAACGCATGTAAAAATGCATCAAAAACGCAGGTGACCTGCTAGTGACCTCAAATGCAGATTTGGTGCAGATTTTACCTGTGTTAAATCCTGAGCAAATACTGAGCCATTCCTGACCGTGGAAACATACCCTTAGTGGTTGTACTAGTGTAAATTGTAGTCTGGTGAGGAGCTCCACCTGTGGCTGGCTTTCACAGGAGGACCAAGAGTGGCAGCAATGGGGGATCTTCAGCAGGATGCCGCCTGCCAAGTTAACCCATCGGTGCACCACAATTGCTTCAAGTCAGTAACATCATATAAATACTGCTACTGACAGTGGCATCTAAATGGTTAACAGTAGCGATCAGAGCTCAGCTCCTGGCGCACCTGTTAGCGCCAGATATCAGCTATGCAACTTAGCCGTCATCTACCGGGGTGGTAAGAGCTGAGCTCCCTTCACAATTGTGGATCCCAACATTGACAGCTGTGGAGGCGGCCGGATGTAAACACTGTACAGAGCAGTACACCACATCTCCCTTCACGTTGTAGTGTCTTCTACCGAATACTGCAGTTCCACATCTATTGAAGAGAAACAGTGCTCATCTGTGGCACCCGGCAGCGGCACTACACAGTGGACAGATCTGTGCTGATTCGGCTCTGTGAACAGTTTACGTCCAGGGGCCTCAGGACTCAAGAGCTGATCGTGTATCATAATCCCACAAGTTTATTTTGAGGACAAATGCTAATAAAAAGTAATTGATTTAAAAGTAGTGGAAAATCCCTTCAAGATTTATTGTCCTTAAATAAAATGTAATGCCTCAGAAAAAAAGTTAATAGTCCAGTCCAAGAGGAATAGAGATTTGTATGGAATGCCAGATGTACAGAAACTCAGCTAAAGAGTAACAATTTTCATAACATGCCTCAGGATTAAAAGATTAATATTCCCAAAATAGAGTTCTTTTCGGGAGGATGACTTTGTGCGAGTTCTCAGTGCACCGCTGCTATATTCTCTCTCATATTCATGATTCTGGAAGGAAATATTGGAGAAGCGCTTCCCTACATATTCCTATTTTATTATGACATTATTTAATAGGAATCGCTCTGTAAGGTCAACTCACTGAAAGCGAATATATAGGCATGCAGATCTTGAAATGTAAATCAATCAACACCTTTATATAGTCTATCAGTTGCTGCATTCTTTGGTAATTAGTATTATTATTTATAAGCAAATGAGGCATTAAGTGCTCTGGGCGTGACAAAGCACTTGGCAAAACTTTGCTTTCCAAAATTGTTTGCTTGATTGATTGCTCACTGTCTGATATCATTGCCCGGATCCTGATGTCATACAGAAATTAATCAAGGTAAAGTCCCATCCCCGGCAGACTGTGAGCCCACGCAGGCAGGGTCCTCCCTCCTTATGTACCTGTGTGCCTTGTTTTTTGCTCATGTATAATGTATTTTTCTATATTTGCCCCCTTTTTCAAATGTAAAGCTCCATGGAATAAATGGCGCTATAAAAATGTATTATAATAATAATAAAGAGGCTGGTACCCCTCTGGAGGCAGTGGCTTGTTAAGTGCTCTGCCATACAGAGAGCACTTAATGCCTAATTTACATATGAATTAAAAATGCTAATTTAGCTGAACTGCAGTAGCAAAAAGAAGATATCAAGGCGTAGATGGATTTATAATTCAAAGGTCTACATGCCCACACATGCACTTTGGTGGCTTGATCTTACTGACATATTTCCTTTAAAGGTAGTCTGTCATCAGATTTCCCATAATAATAACAGCACCAGGCAATCAAAAGAAGCCTGTATTATTCCAAATTGATTTACCAATCCAGAAAAAAAAAGTTTTAATCTTTATGAAAATTAGATTGCAATTATTTTGTGGATGGTCCAAAGCCAAGCAAGTGCTCAGGTTAACATCTATAGACCCTCCTTAACCCCTTTACCCACTAAGGCCAGTCTCACACGTCCAAATAATTCTGGTACTGGAGAAATTGGTACTGGAGTTATCCGTGTCCGTGTGCTCACGTGGCACATCAGTGTGGCACACGTGCGGCAGCCGTGTGCCGCCCGTGTGCTGACTGAGGACCACACAGACCGTACAGGAGACAGCGCTACAGTTAAGCGCTGTCCCCTGCTTTTGGTGCTGAAGCCGGCATTCATTCCTTCTCCCCAGCAGTGTTCGCTCGAGAGAAGGAATGAAAAATCAAGGTTTAAAATAAAGTTCAGGGTCACAAACCCGCCTCCCACCCCCGCGCGCCCGCCCGCTTGCATTGAAATACCCAGCTCTCGCGATGCTTCCTCTCAGCGCCGCAGCTTGTCCTGTGTGAGCGGTCACGTGGTACCGCTCATTACAGTGATGAATATGCGGCTCCCACTCTATGGGAGGTGGAGCCGCATATTCATCACTGTAATGAGCGGTACCACGTGACCGCTCACACAGGACACGCTGCGGCGCTGAGAGGAAGCATCGCGGGAGCTGGGTGAGTATTTTAGTGCAAGCGGGCGGGTGCGCGGGGGGCGGGAGGTGGCCCCGAACTTTATTTTAAACAAAAAAAAATTTAAAAAAACTTGACTTTTCATTCCTTCTCTCCAGCGAACGCTGCTGGGGAGAAGGAATGAATGCCGGCTTCAGCACCAAAAGCAGGGGACAGCGCTTAACTGTAGCACTGTTTCTCCTGCGGCTGTACGTGCACATGGAGGAGAGTGCACACTGTTCTCCGTGTGCACGTGTGCGGGATGCTTTGTGGACCGTGCTGCTGGAGAAACGTGGACATGTCTCCGTGTTTTGCACACAGACACACGGTCCGCAAAAAATCACTGACATCTGCAGAGACACATTGATTTTAATGTATCTACGTGTGTCAGTGTCTCCGGTACGTGAGGAAACTGTCACCACACGTACCGGAGCCACTGACGTGTGAAACAGGCCTAAGGTGGTTTGCATGTTAATGACCGGGCCAATTCTTACAATTCTGACCACTGTCACTTTATAAGGTTATAACGCTGGAACTCTTCAACTGATCTCCGTGATTCTGAGACTGTGTCTTTGTGACATATTGTACTTCATGATAGTGGTAACATTTATTCGTTATGACTTGCGTTTATTTGTGAAAAAAAGGAAATTTGGCAAAAATTTGGAAAATTTCACAATTTTCAAACTTTGAATTTTCATACCCTTAAATCACAGAGATATGTCACACAAAATAGTCAATAAAATTTTCCACATGTGTGCTTTACATCAGCACAATTTTAGAAACATTTTTTTTGTTAGGAAGTTATAAGGGTTAGAAGTTGACCAGCGATTTTTCCAACTAAATTTGCAAAACCATTTTTTCAGGGACCACATCACATTTGAAGTGACTTTGAGGGGTCTATATGACAGAAAATACCCATAAGAGACACCATTCTAAAAACTGCACATCTCAAGGTGCTCAAAGCCACATTCAATAAATGTATTAATCCTTCAGGTGCTTCACAGGAATTTTTCGAATGTGTAAAAAAATGAACATTTAACTTTTTTTCTCAAAAATTTTTCAGATCCAATTTTTTTTTATTTTGACAAGGGTAACAGGGAAAGATGGATCCCAATATTTTTTTTTTAAATTTCGTTTATTGTTTCCAGAATAAACAAATAATGCATACATTAGCATTTATCATCATTAATTATACCACCGAATACAATAATTACAGAATATCATCATATCCAGAACTTACAGGGGTAATAAACTGTGCATGCTAAATCATTAGCACCTATAAAATATCTACTATACAACTTTAACCGTGAACAGTAAGTCGCCAAAAGGAAAAACAGATTTGACTCCACAAGCGATGTCCCAAAACCACAAGCCCATTCTCCCGTGCATGTATCTAATCAGCGCAGACTACAGAGTATGATGAGAGGAGTTCCATCTACCCCAGATTTTTTCGAATTTACCTGGGCACCCTCTATTTTGGTATAGTATTCTCTCATATGGGATGACCGAGTTCACCAAGTCAATCCAAACTCTGAGAGACGGGGAGGAACCACCCATCCACCTTAACGCCAGCACCTTCCGTGCTAAGAAGAGCGTCTCTCGAAGAAAGATCCCAGTATAGTGATCCCAGGCCTCTGCATCCCACACTCCGAATAAGCAGGTCAATGGCTCAAGTGGCACAGGGACTGACAATAAAGATGTTAATAGTGTTGTGACCTCTTTTCAATAGTGAGAAATTACCGGGCACCTCCAAATCATATGGATAAAATCTGCATCTCATGCATGACATCGCAAGCAATCTGACGAATGGAGGAGACCCATTTTAAAGAGTCACGTTGGGGTCAAATAGGTCTGATATACAATATACAGCTGGGTCATCCTGTTATTAACTGAAGGAGAAACTTTAGTTGGAGACTCTAGAATATCTTCCCATTCCTCTCCCAATGTATCGGGAAGAAGTCCCTCCCACTTCTTTTTAAGGGAGTTAATAGTAGACCCATCTCCCACAGATAACAAATATGTATATAAGGAGGAAATGAGTCCCTGAGGACCTTGTGAGTTGAGAATGCCTATCAGAGGTAGAGACGAGATCGTTCGACCCGCACCTATATTTCGCATATATGATTGAAAAGCTGACCTTAGCTGTAAATAACGGAAGAATTGAGATCTTGGGATATTGTAGGTATCCCGTAATTGTTCGAAGGATACAAAAACCCCTTGGTCATGTACATTGCCCACCGAAAGAACACCGCACGAGATCCAGAACTCAGTAGATGGGTGATCCAGTAATTCTGGGGGATAACTATTATGCCATAGTGGCATTTCAGCTATTACATCTGCAAATTTAATAATTTTTTTGATTTGTCTCCATATCAATCTCGCCAGTCGAAGTAAAGGCAGCAAACGGGGAGCATTGACTTTGTCTGTTTCCAAAAATCCCAATGGACAATCAATCCGGGCAGAGTGGAGTAAATGACTCTCTGAATTAGGTAAAGAGTTATTAGGCATCCATTTGCTCAATGCCTTAGCTTGTCTGGCAAGATAGTACAGATAAAAGTCTGGCAAAGCCGCCCCACCCCCCCTTTTTGGTCTCTGCAGAGTAGATAGTTTAAGTTTGGGTCTGGTCTTCCCCCATATAAAGGATGTAGTCAGGGAATTTAAATTTGCGAAGAAAGACTTGGGTATTGGCATGGCACTGTGTTGGAGACAATAATTAAGTTTGGGGAGCAATATCATTTTAATTAAATTGATGCGGCCTGCAACAGAGAGGGGAAGCTTGCTCCAGGTTATAAATTTAGATTTGACCAGGTCTAATAGTGGGTGAATGTTAAGTTGTAGGTCTAGCCGACTATATTGGGACATATGAATACCCAAATATTTGAAACTGGAGACTACAGGTAGTGACGAGAGATTTTCGAGACAGGGTATCGGAACATGAGACAGAGGCATCAGGGCAGACTTGTCCCAATTTATATAGAGACCGGAGAATTTACTAAATTTGTCGATGGTCGTTATTACTTGCGGTAGTGTTTTTTCTATTTTATCCATAAATATAATCATGTCATCGGCATAAAGACCAATGGTATCTATACGATCCGCAATATTAATTCCTTTAATATCCGTAGAGGACCTTATGCATATTGCTAAAGCTTCTATCGCGAGGGCAAAGAGAGCCGGGGATAAAGGACATCCCTGACGGGTTCCCCTGTGCAAGGTAAAAGAATCAGAGATAGTTATTCACAATTACCCGTGCCCTAGGATTCCTATATAGTGTATCTATCCCTCTAATAAATTTGTCCCCAAAACCATATTTCCGTAGGCATGTGGAGAGGAAAGGCCACTCAAGAGAGTCGAACGCTTTGGCTGTATCTAGTGACGCCAGTGCCCAGTTATTATCCAGTTCTAAAGAGCTATATTGAATCACTGATTGGACCCGTCTAATATTGATGGAGGTACTCTTCCCAGGCATAAAGCCAGTTTGATCTGGGTGTATAAGGTCTAGTATGATCGTATTTAGTCTGGTGGCCAAGATTTTAGTGAAGATCTTATAATCTACATTCACCAATGATATGGGGCGATATGACCCACACTCCAGGGGGTCCTTTCCCTCCTTCTTAAGTACAATAATATTTGCATCGTAAAATGTTTCAGGCATAAACTCTCCCTCCCATATACTCCGGAGTACCTTTAATAAAAGTGGTGCCAGGTGGCTCCGATATTTTTTATAGAACTCAGCGGGAAACCCGTCAGGTCCAGGGGCCTTCCCGGTAGCCATGTCCACCATAGCATGCTCCACCTCCTCCAGAGTAAACTCGGCCTCCATAAAAGCCTGCTGGGTTGGACTCAGTGAGGGGAACGCTATGTCCGATAAATAGTCCATACACTCAGGGACACCAAAACCACTACCAGATTCGTACAATGACTTATAATAATTACAAAAACATCGAAGAATCTCTTCAGTAGAGGATACCAACGAACCATCAAGTGCACGAATTTGCAGTACTGTATTGGAGGTATTATGCTGGCGTACTATAAAGGCTAGGAGTGTACTGGCCTGGTTCCCCAATTCAAAATAGGATTGACGTGTAAAAAATAATTTGCGCTTCGATTTAGTGTCTATATGTTGGGTGTATAATCTTTGGGAGGTAAGCCATTCCACCCTGTTACCACTGGTCTGACTAGCCACATAGGCGGCCTCCGAATCCCTCAGTCGCCGTTCCATCTCATCATCCTCCCCTGCCGTCACCCTTTTTATGTAGGAAATTGTGGAGGACAAACATCCCCTTAAATATGCCTTTAGAGTATCCCAAAACAGATTAAGATTCGAGGGGTCTGGGTGGGTAGAGACAAAACAGTTCAACTGATCAACCGTTCTATCACTAGAATCTATCAATTTCAACCAGAAGGGATTCAATTTCCAAGGTATATGGTTGTTTGGCTGACCATATTTAAATTTGAGAATGACTGGACTGATCTGATATTCCCCTATTACCATGTTCAATACTATCCACCCATAATGCCAGGTCACTAGATCCAAATATGTAATCTATGCGAGATAGAGACTGTCTAGTTGATGAATGACAGGTATATTTTGTCTCAGGGTGGCGTGTCCTCCATAGATCTAACCATCCGCTACTGCTCATAAATAGCGCCAATTGAGAGGGGGATTGAGGAGGAGGTCCCCCAGGTGTCCCTCCGTCTAGTCTCAGTCTGTCTTTAAAATTATCCATGACTAAGTTAAAATCTCCCATACAAATAACACTAGCATTAGGATAATTTAGGGAGAAACCCATTGCCATGCGGAGAACCGATATATTAGTCGGGGGTGGGTTATAAACACATAGTATCACATATTCTCGCGTATTAATAAAGGCATGTACAAAAACAAAGCGACCTTCGGGATCACGTCGTGCTTCCCTAGCCTCCCACCTAACATTCCTATGTATTAACAGAGACCCCTCTGGAGTAACTAGTATGGAATGCGTGGAGGGACCACTGCACCCACGGCTTTTGTGTACATTTAACTGTGTCTCTGGTCAAATGTGTCTCCACGAGTGCTACAATATGGGGATGATACCTTTTAATCTGAGAAAATACCTTGATTTTCTTACGGGGGGTCTTAATACCCCGTATATTCCACGTCATATATACAGGTCCTTCTCAAAAAATTAGCATATAGTGTTAAATTTCATTATTTACCATAATGTAATGATTACAATTAAACTTTCATATATTATAGATTCATTATCCACCAACTGAAATTTGTCAGGTCTTTTATTGTTTTAATACTGATGATTTTGGCATACAACTCCTGATAACCCAAAAAACCTGTCTCAATAAATTAGCATATTTCACCTGTCCAATCAAATAAAAGTGTTTTTTAATAACAAACAAAAAAACCATCAAATAATAATGTTCAGTTATGCACTCAATACTTGGTCGGGAATCCTTTGGCAGAAATGACTGCTTCAATGCGGCGTGGCATGGAGGCAATCAGCCTGTGACACTGCTGAGATGTTATGGAGGCCCAGGATGCTTCAATAGCGGCCTTAAGCTCATCCAGAGTGTTGGGTCTTGCGTCTCTCAACTTTCTCTTCACAATATCCCACAGATTCTTTATGGGGTTCAGGTCAGGAGAGTTGGCAGGCCAATTGAGCACAGTAATACCATGGTCAGTAAACCATTTACCAGTGGTTTTGGCACTGTGAGCAGGTGCCAGGAAGCATGAAGTGCTCCAAAATCTCCTGATAGCTAGCTGCATTGACCCTGCCCTTGATGAAACACAGTGGACCAACACCAGCAGCTGACATGGCACCCCACACCACTGACTGTGGGTACTTGACACTGGACTTCAGGCATTTTGGCATTTCCTTCTCCCCAGTCTTCCTCCAGACTCTGGCACCTTGATTTCCGAATGACATGCAAAATTTGCTTTCATCAGAAAAAAGTACTTGGGACCACTTAGCAACAGTCCAGTGCTGCTTCTCTGTAGCCCAGGTCAGGCGCTTCTGCCGCTGTTTATGGTTCAAAAGTGGCTTTACCTGGGGAATGCGGCACCTGTAGCCCATTTCCTGCACACGCCTGTGCACGGTGGCTCTGGATGTTTCCACACCAGACTCAGTCCACTGCTTCCTCAGGTTCCCCAAGGTCTGGAATCGGTCCTTCTCCACAATCTTCCTCAGGGTCCGGTCACCTCTTCTCGTTGTACAGCGTTTTCTGCCCCATTGTTTCCTTCCAACAGACTTACCATTGAGGTGCCTTGATACAGCACTCTGGGAACAGCCTATTTGTTGAGAAATTTCTTTCTGGGTCTTACCCTCTTGCTTGAGGGTGTCAATGATGGCCTTCTTGACATCTGTCAGGTCGCTAGTCTTACCCATGATGGGGGTTTTGAGTAATGAACCAGGCAGGGAGTTTTTAAAAGCCTCAGGTATCTTTTGCATGTGTTTAGAGTTAATTAGTTGATTCAGAAGATTAGGGTAATAGGTCGTTTAGAGAACCTTTTCTTGATATGCTAATTTATTGAGACAGGTTTTTTGGGTTATCAGGAGTTGTAGGCCAAAATCATCAGTATTAAAACAATAAAAGACCTGACAAATTTCAGTTGGTGGATAATGAATCTATAATATATGAAAGTTTAATTGTAATCATTACATTATGGTAAATAATGAAATTTAACACTATATGCTAATTTTTTGAGAAGGACCTGTATAATCTCAGACCCCATATCTACGCTTAAAAAAAAGGGGAATAACATACATCGCAACCTGAGCAGGGATCAGGAACATCACGGAGAGCATAAAATTATCATTGGCGACTAGCAAACATATCAAACAGTCAAAACTGGTGTAAGAACCCAAGCAAAACAAAATTTGAACAGTGGAGGAGTATAATCTTACACTCCTACAGTCAGATAGAAAAGGGGATACCCTCACTGGAACCAGCGTCCGGTATTGTTGATAAACTCAGCACCAATACGGAGAGCTCCAATTTGTGTTGCCATTGGGTGAGGAGAACAACTCAGGAGTCTGACACATTAGACCCCCTGTATGACCGCAACCATTCGGTTGCCTCCGCTGGGTCAGTAAAGAACAAGGAGGAGCCTTCATGGACAATGCGGAGTCGAGCTGGGTAAAGCATGGAGTAGATGATGTTCTTATCCCTGAGCTGTTTTTTAACTTCCACAAATCGGACTAGTTGCTTTTGAAGTTCCATGGAAAAATCCGGGAAGATTGAAATAGTAGCGTTATTGAATTTAATAGGGCTCTTCTGCCTTGCCAAGCGGAGAATCGCATCTCTGTCTCTGCAATTGAGGAGACACGCCAAGAAGGGCCGAGGTGGAGTTCCAGGAGGTAGAGGTCTCGTTGGGACCAGATGGGCCCTCTCCACGGAAAATGTTGAGGAGAATCCATCTCCCAGGGAGGTTTTAAGCCAATCCTCTAGAAATTGCTCAGGTTGCTGACCCTCCGAGCGTTCTGGTAGGCCAATAATTCGAATGTTATTACGGCGCAATCTGTTTTCCAGGTCATCTGCCTTTTGCTTCCAGGCATTGACAGAGCCGGCGGCCTTTGAAAGCTTAGCCTCCATTGGGGTAATGGTGTCCTCTATCTGAGACATTCTTGTTTCAACCTCTGAGATACGCCCTCTCATAGCCTGCATATCATGTCGCAGACGGCCCACTTCAGTATGTACGTCTTCTATTTTCTCAGTGAGAGAGGACCTGGTGAGGGATATAGCTTGCATCAATTGCTCAGATGCTTGCTTAACCCCTTAACGACCGCCGATACGCCTTTTAACGGCGGCCGCTAAGGGTACTTAAACCACAGCGCCGTTAATTAACGGCGCTGTGGAAAAAGTGAATAGCGCCCCCCAGAGTCGGATTTTCTCTGGGGTCTCGGTTGCCGAGGGTAGCCGAGACCCCAGAGAACATGATTCGGGGGGTTTTTACCGACCCCCGAGTTGCGATCGCCGGTAATTAACCGTTTACCGGCGGTCGCAACAAAAAAAATAAAACGCGATTTGCCATTTAATTTCTCTGTCCTCCGATGTGATCGCACATCGGAGGACAGAGAAATAGTGTCCCCGATGGCCCCCAATAGCCCCCCAATACTCACCTATCTCCCCCGGTGCTCCTCGTGGCTCCCGATGGGCGCCGCCATCTTTTTTCCGGGAAAAAATGGCGGGCGCATGCGCAGTGCGCCCGCCGCCCGGCACCCGGAAGATCTTTGGGGTCTCGGCTGCCGGGGGTCTTTGGGGTCTCGGCTGTCGGGGTTTTTACCGACCCCTGTTTTGGGATCGCCGGTAATTAACTGTTTACCGGCGACCGCAAAAAAAAAAAGCGATCTGTAATTCTCTGTCCTCTGATGTGATCGCACATCAGAGGACAGAGAAATAGGGGGATTCGGGGACCCTATCATACTCACCCGGTGTCCCTGGGTCCTCCTGCGTCTCCTCTTGCCGGCCGTCTTCTTCCTCGGTAAAGAAAATGGCGGGCGCATACGCAGTGCGCCCGCCATCTGCTGCCATCTGCCGGCCGGCAGGAGAGACGAGTTGGGGCTAAAATTAGGGTTAGGGTTAGGGTTGGGGCTAAGGTTAGGGTTGGGGCTAAATTTAGGGTTAGGGTTGGGGCTAAATTTAGGGTTAGGGTTAGGCTACTTTCACACTAGCGTTTTTTGGCTTCCGTCGCAATGCGTCGGAGAAAAAACGCATCCTGCAAAAGTGCTTGCAGGATGCGTTTTTTCTCCATTGACTTGCATTAGCGACACATTGCGACGGATTGCCACACGTCGCATCCGTCGTGCGACAGATGCGTCGTGCTTTGGCGGACCGTCAGCACAAAAAAACACTACATGTAACTTTTTTTGTGCGATGTGTCCGCCATTTCCGACCGCGCATGCGCGGCCGGAACTCCGCCCCCGCCTCCCCGCACCTCACAATGGGGCAGCGGATGCATTGAAAAAACAGCATCCGCTGCACCCGTTGTGCGGCGCTTACAACGCTAGCGTCGGTACGTCGGCCCGACACACTGCGATGGGCCGAGTACGACGCTAGTGTGAAAGTAGCCTTAGGCTTCTTTCACACTTGCGTCGGTACGGGGCGGTCGCAATGCGATGGCCCGACGTACCGACGCACGTTGTGAAAATTGTGCACAACGTGGGCAGCGGATGCAGTTTTTCAAGGCAGTCTATGTCCTGGGGAGGAGGGGGCAGAGTTACGGCCACGCATGCGTGGAAATGGCGGACGCGACGTACAAAAAAAAGGTTACATTGAACTTTTTTTGTGACGACTGTCCGCCAAAACACAACGGATCCAGTGCACGATGGACGCGACATGTGGCCATCCGTCGGTAATACAAGTCTATGGGCAAAAAAGGCATCCTGTGGGCACATTTGCAGGATCCGTTTTTTGTCCAAAACGACGGATTGCGACGGATGCCACACGACGCAAGTGAGAAAGTAGCCTTAGGGTTAGGGTTGGGGCTAAAGTTAGGGCTAGGATTAGGGTTAAATTTAGGGTTAGGGCTAAAGTTAGGGTTAGGGCTAGGGTTGGGGCTAAAATTAGGGTTAGGGTTGGGGCTAAAGTTAGGGTTAGGGTTGGGGCTAAAGTTAGGGTTAGAGTTGGGATTAGGGTTAGGGTTTGGATTAGGGTTGGTATTAGGGTTACGTTTGGGATTAGGGTTGGGATTAGGGTTGGGATTAGGGTTAAGGTTAGGGTTGGGATTAGGGTTAGGGGTGTATTGGGATTAGGGTTAGGTTTGAGGTTAGGGTTGAGATTAGGGTTAGGGGTGTGTTGGATTTAGGGTTTTGATTAGGGTTATGGTTAGGGTTGAGATTAGGGCTGTTTTGGGGTTAGGGTTGTGATTATCGTTAGGGTTGTGATTAGGATTATGGATCGGGTTGAGATTAGGGTTAGGGGTGTGTTGGAGTTAGGGTTGGAGTTAGAATTGGGGGGTTTCCACTGTTTAGGTACATCAGGGGGTCTCCAAACACGACAGCCAATTTTGCGCTAAAAAAGTCAAATGGTGCTCCGTCCCTTCTGAACTCTGCCGTGCGCCCAAACAGTGGTTTACCCCCACATATGGGGCATCAGCGTACTCGGGATAAATTGGACAACAACTTTTGGGGTCCAATTTCTCCTGTTACCCTTATGAAAATAAAAACTTTTGGGCTAAAAATCTTTTTTGTGGGAAAAAAAATATTTTTTTATTTTCACTACTCTGCATTATAAAATTCTGTGAAGCACTTGGGGGTTCAAAGTGCTCACCACACATCTAGATAAGTTCCTTAAGGGGTCTAGTTTCCAAAATGGTATCACTTGTGGGGGGTTTCCACTGTTTAGGCACATCAGGGGCTCTCCAAACGCGACATGGCATCCGATCTCAATTCCAGCCAATTCTGCATTGAGAAAGTCAAACGGTGCTGCTTCACTTCCAAGCTCTGCGGTGCGTCCAAACAGTGGTTTACCTCCACATATGGGGTATCGACGTACTCAGGAGAAATTGCACAACAACTTTTGTGGTTAATTTCTCCTGTTACCCTTGTGAAAATAAGAATTTGTGGGCGAAAAAATCATTTTTGTGAAAACAAATGAGATTTTTTATTTTCACGGCTCTACCTTATAAACTTCTGTGAAGCACTTGGGGGTTCAAAGTGCTCACCACACATCTAGATAAGTTCCTTAAGGGGTCTAGTTTCCAAAATGGTGTCACTTGTGGGGGGTTTCCACTGTTTAGGCACATTAGGGGCTCTCCAAACGCGACATGGCGTCCGATCTCAATTCCAGCCAATTCTGCATTGAAACAGTCAAACGGCACTCCTTCTCTTCCAAGCTCTGCGGTGCGCCCAAACAGTGGTTTACCTCCACATATGGGGTATCGGCGTACTCAGGAGAAATTGCACAACAAAATTTGTGGTTAAATTTCTGTTTTTACACTTGTGAAAATTAAAAAAAATGGTTCTGAAGTAAAATGTTTGCAAAAAAAAGTTAAATGTTCATTTTTTTCTTCCACATTGTTTCAGTTCCTGTGAAGTACGTAAAGGGTTAATAAACTTCTTGAATGTGGTTTTGAGCAGCTTGAGGGGTGCAGTTTTTAGAATGGTGTCACACTTGGTTATTTTCTATCATATAGACCCCTCAAAATGACTTCAAAGGTGATGTAGTCCCTAAAAAAAAATGGTGTTGTAAAAATGAGAAATTGCTGGTCAACTTTTAACCCTTATAACTCCCTAACAAAAAAAAAATTTGTTTCCAAAATTGTGCTGTTGTAAAGTAGACATGTGGGAAATGTTATTTATTAACTATTTTTCGTGACATATCTCTCTGATTTAAGGGCATAAAAATACAAAGTTTGAAAATTGCAAAATTTTAAAAATTTTTGCCATATTTCCGTTTTTTTATAAATAATCGCAAGTAGTATCGAAGAAATGTTACCACTAACTTGAAGTACAATATGTCACGAAAAAACATTCTCAGAATCAGCGGGATCCGATAAAGCGTTCCAGAGTTATAACCTCTTAAAGTGACAGTGGTCAGAATTGTAAAAATTGGCTCGGTCATTAAGCACCAAATTGGCTCTGTCACTAAGGGGTTAAGAGTTAGTTCGCCTTGTTCCCCCTCCTCATTACTGTCAGAAGGGCGACTTTTGCGTTGATTCTGCGAGGGGTTATTTCTGAGGGTACGTACATTATCAGGGGCATCTTCTCTGGCATATTTCTTTAACTTGTCAGCAGCCCCCCCTCCTTTAGAATGTTGCATGGCGGTTAATAGAGGGTCTCCACAAAAGGATCAAGCTTGTGGTTATGATAGTCTATTCTCCAATATCAGAGCAGGGTCAGACACCAGGATATACCTCAGGGAGGCAGTTAGCTAGGCAGGGAATTGCCAAGTACGTGTAGGAGCAGCAGCTAAGAATTTATCCAGGCACCGAGTCCCAGAGCAGCCCACAGCCCCCACAGGCAAAACAGCAGGGAGGGGGGATAATCCCTCCAGAGTTATGGCGCCGACAGGAGTATATCTGATAAGGGGGGTGCAGGGCCCAATCTTCCAGGGCACACACCGCACCACCCCTCTATGATTGCAGGCTTTTGGCTCACTTCCTGAACTGCACCGCGGCTGTACTATATAGCGCCGCTCTCCTTGCTGCTGGAGTGCGCGCTGTAATATTGGCTGCAGCCTCTCCAGGGACCGCCCGCCGCCCCAGACCCGGCACCTGTTTCCTCCTCAGTGTTCCACAGCGTCCCCGCTGTATGTAAATGTCCGCTCCGTCTCAGGGGAATGCACCCGGCTTCGGCCGCCGCCGGCGCTGTGTCCTTCCCGCCGGAGCCATGCTCCAAGATGGCCGCCGCAGCTCAGAGACTCTGCCGCTCACTCAGGCCGCCGCTGTTACCGGCGTCTCGGGACTCCAAAGTCACCGTCCAAGGGGGTCACCGGTCTCCCGAGGTCCAAAGGCACCGTTCCAGCCGGTGCAGACTGCAAATCAGGGGGATTAATGGCAGGATTAGGACCAGGATAACGGGAGCTTCCAGAAGGTGCGTCCTCTCTCCTAGCTTACATAGCCACGCCCATGGATCCCAATATTTGTTGTGGAATTTCTCTTGAACATGCCGATACCCCATATGAGGGAGAACACCACTGTTTGGGCGCACAGCAGAGCTCTGAAGGGAAGGATCATTTGATTTTTTAATGCAAACTTTGCTGGAACAATTGGCAGACGCCATGTTGCGTTTGGAGACCAAATTCTTGCATGTGCATCATTATAAGTTGTGGCTCATTTGTAGAGCAACAGCCTACAAACATGGAGACACAAGTTTGAGTTCTGATCACAGGCGAAGACATAAATAAATATGTAAAATCATGTGTTTGTAATTGGTCATAATTAGTTTTACTACTTTTATAGGACCTCCCCAAATTTTGTTCTTTACCTCAGTATACAGGGGACCATAGAAATACATTATTATATATCCAATGTAGCTCTATGGATATGTATATTTCTGGGTTCATTGCCTACAATAGAGGTCAAGACTCCCAAATTCTCATATGTGTATCCCTGTAAGCTGTGGCTCATTGGAAAATTAACAGCCTGTGAATATGGAGGCACGAGTTCAAGTCCTGGTTGAGTCCTGATCACAGGATAATAAGCACTTCTGTAGGAGCAAAAAAAAATAATCTTTTTATTCACCTCAGTTTACAGGGACCATAGAAATACATTATTATATATACAATGTAGCTCTATGGATATGTATATTTTATTTCTGGGTTCAATGCCTGCAATAGAGGTCAAGATGACCAAATTCTCCTAGGTGTATCACTAAAAGTTGTTGCTCATTTGAGTTTGAGTCCTGATCTTGGGTGAAAAAGAAAATATACATAAAATACGTAATTTAATGTATGACCTACAGTTGTATAGAAAATTTGATGTGATGTTGGTCAGTCGTGCTGGAGCACCAGGATGCCACCCATAAATGATGTTACCAGCATTGACATCTTTATGAAACTGGTTGAGGCAGATTTATCAAAGATTAAGAGTGGAAATCATGAGTGTGCATCCAATCTAACGGAGGGTGAGAAAGCATCTTTAAAAAGATTAGAAAGAAATAAGGATATCATTATAAAGGCCTCTGATAAGGGGGGAAACCTCGTTATCATGAACCATTCAGTATACCTTAATATGTGCCATGCTCTACTACATGAGCATGATACATATGAAATTCTGTCTAGAGATCCCACAAAGGAATATAAAAAAGATCTGGAAGCCATGTTGAATCAGGCCAAAGGAGAAGGGTTAATATCGGAAAATTAATACAGATTTATGTTACCTGAGAAAGTTATGATCCCAACATTCTATGCCCTGCCAAAAGTACACAAGGGCTTGGTGCCCCTAAAAGGGCGCCCGATAGTATCAGGGATAGATTCCTTGACACAAAATAGTGGAGTGTATCTGGATAGGGTACTGAGATCATTTGTCACACTGCTTCCATCCCATGTTAGGGACACCTCCCATTTGTTGTCTATGCTAGAGGGGATCACATTGGGGAGCGATATAGCGTCGATAGATGTTGAGGCGCTGTATAGCTCTATCCCACATGAGCATGGTAGTAAGGCTGTGGCCCACTTCCTTAGGACCAGGGCGGTGGAATGTTGGGATCATAATGCCTTTGTACAGAACCTCTTGTCGTTTGTCCTGACCCACAATTATTTTTTATTTAATGGTAAGTACTTCCACCAGCTCAGGGGTACAGCGATGGGGAGCCCTTGTGCCCCCACGTATGCTAATATCTTCCTGGGCTGGTGGGAGGAAACCCTCATTTTTGGAGATGAGGATGCATGGTGGAGCCCTTTTATTAATTTTTGGGCCAGATATATCGATGACATTCTGGTATTCTGGTCCGGCTCCACTAATGACTTTTGCAAATTTGTGGAGGACATTAACGGCAATGCTATTGGTCTGAAATTTATATGTGAGTACCATGAGCATAGCATCAATTTTTTGGACCTAACTATCTCAAAAAGGCAGGATGGAGGTATTAAAACCTGTACGTTTCGTAAACCGACTGCTGCCAATAATTTATTGCGGTGGAATAGCCATCATCCGGTGCCCCTGAAAAGAGGAATACCAAAAGGGCAGTTCCTACGTATTAGGAGGAACTGCTCGGATGTGGGGGTATACAGGAAGCAGGCGGAAGATCTGTATGGCAGATTCAGGGCGAGGGGATACCCTAGAAATGTATTAGATGGTCCTTTTTAAGGAGGCACTTACGGCCAATAGACAGTCTCTCCTGATCAAAAAAGACCGGGAGGAAACGGAGAGAATAGGATGATCGGTACCTATGATGGACAGTCCGAAAGGGTTTTTCAGGTGTTTCAGAAACATTGGGGGATATTGCTCGCAGATCCCAATGTAAGCAATTTGATATCCTCCAGGCCTAGTATCACGTACAGGAGGGGCAGGACCATAGGGGACACTCTGGTCCGGAGCCTGTATGTAAAACCCCAAAAGGAAGGTACCTGGCTTGATAGAAAACCAAATGGCTTCTACAGATGTGGGAATTGTTCTAGATGTGCAATGATGGTACAATGTAAAACCTTCCGCAGTGCGGCGAACGGTAGAGAATACCACATCAGAGATTTTGGAAACTGCAAATCCACCGGGGTAGTCTATAAAGCTACGTGCACCTGCCCGAAAGACTATATCGGTAAAACGATTAGGGAACTAAGGGTGAGGGTAGGTGAGCACGTAGGTGATATAAGGAATAAGAGGGACACCCCGGTGGCTCGGCATATGAATGAAGTACATGGGGGGAATTTGAAAGAAATTACCTTCAATATGGTGGAGATGATTAGACCTAAAATAAGAGGGGGTGACTTGGATAAAGCCATCCAGCAGAAAGAAACAGAATGGATGTATAGGTTACAATCTATGTCCCCCAAGGGCCTTAATGAGTATCTCTCATATACGTGCTTTATATAATAGTTTCCTTTCTCTGTGTATTTTGATGAGTGTTGGGGTTGTTAGTGCCCTATGGAATGTGGGGACTATAGGCTTATAGTCAAAGCGGTAAATGTTTAAGCATGTTTGTACATGCGCCACATTGCATGGAATATTAAAGAATTTTTTGTCCTTTTTTGGACGCTATATCTTTAATTAGCTCTGTATATATTTGTCCTTCCAACTATTTTTTGATCTAGCAAGAGATTATGCCTTACGCATTTAAGCATTTGTGAATGATATCTGAGTAGCATTTTATGAATGGGTTACTGGCACCCGATATATGACTGGATAATAAGGTATGGCACGTATAATACATGTAAAACCCTTGCTGGGTACTGGAGGGTCTGGTGAACCGAACTCGGCGATCCAGAACCTTTATACATCAGTAACCTGTTTCTGGCATTCAGCTTACTGTGGGCGCACGGAACATTACTTCCGGTTTTGCACAATGAAGTGGCACGCATGCTGCAGTCGTACCGTGGAACGCTGAGGTCATCATCACTTCAGCTCATGCGCACTAAGACAAGGCCATCATTATCTTCGTGCATGCGCAGTAGAATGTAGGTATGTTTCAATCTGTACCTGCGGTAATAGTACTCTAATAGTACTTCCGCACTTGCGCAGTAAGTTTATATCCATGCCGGAGCAGCACGATGTTGTTTTGGCAGGTAAACATCTTATCACTCAGGTTGCTTTTCGCCAGCATTAATTAAGGCTGACGCTGATTGGAGCATTTGCATGAACGGGGGTATTTAATCCCACCCGTTCAGACCGCGGGCTATGCTACTTATCCATGGCATCCGGTATCTGACATCCTCTTTGATGTGCCTCCTGATGAACCGAACCACGGGGAAACGCGTTGAGGCGTAACGTATAAATAACATGCAATATAGCGGATACTATTGACATACCCTGTAGTGTGACCCAGTGTATCTGTATGGGCATTCTATAATGATTATTGATGTTGTCAGCCTCATTGCTGGGTAGTTATTGGCCCTATAAATGATATCTGTGTTTGAATTGGCTTGACAGCTCATAGGATATACTTATTCTGTGATATGGACAATAGTTTATATATTTTTTTTGCTGAAGCATTATGTGTATGTGGCATATCTGATAGCATACCCACTGCAATTTAGCAGCTAATAGTGATTGATTATAGTAGGGGCTGGATCCCTGCAAGGAGATTATAGTATTTATCCTGTTCCTTGCCTTTGTCCCTCTTTTGCTAATTTCATTATATTGAGTTTTTTTGGATTTTTTTTGACCATTTTTTTGTCTTTCTTCATCTCTGTTCTTATATTATTGTTTTCTCACCTGCATAGTAGTGAGTTAGGGCAGTGAGGGGTAGCCTACGTTGAGTGGGGGCGCCAAAAAATCGTTATCAGGGTGCCAACCTCCACAGCCAGGCAGGGGACAGGAAAGGTTATTGTAGGGTATGCGCTAGACCTTGGTCTTTTTGTATTTTTCAGGCAGATTTTTCTGCCAAAAGCACTGGGTGTGGTGTTTTCAATAAATTTTGAAATAAAAATCTTGTTTTAAGGGGATACATGTTCACTAAGCTTTGATTCTAATTCCCAGTATGTAATTTTTTTCTAATATTAATATATCAGTCGTGCTGAAGTAATTGAAATATGTGAGGGAACATATTGTGTAGTGGGGTACAAATGTACATGAAGGGTACAAGCATGTATGTAGATATGCCCATATGCAGGGCCGGTTTTAGGCAAAGTGAGGCCCTAGTATGGGAGGGGCTATATGTAGGGGTGCATATGGTTGCAGGCTATCTAGGGGTACATATGTAGTGGTGCATATGGGATTGCAGTGTACATGTGGGGGGTATATATGGGATTGCAGGCTTTATGTAGGGGTACATATGGGAGGGGCTATATGTGGGGGTTGCAGTGTACATGTGGGGGGTATATATTGGATTGCAGGCTATATGTAGGGTACATATGGTGTTGCAGAGTATATGGGAATGTAGGTGTACATGTGGGGTTGCAGGGTACATGTAGAGGTGCAAATAGAGTTGCAGGCAATATGATGGGGTAGGGGTTGCTGGGTACATATGGGGTCGCAGGCTATATGTACATGGATGGAGTCTCTACTAGTGATGAGCGAGTATACTCGTTGCTTGAGTTTTCCCGAGCATCTCGGGTGGTCTCCGAGTGTTTGTGACTGCTCGGAGATTTAGTTTTTGTCGACGCAGCAGCATGATTTACGGCTGCTAGCCAGCCTGAGTTGCTAGGGCATGCTCGGGAGCAACGAGTATGCGCTCTCATCACTAGTCTCTACATTTTTATAATTGGTCATTATTATTATTTTTCTTTACCTCAGTATACAGGGACCATAGGAATACATTATATCCAATGTATCTCATAGACTTGAATGTAATGCTTTTGAACAGAAGAAACACGATAAAAGCGCATGTAACAAAATACTCATTGCAGGACCTTAGCCTGAGGGGCAGTCGGTACTCGGACTAGCTGGCGGATGCAGATCGGAGGCTTCACATTTGCTTCCATTTTGCAACACAGATTTGTTGCTTAGTGATAATCTTGAGTAAAATTGTGATCTTCCAAAGGTTTTTTATTGGCTTGGAAGCGAGGACACCTCCACCCACAGTAGTAGGCACAAACTAGAACAACACCTGAGGAAACATTGGTCTGTTTCCCTTGGATGTTAACACTCACAATGGATGTGTGAATGGAGCCTTAGGGCTCATGCAGATGAGCATTTACATCGTTCGTGTGCTGTCTGATTTTTGATCAATGTTATAGAATAGGGCTGTTCAGATGAACAATTTTTTTGGTATGACTGTCCACTTTCTACTGAGTCCTGGATGAGACTCACACATTGAAGTCTATGGGTGCGATAAAAAAAATTTGATCCCACGTGGAATATCAAATTTTTACGGATAGATTTCTATTATAAGCCTAGGAAACTGTATGTGATCATGGATGCGTTTTAAAGTGGTTGTCTAAAAACGTATCGCACACGGACATAAAAAAGGGACACATGGGTGGCACATGGATTAAAATCAGATCATAATTAGAAAAAAATTGTCTGAGTTTTCTGGATGAAACTCAGGTGATTTCTCATTCACTTGTCTGCAGGCGACCTTAGACTGTCAGATGAACCTGGTGATACCGGCGAGTTTGGCCAACATTAGTCTGGTGTGTATGGGGGACTTTAACTACTATCTAAAGATATGGACATTTTTAGTCTGACCTCTCAGTAGGGGGTGTCTAGGGCAGCATGGACACTAAATACAGCCGTGTCATCAGGTATCATGCACGGCTGCTATTCTTTCGAGCAGCGCATGTGCATGATACCTTCTAATCACGCAGATGTCCACCAATGCGGACGTGAGCAGAACAAGATAATATGACTGTTGACATCCTGAGAATGAAGGACCCAAAGTGCTGTTTTCCCTGCACAGTAGTGCTCCTGGCCACCTGGCTGTGCAGGGAACTGCAGCCCATGGCATGAATGGAGCTGTGCCGCAGTTCACTACACACCAGCAGCAAAGCTGTGCACGAAAAGTGACAAAGCCCTGCTACACCCAAGGCTGCGGCCCTTTATTCCCAGGATGGGTGGGAGTCCCATGGGTTATACTGCTACCTATTGTACAGTGATTGCATGTCCTAGCAATATGCCATCAGATTTTAAGGTGGAAATAACCACTTTAAGGCATCAGCTGATCTCTCACTTCCGACGCTGGCAGCAGATACAATATTGAGTGGGCTGAGGGGAAAATTCTGGGAATTGTTTCGAGAGCTGTTACAGTACATTACTGAAATTGTGTTTCGTTTTCACCATTATCTCCGCAAATAAACATATTTCTGAAAAAGAAGAATCGAGTGAATTAAATCTAATGTGCTGCTTGATGTGTTTAGTTACGTGGAGCGAATGTGGCATATCTATGGTAGATGGATTTCTGCCGCTTTCATACAAGCTTGGTAACTGGGCGAAGTTATAGAGGAGGAAATGATACAAGTAATACACGAATACCTGATAATCCTTTTATAATTCTTAGGTTTTAGTTATAGCCTCATTTAAAGGGGTTTTCAATCACCTTTTGCTAGAAAGGTTCCCAGATCATCAGATCAGGGTGTTGAGACCTCAGAAAATAGCTAAAAGCTGTGAACTTGGTGGTAAATGGCCAATTGTCCAACAGTGCCTCCACAGGAGAAATGGAGCATTACACAGAAGTATAGTAGTCTGTTTATACACAGTATACTGAATAGAGAACAGCCATAATATTAAATCCACCTGCCTGGTATTTTATAAGCCCTCTCCAGCTGAAAAACGCATGTTTGCTCTATTCAGGCACTTCAGAATGGCCTCTGATGGTGTCCTGTAGGATCTTGCAACCAGTGGTGGCATAACCTGAAGCTTGTGGGCACCAAAGCAAAATATACAATAAGGCCCTCTAATAGTATTAGTTTTCTCACATTGGCAAGGGGACCCTTTGGGCCCCCCCTAGACTTCAGAACCCTGGTGCGACTGCAGCCCCCTCCACCCACTATAATTAAAAGCTTGCAGGCATCAAGACGTTGGCAGCAGATATTTTACATCCCGTACGTTGTGAGGTGCGGCCGGCCGCTATGGAGTAGACTTATTTTGCCTGCATGTCACGTCATGGGATCAGGCCAGATTGGCTGTCATTTGCTCTTCACATAAGTCTGAATGTTCTTTCATGAATCACTGTTGTTAAATTGTAACCACTGAATACCAGGGACATCCCACTTGACCGGCCATATTGGAGATACTCTGACCGAGTTGACTGTCATCACAGTCCTTTTGATTGCCCATTTTTCTTGCTGATAAAAAGGTAATTTTAAAGGGGTTATACACTACTAGGAAGACCCCTTCTTGATCAAAATGTTTGGCCCCCATAAAATGTTAAAGTCTACACTCCTCTCCCGTGCCGGACCCGTTCCCGCGATGTCAGCATTCGCCTCTCGTGTGGTTGTAGTGACATGTGATGTCAGCCAATCAGCGCTGGCGTCACTGTCTCCGCCTTCGGATAAATCGAACATGAAGAGGCAGTCCGGGCTGCAGCTCATCTCTGACTTCCTTTTCCTTCAATTTGACAGGAGGCGGGGACAGTGATGTCAGCGCTGATTGGGCGCCGGCGTCACATGTCACAGCAACCACACGAGAGCCCCGGGAGACCAAGCGCCAAAACCGCGGGAACGGCGCCTTTCACGGGAGGGGAGTATATGCTTTTTTCTTTTATGGGGACCTAGCGAGGGGTTATGAGAAGTAGTGGACAACTTCTTTAAAAACTGACCCATCATTTGCTACTAAAAGTGAACCTGTAATGTCGTATATGCAGTCTGATCTGTGGACGGCTCATTACAGAGAAGGAGAAGCTGAGCAGAATGATATATAGGTTTGTGGGAAAAGATTTAGTATAACGTGTATTTCATTCATTGAAATCCCTGATGTTTGTATGTATGAGTCCAATGGGCGGTCCTACTAGTGATTAACAATTATCTCAGCATGCACACTTATACAAGGAAGACTCAATCACTGAGTAGGACCGCCCACTGGACTCATACATACAAACTGCAGGGATTTCAATGAATAAAATACAAGTTTTCTGAGACTTTTCTCAATGTTATTCCCTTCATCTGTCATTGGTTTTATCTCCAGAGGATCCTTTGTCCTGAGCAGCCCCATGGAATTCATCAGTGGACAAACCCATCATTGGAGCAAATCACTTGCTGCAGTTTTTTCGAGGATGTGTATTCATAAAATTGCCAAGCATTTCAAAGTTTTTATCCTCTTAAAATATTGCAATCATCATATTAAACAACTCTGTGTACTTACAATTGCTCATTTTACCTTTTTACCCAGATAATTCTTCTCTGCTCTATGAAGTCTCTTTCCCCTGCATAAATGATTCCCCTCTTGAACTCCTGACCCAGCTGTTCCCCCTGCCAAGGATTTTGCAGTGATGACTCTTGCAGGGAAAAAATACCTCCTGTTTCTACATAGAGCTTATAAGGATTTAGCTTGTCGGTTTTTAATCACGTGCTGTCATAAACCTAAAGGAAAAGATAAGAATTAGCTGGGTAGAAAGGCAAATGAGCAACTGTAAGTACACAGTGCTGAATAATATGATAACTGCAATATACAGTATTAACAGGATAAAAACTTTGATTAGAGGAGGAGTGCTTCTTTAATATGAATCCTTAGACTTTTTAGACAGATACATTGTGTACTGAGTCGGCCTCCTCCATACATGTCTGCACCTCCAGCTCTTATACAGAATGTAAACGCCATAATTACCGATCCTTTGAATTTTAATAATAAAATCTGGGAAATTGTGTCATATCGAGATTCTCAGCCATTAGCTGACATGATATGATGCCTTGTGAATGTCAAATTGATGCCACAATTATTGTATTATGCTCCTATTAGATCTGTCACTCTACATAGAAGATGGATCTGGAGAATATGAGGCAGATGGTATCCATTAACATAATATACAACGCATTTGCAAATCACAGGAAAGTATAAATCGCTGAGTTGTCATCTTCTGAAAAGTTATTAAAAGTTTGATTTAAGCCAATTCTTATCCACCATATTTTCCCAGACTTCCAGATGGAAAGTCTTCTTAGTCCTGCACCAGTACATACCAGAAGGGTGTACCATATATAACTGTGTAGATATGCCATGTGCAAAACTGGGAAAGTGCGGTGACAGCAGCTGTCAGAGCTGTGATGAAAACCATATTGGTTGTCATCCAGTTTTTCCAGAAACAGATTTAACAAAGAAAAAAAAAAATGACAGAACGCTTTTGCTTAATGACTTGAAGACTTCAGATTTTTTTTTACTAAAGTTAAAAGATTATTGCAGCTTCAGACAACTTGATCTTATTTTGTAGGTGTTGTGATAAATTTCCCATCTGAAAATCACTATATTTAGAAAATATTTCAGTTTGTCAGCAAAAAAAACTTGCTAGCTACTTCCTGTTGTGAATCATTGCTTTCTAGCAGCAGAGAGGCTGAGACAGGAAGTGGGGGCGGGTCTGTGTCTGCAGGAAGTAGGGAGGGCAGGTTTTTATCTCTCTAGATGAAGTGGGGCGTGTCTTTGTGTCTTTACATGAAGAGGGGAGGGTCTTTGTCTTTCTACAGGAATGATGGGCTGGTCTTTATCTCCTTACAGGAAGTGGGGTGGATCGTTGTCTCTCTACAGAAAATGGGTGACAGTCTTTGTCTCTCTACAGGAAGGATGGGCGGGTCTTTGCCTCTTTATAAGTAAGTGTGGTGTGGTGTTTGTCGTTCTTCAGGAATTGGGGCGGGTCCTTTTTCTTTCTACAAGAATGATGGGTGGGTCTTTTTCTCTCTACAGGAATTGAGGGCGGCTCTTTGTCTATCTACAAGCAGTGGGGACGGGTCTTTGCCTCTCTACAGGAAGAGGGGTAGGATTTTTGCCTCTACAGGAAGAGGGATAGGGTCTTTCCCTCTCTACATGAATAGGGGTAGGGTCTTTGCCTCTCTACAGGAAGAGGGATAGGGTCTTTCCCTCTCTACATGAATAGGGGTAGGGTCTTTGCCTCTCTACTGGAAGAAGTGTAGTGTCTTTGCCTCTCTACAGGAATAGGGGTAGGATTTTTGCCTCTCTACAGGAAGAAGGAAGGAGTAGGTCTTTGTCTCTGTATTCCTACTTTCCTCTCTGCCAAACTGCATGTAGTAATAAAAGAGAAGCAGCTTTCACTTTTGGCCCGGTAACTAATTGTATAGTGGCAGAAGTAATGCATGATAAGAAGTGAAGCAAAAGAAGTTAACAGACCTATAGTGCTGGCAGAATACTGATGGAAAGAAGCACAGTAGCTCAGTGGTTTGGGTTCAAATCCCACCATGACAACATCTGCAAGGAGTATGTATGTTCTGCTCATGTTTGTATGGATTTCCTCACACACTCCAAAGACATACAGATAGGGAATATAGATTGTGAGTCCCAAAGGGGAAAGTGATAAGATGTCTGTAAAGCGCTGTGGAATGTGATAACGCTATATAAACGAGTAAAAAATAATAATAATCACTTACCACTCAAAGTTGTACGTCAAGTTACAGAGCATGAGAAAATCAGGACATTTTCTGGACATATTAGACTAGTACAAAAAGTACTTTTTAACAGTTGTAGGGGATAAGTGCAGTGTGACCATGTTTTGTTTCTACAGGACTTTTCTGACCCCCCATCCCCACAAACATACACTTTAAAAAGAGTTCTCTCATGAACACGAAAAATTGTCCATAAGCCCTTCTCGGACAGATAGAGATGTCCCACTCTATCAGCCAGACCGGAACTTTATCTGATAAGGTCTCATTCAGATGTACATTTTTTTGGAGCCAAGGCAATAGCTAGGGGTTCAGATCGTGGAGGGGGGGGGGGGGAATGTGAAACACCTGAGTAGGCCGCCATCCAGGTAACCCTGATTACAACTATGTTCGCATTAGCTCCCACACTGTATAATGGCTGCCACCGTAGTCCCGACATCGTATGATGGCCACCAAGGTAGGCTCCAAACTGTGTAACGGCCCCCGTCTTAGCTCCCACACTGTATAATGACCCCAGCATCTGCTGCCGTGTTGTATAATGGTTCCACGCTAGTTCCCATTTATAATGGCCCCTGCATTAGCTACCCTGCTGTATAATGACCTCCTCAGTAGCTCCATGCTGTATAATGGTTCCACATTAGTTGCCAGACTGTATAATGGCCCCGCTTTACATCCCACGCTTTATAATGGCCCTTGCATTAGCTCCCACGATGTATAGTGGTCGCTGCATTAGCTCCCACACTTAGTAAGGGCCCCCAAATTAGCTACCAGGCTGTATTATGGCCCCGTCAGTAGCTTCCAATGTTGTATAGTGGCCCACGTATTAGCTTCCACGCTGTATAATTGCCCCATATTTTTTCTTCCACTTTATAATGGCCCCACATTAGTTCCCACACTGTATAATGCCCCCCATATTAGCTCCCATTCGGTATAATGGCCCCCGCATTAGCTACCCCAATGTATAAGGCCCCCCCACAGTAGTCCCTACAATGTATGAGGGGGGCCACCCATAATAGCTCCCACATTGAATGATTGCCCCATAGTAGCCCATACTTTATGATGCCCTCACAGTTCCACCACACATTTTAAATCAAATCAAAACCACCCTATACTCACCTAATCCAGGATCCTGACGCGTCCACCCTGCAAAGTGCAGGCAGACCAACACGCTGTCATCGCCAGTGCATCACCTGCAGTTCTGTAGACCGCAGACTTTAAGTGACCTGCGGTCTACAGAACAGAGAGAGGTAGTGCAGAGAGATTGTGTCTCCGAACATCGATATAGTTAACAATGAGTGGGCCTTCAAAACACAGGTCCTGGGGTAACAACACCTCTGCCCCCCAGGTAGCTACTTTACTGGATGGGAGGGAAAGAGTTGCATGTGCTGGATTTGATTCTTATCTATTTCTATGGTCATTTTTATCATCAAGTGGCATCCATTACATTTTTCTCGTATGCAAAAAAAAGGTACATTTTCTAAGCATTTTTACCTATTAAATAGTAATGGACAGCACTCGGATGACACACGGATAGCACTTGAGTGCTATTTGCTTTTTTCATGGACCAATTTACTTGAATGGGCAAGTATGATCTGCAAATCAGATAAAAAAAAAGTAATGTCGTTTTTTTTTCTTTGCAGACAGTTGGTCCCCAAAATAAATGTGAACATGCCCTAAAACTTGTAAACACATCTAGACCATGATAATCACACCCACTTTTCAGGACAGTTTAAAATCCAGTGAGTACAGAGAAAAGTCGCACATATATTGTATGTACCATAATTGCAACATCTTAAGGCACAGTTAATGCCAAAATGAGACGTACACTGATTAATAAGTGTTACCTAAAATATATTAGAAAATCGCAGAACTTTCCATCATACATTGATCACTCTTCAATTACATAAACTGAAAAATCCTTATGACTGTATTGATCCTATATTGTGATGGCGAGGGGCACAAAATATCTTATTAGGCTGCCGCCACACTTGCAGTATTTGGTCATTATTTTACATCCGTATTTGTAAGCCAAAAGAAGGAGTGGGTGATAAATGCAGAAGTGGTGCATGTGTTTCTATTATACTTTTAGGGTATGTTTCAACGTTCAGGAAACGCTGCGTTTTTCCGCAGCGTCAAAAACGCAGCGTCCAGATGTTACAGCATAGTGGAGGGGATTTCATGAAATCCCGACTCCACTATGAGTTAAAAAACGCATGCGTTTTTGCCGCGAAAACGCATGCGCAGTGCGTTTTTTCAAAACGCAGCATGTTGCTACAATGAGCTAAACACGCAGGCACACCGCAGGTGACCTGCCAGTGACCTCAGGTGCATTTTTGGTCAGGAATTTACTTGCATAAAATCCTGACCAAAGCCTGAAGCAAGCCTGAACGTGGACACATACCCTAACTCTCATTGTTCCACTCTTGGTTTTGCCTTACAAATACTGATGTAAAATACTGACCAAATACTGATAGTGTGACGGCAGCCTTAGTATAAATTACCATGTCAAGGAAAATTAAGACAAAACAGGTCAGTGCTCGTGCTCTGCGGACTTTGGTTCATTACCAATTGACGTACAATTAGGCTGCCGTCACACTAGCAGTATTTGGTCAGTATTTTACATCAGTATTTGCAAGCCAAAACCAGGAGTTGAACAAATAGAGGAAAAGTATAATAGAAACATATGCACCACTTCTGCATTTATCACCCACTCCTGGTTTTGGCTTACAAATACTGATGTAAAATACTGACCAAATACTGCTAGTGTGACGGCAGCCTTAGTAGTATGCTTACACAGTTTATTTTCAGGAGTTTTTACTTCGAAGACACTTGGAAAATTCTTCCTATACATTTCTATGGGAAATCCACTTTGCTGTTCATATGAGGCGTTCCTTGAAGCTCATCCTAATGGAATCTGCTTCAAACTAGGCACCGTGCAATCAAATAGGTGCAATAAACACTACATGCACACACAAAAAAAATGAACATGCTTCAAAACCACTTCAGGAAAAAAAAAATCTGTTCCAAATCCTCTAAAAAAAGAAGCATTTGCTGAAAGCATTAAGCTACTTACTGGTAGTGGCATTTTGCGGAGGTCCATGACCGCACTACGAGAGAGGGGATCCGCCCTTCAGGAACAGGAAACCTACAGATACAAAAGGGCGGCACCTCTCCCATGCATCAGTTGTATTTCAGAGCCTGAGAGGACTACCACGGTTAGTGGCACACAAATATACATTATATACAGTTTATATACAAAAATATTCTATTGCATTGTAACTAGATACCACACGTGAGATCTATATATTCCATGGAAGTGCAACCGCCACGTGAAAAGGGAGGGAACTAAGGGTGCTGTCATGGGCCTCCAAAAAATGCCGCTACCAGTAAGTAGCTTAATGCTTTATTCGGACTCCCATGACAGCACTACGAGAGATTTACAGAGATGTAAGCTACCTTAGGGAGGGACTATAGCTTGTAGCACCCTTAACCCGAAGGTGAGATCAGAGGAGGACCCCAAGTCCAACCGATAGTGCTTAAAAAAGGTGGAAGGAGACGACCATGTGGCTGCCTTACATATCTGGTCGATTGACACTCCAGATCTTTCTGCCCAGGATGTAGCCATGGCCCGGGTGGAATGCGCCCTCAGATTCTGCGGAGTCGGACCCCCACCTGCAGTATAAGCCAGAGAGATAGCCTCCCTAATCCACTTTGCTAGTGTGTACTTTGAAACTCTAAAGGCTGAGTCACACATAACGATATCGTTAACAATATCGTTGCAACGTCACGCTTTTGGTGACGTAGCAACGATCCCGCTAACGATCTCGTTTACGTGTGACAGCAACCAATGATCAGGCCCCTGCTGGGAGATCGTTGGTCGATGGGAATGATCAGGACCTTTTTTTGGTCGCTGATCCCCCGCTGTCATCGCTGGATCGGCGTGTGTGACGCCGATCCAGCGATGTGTTCACTTGTAACCAGGGTAAATATCGGGTTACTAAGCGCAGGGCCGCGCTCAGTAACCTGATATTTACCCTCGTTACCATTGTAAAAGTTAAAAAAAAAAACAGTACATACTCACATTCTGATGTCTGTCACGTCCCCCGGCGTTCACAGGGTTAAAACTGCTTTCGGCAGGAGCGCTGCTAATATGCACGCGCTGCTGCCGAGAGCTTCCCTGCACTGACTGTGTCAGCGCCGGCCGTAAAGCAGAGCACAGCGGTGACGTCACCGCTGTTACTGCCGGCGCTGACGCCGGCGGGGGACGTGACAGACATCAGAATGCGAATATGTAGTGTTTTTTTTTTTTTTTTTACTTTTACAATGGTAACCAGGGTAAATATCGGGTTACTAAGCGCGGCCCTTAGTAACCCGATGTTTACCCTGGTTACCCGGGTGCTGCAGGGGGACTTCGGCATCGTTGAAGACAGTTTCAACGATGCCGAAGTCGTTCCCCTGGTCGCTGGAGAGAGCTGTCTGTGTGACAGCTCCCCAGCGACCACACAACGACTTACCAACGATCACGGCCAGGTCGTATCGCTGGTCGTGATCATTGGTAAGTCGTTTAGTGTAACGGTACCTTAAGCCCTTTTTTAGGACCTTGGAAGGACAAAAATAACGCATTATCTCTCTTCCAAGCATCAGTGACTGAGATATATTCTAACAGGCATCTCCTAACATCTAATGTATGGAGTAGCTCTTCCTTAGAATTAGAAGGATTAGGAAGAAATGATGGTAAAACTATCTCCTGTGATCTGTGAAAATGTGATGCCACTTTTGGCAAATTGGCCGGGTCCGGTTTAAGGACTACCCTATCCTGTAGAAACTCTGTATAAGGGGAAAGTCTGGAAAGCGCCTGTATGTCCCCAACCCTACGAGCAGATGTTATTGCTACCAAAAATGCTGTTTTAAGGGATAAAATGTTAACTGAATGTAATGGCTCAAACGGTTCCCTAGTCAAGGCTGAAAGGACTAGGCTGAGATCCCAAGGCCCCGACCTATTCTTGTGTATGGGTCTAGCTCTACTAGATGCTTTAATAAACCTTGATACCCAATAGTTATTAGCAATGTTTCAAGAAAATAGGGCCCCTAGGGCTGAGACTTGTACTTTTAGAGTACTTGTGGATAGATTTAGCTCCAACCCCTTCTGCAGGAATTCTAAGATCTGGTTTATAGGTATACCCTCTTCAATATTAAAATTTGAAGAGGCCAGGAATTTCCTCCAGGTTCTAGAGTAGATTCTTGTTGTTATTTGTTTTCTACTCTTCATAAGGGTATCAATTAAATTTGGGGAGAAACCTCTGTTTTTTAACAATGACCTCTCAAACTCCATGCCATTAAATGGAGTCCTTTCACCTGTGGATGGCTGATCGGACCTTGGTAGAGTAAATCCGGAATGTCTGGAAGCACCCAGGGGTCTTCCACCGACATGGTCCTGAGCCAGGCGAACCAGGCCCTTCTGCGCCAGAATGGGGCAATCAGTATGACTCTTGCCCGATCCTCTCTTATCTTTCTGACCACTAGGGGCAACAGGCCCAGCAGGGGGGGGGGGGGGGGAACGCATAAGCCTATTGAAAATCCCATTTGATCAGGAAGGCGTCCACTGCCAGAGGATTCTCCCTGGGATTTAGGGAACAGAATTTTCTTGTTTTTCTGTTGTCCTTGGTGGCAAATAAGTCCACGTCTGGATGACCCCATTTGCGGACAATGTGGTTGAAGATGTCTCTGTTTAGAGACCATTCCCCTTGTCTCAAGGTGTTGCGGCTTAGAAAGTCTGCCTTTACATTTTCTTTGCCTTTTTTATGTAGCGCAGTTAAAGATAGTAAATGGTCTTCTGCTGTCTGGAGTAGGCGATCCGCCACTTTCATCAGTGATTCGGAATGTGTTCCACCTTGGTGATTTACGTATGCGACCGCCACCTGGTTGTCCGAGAGGATCTTGACATGGTGACCCTGTAGATATATGAGGAGTTTCTTAACTGAAAGTTCAATTGCCATTAACTGTCTCTGATTGGAAGAGGCTGATGTTTGGGGGTCCCATAGACCCTGAACTGCAATGTCACTCATGTGTGCCCCCCACCCCGAGGGGCTAGCGTCTGTTGTTACTACACGTGTCACATGTGTCACCCAGGGAACTCCTGCTGATAATTTGTCTTTATCTAGCCACCATCTAAGAGATGTAAGAGTTACTGGACTCAAAATCACCTGACCCTGCAAGGACCCTTGTAAGGGTACTGTCACACAGTACCATTTTGATCGCTACGACGGCACGATCCGTGACGTCGCAGCGATCGTATGATTATCGCTCCAGCGTCGTAGACTGCGGTCACACGTTGCAATCACGGCGCTGGAGCGATGCCTAAGTCCCCGGTAACCAGGGTAAACATCGGGTAACTAAGCGCAGGGCCGCGCTTAGTAACCCGATGTTTACCGTGGTTACCAGCGTAAACGTAAAAAAAAAAAACAGTACATACTTACATTCCGGTGTCTGTCCCCGGCGTTCTCCTTCTCTCCACTGTGTAAGCGCCATAGCCGGCAAGCACAGCGGTGACGTCAGACGTCACCGCTGTGCTCGCTTTCCGGCTGGCAGACGCTCACACAGTGGAGAGAAGCTGAGACGCTGGAGGACAGACACCGGAATGTGAGTATGTACTGTTTGTTTTTTTACATTTACGCTTGTAACCACGGTAAACATCGGGTTACTAAGCGCGGCCCTGCGCTTAGTTACCCGATGTTTACCCTGGTTACAAGCGAACACATCGCTGGATCGCTGTCACACACAACGATCCAGCGATGTCAGCGGGTGATCAAGCGACGAAAGAAAGTTCCACACGATCTGCTACGACGTACGATTCTCAGCAGGATCCCTGATCGCTGCTGCGTGTCAGACACTGCGATATCGTAACGATATCGCTAGAACGTCACGAATCGTACCGTCGTAGCGATCAAAATGGTACTGTGTGACAGTACCCTAAGGCTCTATCGTTAACCAGTACCTCAGACTGTAAAGGTCTGGTGTGGAATTGGGCCCAACGGACTGCGGGAATACATGAAGTTAGAGATCCTAACAGTGACATAGCTTGTCTAAGGGTCATGAATGGTCTATCAATCGCCTTTGACACCTGTTGTTGAATATGCAATAATTTATCAGATGGAAGACAGCATTGTTACATAGTTAGTAAGGCCGAAAAAAGACATTTGTCCATCCAGTTCAGCCTATATTCCATCATAATAAATCCCCAGATCTACGTCCTTCTACAGAACCTAATAATTGTATGATACAATATTGTTCTGCTCCAGGAAGACATCCAGGCCTCTCTTGAACCCCTCGACTGAGTTCGCCATCACCACCTCCTCAGGCAAGCAATTCCAGATTCTCACTGCCCTAACAGTAAAGAATCCTCTTCTATGTTGGTGGAAAAACCTTCTCTCCTCCAGACGCAAAGAATGCCCCCTTGTGCCCGTCACCTTCCTTGGTATAAACAGATCCTCAGCGAGATATTTGTATTGTCCCCTTATATACTTATACATGGTTATTAGATCGCCCCTCAGTCGTCTTTTTTCTAGACTAAATAATCCTAATTTCGCTAATCTATCTGGGTATTGTAGTTCTCCCATCCCCTTTATTAATTTTGTTGCCCTCCTTTGTACTCTCTCTAGTTCCATTATATCCTTCCTGAGCACCGGTGCCCAAAACTGGACACAGTACTCCATGTGCGGTCTAACTAAGGATTTGTACAGAGGCAGTATAATGCTCTCATCATGTGTATCCAGACCTCTTTTAATGCACCCCATGATCCTGTTTGCCTTGGCAGCTGCTGCCTGGCACTGGCTGCTCCAGGTAAGTTTATCATTAACTAGGATCCCCAAGTCCTTCTCCATGTGAGATTTACCCAGTGGTTTCCCGTTCAGTGTGTAATGGTGATATTGATTCCTTCTTCCCATGTGTATAACCTTACATTTATCATTGTTAAACCTCATCTGCCACCTTTCAGCCCAAGTTTCCAACTTATCCAGATCCATCTGTAGCAGAATACTATCTTCTCTTGTATTAACTGCTTTACATAGTTTTGTATCATCTGCAAATATCAATATTTTACTGTGTAAACCTTCTACCAGATCATTAATGAATATGTTGAAGAGAACAGGTCCCAATACCGACCCCTGCGGTACCCCACTGGTCACAGCGACCCAGTTAGAGACTATACCATTTATAACCACCCTCTGCTTTCTATCACTAAGCCAGTTACTAACCCATTTACACACATTTTCCCCCAGACCAAGCATTCTCATTTTGTGTACCAACCTCTTGTGCGGTACGGTATCAAACGCTTTGGAAAAATCGAGATATACCACGTCCAATGACTCACCGTGGTCCAGCCTATAGCTTACCGCTTCATAAAAACTGATTAGATTGGTTTGACAGGAGCGATTTCTCATAAACCCATGCTGATATGGAGTTAAACAGTTATTCTCATTGAGATAATCCAGAATAACATCCTTCAGAAACCCTTCAAATATTTTACCAACAGTAGAGGTTAGACTTACTGGCCTATAATTTCCAGGTTCACTTTTAGAGCCCTTTTTGAATATTGGCACCACATTTGCTATGCGCCAGTCCTGCGGAACAGACCCCGTCGCTATAGAGTCCCTAAAAATAAGAAATAATGGTTTATCTATTACATTACTTAGTTCTCTTAGTACTCGTGGGTGTATGCCATCCGGACCCGGAGATTTATCTATTTTAATCTTATTTAGCCGGTTTCGCACCTCTTCTTGGGTTAGATTGGTGACCCTTAATATAGGGTTTTCATTGTTTCTTGGGATTTCACCTAGCATTTCATTGTTGGGTCTCCGAATTTAATAACAGCCCTAGGAATCTCTGAATTTTTAGGGGCTGTCATCGGGATTTTTCGTAATTTATAATCCAGCCCAGGTGTTCTAGTCTGGTCGTAGCCGTCTTTACTTGTGAAAGGCAATGGTCTGCTGAATTCCCCACTATAAGGAAATCATCTAGATAAGGAATAACGAGGATATTGGATTCTCGTAAGTGCGCCATGACCTCAGCAACTATTTTTGTAAATACCCTAGGTGCTGCTGATAGACCGAAGGGAAGAGCTCTGAACTGAAAATGGCGAACTATTCCTCCCATAGACACCGCTACTCTTAGGAACCTCTGGAAGTCTTCATGGATAGGCACATGATAGTATGCATCCTTTAAATCTACAACTACCATGAAGCAGTGTTTGAACAACATCTTTATTGTTGAACTGATCGATTCCATTTTAAAGGTCTTATTAACCAGAAACTCATTAAGGGACTTAAGATTTATAATAGTTCTAAACAATTTATCTGGTTTTTAAATCAGAAATAGAGGTGAGTAGAACCCTCTCCATCTCTCTGATTCCGGAATTTCAATCAGAACTTTTTTAAGGCATAAATTTATGACCACCGCTTCCAAAGCTGTCTGTTCAAGGGGGGAAGAACGCAAAGGGGTTAACTTAAACTTATCTCGAGGCCAGTGAACAAACTCAAGTCTCAGACCATACGATATTATGCCTCGGACCCAGTCACTATTCGTGATGTCAGACCATGCTGAAGAGAAGGCTGCCAATCTGCCCCCCCACAGGGATTGCTAGTCATTGGTCCGGTTTCTTACGTTCTTTTGAGGAACGACGAAACCCGTACCTCTCCTGCGTCTATCCTCCCATCTAAAATTATCTCTAGAGGGTGAGGATACGCGTTTTCTTCCGCGACCAAATCTCCTTTTGTTGAAAGGACGACGGTAGGATGCTGATGACAAATTAGGGAACTTTTTCTTGTCATCTCCTGCTTTCTCTAGCAACTCATCCAAGTTAGGCCCGAAGAGATATTCCCCCTTGCATGGGATAGCGCAGAGTTTTGATCTTGATTGAGTCTCCTGACCAACACTTCAACCATAAGGCTCTACGAGCCGCGTTGGAAAGTCCTGCCGCTCTGGCCACCATTCTAACTGAATCGACTGAAGCGTTTGACAGGAAGGCAGCAGCATTTTTAATTACTGGTAGCGCATTTAGAATTATGTATCTGGAAGCGCCCTCTTTAAGCTGGGACTCCAACTGATCTAGCCAGACCATTAAGGATCTGGCTGTACATGTTGCGGCTACTGCCGGTCTCAAAGATCCGGCCGCCATTTCCCAGGTACCTTTAAGGAAGGTTTCTGCCTTCCTATCAAGAGGATCCTTAAGGGTCCCCATGTCCTCAAATGGTAGTGAGTCTTTCTGTGATGCTTTCGCCACCGCAGCATCTAATTTAGGGGCTTTGTCCCAGGTATCCACAGCTGGATCATCAAAGGGGTACCTGCACTTCAATGCTGGTGGTAAGGAGCCTTTCTTTTCAGGTTTCTTCCATTCTCGGAGAATTAAATCCTGAATTTTTTCATTCACCGGAAAAGATCTACGTTTTCTATGATCTAACCCGCTGAACATCATCTCCTGTCTGGAAGGTTGCGATTTAGGCTCTTCTATGCCCATATTATACAGCACTGTGCACTTTCAATTGCTAATAATTTTCCCTTCCTACCCAGCTCATTTTTCTCTACTATATGTAGAAACAGGAAGTCTCTTGTCCCTGCATTTATTATTACCCTCTTCACCTCTTGATCCAGCTGCTCCTTCCTTCCCCTGTCATAGACTTTTGCCGGTGACTCATGACAAATTAAAAGAAAATTTAACTGGATAGAAGGGCAAAATGAGCAATTGTAAGTACAGAGCGCTGTGTATTATGATGATTGCAATATATTAAGAGGATAAAAACATTGATGGTTGTGTTTCTTTAAGGACATGTCCCCATGATGAGCTTTTGGTGAGTTTTTCATACTGCACATTTTCTGCAGCATTTCTGCTCCTATCATGTAAATTAGTAAACTTGCAGCGGTGCTTGAACGACACCACTGGTCAGGAGTCAAATACAGTACAGTAGACAAGGAGGCAGGAACAAAAAGACAGTAGATTATATGCCAGAAAATAAGACTAACAGTTACTGAAATGATAACAGCAATATTAGATACAAGGAGAGATAGCTGGAGCACTCCAGCTATGGCAATGCAAACTTAAATACAAACAGTATAAACAATTTTTACAGACTACTCTCTTCTAACTGCCTACCTGGCTTCCGATAATTGGGCTGCGCCGCTACAGCGCCCTACCTAAAGAACCCTACTGTACTCCCTAAAACAGTTGAACACTGGTGTCACATTCACAGTTCTGCAGTGCTTAGAAGAAGGTCTGGCAGCTGCTGCTTGGTGCTGATGTAGCAGAGCCGAGTTTCTTGTGTTGAGCTCTTCCTTCAGGTTAACTGATCCATCTTCTTCTGGATCCAGGAAAGGCTAATTTCCACTTTCAATGTTGAGAGATTACTGGTACTACAGCATTGTTTTCTCTCTCAGGTTGCAGGTGCTCAGGGAGAACCACCATGGCTGTTCAATGCGACTCTTTCCTTCTAAGGCCGGCGTCACACTGGCGAGTTTTACGGACGTAAGAGCGCAGAAACTACGTCCGTAAAACTCGCATTACATACGGCACAATTATTCTCAATGGGGCTGCTCCTATTAGCCGTATATTACGGTTCAGTATTATACGGCTTTCTACGGCCGTACAAAATCGCAGCATGCTGCGTTTGTCAGCGTATTGCGCAAATAATACGCCAATGAAAGTCTATGGGGGCGAGAAAAATAGGGATTCCACACGGACCTGCAGTGTGACTTGCGAGAAATACGCAGCGGTGTTAGTGAAAAGTCGGTAATTCAATTGCCGGCTTTTTCCTTCTCCTTCACAAACCCGACAGGATATGAGACATGGTTTACATACAGTAAACCATCTCATATCCCCATTTTTTTTGCATATTCCACACTACTAATGTTAGTAGTGTGTGTATGCAAAATTTGGGCGCTGTAGCTGCTGAAATAAAGGGTTAAATGGCGGAAAAAATTGGCGTGGGCTCCCGCGCAATTTTCTCAGCCAGAGTGGTAAAGCCAGTGACTGAGGGCAGATATTAATAGCCAGGAGAGGGTCCATGGTTATTGGCCCCCCCGTGGCTAAAAACATCTGCCCCCAGCCACCCCAGAAAAGGCACATCTGGAAGATGCGCCTATTCTGGCACTTGGCCACTCTCTTCCCACTCCCTGTAGCGGTGGGATATGGGGTAATGAAGGGTTAATGCCACCTTGCTATTGGAAGGTGACATTAAGCCAGATTACTAATGGAGAGGCGTCAATTATGTCACTTATCCATTATTAATCCAATTGTAGGAAAGGGTTAAAAAACACACACACGCATGATTAAAAAGGATTTTAATGAAATAAACACAGCGGTTGTTGTAATAATTTATTGTTCTCGCAATCCATTTGCAGACCCTCGCTTGGAAAAATAATAAACGCACAAGATACATACCTTCTGGTGAACCGTCTCGTCCCACGAGGTAATCCATCTGAAGGGGTTAACTAATATTACAGGCAGGAGCCCTGCAAATGCAGCGGTGCTCCGTGCCTGTAATCCCCGGCGAATGAATGAAATGTAGGTCATTGACCTACATTTCCTTCAGTCGCGGTGATGCGCCCCCTGGTGGATGTCCTCATATGACCTGGAGCGTGGGAAAAAGTTCCCAGGCTGCAGTTCATGAGAACATCCAGCAGGGGCGCATCACCGCGACTCAATGTAAGTACAGATCACTGCTTTCCTTTCAGCACCCGGGGATTACAGGCACGAGCGACTGGTTTATCGCAGCTCATGCCTGTAATATTAGTTAACCCCTTCAGATGGATTACTTCGTGGGACGTGATCTGACATCAGAAGGTATGTATATTGTGCGTTAATTATTTTGCCAAGTGAGGGCCTGCAAATGGATTGCGAGAACAATAAATTATTACAACAACCGCTGTGTTTATTTCATTAAAATCCTTTTTAATCGTGTGTGTGTGTGTGTGTGTGTGTTTTTTAACCCTTTCCTAAAATTGGATTAATAATGGATAGGTGACATAATTGACGCCTCTCCATTATTAATCTGGCTTAATGTCACCTTCCAATAGCAAGGTGGCATTAACCCTTCATTACCCCATATCCCACCGCTACAGGGAGTGGGAAGAGAGTGGCCAAGTGCCAGAATAGGCGCATCTTCCAGATTTGCCTTTTCTGGGGTGGCTGGGGGCAGATGTTTTTAGCCACGGGGGGGCCAATAACCATGGACCCTCTCCTGGCTATTAATATCTGCCCTCAGTCACTGGCTTTACCATTCTGGCGGAGAAAATTGCGCGGGAGCCCACGCCAATTTTTTCCGCGATTTAACCCTTTATTTTAGCAGCTACAGCGCTGAAATTTTGCACATACAGACTACTAACATTAGTAGTGTGGAATATGCAAAAAAAAAGGGGATATGAGATGGTTTACTGTATGTAACCATGTCTCATATCCTGTCGGGTTTGTGCAGGAGAAATGAAAAGCCCGCAATTGAATTACCGGCTGTTCACAGATATCGCGCTGAATGAAATCTAAATACAGAATATATATATATATGTGTCTCAATGACATATATATATATACACTGTATATATGTTTTAATGAACATTTGAGCACATAAATCCATTAGATGTCGGTTTTGCAAGCCTGCGCGAAAATCTCGCAGTACGGATGCCATACGGATTACATACGGAGGATGCCATGCGCAAAATACGCTGACACACCCTGACTACGGATCACTATTTTGGGAACATTTCACCGTATTTCGGCCGTATTACGGCCGTAAAATACGGACCGTATTGTCTTACGCCGAGTGTGACGCCGGCCTAACACGGTCCTAGTGATCGATCCTTTATTAACTGGGCACTAGCTTCTCCCTTTAAGTTCATTTATCAGTCTCTTGTTGTTAGGACACACTTATAGTCCTGCCTGTCTCTCACAGACACAAGTCTCCCTCTTCTGTTCCTGAACAGACACTTCCTGCTTCTTGTTCAAAACCAGCACACAGCAGGGGAGAAAGGACTAGTACAAGTGCACACAAATAAGAGGGGAGCATTGTCTCTTAGGCCATGTGCACACGTTCAGGATTTTTAGCGTTTTTTCGCGTTTTTTCGCTATAAAAACGTGATAAAAACGCGAAAAAAACGCTAACATATGCCTCCTATTATTTACAAGGTATTCCGCATTTTTTGTGCAAATGTTGCGATTTTTTCCGCAAAAAAATCGCATAGCGGAAAAAAAAGCAACATGTTCATTAAAAATGCGGAATTGCAAGGATTCCGCACACCTAGGAGTCCATTGATCTGCTTACTTCCCGCACAGGGCTGTGCACACCATGCGGGAAGTAAGCAGATTATGTGCGGTTGGTACCCAGGGTGGAGGAGAGGAGACTCTCCTCCACGCACTGGGCACCATATAACTGGTCAAAAAATAAGAAATAAAATAAAAAATAGTCCTATACTCACCCTCGATGTCCCGCGCAGTGTTCCCGCCTCACCGCTGCACGCTGCCGTTCGGTTCCTGTAGCTGGTGTGCGGCGAAGGACCTTGCCGATGACGTCACTGTCCTGTGATTGGTCGTGAGCGGTCATGTGACCGCTCACGTGACCGTGACGTCACGGAAGGCCCTGTGCGCACAGACCAGCTATAGGAAGACGAACGGACGCCGCTTATGAGATGTCTGGGTGAGTATAAGCATTTTTTTATTTTTTTAATTATTTTTAAACATTCTATCTTTTACTATAGATGCTGCATAAGCTGCATCTATAGTAAAAAGTTGGTCACACTTGTCAAACAGTATGTTTGACAAGTGTGACCAACTTGTCAGTCAGTTTTCCAAGCGATGCTACAGATCGCTTGGAAAACTTTAGCATTCTGCAAGCTAATTACGCTTGCAGAATGCTAAAAAAAAGGCGAAAAAAACGGAAAAAAAACGCAAAAAAAAAAATGCGGATTTCTTGCAGAAAATTTCCGGTTTTCTTCAGGAAATTTCTGCAAGAAATCCGCAACGTGTGCACATGGCCTTAAAGTCATAGTGTGATTCAGCTCTTAGCATGGGATTAATCCCTATACACAGTGTAGAAAATAGGTATTTGATACACTGACGATTTTGCAAGTTTTCCCAACTACAAAGTGTCATGATCCAGACCGGGTTTTGAGTCCTGTCTTCCCTTTTCCCGGTCTGATCATATCAGGGGTTAACTTTTTTCAGCCTCAGTCTGGTCTCAGGTATGCTATTTAGCCCCGCTGTGTCCCACAGATCATGTCAGTTATAGTTTCTGCCTAGTGCTACTGTAGCTGACTCTGATTGCTCTGATTTGTCCTGCTGCTTTTGCTCTCTGAACCCGTGTCTCTGTTGTCCCCTGTTCCCGTCTTGACTCAGTGTTTCCCTTTAGTGTGCAGACTCCCTGGTTTGACTTGGCATGTATCCTGACCTGTTTCTGTCCTTTGTCTTGGCTTATCCGCTCCTGACTGTTACTGACCCCCTGGCTTGTCTCTGACCGTGAGTTTGCTTATTCCTTTGGTACAGCGCTTCAGTCTAGGATTTGACCCGATTTGTTTTGACTATTCTGCTGCCACGTGTGGTAGCCTCACTGTTGCACTGCAGGTTAGCCTTGTTTAGGTGCAGACCTGCTTTCTCTCTACTGTCATCTAGTGAAGCCTGCACCTACCTGCATTGCAGCAGCATGACACAAAGAATGGAGAGGTCTGTAATTTTTATCGTTGGTAAACTTCAATTGTGAGAGGCAGAATCTAAAATTAAAAAACAAAAAAAACAAAATCATGTTGTATTATTTTTAAATAATTAAATAGCATTTTATTGCTTGAAATAAGTATTTGATCACCTACCAACCAGCACCTACCAACAAGAATTGTGGGTCTCACAGACTTGTTAGTTTTTCTTTAAGAAGACCGCCTACTCTGCACTTATTACCTGTATTAATTGCACCTGTTTGAACTTGTTACCTGTATAAAAGACACCTGTTCACACACTCAAACTCTTCACCATGGCAAAGAGCTGTCTAAGGACACCAGGGATAAAATTGTAGACCTGCACAAGGCTGGGATGGGCTATTGGGCAATAGGCACACAGCTTAGTGAGAAGGCAACAACTGTTGGCGCAATTATTAGAAAATGCAAGGAGCACAAGATGACTGTCAATCTTCCTCGGTCTGGGGTTCCGTGCACGATCTCGCCTCGTGGTGCAATGATGATTCTGAGAAAGGTCAGCAATCAGCCCAGAACTACATGGGAGGACTATGTCAATGAAATGAAGAGAGCTGGGACCACACTCTCAAACATTACCGTTAGTAATACACTATGCCGTCACGGATTAAAATCCTGCAGGACATGCAAGGACCCCCTGCTCATATGCCCAGGCCAGTTTGAAGTTCGCCAATGATCATCTGGATGATCCAGAGGAGGCATGGGAGAAGATCATGTGGTCAGATGAGACCAAAATAGAACTTTTTGGTATCAACTCTACTCACCGTGTTTGGAGGAAGAAGGATGATTACAACTCCAAGAACACCGTCCCAACCAAGAAGCATGGTGGAGGAAACATCATTCTTTGGGGTGCTTTATTGCAAATGGGACAGGACGACTGCGCCGTATTAAAGGGAGGACGTGTGAGCAGGTTGCGGGATGCAGTAACGGACAAGAGGCAGAGCAATGACTAAAGTTAACATTACTATAACAGGTATACTCCACGCAGGGAGAGGGAAAAGTATAGGCAGGTGATATAAGCACAATGGGCGTGCTGGGGGAAGTAATGAGGGCAAAGGATATAACGACTGTTCATTTAAGAGTAAACTTATCAGTCCGACGGCTTCCTGCAAGCAGAGTCTTTGATGTACACAGTGGTGCTGACACAGTCAGCATGTGGGGAGTCTGGTGTAGACCTGCAGGCATTGACTATCGGGTTACTGGCGGTGAAGTAGAGTCCTTGACGTCATTTGTGGGGTCCTGAGTCGCCAAGAGAAGAACAGTCTCCCACACTGTAGGGGCTTGACAAAGGTCGGCAGCAGTATGCGGGTAAGGGTTAAGTTCTCTGTAAGTCACCCAGTATCTCTTAGGCGGCACTTATTATTATTTATTGATCCGTGGCATTGAGTACCTTGAGCAGAAGGGGCCAACGGGCGAAATACAGTTCTCCGGTCACAGTCTTTGTAGGTGGCAGCAGGGACCAAGTAGCGCGGAACTGGGCTGTCACGATGCTCAGAGGACGGAGCACCAAACTTCTCCTGCTGTGCGCTGCGTGTTCCCGCCAAGTCTTCCTCCCGCTGCCTCTACGCCCCTATGCTGTCAAGTGCAAAGGTCGGTCCCAGTTTCTAAGCTTCTCCCCGGATAACAAAGGTGATAATCCCGACAGTTCCGGCCTCGGCACGACAAAAGGTACCCCCGTTCCGGTATCTCTTCTTATAGATGGATTGGGTCATGTATTGCGAGATTTTTGCCTACAACATGCTTCCCTCAGTAAGTGCATTGAAGATGGTCGGTGGCTGAGTCTTCCAGCATGACAATGACCCAAAACACACAGCCAAGGCAACTAAGGAATGGCTCTGTAAAAAGCATTCCAAGGTCCTGGAGTGGCCTAGCCAGTCTCCAGACCTGAACCCAATAGAAAATCTTTGGAGTTAGTTTAAACTCAATGTTTCCCAGCGGCAGCCCTGAAACCTTAAAGATCTGAAGAAAATGTGTATGGATGAGTGGGCCAAAACCTCTGCTGCAGCGTGTGCCATCTTGGTCAAGAACCACAGGAAACGTCTGACCTCTGTAATGGTAAACAACGGTTTCTGTACAAAATATTAAGCTCTGTTTTTCTATTGTATCAAATACTTATTTCATGCAATAAAATGTAAGTTAATTAAGTAAAGTAAAGTAGGTGGGAAAACTTGCAAAAATAGCAGTGTATCAATTACTTATTTTCCCCATTAAACTTAAATTTTTTTACATGCATTTTGATCACGTTTTTGACACTGCGGATTTGTCTCTAGTTGGTACGTCATGTTTTTAATAAAGCTGCTTTATTTTTTAAACTTACTGGTATACTTTTGTCAAAACTTAGTTTTTTGATGCATTTTTGAAGTGGGAATGCACTAAAAATGCACATGTGTTTTTTTTTTTTACCTGCGGACTTATGCATCTATTGAAATTCTGTGGAAAAATTCTGCACATAAAATTCAGCGTACCACAAGACAAAATTGACATGTTGTAGATTTGAAATACGCACCATAGGAGTAATAAAAAGCACAGTGAGCACGAGAGTTCTAAAACTCCCATCCACTTTGCTGGAACTGCTTTGTTCAGGCCTGAAAAAGATGTGTACAGATATCATAAAGTGTGATATTTTAGAATTTTGTCTCTAAGGGTACGTGTCCACGGTCAGGATGGCCGGCGGTATCGCCGGAGCGGCGAAGCCGCTCGGCGCTAAGCCCCGCCCCCTTTCTGGGACGCGATGATGCCGGATGTGTTAACTGTACACATCCGGGATCATCGCACCCTCACATAGCGCCCTGTGATATTACTTGCGGCGACGCAGCGTCGCCGCAGGTAGCACGGACATGCTGCGACCTGAAAAGACGTGCAGCATGTCCGGAGTCGCAGGGAAGTCGGATGCGTGTTTCCACGCATAGTGGACACGGGATTTCATAAAATCCCCTCCACTATGCTGGAACATCTGGACGCTGCGTGTTTGACGCTGCAGCTCTGCGCAGCGTCAAACAAGCAGCGTTTACTGACCGTGGACACATACCCTAAGGGTATGTGTCCACGTTCAGGATTGCTTCAGGATTTGGTCAGGATTTTATGCAGGTTAAGGCCCGCGTCACACTCAGCGTATGTAAATACGGTCCATTTATTACGGCCGTAATACGCAGAAATGTTCCCAAAATAGTGATCCGTATGTCATCCGTAGGCAGGGTGTGGCAGCGTATTTTGCGCATGGCATCCTCCGTATGTAATCCGTATGGCATCCGCACTGCGATATTTTCTCGCAGGCTTGCAAAACCGACATCTAATGGATTTATGTGCTCAAATGTTCGTTAAAACTTATATACAGTATATATATATATATATATACAGTGTATATATATATATATATATATAATGTCATTGAGACACACACACTATATATATATATATATATATATATATATATATATATATATATATATATATATATATATATATACACTGTATTTATATTTAATTCAGCGCGAGATATGTGAAAAGCCGGTAATTCAATTGCCGGCTTTTCATTTCTCCTTCCCAAACCCGACAGGATATGAGACATGGTTTACATACAGTAAGCCATCTCATATCCCTTTTTTTTTGCATATTCCACACTACTAATGTTAGTAGTGTGTATGTGCAAAATTTGGGCGCTGCAGCTTGTAAAATAAAGGGTTAAATGGCGGAAAAAATTGGCGTGGGCTCCCGCGCAATTTTCTCCACCAGAGTGGTAAAGCCAGTGACTGAGGGCAGATATTAATAGCCAGGAGAGGGTCCATGGTTATTGGCCCCCCCTGGCTACAAACATCTGCCCCCAGCCACCCCAGAAAAGGCACATCTGGAAGATGCGCCTATTCTGGCACTTGGCCACTCTCTTCCCACTCCCGTGTAGCAGTGGGATATGGGGTATGAAGGGTTAATGTCACCTTGCTATTGTAAGGTGACATTAAGCCAGATTAATAATGGAGAGGCGTCAATTATGACACCTATCCATTATTAATCCAATAGTACGAAATGGTTAATAAAACACACACACATTATTTAAAAGTATTTTAATGAAATAAAGACACAGGGTGTTGTAATATTGGCCCACGCCAATTTTTTCCGCCATTTAACCCTTTATTTTACAAGCTACAGCGCCCAAATTTTGCACATACACACTACTAACATTAGTAGTGTGGAATATGCAAAAAAAAAGGATATGAGATGGTTTACTGTATGTAAACCATGTCTCATATCATGTCGGGTTTGTGAAGGAGAAATGAAAAGCCGGCAATTGAATTACCGACTTTTCTATAGAACGCCGCTGCGTATTTCTCGCAAGTCACACTGTTGGTCCGTGTGTAATCCGTATTTTTCTCGCCCCCATAGACTTTCATTGGCGATTTTTTTTTGCGCAATACAGTGACAAACGCAGCATGCTGCGATTTTCTACGGCCGTAGAAGACCGTATAATACGGATCCGTAAAATACGGCTGATAGGAGCTGGGACATAGAGAATCATTGGGCCGTGTGTTATGCGTATTTTCCGGATGTATTTTCTGCGCTCATACGTCCGTAAAACTTGCTAGTGTGACGCCGGCCAAAATCCTGACCAAATCTGCACCTGAGTTCACTGGCAGGTCATCTGCGTTGTCCTTGATTTTTTTCTGCAATGTAAGGACATGCTGTGTTCTTAAAAGACGCGCCACATGTGAGTTTTCTCGGGTGTGCCGCATGCGTCTTTTACTGCATAGTGGAGACAGGATTTAATGAAATCCCCTCCACTATGCTGTAACATCTGGACGCTGCGTTTTTTATGCATGCTGCTCAACGCTGCGTCAAAAACTCAGCGTTTCCTGAACATGGACACATACCCTTACGGTTTGTGCACATGTTGCAGATTTGGTGCACTTTTGGTGGATTTTTGCCATGCAAATTTGCTTGCAAAAACCAAAGCAATCGTGATGCCAGCAAAGCGAATGTGAAACTTGAAGTGTCATGCACACGTTGAGAATTTTTGACTTGCAGCGTTTCAGTTCTCTGTGCGTTTTTCACCATTGTCTTCACTCAATTCGGTCAAAAAATGCAGGGCAAAAACGCATCAAATACGCATAAAAAAAGCGCGTTTTTAGTGCCAAGAGATGCAGAAATGGTGCAGAAATTTCTAAATCCATTTACTCAATGTATGCACATAGTCCATGGAGCTGTTCACGTCAGATTTTTTCTTCAGATCAAGTGGCCCTTGCAAAATCACGGAGACATGTCTGATATTGATCGGAGGGTCTGATCACAATCAGCAATCCAAGTCAATGGATCTGATGGCATTCGAATGCCATCTGTGTGCTGTCTGTTTTTCACTGACAGATAGAAGAAGGTGGAGAAACTCAATCTAGGCATTATTCAAACGTTCGTTCTTCACGTATAAGTGCTATCCGTGTGATAGTCTATTAAGCAATTTACATGTCCGTGATTTTTCGCAGCCCAAGATTGCAGGGAAATGTCTCATTTGGATACGAGGGTCAGATCAAAATTGGCATTGCAAGTCAACGGTCGGTGAAAAAATCAGACTGCACTCGCATGACTTCAGAGTGCAGTCTGATTTTCATGGACTGCCAGAATATAGAAGGCGGGGAAACTTTTCTTTTTTTAATTTCTCCACATACAAGAAAAACGGATGACACTCAGACCAAACTCTGATAAGAATAATTGGTCCGATTTTCTTGTGCGCAAAAAATCCAATGTCTCAACGAAGCTTTATTTTCTCACCAGTGAAATAAACTGATGTAAATAACTGATGAAATTCCATGTGTTTTTCTCATACGTAAAAAAACCCCCTGACATTTGAATGACACCTAATGTATGATGATATTTCTTAATTGCCTAAAACATTGGGTTTTCTTAGATTTTCTAACAGATTTCCTCCCGCCGGGATGACCTCTTTTGTCTTTCAATGAGAATACATACAGCATTAGTTGTTTCAGATAATGCCGTTGGCAGAGCATAGCGTCCAAAGTCCTTAATAATGTACAAATATGGAATGTGGATTTAGCTGGTTAATCCCGCTGCCCTACACATCACTATCGCTCAGATACCACACATTCCAAGTTTAAAGGGCAACTGAGATGTGCCAAGGTAAAATCAAGACGTACATGAAAGACGTACATGAAATGTGCGTATATAAGTAATGTCCACATATGTATCATGCATACAGATAACATTCCCCCTCTTTACTTCTGTAATGATTGCATTATTTCAGCACCACTGTAGACATGTGGGCACTAGGACCCCGCTGCTCTCATGCACTGCTTCCATCTAGCAGCTGCAGACTTTAGCAATCTGCAGAAAGGGGAGAGACCCTGACACAGAAAGAGACCCCCTTACATACTAAAGGCAATGAGATCACAGACTGATTGGGGGAAAAAGAAGAAGAGATGGTTGCATTATGACGGACAATCTGCGTAGGTGGATTTAAGTGACAGACCCTCACGTAGACAGAGACCCTTTTATTTTGGATTGAGAGGCCTGGAATATAGATTGAGACCCTCGAGCTGGAAGATAGACCCTGATAAAGGAAGAACGAAGAGCTCATCCGGGTGAAGGTATAATGTGATCAGAAGAGAGGATACCCCAAATGTAGAAGGATTGGCCCCAATGTTGCGTAGAGGAGGAACTCCCCTTGAATACTTAGAGACAGTCTCTTCTAGGCTGCTCATAGGTAGATGCATAGAGATGTGCTGTGTATTGGGAGCGAAGGATTGATCCAAGAAGGAAGAAGGAGGAATATTGTGGCTACCGGCAAGTGGAACTATCCTGACACCCAAGACCAGGCCTGGTGACCAGAGGGGACCTCTGAGTGCTCCTATGGCCCCGGTGAGTGCAGGGGGGAGGGTGGCAGGAGCAGCAGTGACAGCTGTTCTTATATAATGAGTCCATGTCATTGCCCCCGTGTCCTGTATTGTGAGTGGGTACTGTGATGCCAGCTGGTCGCCGCTGCCCTCGTAAAGCTGTCGCAATATTTCCTAAATGGTGACCGAAATATGGCTCTGCTATGATTCGTAACTTGGCATGCCGGTCCTCTTTGATCTATACAGGTGTTGTTTTGGTAGCTTAGTACCAGGGGAATGTGTTGTCCTAATTCTGGGAGAATCAATCTGAGCACAAAGATTTGCCATATATACATTGAAAAAGAAAAAAGCATTCATTAAATAGGGCTAATTCACCAAAAAGAAAAAAAATTCTGAAACAGCGCCACCCCTGACCATGGAGTGTGTCTGGTAGTGAAACTCAGTCCCACTGAAGTTAATGCAGCGGAGTTGCAATAACACATACTAGTCAGAGTTGGCGCTGTTCCTGAAATAACGCAGCCATGTTTTTTTTTAATTCTTGGAGAACCCCTTTAAATAATTGGGGCTTTAAAAATAAATGCACTTCTGCCCCTCCGCAAGGGGGTTTGACTCCGTATTAGGCCCCCTTTATACGTACACACGTGCACCCATTATAATCTATGTGACTGCACATGTCCGTGTCCGTGTGACCCACACGTAGACGTTAGTTTTTTTCTGGCAGCACGGATGACAATATATACCACAAACGCGCACATGGATGACATAAAAGTGTGACATCTGTGTGAGATGTACCGGAATAGAATGCAGAATAGAAATGACAGATTTTTAGGTGTTAGATGTGCAAAGATATAAAGAGATAGATATCCATGAGATATATACTTAGTGATATCCGTGTGTAGTTTACGGTACATGTATTAACCTAATAAATAAATGTCTCCAACATTTTTTGTAAGCAGCAAAGGTAAAGCAGACAGTTGAGAGCTGATATTATCAGGCTGGGAAAGTCCATGGTTATTGGGCTCTTCCGAACCTAATAATACTAGCCCACAGCCCCCTCAGAAGTGGCACATCACGTGAGTGCTCCAATTCTGACGCTTCGCCTTCACTCTTCCCGATTGCCCTGGTTCAGTGGCTAATGGGGTATGGAGTTAATGTCCGCTGTGAATTGTCCAAAAACACGTTTGACATCAAATCCTGGTGTTAGTAATGGAGAGGTGTCTATCAGACCTTTTCCCTGAATCACCACTTTATAAAAAAAAAATCCCACACAAGTCCGCCGTAGTCAACTGAATCCGACGTAGCCCAAGGAAATCCAGCAAAGTCCATTGAATCCTTTGTGCCAAGACTGTGGAGCCTTGTTCTGAGGCTCCATTGTGTTTACAAACAACCACTACCGGATCACACTGCCCTCTGCGTGACCCGGCGGCTCTGATGGGCGGTAACGTTACTGATGTCACCACTATTCAGAGCCGCTGGGTCTTGCACAGCGCAGTATGATCCAGTAGTGGATCAGAACGAGGCTTCATAGTCTTTACACAATCAGGATTCAATGCGTTTTGCTGGATTCTATTGGACTACATCGTATTAGGTGGACTACGTCGGACCTGCGTGGGATTTTTATTTAAAAAAAAGTAGTGAACCAGGGAGTGTTTATTTGAAAAGTATTTTTTTCGTGCGTGTTATTTTTTTTTTTATTGACGCCTTTCCGTTACTAACAACAGGACTTGATGTCAGCTGTGTTTTTGGACAGTTCACAGCTAACCTGAACCCCAAGCTCCATTACCCCAATTGCCAACGCACCAGGGCTAGCATGACGAATGTAGAGCTAGTATTGGAGCATCTAATGTGATGCACCAATTCTGGAGTGGTTGTGGGCTTGTACTTTTTGACTGAAGGGCCCAATAACCATGGACCTTCCCTGTCTGATACTAGCTCTCCGCTGTTTGCTTTTCCATTGCTGGTTTAATTTTTTATTTATTAGCGCAATACATATATACAGTAAGCTACACACACAAGCCACTAATTATATATCTCATGGATATCTACTATCCATCTCTACTTTTGCTCACCTTTAAAACCTAAAAATCTGTCATTTCGATTTCGCATTCTATTCCACTACGTCACACGGACAGCACACGGATGTCACACAGAGTGTATACAACGTAGGAGAATGTGGTCAAATTCTGCGCTGCTGAATCATGTAGTCCAAAGGTATTATTAAAAGTGGTCTTTACTCAACGCGTTTTGAGTTTCAAAGAACGCCTTCATCAGGAAATACCACATAAGAATCCACAGAGTGCATATGGATAGTACACACATATGCAGCGCCCCAGAGTCCTGGTCGTTGCAGTACTGATGCTCCGCCGCTAAGGGCGGCTATGGTACGTCTGATGGCACTGAAGGAGTTCTTCTGACCAGGTATCACAGTCACCAATTCACTTCACAGTCTGGCCTCTAGGGGGAGCTAAGGGTTCTATGTATTAGGCCACTCCTCACAATCTGGTAAAACTGGGGGTTAGGCAGAAAGTTAGACAGAAGCTGACTGGGTTGGAACCAGGCAACACCTTGTGGCAGAGGGTGTTGTAGGGGAAGATTCAGAGGGGTCCCTGTCAGGGGTGGGATCCTGACAGAGGCCTAGCAATCAGAGAGAACGTTACGGGACCGCGCCACGATATAGCGGCGGTACCCCAAGAAAGGACAAGAAGCGAGGTTTATTGTGCTGAGTGAGAAACGAGATCAACGCAACAAGGAGAATACCAGTAGGAGTCGTGCTGTAAGACGAGGCAACATCCTACTGAGGCGCGTAACCGGTGGCCGGAACGCCGAGGAAGTATAGAGCTCCAGGCCAAACTTCAAACCTACGGCAGGACAGTCAGTTATAGGCGGGCTGTCTCACCCAATTGACCTAGGAAGACACAGGGGGGGTAACAACAGGAGTGGGGGGGGCGACGCTAGAGTCCCGGAAGAGCTCCGAGCCTCCCCGTCATACGGGTGCGTCCTAACCATAAGATCTGGGGGACGTGGAAGAACATCAGAATCGAGTTGTGAGGGAACACGAGAAACAGACACAACAGTTGTGGGGACTATCCCGTAAGCACAGCAGGGGAGGACCACAACACACAAGCGCTAGAAGGTAGGCACAGATTTCCACCTGCAAAGGGAGCTCTGGAGGTGCCATCGGACCGGCCAGGCTTGCGCAGCCCGGTTAACCGTATTCCGGATTGAGGATCCTGAAGCCTTCAGTAAAGAGGTAAAGAGACTGCAACCTGGTGTCCTCGTTATTTACTACAACCTGCATCGCACCACCACAACATCATCACCATCACGAACACCTATTATAGGGCGCCCCTCAGCAGGGTCGCGGACCGGGCCTAGCCACCGTGACACTCCCAGAGCAGAGACTCAGAGGCCCGTTACCGGGTACCCCTCGGCCCTGCGGCAGTGGGGGCGCTGCAAACACACATGGACTGTTTGTTTTTGTTTTTTTTAAGCAGATGTGTGAAGTATGGGAGTGCAATATGGGAGTGCCTGCTTACGAAATGTGTTCACAACTTTTTAAAAGAAGTTTTGTAATAAACTTGAAAATCAATCATAAAGCGAAGCTGCTGGAAAAGAAAGATTGGGGCTCAGCATTATTAATATCACAACCGTATAATGTGTCTTTGTGAATTATTATATTGTAGTAATAAAAATAGTCATAATTTAAAGGGGTTTCCCTGATAATAGAGAGAACGTGAAGTTTTCAGAGCGTTCCAGTCAGTCCATGCATACAAAATCACCTGCCCATTGGAAAGTAAGTAACAAGACCTCCTTCATACTCTTGGTGGACTCAGCTCACATTCAGACTGAGAATTAGGCCGGGGACACACACAACGTATAAAAAAAGGGTCCGTTTTTCACGGACGAGAATCGCACAAATGTTTCCAAAACAGTGATCCGTGTGCAGTGCGAGGATGCGATTTCCTCGCATCAAATTATCCCTTTGACATCCGTGTGACATCCGTATGGCATCCGTATGCCGAGATTTTCTCGCAGGCTTGCAAAACCGACATCTAATGGATTTATGTGCTCCAATGTTCGTTAAAACATATATACAGTATACATATACACTCACCGGCCACGTTATTAGGTACACCATGCTAGTAACGGGTTGGACCCCCTTTTGCCTTCAGAACTGCCTCAATTCTTCGTGGCATAGATTCAACAAGGTGCTGGAAGCATTCCTCAGAGATTTTGGTCCATATTGACATGATGGCATCACACAGTTGCCGCAGATTTGTCGGCTGCACATCCCAAAGATGCTCCATACAAGGCAGGATGGATCCATGCTTTCATGTTGTTTATGCCAAATTCTGACCCTACCATCCGAATGTCGCAGCAGAAATCGAGACTCATCAGACCAAGCAATGTTTTTCCAATCTTCTACTGTCCAATTTCGATGAGCTTGTACAAATTGTAGCCTCAGTTTCCTGTTCTTAGCTGAAAGGAGTGGTACCCGGTGTGGTCTTCTGCTGCTGTAGCCCATCTGCCTCAAAGTTCGACGCACTGTGCGTTCAGAGATGCTCTTAGGCCTACCTTGGTTGTAACGGGTGGCGATTTGAGTCACTGTTGCCTTTCTATCAGCTCGAACCAGTCTGCCCATTCTCCTCTGACCTCTGGCATCAACAAGGCATTTCCGCCCACAGAACTGCCGCTCACTGGATTTTTTTTCTTTTTCGGACCATTCTCTGTAAACCCTAGAGATGGTTGTGCGTGAAAATCCCAGTAGATCAGCAGTTTCTGAAATACTCAGACCAGCCCTTCTGGCACCAACAACCATGCCACGTTCAAAGGCACTCAAATCACCTTTCTTCCCCATACTGATGCTCGGTTTGAACTGCAGGAGATTGTCTTGACCATGTCTACATGCCTAAATGCACTGAGTTGCCGCCATGTGATTGGCTGATTAGAAATTAAGTGTTAACAAGAAGTTGGACAGGTGTACCTAATAAAGTGGCCAGTGAGTGTATATATATATATATATATATATATATATATATATATATATATATATATATATATATATATATATATATATATATATATATATATATATATATATATATATGTCATTGAGACACATATATATATATTCTGTATTTATATTTAATTCAGCATGAGATATGTTAAAAGCCGGTAATTCAATTGCCGGCTTTTCATTACTCCTGCCTAAACCCGAGAGGATATGAGACATGGTTTACATACAGTAAACCATCTCATATCCCCCTTTTTTTTGCATATTCTACACTACTAATATTAGTAGTGTGTATGTGCAAAATATGGGCGCTGTAGCGTGTTAAATAAAGGGTTAAATGGCGGAAAAAATTGGCGTGGGCTCCCGCTCAATTTTCTCCGCCAGAGTGGTAAAGCCAGTGACTGAGGGCAGATATTAATAGCCTAGAGAGGGTCCATGGTTATTGGCCCCCCCCGTGGCTACAAACATCTGCCCCCAGCCACCCCAGAAAAGGCCAGAGGGCGCCTCACCGCAACTCAATGTAAGTAAAGATCACTCAGCTTTCCTTTCATCACCCGGGGATTACAGACACGAGCGAGTGCTTTAGCGCAGCTCCTGCCTGTAAAATAATTAACCCCTTCAGATGGATTACCTCGTGGGACCTGACAGTTCATCAGAGGGTATGTATATTGTTGGTTTATTATTTTGCCAAGCGAGGGTGTTCCGGATGGATTGAGAGAGCAATAAAATACTAAAACAACCTGTTTGTTTCTTTCATTAAAATACTTTTTAATAATGTGTGTGTGTGTTTTATTAACCATTTCGTACTATTGGATTAATAATGGATAGGTGACATAATTGACGCCTCTCCATTATTAATCTGGCTTAATGTCACCTTACAATAGCAAGGTGGCATTAACCCTTCATTACCCCATATCCCACCGCTACACGGGAGTGGGAAGAGAGAGGCCAAGTGCCAGAATAGGCGCATCTTCCAGATGTGCCTTTTCTGGGGTGGCTGGGGGCAGATGTTTGTAGTCAGGGGGGGGCCAATAACCATGGACCCTCTCTAGGCTATTAATATCTGCTGTCAGTCACTGGCTTTACCACTTTGGCGGAGAAAATTGCGCGGGAGCCCACGCCAATTTTTTCCGCCATTTAACCCTTTATTTTAGCAGCTACAGCACCCAAATTTTGCACATACACACTACTAACATTAGTAGTGTGGAATATGCAAAAAAAAGGGGGATATGACATGGTTTACTGTATGTGAACCATTTCTCATATCATGTCGGGTTTAGGCAGGAGAAATGAAAAGCCGGCAATTGAATTACCGGCTTTTCTAGAGAACACCGCTGCGTATTTCTAGCAATGCACACGCATGGTCCGTGTGTAATCCGTTTTCTCGCACCCATAGACTTGCATTGGCGAGTCTCGGACGAGATACGCTAACAATCGCAGCATGCTGTGATTTCACTCGGATCCTGAATACGGCGGAGAAAATATCGGATGATGGGAGCTGCACCATAAATTAACATTGGGCCGAGTGCTATGCGATTTTTTATCGCATAGCACTCGTCCGTATTACGGTCTAGTGTGACCCCGGCCTTAGACCGAATTCAGACGTGCTGACATCAATATTCGCCTATGAGACTGTTAAGTTCAGGTCAGGAGTCCGGCGGGCGGTCTGGACATCACCTACTCGGACTGTGTTTCATAGACGTCTGACTTTGGCCTTATGGGGAAAAAAAGTATTTCAACTTAAAACATATATTGGAAATCGCTTTATGCAATCACTTCCTGTAAACTCTGCCCTGTGTGAGGTTTTGTAGAACAGTCACTTACTCATTTCGGCCCCGGATGCGATGTGTTCCATTGTACTCGGCAAAACTTTTTGAATAAAAAAAATAAATAAATAACTTTCGATTTTGACAAGTCCTGATCCTAAGGGTATGTGCACACGTCAGGATTTCTTGCAGAAATTTTCCTGACAAAAACCGAACATTTCTGCCAGAAATCTGCATGCGTTTTTGACACGTTTTTGATGCGTTTTTTGTGTGTTTTTTCCAAATGCATAGAATTGCGGGAAAACCGCGGAAAATCCGCAAAATTAACCCCTTCACCCCCAAGGGTGGTTTGCACGTTAATGACCGGGCAAATTTTTACAATTCTGACCACTGTCTCTTTATGAGGTTATAACTCTGGAACGCTTCAACGGATCTTGGCGATTCTGACATTGTTTTCTCATGACATATTGTACTTCATGATAGTGGTAAAATTTCTTCGATATAATTTGCGTTTATTTGTGAAAAAAACGAAAATTTTGAAAATTTCGCAATTTTCCAACTTTGAATTTTTATGCCCTTAAATCACAGACATATGTCACGCAAAATATTTAAGTAACATTTCCCACATGTCTACTTTACATCATCAATTTTGGTACCAAAATTTTTTTTTGTGACGGAGTTATAAGGGTTAAAATTTGACCAGCAATTTCTCATTTTTACAACACCATTTTTTTTTAGGGACCACATCTCATTTGAAGTCATTTTGAGGGGTCTATATGATAGAAAATACCCAAGTGTGACACCATTCTAAAAACTGCACCCCTCAAGCTACTCAAAACCACTTTCAAGAAGTTTATTAACCCTTCAGGTGTTTCACAGGAATTTTTGGAATGTTTAAATAAAAATGAACATTTAACTTTTTTTCACAAAAAATTTACTTCAGCTCCAATTTGTTTTATTTTACCAAGGGTAACAGGAGAAAATAGACCCCAAAATTTGTTGCACAATTTGTCCTGAGTACGCTGATACCCCATATGTGGGGGTAAACCACTGTTTGGGCGCATGGCAGAGCTCGGAAGGGAAGGAGCGCCATTTGACTTTTCAATGCAAAATTGACTGGAATTGAGATGGGACGCCATGTTGCGTTTGGAGAGCCCCTGATGTGCCTAAACATTGAAACCCCCCACAAGTGACACCATTTTGGAAAGTAGACCCCTTAAGGAACTTATCTAGATGTGTGGTGAGCACTTTGACCCAACAAGTGCTTCACAGAAGTTTATAATGCAGAGCCGTAAAAATAAAAAATCATATTTTTTTCACAAAAATGATCTTTTCGCCCCCATTTTTTTATTTCCCCAAGGGTAAGAGAAGAAATTAGACCACAAAAGTTGTTGTGCAATTTGTCCTGAGTACGACGATACCCCATATGTGGGGGTAAACCACTGTGTGGGCGCATAGCAGAGCTCGGAAGGGAAGGAGCGCTATTTTACTTTTCAATGCAAAATTGACTGGAATTAAGATGGGATGCCATGTTGCATTTGGAGAGCCCCTGATGTGCCTAAACATTAAAAACCCTCACAAGTGACACCATTTTGGAAAGTAGACCCCCTAAGGAACTTATCTAGATGTGTTTTGAGAGCTTTGAACCCCCAAGTGTTTCACTACAGTTTATAACGCAGAGCCGTGAAAATAAAAATTCTTTTTTTTTTTTCACAAAAATGATTTTTTAGCCCCCAGTTTTGTATTTTCACAAGGGTATCAGGATAAATTGGACCCCAAAAGATATTGTCCAATTTGTCCTGAGTACGCTGATACCCCATATGTGGGGGGGAACCACTGTTTGGGCGCATGACAGAGCTCGGAAGGGAAGGAGCGCCATTTGGAATGCAGACTTAAATGGATTGGTCTGCAGGCGTCACGTTGCATTTGCAGAGCCCCTGATGTACCCAAACAGTACAAACCCCCACAAGTGACCCCATATTGGAAACTAGACCCCCCAAGGAACTTATCTAGATGTGTTGAGAGAACTTTGAACCCCCAAGTGTTTCACTACAGTTTATAACGCAGAGCTGTGAAAATAAAAATTCTTTTTTTTTTCACAAAAATGATTTTTTAGCCCCCAGTTTTGTATTTTCACAAGGGTATCAGGATAAATTGGACCCCATAAGTTGTTGTCCAATTTGTCCTGAGTACGCTGATACCCCATATGTTGGGGTAAACCCCTGTTTGGGCACACGGGAGAGCTCTGAAGGGAAGGAGCACTGTTTTCCTTTTTCAATGCAGAATTGGCTGGAATTCAGATCGGATGCCATGTCCCGTTTGGAGAGCCCCTGATGTGCCTAAACAGTGGAAACCCCCCAATTATAACTGAAACCCTAATCCAAACACACCCCTTACCCTAATCCCAACAGTAACCCTAACCACTCCTCTAACCCAGACACACCCAACCCTATTCCCAACCGTAAATGTAATCCAAACCCTAACCCTATCTTTAGCCCCAACCCTAACTGTAGCCCCAACCCTAGCCCTAACCCTAGCAATAACCCTAGCCCTATCACTAGCCCTAACACTAGCCGTAACACTAGCCCTAACCCTAGCCCTAACACTAACCCTAGCCCTAACCCTAGCCCCAACCCAGCCCTAACCCTAGCCCCAACCCTAACCCTAGCCCCAACCCTAACCCTAACCCTTGCCCTAACCCTAACCCTAGCCAAAACTCTAGTCCTAACTCTAGCCCTACCCCTAACCCTAATGGGAAAATGGAAATAAATACATTTTTTAATTTTTTTATTTTTCCCTAACTAAGGGGGTGATGAAGGGGGGTTTGATTTACTTTTATAGCGGCTTTTTTAGCGGATTTTTATGATTGGCAGCCGTCACACACTGAAAGACGCTTTTCATTGCAAAAAATATTTTTTGCGTTACCACATTTTGAGAGCTGTAATTTTTCCATATTTGAGTCCACAGAGTCATGTGAGATCTTGTTTTTTGCGGGACGAGTTGACGTTTTTATTGGTAACATTTTCGGACACGTGACATTTTTTGATCACTTTTTATTCCGATTTTTGTGAGGCAGAGTGATCAAAAACCAGCTATTCATGAATTTCTTTTGGGGGAGGCGTTTATACCGTTCCGCGTTTGGTAAAATTGATAAAGCAGTTTTATTCGTTGGGTCAGTACGATTACAGCGATATCTCATTTATATCATTTTTTTATGTTTTGGCGCTTTTATACGATAAAAACTATTTTATAGAAAAAATAATTATTTTGGTATCGCTTTATTCTCAGGACTATAACTTTTTTATTTTTTTGCTGATGATGCTGTATGGCAGCTCGTTTTTTTGCGGGACAAGATGACGTTTTCAGTGGTACCATGGTTATTTATATCAGTCTTTTTGATCGCGTGTTATTCCACTTTTTGTTATAAAGCGTTGTTTTTTGCCTCGTTTTTTTTTTCTTCTTAGGGTGTTTACTGAAGGGGTTAACTAGTGGGGCAGTTTTATAGGTTGGGTCGTTACGGACACGGCGATACTAAATATGTGTACTTTTATTGTTTTTTTTATTTTATTTAGCTAAAGAAATGTATTTATGGGAATAATATATATATTTTTTTTTCTTTATTTAGGATATTTTTTTTATTTTTTTTTACACACATGTGGAGATTTTTTTTTAAACTTGTTTACTTTGTCCCAGGGGGGGACATTACAGATCATTGATCTGACAGTGTGCACAGCACTCTGTCAGATCGACGATCTGCTGTGCAGGGCTGCAGGCTTACCAGCGCCTGTTCTGAGCAGGCACTCGGTAAGCCACCTCCCTCCCTGCAGGACCCGGATGCCGCGGCCATCTTGGATCCGGGACCTGCGGCGAGGAGGGAGCTAGGAGACCCTCGGAGCAAAGCGATCACATCGCGTTGCTCCGAGGGTCTCAGGGAAGCCCGCAGGGAGCCCCCTCCCTGCGCAATGCTTCCCTATACCGCCGGTACACCGCGATCATGTTTGATCGCGGTGTGCCAGGGGTTAATGTGCCGGGGGCGGTCCGTGACCGCTCCTGGCACATAGTGCCGGATGTCAGCTGCGATATGCAGCTGACACCCGGCCGCGATCGGCCGCGCTCCCCCCGTGAGCGCGGCCGATCGCGTATGACGTACTATCCCGTCGGTGGTCATACGGGCCCACCCCACCTCGACGGGATAGTATGTCTGATGTCAGAAAGGGGTTAATGAACATGCTGCTTTTTTTACCGCGATGCGTTTTTTTTGCGGAAAAAAAATGCACCTTGTGCACAAAACATGCAGAATACATTCTAAATGATAGGATGCATAATGCATAATGTTTTATAGCGTTTTTATCGCGAAAACCTGTGCACATACCCTAAATCTCTGTGGAAGCCCTGCATATATTTGGACATTCCCTAATTATTAAAAACAGATCTCAAAGTATCACGCTGCAGGAACCCCCAGCGATCAGCAATAATCTGTGTGTCACTGTTAAATTTCTCCAGCAGCGCCACCGCAGGAGAAATGAAGCATGAAACAGTGTCTATTCAAATCAGTGGGCTGTATGTAATGCAGGACAAGTCCAGCAGAGAGATGTTCTCTATAAATGTTCTCCACTTTTGGCAAGAAATTAGGATCTTTTTCCCAATAGGCTTTAAAAAACAAACAAACAAACAAACAAACACGTTTTATATTCACTGAAGAAGATTGGGGAAATATATAATGGCGGCAATAACAACATGTTATACTTTAAAATCCCCAAAATCTCGCAGCCCTATACCTACCCTATGATTTGGGATCCTGGTAATACAAAGTGTCACAAAAATGCTCCCGTGCCAGATTATAATACAAATCATATGATAGTCAAAAACTTTGAGGACCTCAGTCTGTGGATGGCTTCTGAAAATGAATAGGGATCAGCTACGTAGTCCCCATTAATTAACTATTTTAGGCTTTTATACAAGCCAATACGCAAAGCCACAGAGTGCAAAGCGAAGAGACGAGAGCAGAGCGAAGCCACAGCGTGCAGAGACGAGAGCAGAGCAAAACCACAGCGTGCAGAGACGAGAGCAGAGCAAAGCAACAGCGTGCAGAGACGAGAGCAGAGCAAAGCCACAGCGTGCAGAGACGAGAGCAGACAGGAGCAAACAGAAAGGAACTGATTACAACGATGCCAGGCACCAGACTGAGAATCCAGGGAGTTTAAATAGCAACACCCCTGGACTAACGAACCAGGTGGGTACCAAGCTGGGGAAAGAAAATCAAAGTGTCATGTCGCTAGTGACCACAAGAGGGAGCCAAAAAGTTCAATTCACAACAGTACCCCCCCCCTTAAGGAGGGGTCACCGAACCCTCACCAAGACCACCAGGGCGATCAGGATGAGCAGCGTGAAAGGCACGAACCAAATCGGCCGCATGAACATCAGAGGCGACCACCCAGGAATTATCCTCCTGACCATAGCCCTTCCACTTGACCAGATACTGAAGCCTCCGTCTGGAGAGACGAGAATCCAAGATCTTCTCCACTACGTACTCCAACTCGCCTGTTGTGAATTCTGTTTTTGGGCTCCCTCTGGTGGTTACTGGTGGTACTGGTTGACTGGTGTCTTGTTTTTTCCAGTGCACCTGTTTCCATTAGGAAATTGGGAGTCTCCTATTTAGTCTGGCTTCCCAGTCATTGCAGTGCCGGCAATCAATGTTATCAGAGCACCTTGTTGCTTGCTTCCTGCTCCAAGTCTGCAAGTCAGCTAAGTTGAATCTTTGGCTTTTGTGTTTGTTTTGTCCAGCATGCATTTTCATATCTCGTGCGGCTGGAAGCTCTAGTGATCTGGAATTGCTACTCCGGTGTCATGAGTTGACAACGGAGTTAAGGTAATTCCAAGATGGCTGTTCAGGGTTTTGAGGTGACCGCGAAGTCCTCTTTTGTATATTCCGCTATCTAGTCAGAGGGCCTCGCTTTGCTGAATCTATATTCATACTGCGTTTGTGTTTTCCTCTTACCTAACCGTTATTATATGTGGGGGGCTACTATAACCTTTGGGGTTTCCCTGGAGGCAAGTCAGGTCTGTGTATTCCTCTATTAGGGGTAGTTAGTTCTCCGGCTGGCGCGAGGTGTCTAGAGACAACGTAGGCACACCCCCTGGCTATTTTTAGTTGCGTGTTAGGTTCAGTATCGCGGTTACCTAAGATACCATCCTTCCTAGAGCTTGTCCGTTTTTGCCTAAGTCCCTGCCATTGGGAATCATGACACTCGCCCTCAACCAACACCGGAGCAGGAGGCTCAACAGAAGGAACCACCGGCACAACGTACCGCCGCAACAAAGACCTATGGAACACGTTGTGAATGGCAAACGACACCGGAAGATCCAAGCGAAAGGACACTGGATTAAGTATTTCCAAAATCTTATAAGGACCGATGAAGCGAGGCTTAAATTTAGGAGAGGAGACCATCATAGGAACAAACCGAGAAGACAGCCACACCAAATCCCCAACGCGAAGTCGGGGACCCACACCGCGGCGGTGGTTGGCAAAACGCTGAGCCTTCTCCTGTGACAACTTTAAGTTGTCCACCACATGATTCCAAATCCGCTGCAACCTATCCACCACAGAATCTACCCCAGGACAGTCAGAGGGCTCAACATGTCCCGAGGAAAAACGAGGATGAAAACCAGAGTTGCAGAAAAATGGCGAAACCAAAGTAGCGGAACTAGCCCGATTATTAAGGGCAAACTCAGCCAATGGCAAGAAGGTCACCCAATCATCCTGATCTGCAGAAACAAAACACCTCAAATAAGCCTCTAGAGTCTGATTTGTTCGCTCAGTTTGGCCATTAGTCTGAGGATGAAAGGCAGATGAAAACGACAAATCAATGCCCATCTTAGCACAAAAGGATCGCCAGAACCTGGAAACAAACTGGGATCCTCTGTCAGACACGATATTCTCAGGAATGCCGTGCAAACGAACCACATTCTGAAAGAATAAAGGAACCAGATCGGAAGAGGAAGGCAGCTTAGGCAAGGACACCAAATGGACCATCTTGGAAAAACGATCACATACCACCCAGATGACAGACATGCCCTGAGACACCGGAAGATCTGAAATGAAATCCATGGAAATGTGTGTCCAAGGCCTCTTCGGGACAGGCAAGGGCAAGAGCAACCCGCTGGCACGAGAACAGCAAGGCTTAGCTCGAGCACAAGTCCCACAGGACTTCACAAACGACCGCACATCCCATGACAAGGAAGGCCACTAAAAGGACCTAGCCACCAAATCTCTGGTGCCAAAAATCCCCGGATGCCCTGCCAACACCGAGGAATGAACCTCGGAAATGACTCTGCTGGTCCATTTATCAGGAATAAACAGTCTGTCAGGTGGACAAGAGTCAGGTCTACCAGCCTGAAATCTCTGCAACACACGTCGCAAATCCGGAGAAATGGCCGACAAGATAACTCCCTCTTTAAGAATACCAGCTGGCTCTGAGACTCCAGGAGAGTCAGGCACAAAGCTCCTAGAAAGAGCATCAGCCTTCACATTCTTTGAACCCGGTAGGTACGAGACCACAAAGTCAAAACGGGAGAAAAACAATGACCAACGGGCCTGTCTAGGATTCAGGCGTTTAGCAGACTCGAGATACATCAGATTTTTGTGATCAGTCAAGACCACCACACGATGCTTAGCACCCTCGAGCCAATGACGCCACTCCTCAAATGCCCACTTCATGGCCAACAACTCCCGATTGCCAACATCATAGTTCCGCTCAGCAGGCGAAAACTTCCTAGAAAAAAAAGCACATGGTCTCATTATAGAGCAACCAGGGTCTCTCTGAGACAAAACGGCCCCTGCACCGATCTCAGAAGCATCCACTTCAACCGGAAAGGGAAGTGAGACATCAGGCTGACACAAAACAGGCGCCGAAGTAAACCGGCGCTTCAGCTCTTGGAAAGCTTCCACGGCTGCAGGAGCCCAGTTAGCAACATCAGAACCTTTCTTGGTCATATCCGTCAAAGGTTTAACAACGCTAGAAAAGTTAGCGATAAAACGACGGTAGAAGCTAGCAAAACCCAAGAACTTCTGAAGACTCTTAACTGACGTGGGTTGAGTCCAATCATGAATAGCTCGGACCTTGACTGGGTCCATCTCCACCGCAGAAGGGGAGAAAATAAAACCCAAAAAGGGAACCTTCTGCACTCCAAAGAGACACTTTGAGCCCTTGACAAACAAAGCATTCTCACGCAAAACCTGAAACACCATCCTGACCTGCTTTACATGGGAGTCCCAATCATCAGAAAAAAACAGAATATCATCCAGATAAACGATCATAAATTTATCCAGGTACTTCCGGAAAATATCATGCATAAAGGACTGAAACACTGAAGGGGCATTAGAGAGCCCAAAAGGCATCACCAAGTACTCAAAATGACCTTCGGGCATATTAAATGCAGTTTTCCATTCATCTCCCTGCTTAATGCGCACAAGGTTGTACGCACCACGAAGATCTATCTTGGTGAACCACTTGGCACCCTTAATCCGGGCAAACAAGTCCGACAACAGAGGCAAAGGATACTGAAATTTAACAGTGATTTTATTCAGAAGCCGATAGTCTATACAAGGTCTCAAAGATCCGTCCTTCTTGGCCACAAAAAAGAATCCCGCACCAAGAGGGGAAGAGGATGGACGAATATGCCCCTTCTCCAGAGACTCCTTGATATACAAACGCATTGCGGTATGCTCAGGTACAGACAGATTAAATAATCTTCCCTTAGGAAATTTACTACCTGGAATCAAATCTATAGCGCAGTCACAGTCCCTATGAGGAGGAAGAGCACTGGACCTGGACTCGCTGAATACATCCTGATAATCAGACAAATACTCAGGAACTTCCGAAGGAGTAGAGGAAGCAATAGACACCAGCGGGGAATCGCCATGAATTCCCTGACAGCCCCAACTTGACACAGACATTGCCTTCCAATCCAAAACTGGATTATGGGTCTGTAACCATGGTAGACCCAAAACGACCAAATCATGCATTTTATGCAGAACCAGAAAACGAATCACCTCCCGATGTTCAGGAGTCATGCACATGGTTACCTGTGTCCAAAACTGCGGCTTATTTTCCGCCAATGGCGTAGCATCAATACCTCTAAGAGGGATAGGATTTACCAACGGCTCAAGAACAAAACCACAGCGTTTGGCAAATGAAAAATCCATAAGACTCAGGGCAGCACCTGAATCCACAAACGCAATAACAGGGTAGGAAGACAATGAGCAAATTAAAGTCACAGACAAAATAAATTTAGGTTGCAAATTACCAATGGCGACAGGACTAACCACCTTTGTTAAGCGTTTAGAGCATGCTGATATAACATGTGTAGGATCACCACAGTAAAAACACAACCCATTCTGACGTCTATGATTTTTCCGTTCATTTCTAGTCTGAATTCTACCACATTGCATTAAATCAGGTGTTTGTTCAGACAACACCACCAGAGGATTAGCGGCTTTGCGCTCCCGCAAACGCCGGTCAATTTGAATAGCCAGTGCCATGGAATCATTCAGACTTGTAGGAATGGAGAAACCCACCATCACATTCTTAATGGCTTCAGAAAGGCCATTTCTGAAATTTGCGGCCAGAGCACACTCATTCCACTGAGTAAGCACGGACCATTTCCGAAATTTTTGGCAATACACTTCAGCTTCATCCTGGCCCTGAGAGATAGCCAGCAAAGCTTTTTCTGCCTGAATTTCAAGATTGGGCTCCTCGTAAAGCAACCCGAGCGCCAGAAAAAACGCATCAATATTTGCCAATGCCGGATCTCCTGGCGCTAACGAGAAGGCCCAATCCTGAGGGTCGCCCCGCAAGAAAGAGATAACAATTTTTACTTGCTGAGCTGAGTCTCCAGACGAACGAGGTCTCAGAGATAGAAACAATTTACAATTATTCCTGAAATTCCTAAACTTAAATCGGTCTCCAGAGAACAGTTCAGGAAAAGGTATTTTAGGTTCTGACATAGGACTACAAGTAACAAAATCTTGAATGCCCTGCACACGAGCAGCAAGCTGATCCACACTAGTAATCAAAGTCTGGACATTCATGTCTGCAGCAAGCTCAAGCCACTCAGAGATAAAGGGGAGGAAGAAAGAAAAAAAAACAAAAAAACTCAGAATTTCCTTTCTTATAATCCCTGTTATGACCCCAGTGGACAGGGTCTCAGAGGAACGTGTAAGTCTGCGAGATTCAAAAATCCAGCTCATAGGGCTGTGTGTTGTGAATTTGGATTCGGGGCTCCCCCGGTGGCTACTGGTGGAATTGAACTGGTGTCTTCATCTTCTCTGTTCACCTGTTCCCATCAAGATGTGGGAGTCGCTATATAACCTTGCTTCTCTGTTAGTTGCTTGCCGGTCAACAATGTTATCAGAAGCCTCTCTGTGCTTGTTCCTGCTCCTAGACAACTACTAGATAAGTTGGACTCTTGTCCATGTTTGTTTTTGCATTTTGTTCCAGTTCACAGCTGTAGTTTCGTTACTGTGTCTGGAAAGCTCTTGTGAACAGGAATTGCCACTCTGGTGTTATGAGTTAATGCCAGAGTCTTAAAGTAATTCCTGGATGGTGTTTTGATAGGGTTTTCAGCTGGCCATGAAAGTGTCCTTTCTGTCTTCTGCTATGTAGTAAGTGGACCTCAAATTTGCTAAACCTATTTTCATACTACGTTTGTTATTTCATCTTAATTCACCGCCAATACATGTGGGGGGCCTCTGTCTCCTTTCGGGGTATTTCTCTAGAGGTGAGCTAGGACTAATATTTTCCTCTGCTAGCTTTATTTAGTCCTCCGGCTGGTGCTGGGCATCTAGAATCAACGTAGGCATGCTACCCGGCCACTGCTAGTTGTGCGTTAGGTTTAGTTCATGGTCAGCTCAGTTCCCATCTTCCAAGAGCTAGTTCCTATATATGCTGATGCTATGTTCTCTTGCCATTGAGATCATGACAGTTTGACCGGCCACTAAAGGGTTAAAATCCTTGGCTGAGAAAGGAGAGTAATAAGAAGTCTGCTGAGTTTTTTTTTTTTTTCTTTGAATGGCTCTGTGTCCACCTGTTTGTAATGGATCTTCAGAGTGTAACTGCAGGTTTGAATAATCTCGCCACGAAGGTACAAAATTTGCAAGACTTTGTTTGTCATGCACCTGTATCTGAGCCGAGAATTCCTTTGCCGGAATTTTTCTCGGGGAATAGATCTGGGTTTCAGAATTTTCGAAATAATTGCAAATTATTTTTGTCCCTGAAATTTCGCTCTGCCGGAGACCCTGCACAGCAGGTCAGGATTGTGATTTCCTTGCTCCGGGGCGACCCTCAAGACTGGGCTTTTTCATTGACACCAGGGGATCCTGCGTTGCTCAATGTGGATGCGTTTTTTCTGGCCTTGGGGTTGCTTTATGACGAACCTCATTTGGAGCTTCAGGCAGAAAAAACTTTGATGTCCCTATCTCAGGGGCAAGATGAAGCGGAAATTTACTGTCAAAGATTCCGTAAATGGTCTGTGCTTACTCAGTGGAATGAGTGCGCCCTGGCGGCGACTTTCAGAGAGGGTCTCTCTGATGCCATTAAGGATGTTATGGTGGGGTTCCCTGTGCCTGCGGGTCTGAATGAGTCCATGACAATGGCTATTCAGATCGATAGGCGTTTGCGGGAGCGCAAACCAGTGCACCATCTGGCGGTGTCCACTGAGAAGTCGCCAGAGAGTATGCAGTGTGATAGAATTCTGTCCCGAAGCGAGCGGCAGAATTTTAGACGGAAAAATGGGTTGTGTTTCTATTGTGGTGATTCTACTCATGTTATATCAGCATGCTCTAAGCGCACTAAAAAGCTTGATAAATCTGTTTCCATTTGCACCTTACCGTCTAAGTTTATTCTATCTGTGACCCTGATTTGCTCTTTGTCATCTATTACCACGGACGCCTATGTCGACTCTGGCGCCGCTTTGAGTCTTATGGATTGGTCCTTTGCCAAACGCTGTGGGTATGATTTAGAGCCTTTGGAGACTCCTATTCCTCTGAAGGGGATTGACTCCACCCCATTGGCTAATAATAAACCACAATACTGGACACAAGTAACTATGCGTGTTAATCCGGATCACCAGGAGATTATTCGCTTTCTGGTGCTGTATAGTCTACATGATGATTTGTGTTGTGAATTTGGATTCTGGGCTCCCCCGGTGGCCGCTTGTGGAATTGGACTTGTCATCCTCTTTCCTGTTTCACCTGATTCCATCAGTAGTGGGTGTCGCTATTTAAGCTCATTTCTCTGGTGGTTTCTTGCCGGTCAACAATGTTATCTGATGCCTCTCAGTGCTTGTTCCTGCTTCTAGACTACTACTAGATAAGTTGGACTTTTGTCCATGTTTTGTTTTGCCTATTTGTTCCAGTTCACAGCTGAAGTTTTGTTACTGTGTCTGGAAAGCTCTCGTTGATCAGGGATTGCTACTCTGGCGTTATGAGTTAATGCCAGAGTTTAAGGTAATCTCTGGATGGTGTTTTGTTAGTGTTTTTCTGCTGACCATGAAAGTATACTATCTGTCTTCTGCTATCTAGTAAGCGGACCTCAAATTTGCTAAGACTATTTTCCTGCTGCGTTTGTTGTTTCATCTGAACTCACCGTCATTATATGTGGGGGGCTACTGTCTTCTTTGGAATATTTCTCTAGAGGTGAGCCAGGTCTTATATTTCCCTCTGCTAGCTATTTAGGTCTTAGGCCAGAGCTGGGCATCTAGCGATAAATAGGAAATGCTACCTGGCTATTTCTAGTTGCGCGGCAGGCTTAGTTCATGGTCAGTATAGTTCCATCTTCCGAGAGCTTGTCCCTCTATAGGCTTGCTATGATCTCTGCCTGCAGAGATCATGACAGTTTGACCGGCCAGTAAAGTGTTAAAGACCCAGGTTGAGAAAGGAGAGCTATAAGAAGTCTGCTGAAATTTTTTTTTTTTTTTTTTTTTTTCCTCCAGTCTGCCTTGCTGCAGTCTTTTCTCTCTCTCTCCTCCTAATCTCTGTATGCTCTGTGTGCACCTGACAATAATGGATCTCCAGAGTGTAACTGCGGGTTTGAATAATCTCATCACGAAAGTACAAAATTTACAAGATTTTGTGGTACATGCTCCGGTATCTGAGCCGAGAATTCCTTTGCCGGAGTTCTTCACAGGGAATAGAGCTAGCTTCCAGAATTTCCGAAATAATTGTAAGCTTTATTTGTCCCTGAAGTCTCGTTCAGCTGGAGACCCTGCTCAGCAGGTTAGGATTGTGATTTCCTTGCTCAGGGGTGACCCTCAAGATTGGGCCTTCTCATTGCCAGCAGGGGATCCTGCGTTACGCGATGTGGATGCGTTTTTTCTGGCCTTGGGCTTGCTTTATGAGGAACCTCATTTGGAACTTCAGGCAGAAAAAACTTTGATGGCACTATCTCAGGGGCAAGACGAAGCTGAAGTTTTCTGCCAAAAATTCCGTAAATGGTCTGTGCTTACTCAGTGGAATGAGTGCGCCTTGGCGGCAACTTTCAGAGAAGGTCTCTCTGATGCCGTTAAGGATGTTATGGTGGGGTTCCCTTTGCCTGCAGGTCTGAATGAGTCCATGACAATGGCTATTCAGATTGATAGGCGTCTGCGGGAGCGCAAACCGGTGCACCATCTGGCGGTGCCTATGGAAAAGACGCCAGAAAGTATGCAGTGTGATAGAATTCTGTCCAGGAGCGAGCGACAGAATTTTAGACGGAAGAATGGATTGTGTTTCTATTGTGGGGATTCTACTCATGTTATATCAGCATGCTCTAGACGTACAAAGAAGCTTGATAAGTCTGTTTCCATTAGCACCATTCAGTCTAAGTTTATTTTGTCTGTAACCCTGATTTGCTCTTTGTCATCCATTGCCACGGACGCCTATGTTGACTCTGGCGCCGCTCTGAGTCTTATGGATTGGTCCTTTGCCAATCGTTGTGGTTTTGATTTAGAGCCTTTGGAGACTCTTATTCCTCTGAAGGGGATTGACTCCACCCCATTGGCTAATAATAAACCACAATACTGGACACAAGTAACCATGCGTATCAATCCGGATCACCAGGAGATTATTCGTTTCCTGGTGCTGTATAATTTACATGACGATTTGGTACTGGGATTGCCATGGTTGCAGTCTCACAACCCAGTCTTGGACTGGAGAGCAATGTCTGTGTTGAGCTGGGGATGTAAGGGTATTCATGGGGACGTACCTTTGGTTTCTATTTCGTCGTCCATTCCCTCTGAAGTCCCTGAGTTCCTCTCTGATTATCAAGACGTCTTTGACGAACCCAAGCTTGGGTCGTTACCTCCGCACCGTGAGTGCGATTGTGCCATAGATTTGATACCGGGTTGTAAATATCCAAAGGGTCGTTTGTTTAATTTGTCTGTGCCGGAACATGCTGCTATGCGGGAATATATAAAGGAGTCTTTGGAAAAGGGACATATTCGTCCATCTTCTTCTCCCTTGGGAGCTGGGTTTTTCTTTGTCTCAAAAAAAGACGGCTCTTTGAGACCATGTATTGATTATCGGCTTCTGAATAAGATCACTGTTAAGTATCAATACCCATTGCCATTGCTTACTGATTTGTTTGCTCGTATAGAGGGTGCTAAGTGGTTCTCTAAAATTGATCTTCGTGGGGCGTATAATTTGGTGCGGATCAGGCAGGGGGATGAGTGGAAGACCGCATTTAATACGCCCGAGGGCCACTTTGAGTATTTGGTCATGCCTTTTGGTCTTTCTAATGCCCCTTCAGTTTTCCAGTCTTTTATGCATGATATTTTCCGCGATTTTCTGGATAAATTTATGATAATATATCTGGATGATATTCTGATTTTTTCTGATGACTGGGACTCTCATGTCCAGCAGGTCAGGAGAGTTTTTCAGGTTCTGCGGTCTAATTCTTTATGTGTGAAGGGGTCTAAGTGCGTTTTTGGGGTCCAGAAAATTTCCTTTTTGGGGTATATTTTTTCTCCCTCTTCCATTGAGATGGATCCCGTCAAGGTGCAAGCTATTTGTGACTGGACTCAGCCCTCCTCTCTTAAGGGTCTTCAGAGATTTTTGGGCTTTGCCAACTTTTACCGCCGATTTATTGCTGGTTTTTCGGATGTCGTTAAACCACTGACTGATTTGACCAGACAAGGCGCTGATGTTGCTAATTGGTCCCCTCATGCTGTAGAGGCCTTTCAGGAGCTTAAGCGCCGTTTTGCCTCTGCCCCTGTGTTGCGTCAGCCTGATGTGAATCTGCCTTTTCAGGTTGAGGTTGACGCTTCGGAGATCGGAGCTGGGGCAGTGTTGTCGCAGAAAGGTTCCGACTGCTCCGTCATTAGGCCTTGTGCCTTCTTTTCTCGCAAATTTTCGCCCGCAGAGCGGAATTATGATGTTGGGAATCGGGAGCTTTTGGCCATGAAGTGGGCGTTTGAGGAGTGGCGCCATTGGCTCGAGGGGGCTAGACATCAGGTGGTGGTATTGACTGACCACAAAAATTTGATTTATCTTGAGACTGCCAGACGCCTGAATCCTAGACAGGCGCGCTGGTCTTTATTTTTTTCTCGCTTTAATTTTGTGGTGTCATACCTACCGGGTTCTAAGAATGTTAAGGCAGATGCCCTTTCTAGGAGTTTTGACCCGGACTCTCCTGGTAATTCTGAACCCACAGGTATCCTTAGGGAGGGAGTAATTTTGTCGGCCGTTTCTCCTGATCTGCGGCGGTCCTTGCAAGAGTTTCAGGCGGATAGACCGGATCGTTGTCCGCCTGATAGACTGTTTGTTCCGGATGATTGGACCAGCAGAGTCATCTCTGAGGTACATTCTTCTGCATTGGCAGGTCATCCCGGAATTTTTGGTACCAGGGATTTGGTGGCAAGATCCTTCTGGTGGCCTTCTCTGTCACGAGATGTGCGAGTCTTTGTGCAGTCATGTGACGTTTGTGCTCGGGCCAAGTCTTGTAGTTCTCGGGCTAGCGGACTGCTGTTGCCCTTGCCTATTCCTAAGAGGCCTTGGACACACATCTCGATGGATTTTATTTCAGATCTGCCTGTTTCCCAGAAGATGTCTGTCATCTGGGTGGTCTGTGACCGTTTCTCTAAAATGGTCCATTTGGTTCCTCTGCCCAAGTTGCCTTCTTCTTCTGAGTTGGTTCCTCTGTTTTTTCAGAATGTTGTCCGATTGCACGGTATTCCTGAGAATATTGTTTCTGACAGAGGTACCCAATTTGTGTCTAGATTTTGGCGGGCATTCTGTGCTAGGATGGGCATAGATTTGTCTTTTTCGTCTGCTTTTCACCCTCAGACTAATGGCCAGACCGAGCGGACTAATCAGACCCTTGAGACATATCTGAGGTGTTTTGTCTCTGCTGACCAGGATGATTGGGTTGCTTTTTTGCCATTGGCAGAGTTCGCCCTCAATAATCGGGCCAGTTCTTCCACCTTGGTGTCCCCGTTTTTCTGTAATTCGGGGTTTCACCCTCGATTTTCCTCCGGTCAGGTGGAATCCTCGGATTGTCCTGGAGTGGATGCGGTGGTAGAGAGATTGCATCACATTTGGGGGCAGGTTATGGACAATTTGAAGTTGTCCCAGGAGAAGACTCAGCGTTTTGCCAACCGTCATCGTCGTGTTGGTTCTCGGCTTTGTGTTGGAGATTTAGTGTGGTTGTCTTCTCGTTTTGTCCCTATGAGGGTCTCTTCTCCTAAGTTTAAACCTCGGTTCATCGGCCCTTATAGAATATTGGAGATTCTTAATCCTGTTTCTTTCCGTTTGGACCTCCCTGCGTCCTTTTCCATTCATAACGTTTTTCATCGGTCGTTATTGCGCAGGTATGAGGTACCTGTTGTACCTTCAGTTGAGCCTCCTGCTCCGGTGTTGGTTGAGGGTGAGTTGGAGTACGTTGTGGAGAAAATTTTGGACTCTCGTGTTTCCAGACGGAAACTCCAGTATCTGGTCAACTGGAAGGGTTACGGCCAGGAGGATAATTCTTGGGTCAATGCATCTGATGTTCATGCTTCTGATCTTGTTCGTGCCTTCCATAGGGCTCATCCTGGTCGCCCTGGTGGATCTGGTGAGGGTTCGGTGCCCCCTCCTTGAGGGGGGGGTACTGTTGTGAATTTGGATTCTGGGCTCCCCCGGTGGCCGCTTGTGGAATTGGACTTGTCATCCTCTTTCCTGTTTCACCTGATTCCATCAGTAGTGGGTGTCGCTATTTAAGCTCATTTCTCTGGTGGTTTCTTGCCGGTCAACAATGTTATCTGATGCCTCTCAGTGCTTGTTCCTGCTTCTAGACTACTACTAGATAAGTTGGACTTTTGTCCATGTTTTGTTTTGCCTATTTGTTCCAGTTCACAGCTGAAGTTTTGTTACTGTGTCTGGAAAGCTCTCGTTGATCAGGGATTGCTACTCTGGCGTTATGAGTTAATGCCAGAGTTTAAGGTAATCTCTGGATGGTGTTTTGTTAGTGTTTTTCTGCTGACCATGAAAGTATACTATCTGTCTTCTGCTATCTAGTAAGCGGACCTCAAATTTGCTAAGACTATTTTCCTGCTGCGTTTGTTGTTTCATCTGAACTCACCGTCATTATATGTGGGGGGCTACTGTCTTCTTTGGAATATTTCTCTAGAGGTGAGCCAGGTCTTATATTTCCCTCTGCTAGCTATTTAGGTCTTAGGCCAGAGCTGGGCATCTAGCGATAAATAGGAAATGCTACCTGGCTATTTCTAGTTGCGCGGCAGGCTTAGTTCATGGTCAGTATAGTTCCATCTTCCGAGAGCTTGTCCCTCTATAGGCTTGCTATGATCTCTGCCTGCAGAGATCATGACAGATTTGGTGCTAGGATTGCCTTGGCTGCAATCTCACAACCCAGTCCTCGACTGGAGAGCTATGTCTGTGTTGAGCTGGGGATGTAAGGGGGCTCATGGGGATGTACCTGTGGTTTCCATTTCATCATCTATTCCCTCTGAAATTCCTGAGTTCCTGTCTGACTATCGTGACGTCTTTGAAGAATCCAAGCTTGGTTCGTTACCTCCGCACCGAGAGTGCGATTGTGCCATAGATTTAATCCCGGGTAGTAAATACCCAAAGGGTCGTTTATTTAATCTGTCTGTGCCTGAACATGCTGCTATGCGAGAATATATAAAGGAGTCCTTGGAAAAGGGACATATTCGTCCATCGTCATCTCCCTTAGGAGCCGGTTTTTTCTTTGTGTCAAAAAAAGACGGCTCTTTGAGACCATGTATCGATTATCGGCTTTTGAATAAAATCACTGTTAAATATCAATACCCATTGCCGTTGCTGACTGATTTGTTTGCTCGCATAAAGGGGGCCAAGTGGTTCTCTAAGATTGACCTTCGTGGGGCGTATAATTTGGTGCGAATCAGGCAGGGGGATGAGTGGAAAACCGCATTTAATACGCCCGAGGGCCACTTTGAGTATTTGGTGATGCCTTTTGGTCTTTCAAATGCTCCGTCAGTTTTCCAGTCCTTTATGCATGATATTTTTCGCGATTATTTGGATAAATTTATGATTGTGTATCTGGATGATATTCTGATTTTTTCGGATGACTGGGACTCTCATGTCCAGCAAGTCAGGAGGGTTTTTCAAGTTTTGCGGTCTAATTCTTTGTGTGTGAAGGGTTCTAAGTGTGTTTTTGGGGTACAGAGGATTTCCTTTTTGGGATATATTTTTTCTCCCTCTTCCATTGAAATGGATCCTGTCAAGGTTCAAGCTATTTGTGATTGGACGCAGCCCTCTTCTCTTAAGAGTCTTCAGAAATTTTTGGGCTTTGCTAACTTTTATCGTCGATTTATTGCTGGTTTTTCGGATATTGCTAAACCATTGACCGATTTGACTAAGAAGGGTGCTGATGTTGCTGATTGGTCCCCTGATGCTGTGGAGGCCTTTCGGGAGCTTAAGCGCCGTTTTTCCTCTGCCCCTGTGTTGCGTCAGCCTGATGTTGCTCTACCTTTTCAGGTTGAGGTCGACGCTTCTGAGATCGGAGCTGGGGCAGTGTTGTCGCAGAAAAGTTCTGACTGCTCCGTGATGAGGCCTTGTGCCTTCTTTTCCCGTAAATTTTCGCCCGCTGAGCGGAATTATGATGTTGGGAATCGGGAGCTTTTGGCCATGAAGTGGGCTTTTGAGGAGTGGCGCCATTGGCTTGAGGGGGCCAGACATCAGGTGGTGGTATTGACTGACCACAAAAATTTGATTTATCTTGAGACCGCCAGGCGCCTGAATCCTAGACAGGCGCGCTGGTCATTATTTTTCTCTCGGTTTAATTTTGTGGTGTCATACCTACCGGGTTCTAAGAATGTTAAGGCGGATGCCCTTTCTAGGAGTTTTGAGCCTGACTCGCCTGGTAACTCTGAGCCCACAGGTATCCTTAAGGATGGAGTGGTATTGTCAGCCGTTTCTCCAGACCTGCGGCGGGCCTTGCAGGAGTTTCAGGCGGATAGACCGGATCGTTGCCCACCTGATAAACTGTTTGTTCCTGATGATTGGACCAGTAGAGTCATCTCTGAGGTTCATTCTTCTGCGTTGGCAGGTCATCCTGGCATTTTTGGTACCAGGGATTTGGTGGCAAGGTCCTTCTGGTGGCCTTCCCTGTCACGAGATGTGCGAGGCTTTGTGCAGTCTTGTGACGTTTGTGCTCGGGCCAAGCCTTGTTGTTCTCGGGCTAGTGGATTATTGTTGCCCTTGCCTATTCCTAAGAGGCCTTGGACGCACATCTCGATGGATTTTATTTCAGATCTGCCTGTTTCTCAGAAGATGTCTGTCATCTGGGTGGTGTGTGACCGTTTCTCTAAGATGGTCCATTTGGTTCCTCTGCCCAAGTTGCCTACTTCTTCCGAGTTGGTTCCTCTGTTTTTTCAAAATGTTGTTCGTTTGCATGGTATTCCTGAGAATATCATTTCTGACAGAGGGACCCAATTCGTGTCTAGATTTTGGCGGGCATTCTGTGCTAGGATGGGCATAGATTTATCTTTTTCGTCCGCTTTCCATCCTCAGACGAATGGCCAGACCGAGCGGACTAATCAGACCCTGGAGACATATCTGAGGTGTTTTGTGTCTGCTGACCAGGATGATTGGGTTGCTTTTTTGCCATTGGCGGAGTTCGCTCTCAATAATCGGGCCAGCTCTGCCACTTTGGTGTCCCCGTTTTTCTGTAATTCGGGGTTTCATCCTCGATTTTCCTCTGGTCAGGTGGAATCTTCGGATTGTCCTGGAGTGGATGCTGTGGTGGAGAGATTGCATCAGATCTGGGGGAAGGTGGTGGACAATTTGAGGTTGTCCCAGGAGAAGACTCAGCTTTTTGCCAACCGCCACCGTCGTGTTGGTCCTCGGCTTTGTGTTGGGGATTTGGTGTGGTTGTCTTCTCGTTTTGTCCCTATGAGGGTCTCTTCTCCTAAGTTTAAGCCTCGGTTCATCGGCCCGTATAAGATATTGGAGATTCTTAACCCTGTTTCCTTCCGTTTGGACCTCCCTGCATCCTTTTCTATTCATAACGTTTTTCATCGGTCATTATTGCGCAGGTATGAGGTACCGGTTGTGCCTTCCGTTGAGCCTCCTGCTCCGGTGTTGGTTGAGGGTGAGTTGGAGTACGTTGTGGAGAAAATCTTAGACTCCCGTGTTTCCAGACGGAGACTCCAGTATCTGGTCAAGTGGAAGGGATACGGCCAGGAGGATAATTCTTGGGTGAATGCATCTGATGTTCATGCCTCTGATCTGGTTCGTGCCTTTCATAGGGCCCATCCTGATCGCCCTGGTGGTTCTGGTGAGGGTTCGGTGCCCCCTCCTTGAGGGGGGGGTACTGTTGTGAATTTGGATTCGGGGCTCCCCCGGTGGCTACTGGTGGAATTGAACTGGTGTCTTCATCTTCTCTGTTCACCTGTTCCCATCAAGATGTGGGAGTCGCTATATAACCTTGCTTCTCTGTTAGTTGCTTGCCGGTCAACAATGTTATCAGAAGCCTCTCTGTGCTTGTTCCTGCTCCTAGACAACTACTAGATAAGTTGGACTCTTGTCCATGTTTGTTTTTGCATTTTGTTCCAGTTCACAGCTGTAGTTTCGTTACTGTGTCTGGAAAGCTCTTGTGAACAGGAATTGTCTTAAAGTAATTCCTGGATGGTGTTTTGATAGGGTTTTCAGCTGGCCATGAAAGTGTCCTTTCTGTCTTCTGCTATGTAGTAAGTGGACCTCAAATTTGCTAAACCTATTTTCATACTACGTTTGTTATTTCATCTTAATTCACCGCCAATACATGTGGGGGGCCTCTGTCTCCTTTCGGGGTATTTCTCTAGAGGTGAGCTAGGACTAATATTTTCCTCTGCTAGCTTTATTTAGTCCTCCGGCTGGTGCTGGGCATCTAGAATCAACGTAGGCATGCTACCCGGCCACTGCTAGTTGTGCGTTAGGTTTAGTTCATGGTCAGCTCAGTTCCCATCTTCCAAGAGCTAGTTCCTATATATGCTGATGCTATGTTCTCTTGCCATTGAGATCATGACAGCTGTGGTAACTGGGTTGACCAAATAGCTACTCCTAACGCCAACACTAGAAGTAGCCGGGGATCATGCCTACGGTGATCGCTAGATGACTCGCGCCAGCCGGAGAATCTAACTACCCCTAGGAGAAGAAAACAAAGACCTCTCTTGCCTCCAGAGAAAGGGACCCCAAAGCAAGATACAAGCCCCCCACAAATAATAACGGTGAGGTAAGAGGAAATGACAAACACAGAAATGAACCAGGTTCAGCAAAGAGAGGCCAGCTTACTAATAGCAGAATATAGCAAGATAACTTATCTGGTCAACAAAAACCCTATAAAAATCCACGCTGGAGATTCAAGAACCCCCGAACCGTCTAACGGTCCGGGGGGAGAACACCAGCCCCCTAGAGCTTCCAGCAAAGGTCAGGATACAGATTGGAACAAGCTGGACAAAAATACCAAACTAAACTAAAGCAAAAAGCAAGGAAACAGACTTAGCTTGAAATACAGGAACCAGGATCATAGGACAAGAGCACAACAGATTAGCTCTGATTTCCACGATGCCAGGCATTGAACTGAAGGTCCAGGGAGCTTATATAGCAACGCCCCTGAACTAACGGCCCAGGTGAGGATATAGGAAAAGACAGAAGCGCCAGAGTCAAATCACTAATGACCACTAGAGGGAGCAAAAAGCAAAATCACAACAAATCCCACTTCTGCAATGCATTAAGTATTACTTTTGGCCTGGCATACTGTTATGACCCCAATGGCAGAGGGTCTCAGAGGTTATTACCAAGTCTGCACACACAAAAAACCAGCTCATAGGGCAGTGGTAACTAGGCTGACCGTATAACTGATCCTAGCACAACAAATAGCAGTAGCCGGGGAACGTACCTACGTTGGTTCTAGACGTCTCGCGCCAGCTGGAGAACTAACTAACCCTAGAAGGGAAACAATAGACCTTTCTTGCCTCCAGAGAAAAGACCCCAAAAGTTGGATACAAGCCCCCAACAAATAATAACGGTGAGGTAAGAAGAAAAGACAAACGTAAGAATGAACTAGGTTTTAGCAAAGAGAGGCCCACTGGCTAATAGCAGAATATAGGAAGATGACTTATACGGTCAGCAAAAACCCTATCAAAATTTCCACGCTGAATATTCAAGAACCCCCGAACCGTCTAATGGCACGGGGGGAGAATATCAGCCCCCTAGAGCTTCCAGCAATATCAGGAATCACATTTAGTACAAGCTGGACAAAAATAAGAGCAATGCAAATAACCAAAAAATAAGGAAGCAGGACTTAGCTTATTTTGCAAAGAACCAGGACCAGCAGACAGGAGCAAACAGAAAGGAACTGATTACAACGATGCCAGGCACCAGACTGAGAATCCAGGGAGTTTAAATAGCAACACCCCTGGACTAACGAACCAGGTGGGTACCAAGCTGGGGAAAGAAAATCAAAGTGTCATGTCGCTAGTGACCACAAGAGGGAGACAAAAAATTCAATTCACAACAGTGAGGCAGTGACTCGTGCCACAGGTAGGGGTCGCTACTGTTCTCCCCAGGTTATGCATGGAGACGGATGAAGTCCATAGGTGTGCATGGGAGTCACAGATTTCCATCCGGGTTTTACATGTCGGCTGAAGGCCACAGGTTTGTGTGTTAAAAGCCCTGCAGTAAGGGGTATGGGTGTGTTAGGTGTAACGTCAGTGTCAGTCTGGTGTGTGCTGGGGTGCAGAGCAGAGGCCTGCGGAGCGCTGGCTCAGTGCAAGGAGGCACAGGCCAGCGCAGCCAGCACCCAGGGCAGCTGAATAGCCTGGCACCTGCAGCGTATACAGCGCTGCAAGTCATCCATGGTACTGGTCTCGGATGTGGACAGTCCTGTGCCCGAAAGAGTGGGATGTGGACAGTCCTGTGCCCGAAAGAGTTGGATGTGGACAGTCCTGTGCCCAGAGGTGGATGTCCTGTGCCCAAAAGAGGACTGGCATGGGTAACTATTGCAAACAGGTGGATATGGTGTCCGGCTGCTGTCCAGAGGATATCCTGGGCTGTGTACGGCTGTATAAGTAAAGAGACTGATACAGTAGTGCAGGACACCCACGGTAACTAGTCAGAGGAGGACTGTCGTGTGTAGTGTCTGCAACATATGAGGCTGTGTATGGAACCTGTAATATGGCGGGCGGTCGCCCCACGGATACTGGACAAGGAGAGGTCCAGCATGTTTAGGGATTGCAATCTAAAAGCCATATGATATGTAATGCTATGAACTGGTGTGAACTGAACACTGAAATGATATGTACTTGTGTGTGAATTGGACTTTAATGCTGTGAGAAAGCACATTAAAGAGACTGTATGTTGGAACTTTGTGGGTCACTGCCTCTTCACTGTGTATGATGCTACCGCTGCATTACAGTTGGGTGAAATGATCTTTAGGTCTACACAAAACAGCATCATTCTTGGCAGTACAGTGTCTTGTGTAAACAATGACAGCCTATGCATACTGACCAATCTATTACAGATGGTAGCTTGCAACTGAAGCAATCAGTGACCGTTTAATGCTTCGCATTGATAAATATAATTGGACCTTCAGATAAAGCAGTGTAGCAACACTATATACAAAGATAAGGTTCTGTATGCAGCTCCCCTGACAGAGGGGCTGCCCTATAGACATAGATAAGACTCTGCATGCACCTTCCCTGACAGTTTTTCCTAAGGCTATGGGTCCACCGGGTGTATTGGCAGTGCTTTGTATGCAGTGGATACCCCACTCTGCCCAAAGCCCTGCCCCCTTTTGTACGCGGATTCCGCATGTGTTCATTGAACACATGCAGAATCACCGCATCCTATACATAGAACGGTAACATTTATTTTGCGGAGACTGAGCGTCGCCGCAAGGTAAACGGACATGCTGCGTTCTAAAAAGACACGCCGCATGTCCGGAAACACAGGGCCGCCGCCTGCGTGTTTGTATGCATAGTGGAGACGGGATTTCATAAAATCCCCTCCACTATTCTGTAACATCAGGACGCTGCGGATTGGACGCTGCGGTTGTACGCAGCGTCCAATCCGCATCAAAAACTCAAGCAATACGCCCCGTGGAAACACACCCTAAGAAGGGGCTGCACTACTTCACTTTCAGGACACTGTAATAGTCTACTGCCATTTTTCTGTCAATTCTCCCACTCATTGCAGGAGCCATAAGGCACATACTTTGCTATCTATACAGACAATGCAGGAAGGAAGTGTCTCTCTAAATCCCATTGAGAATCTGGAGCAAGACTTGAAAATTGCTGTTCACAAACACTCTCCATCCAATGTCACTGAACTAGAGCGAGCGTGCAAACAAGAATGAGCAAAAATGTCAGCCTTTAGATGTGCAAAGCTGGTAGAGACAGACCCTAAAAGACTTGCAGCAGTAATAGCAACGAAAGGTGGTCCTACAAAGAATTAACTAAGGGGGCTGGATACAATTGTACATCATAATTTTCATATTTACATTTTTCAAATAATTAGAAAACCATGTATCATTAATTTCCTTTACACTTCACAAATATTTGCTACTTTGTGTTGGTTTTTCACATAAAATCACAATTAAAAATTTAAGTTTGTGGGTGTAACGTGAAAAAAATATATAAAATTTCACAGTGTATGAATACAGTTTTTCAAGGCACTGTGAATTGTTCCATTAGGTGACAGCACATGGAGATCTTGAAAATGTTGAGAAATTGAAACACAAAACACAATAGAATGTTACAGAAAGTGGAATTTCTTACTGTAAATCAACTTTTCTTTAGTCCGAAGCAGCAACACCAATAGGGATTTTATCCTCCTGGAACAAAGGACAGGTGATGGCACTGATGGCAATTAGTTTAAATTGTCTTCTGTCTAAATATACCTATTAGTTCCCCTCCTTCCCTTGTGTAGTTATCACATATAATCAAGAGACCTTAAGCCTAGAAAAACTTCAGAAAAAAACACAACTTTATTGGGAGGGAGAGTTTGTGCTCCTGCTTCGGACTAAAGGAAAGAGAATTTACGGTAAGAAGTTACGCTTGTCGCCTTACAGTAACAATACAAATGGGGATATAGCAATTAACCATCCTTTGGGTGGGTACTATTAACTGTGGAGAGTAGAACCGCTCTGCCAAAGGCTGACTCTCCAGAACTTTGGAAGTCCAGAGTATAATGTTTCACGAAGGTAGGGCCCAGCTATATGATACTGATCTGCTCAATAGGTATGCAGCTGCAGCTTCCTTCTGTCCATGATGTGGACATAGCCCACTCAACTAGACCTTTTATAGCCTGTGGAGTCTGACAGCCTGCTTGCTCATAGCAAATAGTAATAACCTGCCTCAATCATCTGGATAAGGAGACTTGTGATACCTTCTGACCAATATTCTTCTCTGAGAAGGAAAGGAAGAGATGTTCCAACTTCCTGCACTGCCAACATCCAGAGAATGCAGGATTCTTTCTTCATCGGGAGAGGTTTCCAGATTAAAAAAAAAACTGGCTGCTCTATGTGTTGGTTTATATTAGAGAATGAAGGCACTTTATGGGTTAAAGAAAGTAGTGTTCTTAACAGGGCTCGATTCTGTAGAAATATAAAATAAGGCCCTCTGGAAGCCAGAGCCTGAATCTCACTCTTCTTCCAGACATACTGGCCACAAGAAACCAGGTCTTGAGGGGTAGACACTTTATATCTGCCGACTCCAGAGGTTCCAAAGGAGCCTTAATGAGTTGCTACAAGGCAAGTCCCAGGTCCCATCTGGGAAGTGGAACTGTGGTACTAGGTTGAATTCTTTGGACCACTTTCATAAACCTCTGGATAAGTGTTTCCTGGAACATTTTTCCCCAGTACAACTGACCGGGCAGATATCTGAACTTTGATAGTAATTAGTCTTGAGACCTTTGTTAAAACCTTCTTGCAGTAAGTCCAGGTTGGTCTGCAAGGTAGGAGAACGAGAGGACATCTGGTTCTTGATACATCAAGCTGAAAAAAAAACACGATTCTAGAATAGGTTTTGTTATGGTTTGCACTTCTGGAATGGAGAAGGGTATTGACTACAGTTTCTGGTAGCCCCATCTTATAAAAAAGGGGGCGATCAACTTCCAAGCTGTCGGATGAAGATGGTCTAGGTGAGGATAACATCGGCCATCCTGAGTGACTAGATGAGGGATGATGGGAAATCTCCAATACATTCCCCTGCTCATAACCATCAGAGGTGTGAACCATGCCCTCTTGGACCGAAAAGGTCATGCTATTATCACCAAGGCCTGTTCTCTCTTGATCTTCTGCAGGACTCTGGAAAACATCAGTATAGGCAGAAAGATATGTGCTTATCAGAAACTGGAACCTGCATGGTACTGATAGCATCCAGTGTTCAAGGTCTGTTGCCCTTATGGAGGGAGCAAGTACTATCTACTTTCATATTCTCTTGGGTAGCCATCAAGTCTATCTGAGGGCTCCCCATTATTCCGTAATTTGATGGAAAATGCTTTGGTCCAAAGGCCACGCCTCTAGAAAGGGTAGATTGCAATTTAGCCTGTCTGCTAAAACATTTCAGCTCCCCTTGATATGTATGGCTGTCAACTGTTTCTTGTGCCTCCCTGGTGGTGTATATGGGATACTATGGTCTGATTGTTGGACATGATCCTTATGGGTTTCCTTTGGATGGTTGGATAAAAGTGAAGGAGAGCTCTCTGAAATGTTATCATCTCTCTGAGGTTGGATGACAAGAGTTTCTTGCTCGGAGACCCTGTCCCGCCCACTCTCTTGCCCTTCATTTGGGCACCCAATGCTGTTAGAGATGCATACATTGCCATCTGTGTCCATACAGGGGAAGCAAAGTGTCTGCCTTTCTTGAAGTGAAGCCACCAACTCAGGGAGGATCTCGTTTCTCTGGAACGGAACATCAACTCATCCAGAGAATGTAAGTTTCTGTCCACTTTGTGCAGTTTCTCCAGCTGTAAAGGGCACGTGCTATCTGGCCCATTTGATCGCCTCACTGGCTGCTATCATCATCCCAATGTCCTCATCATCTATCAAAGGGACACTTGTCTGGGGTGTCTCAATAATTCAACTGTGGCCTTGAGTGCTCAGAGTCTTTGCACAGGTAGAGACAGGGATATACTTCTTTTGTCTAGAATTAACCCCAGGAATATTCTCTCTTGAGATGGAGATTTTTCTCCAATTTATTATCCATCCTAGTGTCTGTATATGTATGAATATCAAATCCAGATGAATAGAGAGAGTCACTTCTGATGAGGCCTTTATAAGCCAATCGTCCAAGTATGGGAAGATGCTTATACCTTGTTCTCTGAGTCCTGCCATTACCACTGCCACAACTTTTGTGAAATCTGAAGGAGCAGAGGAGATCTCAAAGGGAAGTGAGGTGAGCTGGAGAGGAATTAACTTCTTACCCAGACCACAACTCGAAGATATCTTCGATGATTCACTTCCTTCCACCTTCCATCCTATTCCACCGACAGATCATATTGGGGGGAAAAATGGATCAGGCATCTGGAATTTCAACGCCTGGTTCTTTGGTTCTGAAGGTGTATAAGCTGCCGTCTGGAGGAATAGCTGGCAGTGAATGAGCATTCTACTGACCTGTATTAGTTGTACGGCCACCTTAAGATTTCTTAATCCTTCATGTTTGTCCCAGACCTGGTGAGTCTTATCAGAGCAGCATCAAAGCATAAAGTCAGATATTTGTGGAGGAGTTTTATGCCGTGTGTAAAGGTACCTTCACACTAAACGATATCGCTAGCGATCCGTGACGTTGCAGCGTCCTGGATAGCGATATCGTTGAGTTTGACAGGCAGCAGCGATCAGGATCCTGCTGTGATATCGCTGGTCGTTGGTTAAAGTTCAGAACTTTATTTGGTCGTCAGATCGCCGTGTATCGTTGTGTTTGACAGCAAAAGCAACGATGCCAGCGATGTTTTACAATGGTAACCAGGGTAAATATCGGGTTACTAAGCGCAGGGCCGCGCTTAGTAACCCGATGTTTACCCTGGTTACCATCGTAAAAGTAAAAAAAACAAACAGTACATACTCACCTTCTGCTGTCACACGTCCCTCGCCGTCCGCTTCCTGCACTGACTGAGTGCCGGCCGTAAAGTAAAAGTACAGCACAGCAGTGACGTCACCGCTCTGCTGTTAGGGCCGGCGCTCAGTCAGTGCAGGGAAGCGGACGCCGGGGGACGCGAAGGTGAGTATGTACTGTTTGTTTTTTTACATTTTACCCTGGTAACCAGGGTAAACATCGGGTTACTAAGCGCTGCCCTGCGCTTAGCAACCCGATGTTTACCCTGGTTACCCGGGGACCTCGGCATCGTTGGTCGCTGGAGAGCTGTCTGTGTGACAGCTCTCCAGCAACCAAACAGCGACGCTGCAGCGATCGGCATCGTTGTCTGTATCGCTGCAGCGTCGCTTAGTGTGAAGCTACCTTAAGGGACAGGCCATATACAGTAAAGCTCCAGGGGGTGTTTTTCGGGAGTCAATTTCTGCACCTTAGTTCCAGTGAAGGGAAATCTTAATTCTTCAGCATAAGACATTGTGTATATTTGTAGCTTCCAGCTTTGTGGGAACAGTTTGGGAAATGCCCTTTTCATGTTCCCCATGACTGCGCCCATTGCACCTGCTCCATACAGACTTGGAGGGGGAGTATGGTGGGAAAAACATGAGTGGCTGCACAGAGCCCAGACCTCAGCCCCATACAACACCTTTGGGGTGAACTAGACGGAAATTGTGATCCCGACCTCTCCCCAACATCAGTGTCTGGCCTCACCAAGTCTATTCTGGATGAAAGGGCAACATTTCCCACAGGCAACTCCAAAATATGCTAAAAATCCTTCCCAGAAAAGCAGGAGCTGTTATGGCTGCAAATGTGGAAACTCCACGTCAGTGATTATGGATGTAAATGGAGGTCAGAAAATCTCCTGTAGGTGTATTGCCAACCTGTATCTGTAATATTATCTTCCTCCAAGACGGCAGCCAAACCCCCTCCCCTGAACAAAAAAAATCTAACATATTACGAACTATAGTTCTTAATTTCTGGTTTAAGTTTTTGAAATACTCCTGAACTCTACGGCACTGCAATACCCCCTGTGAGACAGTGAGGGGAATTATATGTGGAGCTCCCCTGTAGTGGTGTGGGGTACTCGATACCGGGTCTTATCGGTTCTCAAGGGGGATGTCACGGTGGCTGACCCGGTCCGTGGCCCTAGGGACGTCCGTTGTAAAAAGGGGAAAGGTCTTTAAAGGGATAATGTTCGTGATGCCACCTGTGGTATTCGGTCAGGGTGACCGACGCTGCTTAGGAGTCCGCTGGGGTGATGTAATGGCAGCTAGATGGTATACCTTCCCACAGGTGAAGTGTATCCCCAGGGCTTCCCAGTGTGTAGATGGTGGATGGTGAGAGGTGCAGTGAAGAACGAGGACACAAGGTTGCAGTCTCTTTACCTTTTTACTGAAGGCTTCAGCATCCACAGTCCAGGGTACAGACCACAGGGCAGGCAGAGTCCGGCTGGTCTGAAGGCAAATCCAGAGTCCCCTTATCCAGGTGGAAATCAGTAGCCTTCCTCTAGCGCCTGGATGTTGTAGTACCTTACTGCTGAGCCTCTCATAAGGTCCTCACAACTGTTGTAGATGTTCTAGATGTTGTCTTTCTCTGTCCCCCAGATGGATAGGAACAACCCATATGACTGGTGGCCTGAGGCTTTTTACAGGGACTCTAGCACGCCCCAGCCCCCACAAGCTGCCACTGTGCCTCCTGGGTATAGGTGCGGATAGGTAACTTGAAATTAGCTGTTCTGCCAGTCTCTGAAGTAAAGCGTAGAGATCCTTACCCCCTCGGTATTCTGGCTACCGGATTTCTGCACCTCAGAAGGAAGCAGCCTTTTGCAGGGCAGAACTCCTTCTGGTTTCCTCTCCTGTGCTCTGCTTTCCTGCAAACTCTGCAATATGTTCGCTTTTAGTGTCTTTTCCCAGGAGCTGCAGCACTTCAGGCTCCAGGACTCCACTCCTTCTTCTGCCTTCCTGACAGGAACTGAACCCTGAACTCCTTTTCCCTCCAGATCAGGATGTTTTTATAGGGGAATTCACTTTAAACAGGCTTAGAGCTCCCCCTTCTGGTCTGGAGTATAAACATGCTGCATGCATTGTGTTACCTGATAAAGAGATCTCCTTCATTGCCCTCAGATGTAACATCACTCCCCCCTAGAGGAGAATCATATTAGTGCAACGACCAGGACCCTGGGGCGCTGCATAAGCAGGGCCCTTATGTTTCCCCTAGAATGTGCTTAGAAGCATATTGAGCCTGCTGGAGTGCATTTTTATTAACAGCTACAGCTGTGGTTGCAATGTAAAATAAAAGTATGTGTGGACCTGGTCAAGTTATGTGACCAGGTCAGATTTAGAAAAACCTGACATGGGCTTTTATTTCTTGAGAGACCTATAGGATTGGTAGTGAGATAGATCTCTCCCTCCACTCTGGGATTTGGGAGTGGCTGATTCCCATTTAAACTTTGTTTAGCTTTGGTGGATCAGTGTGTTGTTTGCAAGCATCTGAGCAGGGAGCTCGGTGCCGTATACAGGCCAGAGAAGGCAATGCAACAGATGCACCCACGAGTGATACGACGGTACAGTCGCCCATGGCAACAGGTTTGGTACGGAATGTATTGGATGCCCCGGCTGCGATCCGGAGGATAATGTTTGATTTACCTTGTGAGTTTTGAAAATAAAGACTTCTAAGTTGGACTAACCTGGGTCGCTGTGTGATCACCACTGCATCACACCCAATTGATTGGTGCTGCAAAAATAATTACTTTTAGTTGTTGTCACATATGGGATGTCACAGGAGATGGTATTGATATATCTCCACTTCTTCCAATTAACACTGATCTGCATGCTGATTAAAGGGAAAAAAATCCCCCTCCCCCAACCTCTCATCTTTGTATCATCATCAGGCACTACCCAGTATTACATAAACTAGATCCTCAGCATCTCATTCCCGCTCCCACTTGCTTCATCCCCATTGCTCTCCCACCCTCCCGTTTCCTCTTGTCTTCTTTGGGGGGGTGGGGTGCAGACTTCAAACCTTCCGATTTAGTTGCCATAGTAACGCATTCAGCTTCTGTTAACATGTATGTATGGGTCTACGGCGATACAATAAGGAAAGTGTTATAATGAGAGGTGGGAACTGATCACTGCATTGCAGAATTGGGGTAGGAAAGAGTGAGGAGGAATAACATAACCTGTGGGTTTATGGGGTAAACTACCATCAGCGCAGGGGTTTGCGGCACATCTCATTAGGGCACGTAATAGGCACATGATTAATATTAGCCATTAATAAATATATTAATTATTCAGTTGTTTTTTTTGCATGGGTGCAAATGATTAAAAGTCAGATAGAACAAAAGCAGAAGTGGCGGAAAAAAGTTTGCACAGTGAAAGCAAAAAAGACCAGCCAAAGTTACATGATAAATTATCTTCTAAGCGGGTGATATTATGCCCCCCCCCCAAAAAAAAAAAATGGCAGTATACATAGTAAATGGTGAACCCATTCTTGCCAACTGTCTTTGGGGGTCGTGGGAAAATGGTACACTCCCCCCACCAACAGCAGAAACAGTTGCCAATCTCCTGGGTACCTTGGAAGCAAAGATGCACATTCAAGAGGTGGAAGGGGTATCTAAAAAGGCCTCGGCTGCATAAAGAGCATTCACGGGGCAGGAACGGGCCAGGGCTGCAAAAAATGTACGTTTATCTCTTTAAAAAAAGTGTCAGTCCCATAGCGCCCAAAGAAGAATTTATTAAAGTTGTCAAGTATGTGATTTAAGTACCGTAGTTGTCTTCTCTAAGGCTACTTTCACATTTGCGGATAAGTCCGCAGCGTATCATCCGCAACCGCAAACACATGCAAAAACACATACAAACGTCTGTTAACGCAGCGTTTTTTATCCGCATCAGCTTACGCATGATGGTAAAAAAACGCAGTGTTTGCATGCATTTTTACATGTGTTTGCGCTTTTTATGCGCATGCGTTTGATATTTCCAGGAGGGTGTGTCTTTAATGGGCATGCGCAGTCCGAAGTACACAAGCGCATCAAACGCATGCGTACGCAAAGACATGTGTGCGCATGCGTTCCCATAGATAATAGTGCGTTTTTTAGCCGCATTCCTTGCGCTAACAACCGCATACTTTTCTAGGCGGCAAATTGACGCCTCTAAAATTACTACATGTAGTGTTTACCGCGCCAAACCGCAGACGACAAAACGACGCATGCGTCGTCAAACGCGGCAAAACGCAGCCGATCGCAGACACATGCGTCCCTAATGTTAAATATAGGAAAACACAACGCATGCGGATAATTGCGGAAGAAACGCTGCGGACACAACCGCAAATGTGAAACCGGCCTAAGAGGTGATTTTGTTGGAGAAGTTTAGCTGTAAATTTTGTTCTTCTATACCAATGGTAGTGCACCTCCTCTGGGGCCATGCTGCACCCCCTCAGGTATGATGCTGACCCCGCTTATATTGAAATGCCACTAATAGTCTATTAATAAAGTAAAATTCTATCATAAGCCTGGTGCAATGGATGCATCTTCTAGTTCTGTTATAGAAAGATTAGTTTAGGTTGCATCCCTTTAAGCATCATGGCACTAAATTCCCATCTTTATGGACGAAGCAGCAAATTAACCAATAGAGCAAACTTTTTTTTTTTTTTTACTCATTCTTTCTTTTCTTTATTTTTTTTTTTATATAGCGCTAACATATTCCGCAGCGCTTTACAGTTTTGCACACATTATCATCACTGTCCCCGATGGGGCTCACAATCTAAATTCCCTATCAGTATGTCTTTGGAATGTGGGAGGAAACCCACGCAAACACGGGGAGAACATACAAACTCCTTGCAGATGTTGTCCAAGATGAGCCACAGTCTTCATTACTTTCGTAATTTAATACTTTTCTTAGTGGAGATGGGAAAAATGGACCAAAGATCGGACTCAAAATGTGCTGTACTCTACTTTTAATCCTACACTGACGAGACCCAGTTTCTTGCTGCCCTTACCCCACTTATACTGGGCTTCGTTAAAAAGGTTCAATGAATAACCTTATATGTTTATACCATATATTTCCTTCCCAGTAGGTGAAAGTCACATGAATAGAGCCTGAATAGAAGTCACTTTGTATGTTCAATGACTGACACTAGTGTAATATTCTTTTATACATATTGACCTCATTACTCCTACAATAAAATATGCAACTTTATAACACTGCAATATGCAAGGACTATTATTCCTCACAAACGCTGACCTCCGCGCCATAAATGTAGCACAATAGACATTTCTTAGCTTATGTTGCATCCTATCTTTATCCTTTTGTGCTGTGCACTATTGCTGTGAACAAAGAAAACCACAAGGCAGAATAAGGATGGTTGATATTACAGATCTATAGGGCGGAACAAAACCATTGGAATTTTGATGTTATTAGGGAGTGAGCATCCTGCTTAGGGTTCCCCCTCTATTAGCGAAAGAAGTAAGCCACTAACGTAGAATTGTTTGGTTATTTGAAGAGCTGCCATGTAATACTACATTTCCCCTGCAGTGGGCGCCACCATTATGTACATCCAGCAGCTTGTCCCTGTGATTTTAGAAGCAGGATGTGTGGTGAACTCTGCTGATACCCCACCTGCATTTATTTAAAATTCTTAGTAAGTTAACCCCAGTAGGCTCTGTTTTAAGTGTAGATAAGTCTTCCACCGGAGGTTTCCATAATAATATAATGGAGCCTTGAGCAATTTTTTTTCCTTCTGTAAGCCATGATCGTGCGGTAAAGAGTCAGTGACCCATGTTAGTCCAACTTAAACATATTTATTTTGGCAACTTACAAAATATCTCAAATTTTATAATTCGATTCGCAGCCGGATCGTCCAGAACAGACTGTATGAAATCCGTTGCCATGGGCGACTGTGCCACTGTAGCACTCGTGGGTGCGTCAATGGCTTTGCCTTCTGTGGCCTGTGTTCAGTGTCACACAGACCTGTCCTGCACAAAGTCTCCTGCTCTGATGTTACTCTCCTAGGTGGCACACGTGGTTCGTTGACCCACTGTGCCACAAACTGGACTTACCCTGGAGGCGTGTGACTAACTGGCTACCTTGGTGTTTGCTGGAGCCTGTAGTGGTGAGGTCAGACTTGTGCGGCAGATAGCTGCCAGGTGCCACTCCAGGGAGATGCTATGTCTGCTTCTCAGACAGAGCAGAGCGGCCACTTGGGACAAGTTCAGACAGGACAGCCTCTTGGGCGGTGAGTAAGTCGGTGTTCCCACATGGCGACAGAACGGAACAGCATGCTCAGAGCCCAGCGCTACACAAACAAAACACTGACCCACCCAAACCTTAACTGAAAGTTTTAATGGGAATCGTGGACATGAGTCACACCCAAGACCAGGAGTGAAGGGAGAGATCCGCCCTACTACCATCCTGCAGATCTCTCCAAAAATAAAAGCACGTCAGGCTTTCTTAAGGGTATGTGCACACAATGCGGATTCTGCTGCGGATTTTTCCGCAGCAGATTTGGAAATTCTGCAGTGCAAAACCACTGCGGTTTTCACTGCGGATTTTCCTGCGGTTTCTTCTGCGGATTCCTCTGCGGGTTTTCAACTGCACTTTCCTATTGGTGCAGGTTGAAAAACGCTGCGGAATCCGCAGAAAGAAGTGACATGCTCCTTCTTTTTTTCCGCAGAGAATCCGCGCGGAATTTTCTGCAGCATGTGCACTGCCGTTTTTGTTTTCCATAGGGTAACATTGTACTGTACACCACATGGAAAACTGCTGCGGATCCGCAGCGTCAAATCCGCTGCGGATCCGCAGCAAAAACCGCATTGTGTGCACGAAGCCTAAATCTGACTTGGTCAAATAGTTTGACCAAATCCACATTCTCTCTTATTTAGCATTGTAACCATAGCTGTGGCTGTAATTACAATGCACTCAAGCTGGTTTAGTATGCTTCTTTGCACATCCTGGGCGAAAAATAACGACCCTCGTATATGATTCCCCTTACTGTTTCACACTGACTTAAATGCTAAAATTAATTTTGTAATTGGGTTTATTTAAAAAACTTTACAGCTTTCGTCTTCTAGAGCCTCTGCGCTGCACTGTATTGCTGTCTGCAGAATGGTTTAACTGAGAAGCCATCAGTGAGCTCATTATAACGCTCCAAGGGGAGAGTTTGTAACACGTTTATCTGTCTTTTTCGAGCTCCTCTCAGCTGATTTACGACCACAGACCACATAAAAGTTGAATTTGCAGGAAAACAAAGGCTGTAAAAGCCAAACGGTGCCACATTTTTAGTAAAGTCCAATTGCAAAAAAATATTTTTAGTTCCAAATACATGCATTTAAGTATTAAAAAATAAATTGTCCCCAGAAGTGGACAAATCATTTAAAAAAACTGTTTAGCAAAAAGCACAAATTGTACAGGTTCCATGGTGGTAAAAAAAAAAATCCCCACCCACCGAACTTGCTTCTTAACTACGTTTCTGATTTTTAGCTTCCATTTTCCAAATGATGGTTTGGACTTTTATATGAATAAGTTTGTTATTTAAATATGTTTCTTATAAATCGACCTATTTACAAATGTATTTTTAGAAAGACTGTTTTCTAGAATAATGGGCAATATAAACTATTAACTGTATTTTATATAGTGACCGTCTGTTAGCTGTAACACTGCACTACATAACTGGGTCAACCCAGGCTTGGACTGGTCCACAGGAGAATCCGCCGGTGGGCCTCTGTGCAAGAGTGGGCCATAACCCACTTATGTGTGCAGTTCTTGGCACAATATACTTGAATCAATATGTACAGACAAATGTGGCATCTTATTCATTTAACAATCTACCCAATTCATTTTTATATCACTTTATGATTGTGGATAATGTCACATTTGCATGTAGTTGAAAAGTGGGGCAGTTTGGTTACTGGTGGGCCCTTGGCATCCCAGTCCGACACTGGGTCAACTCATATGCCAAGTGCCGAGATACCAAACTTTCCCAGGGGCATGGACTGGGCTTATTCTTAGCAGATCATGACTATATTAATTGGATCCACTGATAACATACTGTTTTTGGATTGAACAGAGAATGTGGATCCTTCAGGATGGATTTTGACCAAACCAAATATTGAATTGGGATGAGCAGTAGCCTTTTGTCATGGTATTGCCATATAATATGGAGTATTCTAACTTTTTAAGCATTTTTTCTCTATCTTCCACTCTCTGCAGGGTCGCACCGCTGCCCTCCTTCTAATCTTCGCCCTTGTAACCTTCCTCATCATTCTGAGTTCTAACAACTATGAGGAACCATTCAACTATAAAGATCTGAAAATCAAGCATCACAACCCACCCAATATTAGAAAATGGGGTCTGCAAGATGGTTACATGCCTGTGTCTGGAAACAAGGTGAGAAAGTTTGTGTTCTTCCTCTGTTAAGTACATGGAGCTAATGCAGATAGTTTTGGACTGATGCATTAAGATAATATGTCCTCACTATTAGAAGAGGTGATCTGGGAGGCTCTGGAGTGAAACGGAAATTTGTTTTCCCTTTCTAAAGATCAGGCCCTTACTTTTGTCACCTGAATGTGTGTCTTGACATCTGGCTTATACACAGTAAAACTTATGTAAGAGCTTCTTTCTGAGAAGTTTCAAGAAACTTTGGCAGCACCCAGGAGGTTTGTCCTCCCTTTTGGGTGTACCCTACTTCCTGCCACCTCCCAAACATACTGGCAAGTATGGCTTTGCATTCAATTGGGGGGCATCCAACATCTCCTAGTGTGTGGTTTCTGCTAAAACATCCCAAATTAATTCTAAAAATCTAGACAGTCTTATAGAAAGGTGGAATTAACCCTGAAAGCATTCTCGGTCTCAGTTCTCATGCTATTATTTCACAATGACCTCTGATCTCTTTGTAGACTCTTCACGCCAAGTGCAACAGTTGTGTCCTGGTCACCAGCTCCAGCCACCTGCTTAATACCGGCCTGGGTCCTACAGTTGACCAGTCAGAGTGTGTCATCCGCATGAATGATGCCCCCACCACAGGCTATGAGAAAGATGTGGGCAATAAGACTACGTTCAGAGTGGTGGCACACTCCAGTGTGTACCGAGTGCTGCGGCGACCTCAAGAATTCTTGAGCCGAGCTCCAGGTCAGACTCTTCTATTCTGGGGGCCTCCAATCAAGATGCAGCAGAACAGCAAAGCTAATCTGTACCACATTATCCAGCGAGCCAGCTCCGTTTTTCCCAATGTGTCTGCTTTTGTTTTGTCTCCTCGGAATATGGCACGATTCGATGAGCTGTTTCGGGCAGAAACAGGAAGAGACAGGTGAAAAATACACCAATCATAATGTTGTTGTTACCTTTAAAATTCTAATTTATGCATACATACATTTTATTTGTATTCAGCATTCACTGTGTTCTAAACGGGTACTGAAGTGGGTAGTTAGCTTGGTTGGATACATACAGGTACATCGGCATTTCCACTGCTGGTAATTGAGGACTCAGTTTACCCAGATATCTAAAGTGTAGGGCCATCTGAAAAATTGCAACTCCAGTTTGGTATTTCTATAGTGAATACAAGTGCTGAATACATTGAAGTCTTGCCTAAATGGATTTTCTGGTTTTGGATAACAACTTTCCTCCTGCTATGAAAAATCAAACTTCTATACTCTCCCTCCCTAGATCCAGTGCTGCTGCTCCCGATGTCTATTATTGTCTGCATCGCTGATATCCCATCGTTTACTAAGCTCAGTGGCTCTGCCAAGTTGACAGCACGAGTTGCTGAGCTCAGTTATTGGCTGCACCTTGTCCATTTGACATCAGCACTGCAGACGATAACAGAAGCCGGGAGCAGCAGAGACTTGAGACTCAGCACTAGACCTGGGGTGGGTTAGTAAAGGATGCTTTTTTTTCTTTTACAGCCGGGGGGACAGGGGTTTCCCAAAACTGGAGAACCAATCTAATTCAATTAGGAGTTGCATCACTGAACTATCTGATGTGTGTCTGGCTGATATTGATTGACTGAAGATGGTGCACTTTGGTAATTATTGGGTACAAGGTGTTCTCACCTTGTCACATCAGATTCAATATGAATCCAAAAGAGACAAAATACAAAACGTGACATGCTCATACAGATAACATGAAGCATTGCAATATATTTCTAGAGCGGTACATGAAGTCCTTGGCTCGGTAACATGGAGTTATAGGGCCTCTATCTGCCTCCGTACAGCCTCTTGCACAGTCCTTGGCTCAGTAACATGGAAGCTACAGGGCCTTTATCTGCCTCCGTACAACCTCTTGCACAGTCCTTGGCTCGGTAGCATGGAGCTACAGGGCCTCTATCTGCCTCCGTACAGCCTCTTGCACAGTCCTTGGCTCAGTAACATGGAACTACAGGGCCTCTATCTGCCTCCGTACAGCCTTTTGCACAGTCCTTGGCTCGGTAGCATGGAGCTACAGGGCCTCTATCTGCCTCTGTACAGCCTTTTGCATAGTCCTTGGCTCAGTAGCATGGAGCTACAGGGCCTTTATCTGCCTCCGTACAGCCTCTTGCACAGTCCTTGGCTCAGTAACATGGAGCTACAGGGCCTCTATCTGCCTCCGTACAGCCTCTTGCACAGTCCTTGGCTCAGTAACATGGAGCTACAGGGCCTCTATCTGCCTCCGTACAGCCTCTTGCACAGTCCTTGGCTCAGTAACATGGAGCTACAGGGCCTCTATCTGCCTCCGTACAGCCTCTTGCACAGTCCTTGGCTCGGTAGCATGGAGCTACAGGGCCTCTATTCAATTTTCTACTCCGTCCCCCTGCACCCCCTCCCTCCCCTCTCATTTCTGCTGAAGACTTCGCCTTTTTCTTTAAACAGAAGATCGATACGATCAGAGAAAGCTTTGGCCCACAGCCCCCACTGCCCCTCTTAGCTACTCCCCCCTGCTCCTCCAAAACCAGCTTCTCCACCATAACAGAAGATCAGCTTTCCACCTTCCTGTCAAGATCACACCTCACCACCTGCACGCTTGACCCGCTCCCGTCCCACCTCATCCCTAACCTTTCCACGTTCTTCATCCCAACCCTAATGCACCTCTTCAACCTCTCATTCACAACAGGTGTCTTTCCCTCATCCTTCAAGCATGCCAAGATCACACCCATCCTCAAAAAGCCCTCCCTCAACCCATCCCCTGTGTCTAGCTATCGCCCGATATCTCTTCTCCCTTTTGCCTCCAAATTGCTGGAGCAACACGTCCATCTTGAACTGTCCTCCCACCTCCTCCTGCTCCCTCTTTGATCGGTTACAATGTGGCTTCCGTTCCCATCACTCAACTAAAACTGCCCTAACTAAAGTCACCAATGACCTACTAACTGCCAGGAGCAAGCGACACTACTCTGTCCTCCTTCTCCTGGACCTGTCTTCTGCCTTTGACACTGTGGACCACTCGCTTCTGCTACAAATCCTCTCATCTCTTGGCATCACAGACTTGGCCCTTTCCTGGATCTCATCATATCTGACAGACCGGACATTCAGTGTCTCCCTCCCCCACACCACCTCCTCACCTCGCCCCTTGTCAGTCGGTGTTCCTCAAGGCTCTGTTCTAGGACCCCTACTCTTCTCCATCGACACCTTCGGTCTGGGACAGCTCATAGAATCCCACGGTATGCAGTACCATCTCTATGCCAACGACACGCAGATCTACCTATCCGGACCTGACCTCACCTCCTTACTTACCAAAATCCCGCACTGTCTGTCTGCTATTTCAGCCTTCTTTTCTGCTTGCTTTCTACAACTGAACATGGACAAAACAGAATTCATCATCTTTCCCCCATCTCACTCTACCCCTCCACCAGACCTATCCATCAATGTCAATGGCTGCTCACTTTCCCCAGTCCCACACGCCCAGTGCCTCGGGGTGATCCTCGACTCTGCCCTCTCTTTCAAGCCACATATCCAAGCCCTTGCCTCCTCCTGCCGCCTCAAACTCAAAAACATTTTCCGGATCTGCGCATTCCTTGACCGCGACACCGCAAAAACACTAGTGCATGCCCTTATCATCTGCCGCCTCGACTACTGCAACCTCCTACTCTCTGGACTCCCCTCTAGCTCTCTGGCACCACTCCAATCCATCCTACACTCTGCTGCCCGACTAATCTACCTGTCTCCCCACTATTCTCCAGCCTCTCCCCTATGCCAAGCCCTTCACTGGCTTCCTATCGCCCAGAGACTCCAGTTCAAAACCCTCACAATGACCTACAAAGCCATCCACAACCTATCTCCTTTATACATCTGTGACATGATCTCCCGTTACTTACCAACACGCAACCTCCGATCCTCTCAAGAGCTCCTTCTCTACTCCCCTCTCATCTCTTCTTCCCACAACCGCATCCAAGACTTCTCCCGTGCTTCCCCCATACTCTGGAACTCTCTACCCCAACACATCAGACTCTCGCCTACCATAGAAACCTTCAAAAAGAACCTGAAGACTCACCTCTTCCGACAAGCCTACAGCCTGCAGTGATCCTGAACCTACTGAACCGCAGCACAACCAGCTCTACCCTCTCCTAGTGTATCATCACCCATCCCCTGCAGACTGTGAGCCCTCGCGAGCAGGGTCCTCCTTCCTTATGTACCCGTGTGCCTTGTTTTTTTGCTCATGTTTAATGTATTTGTCTATATTTGCCCCGTATTTCACATGTAAAGCGCCATGGAATAAATGGCGCTATAAAAATGTATTATAATAATAATAATAATAATAAATGTTCCAGCTTTTGCCCATTCGAAAGATAACAGGCCGTCTGTGCCCCCAAACATTATCGTGGTGACCATGAGTGCACCCATATAACTGATTGCTTATTACTGGCAGTGAATACATTGTTTTTCCCAGGGAGAAGTCCCATTCGTGGTTGAGCACCGGTTGGTTTACCATGGTAATAGCAGTGGAGCTGTGTAACAAGGTGCACGTGTACGGAATGGTGCCCCCCAACTACTGCAGGTAATGAAACTCCTATAATCTCAAATTAACCCTTTATTATTGTTTAGTTGGTTCAATGACCTGGGAATTCAATAAAAATTGCTCAGGGTGGAAAATCATTGTAGACATCGGTGTGATTTATGTCTCCATAGAGCAGTAAAGGACCACATGCTAGTGGGCAGTTGCCAACTTCACTCTTTTTTCTATTCCCAAATTAATTTTTTATGATCACTATATTTTATAATGCAGTTTTCTATAGCTTAAAGAAAATCCATCAGCAGGTTTTTACTATTTAACCCCTTAACGACAAGAGATATTTTTGATTTTGCATTTTCATTTTTTGCTCCCCTTTTTCCCAGAGCCACAACTTTTTTATTTTTTGGTCAAAATGGCCATGTGAGGGCTTTTTTTTTTTTTGCGGGACCAAAATTGTATTTTTGAATGACATTATTAGTTTTAACATATCATGTGCTGGAAAAAGGGAAAAAAATTCCAAGTGCGGTAAAATTGCAAAAAAAGTGCAATCCCACAATTGTTTTGTTTTTTTACCGTGTTCACTAAATGCTAAAACTGACCTGCCATTATGATTCTCAAGGTCATTACGAGATCATAGACCCCAAACATGTATAGGTTCTTTTTTAGTTTGGTGTTGAAAAAAAGTTTTGTAAAAAAAAAAAAATGCGCCATTTTCTGATACCCGTAGCGTCCCCAATTTTCGGGATCTGGGGCGGGGTGAGGGCTTATTTTTTGCATACCGAGCTGACGTTTTTAATTATACCATTTAGGTGCAGATTCAATGTTTTGATGGCCCGTTATTGCATTTTAACACCGGGCGGCGCTCATAGCAATCCGGGTATGACAACTATAGAGGTCTGCTGGAGACCTCTGGTTTTCATGCCAACCCATCGGCGACCCGCTATCATGCGATGGGGTCACCGATGGGAAGGATTTCCGGCGCACTTGCCGGAAGCGCGAGTTAAATGTCGCTGTCAGAGATTGCGGGTGGATTGCGATTCCACCCGCGGCTGTTGCGGGCACATGTCAGCTGTATATATCAGCTGTCGCGTGCCCAGAAAGGTGCGGGCTCTGCGTCAGAGCCCTCACCAAACAAGGGGAGTCCGACATCGGCGTACTAATTAAGCCCGATGTCGGAAATGGGTTAATCTGAGAGCAGCGAGATTTGGTGGCATAGATCCTGATTCCAGAGATGTGTCACTTGCTCCACAGCTTGTAGTAGTTTCAATACATTCAGTGTTTTATCAGCAGGAGATTATTACTGCCCGACTAGGAGTCGCGTGACAGGCAGACAAAGCACACAGGAAGATGTCAATCAGTGGTGTGGGAGGGGTTATACAGTGCTCAGTATCCATAGCACTGCTAGATCTGCAGCAGAGAAAACACAGATTTTATCAAAACCGCACCAAGCAGCTCAGTAAGTGACACTTTCCTGGAACAGGGTCTCATGCTACTTTCAGGTTAAATAGCAAAAATCTGCTGACTCCCTTTAATTATTACATCACTGGGATGTGGAGAGTTCAGGTATCACTTTTGCACCAGAGTTAAGGTAGTCCAGACTAGATCTTAGATGACAATAATCTGACTGATTTCTCTATCTATTTCCAGTAAGCAGCAGCACAAGATGCCATATCACTACTACGAGCCCAAGGGTTCAGATGAGTGCACCACTTACATTCAGAATGAACGCGGACGAAGAGGCAATCACCACCGCTTCATCACAGAGAAACTGGTGTTTGCCCGCTGGGCATCTGTATATAACATCTCCTTCTCACACCCCGAGTGGTTCAAAGATCCAGACAACTAAATAGTGGTGTTCATGTCTTGTTTTGTCCCACTTCACTGGTCTCCCGAAGTGGAATCAAGTCCTCTGCAGCTTTAGACAAATCTGAGTCTAGGAATTGCGTAAAAGAACAGTATGCGTCACCTAGGACGATATCCGAGCGCCAGAACTGGTGATTTCTGTAGCCTTATTGCATGGGCAAAACACAGAAATGTGTAAGCAGAGGGTTATAGAAAACCTCGTCTGTCTGACCTTATTGTGCCACTGATGGGAGATGGCTATTCAACAAGTTGCCCTTATGTTATAGCACTGGAGAATAGTAGTAGCACCAGTTTGGAGGGTGCACAGTGTTGGTAATCGTAAAGATAAATTATTAGTCTGTGGTGCCCACTATACTTCTCTGTGACCTCCTACCTTTCTAGCTATTAAGCTACGTACCTCTGTGCATTTTATAGATGTGGGAGATACATCAATAATTTAGGGTGCAAAGAGGGCAATAGATGACCACAGGGGACGGGAACCCAAGATAGCAAAGTTTTCTTTGTTATTCGGTTATGGATGTGAAAAATTACAGTGCTAGGCTTTAAACTAGGTCTGGTCCATGAAAAAATGCTGAATGTTATCATAGAGGGTGGTGTACACCTTGGAGGACCCATGATGGTGTGTCTAGACACTCTACGGATTGTAAAATTGGAGGTGTACTCACCTTTCTGTACTTGAATCCCCAAGTTTTTCTGATTTTAGGATTCTATCGTAAGTCATTTTTTGGAGAATTGGTAGTATGGACCTGTGAAGAGCATTTATATTTTGATGCCCAAGAGTGAAAGTCTTGAGTAAATTCACTATAAAACTACATATATTTCCCACATAAGCTTAAGCACAATTTTCCTCCACTCCATATGTCACAACTTTTTTCTGTAGCTCAGGTGTCCTTCATTTCATCCCCGTGTCCATTATTGATTCCATGCTCTCATAAATGTATTACCTATATTTTTCTCTGCACATAAATTAACTGTAATTTTTTTATACAAATGGTCAAGACAGGGATCTGCCGCAGCATACAGAAATTACATACCAAAGTGGGGCTAGTATGCATTAACATAGAGATATGTGGTCACTATGGGGCAGAGGTCTCTGGTGATGCTGGTAGACTGCTTTGCAATGTATGGATGTGTTGTGCTGTGTGTGATATACATGATCACGGGTTGTTGTGGTTTTTATGTTTTGTATTTAAATGGCGAGACTGCCAGGGCATTAAGTATAGCACCTTTGGTAAGATGGCAAATGTTTGCACATACTTGGCGAGGTCATTGTAATTTTATATACTCCAAGAAATACTCGCCTATTGGAGTTTTCATTCCACATGGACTCATCTGCATTTAAGCACCACAAAGTGTGGAGAGGCAGAGTCAATGCTGAGTCCACGCCTCGTTACCTGGTTGGAGGGGTAAGTACGCCACGGGCTGAGCCGTCAGGATTTCTTGCATTTGGAACACAGTATAGCTCCTTGTCCCAAATAATGTGTAATGGTGTTAACCATGTTACCACAATTACAAAGGTTCTCTGGCCATATTATATTGATCCCTGATAAAAGAATTGTCAGGTCTAAGAAGCACATTCTGCAGTGCCTGTTTGTGTCTGTGATGTGCACACTGTCATGATTCCCCATGCGAGTGGACGGCCAGATGACCGCATGTGGGCAATTTGCATACTTGCTGTCACACGGTGACTAGACTCCTGCGGTTCTCTCATTTCTCTTCTATTTAGAGAACCCAGATAAGACTAGTCAGTATGTGACGGCAAGTGTGCAACTCTCGTTATAATGTTGCCATTTGACCGTTCACTTGCATGGGGCATACAAGGGAATCGTGACAGTGTGCGCATTGCACAGTGTGATGATAAAAGCAGTCTACAGACATAGAGAGTCAGTGTAGACTGCTTCTTACACCGGATAAACCCTTTAAGATAAGTCATTAATATCAGATTAGTCGGAAGTTTGATACCCAGCACACCCACCGATCAGCTGTTATTCGCTCCGGTGCTGCCTGGATGTGAATGAAGCTGCACATTGAATGGAGCATCACACTGCAGCCCTGTTCAACGTTTACATCTGGTCCCCACCGGAGAAAATAACAGATGATCGACGGTGACGCCGAGTGTCACATTCCCTCCAATGTGATATTGATAACCTGTGGCAAGATTGCTCATCAATAACATATGAATGAAGAGGCAGAATATATTACAATAAATAATTGCAATTACAAAATTGCACCAAGTGTGTACTGGTTCTCTTTCTGGACAGCGTCATCTAGCACACCAAGACTTATAGGTAAGTCAATACTCCCTGAGAAAAGGGTATCTAGGAGTCTAGGAGAAAGAAAACTGGCTCTCTAGTGCCACCTATTGAATATTGCCTTATAGAGCTGCTACCTCCATTAGGTGGCGATAGAGAGACAGCGTTTTTATGCAACGTTCCGCTGGTACATTTTACCAGATTTCATCTACCGACCCCAAAATACATTTTTTAATTATATGTTGTGACTCTTTAACATAGGTATTCAATTTCCTGTGTGTAGATTAGTCTAAATGAGACGTCTGACCTGTGCCGAATAAGTATTAGCTGTGAGGTTATACGGCTGCAGAAGCTAAACCTAAAAGACATCTACTGATGTAAAAAACTGTGATTAAATGGGCCAAAGGACACAGAGAAAAGTGTGATAAAGTAGTGATTGTGCGGGCAGACATTTTTGTTTACATTTTTTGAAACTATTGCAGCCCCTCAAGTCTGATGGTTGCTTGCAAACATCAGAATGCATATCCCTACCAGTATATAGCAAAATTAAATTCAGGGTGTGTTCCTTTAAGAAATATAGAATACAGGAAACTATAGAATTGTCGATGACAAGCAACATTTGGCTTCTTCTAGGCTCATCTGTATATACTGTATTATAACTACAGTAGTATTACAACAAATTCTTTTTTTAAGAACAACTTTAGGAAGATTACATGCCGCACTGATACCGTCTAATGTGGGAGGGCGGGCTGGACACAAGGGGTTCTTCTTCAATAGTAGAAATGGATTTAAGGATAAATCTGCTGTTAGATGATTAGAAAAAGGATCACCATAATATATATAAAATGTGAAAGCAGGATTCAAACGATGGTGAATCCTATTTTAAGAAAATGAAAGCCGGACAACTTAATAGCCGATGGGGCAGATTTGCTAAAACATTCTAAGTTAGACTACATAGTCTGAAAATGCACCAAATTTATTAAAGTGGCTCATGCTGGATGATACATTTGCTCATCATCTTTACACCACCTATTAGTTAGATTACCTTGCCCCAATAATTGGCTCCAAAAATGTGGCACAATTTTGACCATAACCTTCCTATCACTGTAAGCCCTAGATATTAGTCACAGTAGATGAAGGCAATGATGAGACCCCGTGTGGTGGTGCCAGAACTAGCTTTTGTTAATGACCCTAATGGAATCCAAATGTATAGAAAAACAAAAAACATTTATTTTGTTGGAGCCAATCACGTGTTATTGTTCCAGAGCGATTTAGAAGATAAAAGCCAATTTCTGATTAGTTGTTTTGTTGTCTTCAATTTCCCTTAAGGGCCACCTCAGGAGAAATTAAGCATTACACAGTTCTCCGTTAAATTAATGGTGTCCATGTAATTTGTGGACGTGCCAGGTCATCCAGAGAGAAATGCAGTGTATTCTTTGCAATGGCATATAGATAAGGGTCCTGAATAGAGGACGCCCTCTGAAAACTAAAAACTCTTACATTTTTTTATTAGAGTATGATTTTTAAAAACCAGACAGCCCCTGTAAAGTATCCTGTGATGTATGGAATCAGAAGACGCACCAGATATTTGATTCTTCTTTACAATTTTTGAGGATCATATTTAGTGAAAGAAGAATACGTAACTTACGGTATGTACCTTGTAACTATTTGACATATGTAATGTTAAGAAACTCCTGAATGGAAACATATTGCTATCTTTTGACAATGCTTCCATGCACAATTGGACAATCCAGGTTATTCTAAACCGATCATAATCATTATTCTGCCCTACAAAAACTGAACTTTTCAACTCCCCTAGGAGAAAAGCATCCCATCCAACAGGATATTATTATTATTATTATTTATATAGCACCATTGATTCCATGGTGCTGTACATTAGAAGGGGTTACATACAAATTACAGACATCACTTACAGTAAGCAAACTAACAATTACAGACTGATACAGAGGGGTGAGGACCCTGCCCTTGCGGGCTTACATTCTACAGGATGGTGGGGATGGAGACAGTAGGTTGAGGGTTGCAGGAGCTCCGGTGTTGGTGAGGCGGTAGCTCCGGTAGTGGTGAGGAGGCAGCGTGGTCAGTGCAGGCTGGAGGCTTTCCTGAAGAGGTGGGTTTTCAGGTTCCGTCTGAAGGATCCGAATGTGGTTGATAGTCGGATGTCTTGGGGCAAAGAATTCCAGAGGATGGGTAATATTCTGGAGAAGTCTTGGAGGCGGTTGGGTGAGGAGCGGATAAGTGTGGATATAGTTGAGTTCAATGGGTTGACACACCTGGTTAGCCAGGACTGGTTACCTTTTCCGGGATGGTGACTCCTGCCAAGACTACCCAACCGAGACAATGGCCACACCCAGGATCACCCCAACCTAAGGAGGGCAATGGCCCCGCCAGCACCACCCTAACCCAGACAATAGCACCCGTCATGGCCACCCTAATCAGGGCAATAACACTGTAGTCACACAGCTGCTTATTCTGCAGCCCGACTCAATATCCAGTCATCGAGATTTATCCCAGCCCTGCACTCCTCGCGATTGGAAGGGCTCACCATTAGAACCTGATCCCTCTGCGAGCCGTATGACATCTCAACAACCCCTACACGGTAAATAATCAAGCAGCTGCCAGAGTTCCTCAGTGTCAGGCAGAGACGTCCGGTTTCGCAGTGTAGCACTCCTCATTTGAGTTCCTCAGGGCTCAATGCTGTTTGTTGCACTGCAAGCAGAACCAAACCCCTGAGGAAGCTCCATGTGTAGTCAGAAAAGAGTACTACACTGCTAGACTGAATGTCTTTGCCCAATACTCAGTAACATTGGTGGCGCCAATGCCACAGTCATCTGTGTAGTGTCGGAGAAGTCTCATGTGTATTAGTAGGCATGAGACTTTTTTAAAGCATAAGATAGCCCGCACTGACATCAATGACACTTGTATAAGCATTCTTGCATCTTCTGTAAGGAATACAAATTTAGTGATATGTTATCAGACTGGAGCCTTATAAGACACTACAGAGGGCATCAGAAAGTCCAATAGTTTATTTTACTACTGTATTTTTGAAAACTTGGTAAAATGGAGAAATAACTCTCTGTATGATATGTGAGGTACTTTTCTAAAATCAAAATGTATGAGATGCAGTAGTTTCATGAGTTTTTATAAAAACCATGGAGAATATATTATTCTATGGAAAATTTAGCTATTCTAGTCCTGCCGAAGATCCCATCCATATATCTTGACACGTATATTCTTGGATTGTCTTGGAGGATGTGTGGCATGTCGATGAGTATATTGCTAAGTTAGTTTTCATATAAAGGCTAAAAACTGTGACAATAAAAAAAAGTATTCTTGAAAAATAAATTAAATGTTGGATTTCAAAGGAAAGATAATAAATCTAATTTTAATATAAAATCTGATCTTTTTGATTGTGTAATGTTGTACTAGATATTCTTGCACCATGGAGCACATGCATCCACGATTGATCTAGCTAACCAGAGGATTTTGTTTAGTTTCAAGGTTGTGACTTAACAATGGGCATCAACTAGTAATAATTCTTCTCTCTGGGTTGTGTGCCATCTTGATTACTACTAATTATTCTTATATGATATGGTCACCCTAATGCCGCCTACACTTCCCATTATGCATTCTACTATGTAAAGTGGGTACAGTCTCATCACTTTGCACTTTTCTGTTGAGTCTCATCTAACAACAGTAGTGATAGACAGGTTTCAGGCTATCCTACAGAATGTATTGCAGCATCAGCCTCTTTCTCCAGCCTCCTGCTGGTGATATGTTTGTCCATGTTAGCTCTTACATGCAGGAGGCAAGGAAAGAAAAGCTAAATTCCATCTCACATGATAAATTGGAGATTCTTCGGAGAGCATTTATAGACAGTACAGACATGGAGTGAGATATTTAATAACTCTGCATGCACTTACCTATTATATCAATGCTCTTTTATATAAAGCAAAATTAATATCTTTAGCTGTATATGAAAAATATAGTAAAAGTGGGTGGCATTGATAGAGAAGAGTCTTAGACTAAGAAGGAATCTGATAGGTGGTAATGTCATCCTATAGTTCAGAGGAAGTCAGAAACTGACCTGTGTAGGCAGGAGAACATGTCCTGGACTGGTGGTCATTCAATTGCATTCAGGACACTCTCTATGAGCCAGAACAAGAGATGCTAATCATCATCAGCTCCCTCTCTGCTGGATGAGGGATTCCCATGTATTGCATAGTTTAAATTATTACTAAATTTACATCACAACTTTTGCGTCAACCATAGGCCATTCCAGGAGGTTTCAGAAGACGGACGCTGGCGATCAAATAATACTTATCAAACTGCTAATGACACTGAAGAGATTTGATTTCTCTCCATGAAAAGGAGCATGGCAGATGTTCAACTCACTGGCAACAGCTGGTGCAATATTTTAATGATTGTGCGGTGACAAACTATGCTTCATAGAACCATAGCAGGTTTAGAGTCATCCTATGGATCCAGGCACCACTGATCTGTACTATGGAGGAATATACTCTCCTCATATGCTACAGGCCCATGGTGTGAGTCTCCTCATATACCACTACAACTGCCACAGCGTAACCTTCTGATACACTATGGTTCTCAAACGGTGACTGCTCTCATATGCTACATATTTCACCGTGTGACTCCCCTCATGCTACACTTGTCACAGTACATCTTCCACAGTATAATTCTTCTCATACACAATACCTCCAATAGTGTGAATGTGCACATGTAGTAAACCTCCCACAGTGTGACGGTTCTTATACACTAAACTTCCCACAGTGTGACGGTCCTCATACACTAGAACTCCCACAGTGTGATGGATCTCATACACTACACCTTCCATAGTGTGACAGTCATGCACTACACCCCACAGAGTATCTCCCTTCATACACTACACCTCCCACAGTGTGACTGTTCTCATACACTACACCTCCCACAGTGTGACTGTTCTCATACACTTCACCTCCCACAGTGTGACGGATCTCCTACACTACACCTCCCACAGTGTGATAGTTCTCATACACTACAGCCCCACAGAGTATCTCTCTTCATACACTAAACCTCCCACAGTGTGACTGTTCTCTTACACTAAACTTTCACAGAGTGACACCCCTCATACACTACCCATCCCACAGTGTGACTGTTCTCATACACGATACCTTCCACAGTGTAACTCTTCTCATACACATCACCTCCCACAGTGTGACAGTTCTCATACACTACACCTCCCACAGTGTGATAGTTCTCATACACTACAGCCCCACAGAGTATCTCTCTTCATACACTAAACCTCCCACAGTGTGACTGTTCTCTTACACTAAACTTTCACAGAGTGACACCCCTCATACACTACCCATCCCACAGTGTGACTGTTCTCATACACGACACCTTCCACAGTGTAACTCTTCTCATACACATCACCTCCCACAGTGTGACAGTTCTCATACACTACACCTCCCACAGTGTGACGGTTCTCGTATACTACAGCCCCACAGAGTATCTATCTTCCTACATTACACCTCCCACAATGTGACGGTTCTCATAGACTACATCCCCATAGTATCTCTCTTCATACACTCCACAGTGTATCTGTCCTTATACACTACTCATCATTGTGACTGTCCTCATACACTACACCTCCTCATTGTGACTGTCCTCATACATTACACCTCCTCATTGTGACTGTCCTCACACACTACACCTCCTCATTGTGACTGTCCTCACACACTACACCTCCTCATTGTGACTGTCCTCATACACTACACCTCCTCATTGTGACTGTTCTCAAATACTACACCTCCTCATTGTGACTGCCCTCACACACTTCACCTCCTCATTGTGACTGTCCTCATACATTACACCTCCTCATTGTGACTGCCCTCATACACTTCACCTCCTCACTGTGATTGTCCTCATATACTACACCTCCTCATTGTGACTGTCCTCACACACTGCACCTCCTCATTGTGACTGTCCTCATACACTACACCTCCTCATTGTGACTGTTCTCAAATACTACACCTCCTCATTGTGACTGCCCTCACACACTTCACCTCCTCATTGTGACTGTCCTCATACATTACACCTCCTCATTGTGACTGCCCTCATACACTTCACCTCCTCACTGTGATTGTCCTCATATACTACACCTCCTCATTGTGACTGCCCTCATACACTTCACCTCCTCACTGTGATTGTCCTCATATACTACACCTCCTCATTGTGACTGTTCTCAAATACTATGAAGGAACAGATGATTGGCCTCGGGGAGACCAAAATATCCAACACCGCGGAGACACCATCACGTGTTTCTCAATGCAGTGATCCAGAACACTGCCCCCATCCCTTATGGGAAATATGCAAATGCATGTAGGATAGCTGCGGAGACACCATCACGTGTTTCTCAACGCAAGCAGTGAATAGCCAGACCTTTCCCCGGGAAGGAACAACCACGGGAAGGGCAGCATCCAATAAAGGAAAACATCCAATACAGGAAAACCACCTATACCAAGCATGGTATCCATCCACAGACAGCTGTTTCGGGGTGTTTGCCCCTCATCAGTGTGGAGTAGGAATCTGGCTATTAGGAGCAGTGCCTAGTAAACGGCTGTGAAGGAACAGATGATTGGCCTCCTCATTGTGACTGCCCTCACACACTTCACCTCCTCATTGTGACTGTCCTCATACATTACACCTCCTCATTGTGACTGCCCTCATACACTTCACCTCCTCACTGTGATTGTCCTCATATACTACACCTCCTCATTGTGACTGCCCTCATAAACTTCACCTCCTCATTGTGACTGTCTTCATACATTACACCTCCGCATTGTGGCTGTCCTCATACACTTTACCTCCTCATTGTGACTGTCCTCATACACTATACCTCCTCACTGTGACTGCCCTCATACACTTCACCTCCTCATTGTGACTGCCCTCATACACTACACCTCCTCATTGTGACTGTTCTCATACATTACACCTCCTCATTGTGACTGCCCTCATACACACCTCCGTATTGTGACTGTTCTCATATACTACACCTCCTCATTGTGACTGTCCTCATATACTACACCTCCTCATTGTGACTGCCCTCATACACTTCACCTCCTCATTGTGACTGTCCTCATATACTACACCTCCTCATTGTGACTGCTGTTATGGACCTGGTGGTTAGGTGCACCTGGAATGACCTGATGGTTAAACAAGAAGACAGGACAAGCTCTGGGAAGTGGGAACTCTGCTGACCGCAAATCCTAATCCTAACACACACACTAGAAATAGCTGTGGAGCGTACCTAACTCTCCCTAGACGCCTCTTCACAGCCTAAGAGCTAACTACCCCTAAAGATAGGAAAATAAGCCTTACCTTGCCTCAGAGAAATTCCCCAAAGGTAAAGGCAGCCCCCCACATATATTAACTGTGAGTTAAGAGGAAAGTCACAAACACAGGGATGAAACAGGTTTCAGCAAAGGAGGCCAGACTTACTAGATAGACTGAGTATAGGAAAGGGATCTATGCGGTCAGCACAACAAACTACAAAAAGCCACGCAGAGTGTGCAAAAAGACCCCCGCACCGACTCACGGTGCGGAGGTGACACTCTGCAACCCAGAGCTTCCAGCTAGCAAGGCAATATCATGTTAGCAGGCTGGACTAGAACTTAGCAAGCGCTAAGAAACATATTCAGTACACAATGAACAACAAATGAACTAGCAGGGACTTAGCTTTTGCTGGAGTAGACAGGTCATCAGAAAGATCCGAGAGAGATCTGAACCAGTACTGATACATTGACAGCTGGCATGGAGTAACGATCTGAGTGGAGTTAAATAGAGAAGCCAGCCTAGCCGCAAACGAGGGCAGCTGAGGAGGCAACCTCAGAACCAGTAGTTCCACTCACAGCCACCAGAGGGAGTCCACGGACAGAACTCGCCGAAGTACCATTCATGACCACAGGAGGGAGTTCGAGAACGGAATTCACAACAGACTGCCCTCATACACTTCACCTCCTCATTGTGACTGTCCTCATACATTACACCTCCGCATTGTGGCTGTCCTCATACACTTCACCTCCTCATTGTGACTGTCCTCATACACTATACCTCCTCACTGTGACTGCCCTCACACACATCACCTCCTCATTGTGACTGTCCTCATACACTTCACCTCCTCATTGTGACTGTCCTCATACACTTCACCTCCTCATTGTGACTGTCCTTATAAATTACACCTCATTGTGACTGTCCTCATACATTACACCACCTCATTGTGACTGCCCTCATACACTTCACCTCCTCATTGCGAAAGTCCTCATACACTTCACCTCCTCATTGTGACTGCCCTCATATACTTCACCTCCTCATTGTGACTATCCTCATACATTTCACCTCCTTATTGTGACTGTCCTCATAAACTACAATTCTTTCTACTGTTTTCATATCACAAGTTAGTTTCCTGAGTAAGCACCACAGGGCCGCCATCAGGGAATTACTGCCCTGACTGGCGTATGGGGCCCGGTGGGCAGAGGGGGCTCGCATCGGGCCCCGTCTCTTCTGCTCACCAGGCCCGGGCCCCACCGGCAGGCGGCTTCTGTTGTGAAGCTGCATCCGAGACACAGGTTCAGTTTGCCTTCCGGGCAAGTGCGGGCCCGCAAGGCAATGGTTAAAGCTGGCAGCTGACGTTAGCGCACATCGCCGGCGCATGACTTCATTGTCGTTCGCCGGCGAGTGCGTGCTGAAATGCTGGGAGGGATCTTCTCTTCGCCGCAGGAGCGCGGCCAGGTAGAAGAAAGGTTTTTTTAATTATTATTTTAATTGAAAGCGGCAATGTTTCAGGATGGAGACACAAGGACGGGAGCAGGATTGGAGACACGGGGGCAGAATGGAGACAAAGGGGCAAAATTTCAGACACGGGGCAGAATGGAGACAACGGGGCAGAATGGAGACAACTGGGCAGAATGGAGATACGAGGGGCAGAATGGAGACACGAGGGGCAGAATGGAGACACGAGGGGCAGAATGGAGACAGTGGGGCAGAATGGAGACAGTGGGGCAGAATGGAGACAGTGGGGCAGAATTGCAGACACAGGGCAGAATGGAGACAAGGGGGCAGAATTGCAGACACGGGGGGCAGAATGCAGACACTGGGGCAGAATGAAGACAGTGGGGCAGAATGGAGACAGTGGGGCAGAATGGAGACACGGGGACTGAATGAAGACTGTGGGGCAGAATGGAGACACTGGGGCAGAATGGAGACTGTGGGGCAGAATGCAGACACTTAGGCAGAATGGAGACACGGGGCAGAATGGAGACAGTGGGGCAGAATGGAGACACGGGGACTGAATGAAGACTGTGAGGCAGAATGCAGACACGGGGGCAGAATGCAGACATGGGGCAGAATGCAGACACTTAGGCAGAATGGAGACACGGGGCAGAATGGAAACACGGGGGTAGAATGCAGACACTGGGGCAGAATGGAGACATGGGGCAGAATGGAGACTATGGGGCAGAATGGAGACTGTAGGGCAGAATGCAGACACTGGGGCAGATTGGAGACACTGGGGCAGAATGGAGACTGTGGGGCAGAATGGAGACACTGGGGCAGAATGGAGACATAGTGGGCAGAATGGAGACACAGTGGGCAGAATGGAGACACAGTGGGCAGAATGGAGACACGGGGCAGAATGGAGACGGGGCAGAATGGAGACAGAGTGGGCAGAATGGAGACAGTGGGGCAGAATGGAGACAGTGGGGCAGAATGGTGACAAAGGGGCAGAATTGCAGACACAGGTCAGAATGGAGACAAGGGAGAAGAATTGCAGTCACGGGGGGCAGAATGGAGACAAGGGGGCAGAATGCAGACAAGGGGGCAGAATGGAGACACTGGGGCAGAATGGAGACACTGGGGCAGAATGGAGACAGTGGGGCAGAATGGAGACTGTGGGGCAGAATGGAGACTGTGGGGCAGAATGGAGACTGGGGCAGAATGGAGACTGTGGGGCAGAATGGAGACACTGGGGCAGAATGGAGACACTGGGGCAGAATGGAGATACGGAGGCAGAATGCAGACATGGGGGCAGAATGCAGACATGGGGCAGAATGCAGACACTGAGGCAGAATGGAGACACGGGGCAGAATGGAAACACGGGTAGAATGCAGACACTGGGGCAGAGTGCAGACACGGGGGCAGAATGGAGACTATGGGGCAGAATGGAGACTGTAGGGCAGAATGCAGACACTGGGGCAGAATGCAGACACTGGGGCAGAATGGAGACACGGGGTAGAATGCAGACACTGGGGCAGAATGGAGACTGTGGGGCAGAATGGAGACTGGGGCAGAATGGAGACACGGGCAGAATGGAGACACTGGGGCAGAATGGAGACATAGTGGGCAGAATGGAGACACTGGGCAGAATGGAGACATGGGGCAGAATGGAGACACTGGGCAGAATGGAGACATGGGGCAGAATGGAGACACTGGGGCAGAATGGAGACACTGGGGCAGAATGCAGATACTGGGGCAGAATGGAGACTGTGGGGCAGAATGGAGACTGTGGGGCAGAATGGAGACATAGTGGGCAGAATGGAGACACTGGGGCAGAATGGAGACACGGGGTAGAATGCAGACACTGGGGCAGAATGGAGACTGTGGGGCAGAATGGAGACTGGGGCAGAATGGAGACACGGGCAGAATGGAGACACTGGGGCAGAATGGAGACATAGTGGGCAGAATGGAGACACTGGGCAGAATGGAGACATGGGGCAGAATGGAGACACTGGGGCAGAATGGAGACACTGGGGCAGAATGCAGATACTGGGGCAGAATGGAGACTGTGGGGCAGAATGGAGACTGTGGGGCAGAATGGAGACATAGTGGGCAGAATGGAGACACTGGGCAGAATGGAGACATGGGGCAGAATGGAGACACGGGGCAGAATAGAGACACAGGGGGAAGAATGGAGACAGTGGGCAAAATGGAGACAGTGGGCAAAATGGAGACAGTGGGCAGAATGGAGACATGGGGCAGAATGCAGACACTGAGGCAGAATGGAGACACGGGGGCAGAATGGAAACACGGGTAGAATGCAGACACTGGGGCAGAGTGCAGACACGGGGGCAGAATGGAGACTATGGGGCAGAATGGAGACTGTAGGGCAGAATGCAGACACTGGGGCAGAATGCAGACACTGGGGCAGAATGGAGACACGGGGCAGAATGCAGACACTGGGGCAGAATGGAGACACTGGGGCAGAATGGAGACACGGGGTAGAATGCAGACACTGGGGCAGAATGGAGACTGTGGGGCAGAATGGAGACACGGGCAGAATGGAGACACGGGCAGAATGGAGACACTGGGACAGAATGGAGACATAGTGGGCAGAATGGAGACACTGGGCAGAATGGAGACATGGGGCAGAATGGAGACACTGGGCAGAATGGAGACATGGGTCAGAATGGAGACACTGGGGCAGAATGGAGACACTGGGGCAGAATGCAGATACTGGGGCAGAATGGAGACTGTGGGGCAGAATGGAGACTGTGGGGCAGAATGGAGACATAGTGGGCAGAATGGAGACACTGGGCAGAATGGAGACATGGGGCAGAATGGAGACACGGGGCAGAATAGAGACACAGGGGGAAGAATGGAGACAGTGGGCAAAATGGAGACAGTGGGCAAAATGGAGACAGTGGGCAGAATGGAGACACGGGCAGAATGGAGACACGGGCAGAATGGAGACACGGGGCAGAATGGAGACACGGGGCAGAATGGAGACACGGGGCAGAATGGAGACAGATCGGGCAGGAATATGGGGCAGGATGGAGACAGATGGGGCAGGATCATGGGACAGATGGGGCAGGATCATGGGGCAGGATCATGGGACAGATGGGGCAGGATCATGGGACAGATGGGGCAGGATGGAGACAGATGGTGTAGGATGGAGACAGATGGGACAGGATAATGGGACAGGATAATGGGACAGATGGGGCAGGATCATGGGGCGGGATGGGGAGATCATATGGGGCAGGATGGGACATCACATGGGGGCAGGATAGGTGTTGTGAATTTGCTTTTTGCTCCCTCTAGTGGTTACTAGTTTTTTGACTCTGGTTTTTCTGTCATTCCTTTTATCCGCACCTGGGTCGTTAGTTAGGGGTGTTGCTATATAAGCTCCCTGGACCTTCAGTTCTATGCCTGGCAACGTAGTTATCAGAGCTAGTCTGCTGTGCTCTTGTCTACTGATCCTGGTTCCAGTTATATCAGCTAAGTCTGCCTTTTGCTTTTTTGCTATTTGTTTTGGTTTTGTATTTTTGTCCAGCTTGTTCCAAATCTATATCCTGACCTTTGCTGGAAGCTCTAGGGGGGCTGGTGTTCTCCCCCCGGACCGTTAGACGGTTCGGGGGTTCTTGAATTTCCAGTGTGGATTTTGATAGGGTTTTTGTTGACCATATAAGTTACCTTTCTTTATTCTGCTATCAGTAAGTGGGCCTCTCTGTGCTAAACCTGGTTCATTTCTGTGTTTGTCATTTCCTCTTACCTCACCGTCATTATTTGTGGGGGGCTTCTATCCAGCTTTGGGGTCCCCTTCTCTGGAGGCAAGAAAGGTCTTTGTTTTCCTCTACTAGGGGTAGCTAGATTCTCCGGCTGGCGCGTGTCATCTAGAATCAACGTAGGAATGATCCCCGGCTACTTCTAGTGTTGGCGTTAGGAGTAGATATATGGTCAACCCAGTTACCACTACCCTATGAGCTGGATTTTTGTATTCTGCAGACTTCCACGTTCCTCTGAGACCCTCGCCATTGGGGTCATAACAGTTTGCCAGGCCAATATTAAATGTTTAATGCATTGCAGAAGAGGGATTATAAGAAAGAAGATTCTAAGTTTTTTTTTTTTTTTTCTTCTTCCCCTTTACCTCAGAGTGGCTATGCTTGCTGCAGACATGAATGTCCAGACCTTGATTACAAGTGTGGACCAGCTGGCTACTCGTGTGCAGGGCATACAAGACTATGTTATCAGAAATCCTAGGTCAGAACCTAAAATACCGATTCCTGAACTGTTTTCCGGAGACAGGTTTAAGTTTAGGAATTTCGTGAATAATTGTAAATTGTTTTTGTCCCTGAGACCCTGTTCATCAGGAGATTCTGCTCAGCAAGTAAAAATTGTTATTTCGTTCTTACGGGGCGACCCTCAGGATTGGGCTTTTTCGCTGGCGCCAGGAGATCCGGCATTGGCTGATCTTGATGCGTTTTTTCTGGCGCTCGGTTTACTTTATGAGGAACCCAATCTTGAGATTCAGGCAGAAAAGGCCTTGCTGGCTATGTCTCAGGGGCAGGACGAGGCTGAAGTGTATTGCCAAAAATTTCGGAAATGGTCCGTGCTGACACATTGGAACGAGTGTGCACTGGCCGCTAATTTTAGAAATGGCCTTTCTGAAGCCATTAAGAATGTTATGGTGGGTTTTCCCATTCCCACAGGTCTGAATGATACTATGGCACTGGCTATTCAAATTGACCGGCGGTTGCGGGAGCGCAAAACCGCAAATTCCCTCATGGTGTTGTCTGAACAGACACCTAATTCGGTGCAATGTGATAGAAAAACCGCAAATTCCCTCATGGTGTTGTCTGAACAGACACCTGATTTAATGCAATGTGATAGAATCCTGACTAGAAATGAGCGGAAAATTCATAGACGCCGGAATGGCTTGTGCTACTACTGTGGTGATTCTACACATGTTATCTCAGCATGCTCTAAACGTATAGCTAAGGTTGTTAGTCCTGTCACCGTTGGTAATTTGCAACCTAAATTTATTCTGTCTGTAACTTTGATTTGCTCACTGTCATCTTATCCTGTCATGGCGTTTGTAGATTCAGGTGCTGCCCTGAGTCTCATGGATCTCTCATTTGCTAAGCGCTGTGGTTTTACTCTTGAACCATTAGAAAATCCTATACCTCTTAGGGGTATTGATGCTACACCATTGGCAGCTAATAAACCGCAGTATTGGACACAGGTTACCATGTGCATGACTCCTGAACACCGCGAGGTGATACGTTTCCTGGTTTTACATAAAATGCATGATTTGGTTGTTTTAGGGCTGCCATGGTTACAGACCCATAATCCAGTCCTGGACTGGAAGGCTATGTCAGTCTCAAGTTGGGGCTGTCGTGGTATTCATGGGGATTCCCTGCCTGTGTCTATTGCTTCTTCTACGCCTTCGGAAGTTCCGGAGTATTTGTCTGATTATCAGGATGTCTTCAGTGAGTCTGAGTCCAGTGCACTGCCTCCTCATAGGGACTGTGACTGTGCTATAGATTTGATCCCAGGCAGTAAATTTCCTAAGGGAAGACTGTTTAATCTGTCGGTACCTGAACATACCGCTATGCGTTCATATATCAAGGAGTCTCTGGAGAAAGGACATATTCGTCCGTCTTCTTCCCCTCTTGGTGCGGGATTCTTTTTTGTGGCAAAAAAGGACGGATCTTTGAGACCTTGTATTGATTATCGGCTTTTAAATAAGATCACTGTCAAATTTCAGTATCCTTTACCGCTGTTGTCTGACTTGTTTGCCCGGATTAAGGGTGCCAAGTGGTTCACCAAGATAGACCTTCGTGGTGCGTACAACCTTGTGCGCATTAAGCAGGGTGATGAATGGAAAACCGCATTCAATACGCCCGAAGGTCATTTTGAGTACTTGGTGATGCCTTTTGGGCTCTCCAATGCGCCTTCAGTTTTTCAGTCCTTTATGCATGACATTTTCCGGAAGTATCTGGATAAATTTTTGATTGTTTATCTGGATGATATTTTGGTTTTTTCTGATAATTGGGATTCGCATGTGGAGCAGGTCAGGTTGGTCTTTAAAATTTTGCGTGAAAATTCTTTGTTTGTCAAGGGCTCAAAGTGTCTCTTTGGTGTACAGAAGGTTCCCTTTTTGGGATTCATTTTTTCCCCTTCTGCTGTGGAGATGGACCCAGTCAAGGTCCGAGCTATTCTTGATTGGACTCAGCCCTCGTCAGTTAAGAGTCTTCAGAAGTTCTTGGGCTTCGCTAACTTCTACCGTCGTTTTATCGCTAACTTTTCTAGCATTGTGAAACCTTTGACGGATATGACCAAGAAGGGCTCCGATGTAGCTAACTGGGCTCCTGCTGCCGTGGAGGCTTTCCAGGAGTTGAAACGCCGGTTTACTTCGGCGCCTGTTTTGTGCCAGCCTGACGTCTCACTTCCCTTTCAGGTTGAGGTGGATGCTTCGGAGATTGGGGCAGGGGCCGTTTTGTCGCAGAGAGGCCCTGGTTGCTCTGTTATGAAGCCTTGTGCCTTTTTCTCTAGGAAGTTTTCGCCTGCCGAGCGAAATTATGATGTGGGCAATCGGGAGTTGTTGGCCATGAAATGGGCATTTGAGGAGTGGCGTCATTGGCTCGAGGGTGCTAAGCATCGTGTGGTGGTCTTGACTGATCACAAAAATCTGATGTATCTCGAGTCTGCTAAACGCCTTAATCCGAGACAGGCCCGCTGGTCATTGTTTTTCTCCCGCTTTGATTTTGTTGTCTCGTATTTACCAGGTTCAAAGAATGTGAAGGCCGATGCTCTTTCTAGGAGCTTTGTGCCTGATGCTCCTGGAGTCGCTGATCCTGTTGGTATTCTTAAAGATGGAGTTATCTTGTCAGCTATTTCTCCGGATCTGCGACGTGTGTTGCAGAGATTTCAGGCTGATAGGCCTGAGTCTTGTCCACCTGACAGACTGTTTGTCCCGGATAAGTGGACCAGCAGAGTCATTTCCGAGGTTCATTCCTCGGTGTTGGTAGGTCACCCGGGAATTTTTGGCACCAGAGATCTGGTGGCCAGGTCCTTTTGGTGGCCTTCCTTGTCAAGGGATGTGCGGTCATTTGTGCAGTCCTGTGGGACTTGTGCTCGAGCTAAGCCTTGCTGTTCTCGTGCCAGCGGTTTGCTCTTGCCCTTGCCTGTCCCGAAGAGACCTTGGACACATATCTCCATGGATTTCATTTCTGATCTTCCGCTATCTCAGGGCATGTCCGTTATCTGGGTGATATGTGATCGCTTCTCCAAGATGGTCCATTTGGTTCCTTTGCCTAAGCTGCCTTCCTCTTCCGATCTGGTTCCTGTGTTTTTCCAGAACGTGGTTCGTTTGCACGGCATCCCTGAGAATATTGTGTCAGACAGAGGATCCCAGTTCGTTTCCAGGTTCTGGCGATCCTTTTGTAGTAGGATGGGCATTGATTTGTCGTTTTCGTCTGCTTTCCATCCTCAGACTAATGGACAGACGGAGCGAACCAATCAGACTTTGGAGGCTTATTTGAGGTGTTTTGTCTCTGCTGATCAGGACGATTGGGTGACATTCTTGCCGTTGGCTGAGTTTGCCCTTAATAATCGGGCTAGTTCCGCCACCTTGGTTTCGCCTTTTTTCTGCAACTCTGGTTTCCATCCTCGCTTTTCTTCGGGTCATGTGGAGCCTTCTGACTGTCCTGGGGTGGATTCTGTGGTGGATAGGTTGCAGCAGATCTGGAATCATGTGGTGGACAACTTGAAGTTGTCACAGGAGAAGGCTCAGCGCTTTGCCAACCGCCGCCGCGGTGTGGGTCCCCGACTACGCGTTGGGGATTTGGTATGGCTTTCTTCCCGCTTTGTTCCTATGAAGGTCTCCTCTCCCAAATTTAAACCTCGTTTTATTGGGCCTTACAAGATATTGGAAATCCTTAATCCTGTATCTTTTCGTCTGGATCTTCCTGTGTCGTTTGCTATTCACAATGTATTTCATAGGTCCTTGTTGCGGCGGTACATTGTGCCTGTAGTTCCTTCTGCTGAGCCTCCTGCTCCGGTGTTGGTTGAGGGCGAGTTGGAGTACGTGGTGGAGAAGATCTTGGATTCTCGCCTCTCCAGGCGGAGGCTTCAGTACCTGGTCAAGTGGAAGGGCTATGGTCAGGAGGATAATTCCTGGGTGGTCGCCTCTGATGTTCATGCGGCCGATTTAGTTCGTGCCTTTCATGCCGCTCATCCTGATCGCCCTGGTGGTCGTGGTGAGGGTTCGGTGACCCCTCACTAAGGGGGGGGTACTGTTGTGAATTTGCTTTTTGCTCCCTCTAGTGGTTACTAGTTTTTTGACTCTGGTTTTTCTGTCATTCCTTTTATCCGCACCTGGGTCGTTAGTTAGGGGTGTTGCTATATAAGCTCCCTGGACCTTCAGTTCTATGCCTGGCAACGTAGTTATCAGAGCTAGTCTGCTGTGCTCTTGTCTACTGATCCTGGTTCCAGTTATATCAGCTAAGTCTGCCTTTTGCTTTTTTGCTATTTGTTTTGGTTTTGTATTTTTGTCCAGCTTGTTCCAAATCTATATCCTGACCTTTGCTGGAAGCTCTAGGGGGGCTGGTGTTCTCCCCCCGGACCGTTAGACGGTTCGGGGGTTCTTGAATTTCCAGTGTGGATTTTGATAGGGTTTTTGTTGACCATATAAGTTACCTTTCTTTATTCTGCTATCAGTAAGTGGGCCTCTCTGTGCTAAACCTGGTTCATTTCTGTGTTTGTCATTTCCTCTTACCTCACCGTCATTATTTGTGGGGGGCTTCTATCCAGCTTTGGGGTCCCCTTCTCTGGAGGCAAGAAAGGTCTTTGTTTTCCTCTACTAGGGGTAGCTAGATTCTCCGGCTGGCGCGTGTCATCTAGAATCAACGTAGGAATGATCCCCGGCTACTTCTAGTGTTGGCGTTAGGAGTAGATATATGGTCAACCCAGTTACCACTACCCTATGAGCTGGATTTTTGTATTCTGCAGACTTCCACGTTCCTCTGAGACCCTCGCCATTGGGGTCATAACAGATAGGAGAACATATGGCTGGAGCCAGGAATGAGACACACGGGGGCCAGGATGGGGAATATTGTTGCCATAGGTGCTAATTAAGGGATATTATTACTGCAGTAATGTATTTATTTTATTTTTTGAGGATACTGTTTTAAATGGGGGTGGGGCGGTCCTGTTACTGTGCAGACCAACACTGTCGCTTTTTTTCTTCTTCTGTTGTAGTTTAGAATTTGGGAAAAAAATAAGTAATGTGTTCTGCAAGCGATGCTCTAGATAACTGTTATTTCCTGCAGAGACGAGCCCTGGCTGGATGAAGTGATGGAGGTCTGTGCTGGATGAAGATTAAAAGCAAAGATGAAGGACTTCACCTAGAGACATCACTGGTGAGTCAGTGTGTTAGCTGTACACTGATGCTATACACTGAATACTATATACAGTGGTCCTGTGTACAATGTCACCAGTGATCACTGAATTACCTTTACATTATACACTATATACAGAGCACCAGTGTATAATGTCACTGCTGATCACTGTATTATCTGTACACAGACACTGCATACTAAGTAAAGTTCTCCTGTGAATACTGGCACATTTGGAAAAACGAAGGCTAAGGGGTGATCTTATGTTAATGTATAAATATATGAGGGGACAGTGCAAAGACCTTTCTGATGATCTTTTTAATCATAGACCTGAGACAGGGACAACGGGGCATCCTCTACGTCTGGAGGAAAGAAGGTTTAAGCATAATAACAGACGCGGATTCTTTACTGTAAGAGCAGTGAGACTATGGAACTCTCTGCCGTATGATGTTATAATGAGTGATTCATTACTTAAATTTAAGAGTGGACTGGATGGATGCCTTTCTTGAAAAGTATAATGTTACAGGGTATATATACTAGATTCCTTGTTAGGGTGTTCATCCAGGGAACTAGTCTGATTGCCGTATGTGGAGTCGGGAAGGAATTTTTTTCCCCAGTGTGGAACTTACTCTTTGCCACATGGGTTTTTTTTTGCCTTCCTCTGGATCAACATGTTAGGGTATGTTAGGTTAGGCTATGGGTTGAACTAGATGGACTTAAAGTCTTCCTTCAACCTTAATAACTGTTACTATGGTGATATTAGTATTGTGGTTTTTTTTTTATTACTGATCAGTATTGCAGTATTCAGTCACTATGTGGTGGTAATATGTTGTCCGGCCATGGTGTGGCGGTATTTGTTCCTTACATGTGCTATTATTTGGTCACTATGTGGTGGTAATATGTGGTCTGGTCATGGTGCGGTGGTATTAGTCCCCTGTATGTGGTATTGGTCATTTTAAAAATTGAAACTTAAATAAATATATACCAAAATTGTATTGGATACTTTAACAAATGTTTAATAGGTTAGAGTAGGGTAGGGCCCGACCCTGTTGTTGTGGCGGCTTTAAAAATCTTTTGACTGTGGACAGTTCAAGGGGTGGAGCCTGGGCAGAGTCTTAAGGGGGCTCTGAAAATTTAGCCAGTATGGGGCCCCGAAATTCCTAGTGGCAGCCCTGAAGCACCATCCCTGTTTATGGTCACAAGACCAATCTGCACAGGCTGAGACCTGAGGGGGCTTCCCTGTAACCTGTAATGATACACCTGCAGAAGTGGGTAAATCAGGGTAACGGGCATAATTATAGTGGATGCAGCGGTTGCAGTCGCACTTGTGCCCTGGAAACCAGAAGGGGGACAAAAGGTCTGGTCCATATGAGAAGATTAATACTATAAGGCCATGTGCACACGTTCAGGATTGTTAGCGTTTTTTTCGCGTTTTTTCGCTATAAAAACGTGATAAAAACGCGAAAAAAAACGCTTACATAAGCCTCCTATTATTTACAGGGTATTCCGCATTTTTGGTGCAAATGTTGCGATTTTTTCCGCGAAAAAATCGCATAGCGGAAAAAAAAGCAACATGTTCATTAAAAATGCGGAATTGCAGGGATTCCGCACACCTAGGGGTCCATTGATCTGCTTACTTCCCGCACGGGGCTGTGCACACCATGCGGGAAGTAAGCAGATTATGTGCGGTTGGTACCCAGGGTGGAGGAGAGGAGACTCTCCTCCACGCACTGGGCACCATATAAGTGGTCAAAAAATAAGAAATAAAATAATAAACAGTCCTATACTCACCCTCGATGTCTTGCCGCCTCCTCGCACGCTGCCGTTCGGTTTCTGTACCTGGTGTGCGCTGAAGGACCTCGCCGAATGACGTCACTGTCCTGTGATTGGTCGTGAGCGGTCATGTGACCGCTCACGTGACCGTGACGTCACGGGAGGTCCTGTGCGCACAGACCAGCTATACGGAACGGACGCCGGTGAGATGTCTGGGTGAGTATAAGCATTTTTTTATTTTTTTTATTATTTTTAAACATTCTATCTTTTACTATAGATGCTGCATAAGCTGCATCTATAGTAAAAAGTTGGTCACACTTGTCAAACGCTATGTTTGACAAGTGTGACCAACCTGTCAGTCAGTTTTCCAAGCGATGCTACAGATCGCAGGGAAAACTTTAGCATTCTGCAAGCTAATTACGCTTGCAGAATGCTAAAAAAACGCGAAAAAAACGGAAAAAAAACGCAAAAAAAAAAATGCGGATTTCTTGCAGAAAATTTCCGGTTTTCTTCAGGAATTTTCTGCAAGAAATCCGCAACGTGTGCACATACCCTTAAACAGTTTTCCCAAGATAGTAGGTCATTCCTTATTCCTAGAAGAGGATTACTGATCACAAGGGTTTCAGCTTCTGGCATCTCCAGATCTTAACCCCTTTGTATTTTCGTTTTTGCATTTTAATTTTTTGCTACCCCCCTTCCCAGAGCCATTACTTTTTATTTTTCAGTGAATATGGCCATGTGAGGGCTTGTTTTTTGCGGGACGAGTTGTACTTTTGAAAAATACCATTGGTTTTAACATATCATGTACTGAAAAATGGGGAAAAAACTTCCAAGTGCGGTGAAATTGCAATAAAAGTGCAATCCCACAGTTGTTTTTTTTTTTTTTTACCATGTTCACTAAATTCTAAAACTGACCTGCTATTATGATTCTCGAGGTCATTACAAGTTCATAGACACCAAACATGTCTAGGTTCTTTTTTTTATCTAAGGCTTCTTTCACACTTCTGTTTTTTGCCATCTGTCGCAATCCGTCGTTTTGGTAAAAAACGGATCCTGCAAATGTGTCAGATGCGTTTTTTTGCCATAGACTTTTATTGACGACGGATTGTGACGGATGGCCACACGCTGTATCCGTTGTTATTTTTGTGCGGTCCGTCGTGAAGAAAAAACGTTCAAGGGAACATTTTTTTGTCCGTTAGATCCGCCATTTCCGACCGCGCATGCGCGGCCGGAACTCCGCCCCCTCCTCCCCGGACTTCATAATGGGCAGCGGATGCATCGGAAAACTGCATCCGCTGCCCACGTTGTGCATAATTTTGCGCAGCGTCCGTCGGTACGTCGGGCCGACTGTTTGCGACGGCCCCGTACCGACGGAAATGTGAAAGAGGCCTTAGTGGTGAAAAAAATTCCAAAGTTTGTTGTTAATGTGTGTCCAGCCTCTTTTGAAGGAGAACTCACCACCTCTCGTGGCAGCCTATTCCACTCTTTGATCACCCTCACTGTCAAAAAGCTTTTTCTAATATCTAATCTATCTTCTACTTTTCAGTTTCATTCCATTGCTTTTCATGCTTCCATTTTCAAATGAGAATAAGGATGATTCCTCTACACTGTGACATCCCTTCAGATATTTGTAGACAGGTTTGACCAATATAAGATACGGCCATCACCTTTCAGGGCTTATCTATAATGCTGTAGATAAGCCCCCGATCCAACCTGCACGAGAAGAAAAATAAGTTTTATTATACTCACCTGCAGGGCGGTCCACTGGGCCTCTCTGACCTTACCTGGCGTTTGTGCACTGCAGTACTTTGCTCTGCCCTCAACAGGGCATATAAGTACACCTGCGCAGGATGCCGGGGAGCAGAGGCGTAGCTAGGGTTTTGGTCCAGGGGGGGCGAAGCTTCTGAGTGGGCCCCTAACCAGGTAACCTTGATTACAACTCGGTGATGCGCCCTAATACTGGAGGAGAACCTCAGCAGATGACCGCGCTGTTATTGAAGATAATCTCTATATAAAGACCAACATGGATATTACCGCCATATGGTCAGTAGTAGATACCAGTCCTACAGAACATGTAAGAGATCACTGCACAGTTACAGGTAATGTCTTACCGCTGACGTTCTTTCTGATGGAATCGTTCATTTTTTCCGTCTTTTCCATCTGGCCCAGACCGATATGACAACTTCTTCCAGCCAGGAATCGTCTGCAGAGAATACAACAAAGACACATTTCACTTCTCATATTCCAGCCCCATCACCATCTATTCCCAACCTGCACAAATTTCTCCTCCTGCAGGTACCCCAATACTGAGCTGCTGCTGCCGTATGTGACCCTATTACAGCACCGATACCCCAATACTGAGCCGCTGCTGCCGTATGTGTCCCTATTACTGCACCTGATACCCCAATACTGAGCTGCTGCTGCCGTATGTGTCCCTATTACTACCCCTGATACCCCAACACTGAGCCGCTGCTGCCGTATGTGTCCCTATTACTGCACCTGATACCCCAATACTGAGCCGATGCTGCCGTATGTGCCCCTATTACTGCACCTGATACCCCAATACTGAGCCTCTGCCCTATGTGTTCCTATTACTGCACCTGATACCCCAATACTGAGCCGCTGTTGCCGAATGTGTCCCTATTACTACACCTCATACTCCAATACTGAGCCACTGCTGCCATATGTGTCCCTATTACTGCACCTGATACCCCAATACTGAGCCGATGCTGCCGTATGTGCCCCTATTACTGCACCTGATACCCCAATACTGAGCCTCTGCCCTATGTGTTCCTATTACTGCACCTGATACCCCAATACTGAGCCTCTGCCCTATGTGTTCCTATTACTGCACCTGATACCCCAATACTGAGCCGCTGTTGCCGAATGTGTCCCTATTACTACACCTCATACTCCAATACTGAGCTACTGCTGCCATATGTGTCCCTGTTACTGCACCTGATACCCCAATACTGAGCTGCTGCCGTATGTGCCCCTATTACTGCTCCTGATACCCCAATACTGAGCCGCTGCTGCTGTATGTGTCCCTATTACTGCACCTGCTGTGTGGTTCTCTGTGCCCTCTAAATTGTAAAGCACCCCTCTATAATATAGTAATGCCGGGTGCAAGTGCCCTAGAAAACAGTACCCATATTTTGCCCCTAGAAAGTAATAATGCCCTGTGTGCCCCTTTGATAGCCACTGTAACCTGAGTTCCCCTATAACAATAAGTACCCGCTTTACATTTAATAATGTCCCGAGTCTCCCCCTGGACAGCTCCCCTATACATAGCATGATGCTCTCTTATACACAGTATAATGCACCCACACAGTATACTGACTCCTTAGTAGCCCCCAAACTGTTTGATGGCTCCAACGATGTATAATGACCCCCACACTGTAATCTCCATACTGTATGATGGTCCCCTAGATAGCCGCCATATACAGTAGCATAATTCACCAAATAGTCCATATATAGTATAATATATATATACAGTATATATACTAGACTGTGGCCCGATTCTAATGCATCGGGTATTCTAGAATATGCATGTCCCCGTAGTATATGGACAATGATGATTCCAGAATTCGCGGCAGACTGTGCCTGTCGCTGATTGGTCGAGGCAACCTTTATGACATCATCATCGCCATGGCAACCATTATGACATCTACGTCGATACTGTGCCCATCGCTGATTGGTCGAGGCAACCTTTATGACATCATCGTCGCCATGCTGTGCCCGTCGCTGATTGGTCGAGGCCTGGCGGCCTCGACCAATCAGAGACGCGTGATTTCCAGGACAGACAGACAGACAGACAGAAAAACCCTTAGACAATTATATATATAGATATGGTATATATAGTATAATGCACTCCCCATAGGCAGACTCTATAGCACACAGCAGCCCCCATAGGCAGACACTGTAATAAGGCAGCACCCCTATAGGCAGACTCTGTAGTATAAGGCAGCACCCCCATAGGCAGACCCTGTAATAAGGCGGCAGACCCTGTAATAAGGCAGCACCCCCATAGTCAGACTCTGTAATAAGGCAGTCCCCATAGTCAGACCCTGTAATAAGGCAGCACCCCCATAGTCAGACCCAGTAATAAGGCAGCCCCCATAGTCAGACCCTGTAATAAGGCAGTACCCCATAGTCAGACCCTGTAATAAGGCAGCACCCCCATAGTCAGACCCTGTAAAAAGGCAGCCCTTGTAATAAGGCAGCACCCCCATAGTCAGACCCTGTAATAAGGCAGCCCCCATAGTCAGACCCTGTAATAAGGCAGCACCCCCATAGTCAGACCCTGTAATAAGGCAGCACCCCCATAGTCAGACCCTGCAATAAGGCAGCCCCCATAGGCAGACCCTGTAATAAGGCAGCACCCCCATAGTCAGACCCTGTAATAAGGCAGCACCCCCATAGTCAGACCCTGTAATAAGGCAGCACCCCCATAGTCAGACCCTGTAAAAAGGCAGCACCCATAGTTAGACCCTGTAATAAGGCAGCCCCCATAGTCAGACCCTAAACTAAGGCAGCCCCCCTATAGTCAGACCCTGTAATAAGGCAGCCCCCATAGTCAGACCCTGTAATAAGGCAGCCCTCATAGTCAGACCCTGTAATAAGGCAGCACCCCCATAGTCAGACCCTGTAAAAAGGCAGCCCCTCATAGTCAGGCCCTGTAATAAGGCAGCACCCCCATAGTCAGACCTTGTAAGGAAGCAGCACCCCTATAGTCAGACCCTGTAATAAGGCAGCACCCCTATAGGCAGACCCTGTAATAAGGCAGCACCTCTATAGGCAGACCCTGTAATAAGGCAGCAGTACCCATTTAAAATAAATAAATAAATAAATACTCACCTCTCTTCTTCCTGATTCCTGCGCTGCTCCCGCTGATCTCCTGACAGGGGGCGCCGGGCAGTGATGTCATCGCGCCCGCTGTCAGGGTCGGCGATGTCAGACGCCGACACTGACACTGACAGGGGGATGATGGGAGAAGGAGCGTCGCGCTCCTTTTCCCATCATTGCGATCAGCTGTATCGGCTAAATGCCGGTACAGCTGATCTTCCGATGATGGCGGGGGGCCAACTGATGGCACCGGGCCCCCCCGCCTGCTCAGGGGCCCCATAGCGGCAGAGCAGGGAGATCAATTCTCCCTGCTCTGCCGCAGAATGTAACTGTATCAGCTGTTGTGAATGCTGCTTTTGGGCTCCCTCCGGTGGTTGTAGGTGGTAATGCAGTTGCCCCTGAGTTGCAGCCCTGGTCAGGTGTATCTGCTGATTGCATATCTGACTGGGGTATTTAGGCGTGCAGGATTCATTAGTCCTTGCCAGTTGTCAATTGTTGTTGGGAGGTGTAGGACCTCTGCCTGGTTCCTCCTGCCTTTCTGCCAAATCAGCAAAGATAAGTGTCTGGTTCTTTTTCCCTGTGGCACACATGTTGTGTGCTTCACAATTCAGTGCTATTCTTTGTGTTTTCTTGTCCAGCTTAGATTGTGTCAGTATTTTCTCAGTCTTGCTGGATTCTCTGGAGTGGCAGATATACATTCCATGTCTTTAGTTAGATTGTGGAATTTTTGTATTATCTGCTGTGGATATTTTTGGAAGGGTTTTAATACTGACCGCCTAGTTATCTGTCCTATCCTTTCCTATTTAGCTAGAGTGGCCTCTTTTGCTAAATCCTGTTTTCTACCTGCGTGTGTCTATTCTTCTCCTACTCATAGTCATTATTTGTGGGGGGCTGCCTATCCTTTGGGGGTCTGCTTTGAGGCAAGATAGCATTCCCATTTCCATCTATAGGGGTAATTAGTCCTCCGGCTGTGTCGAGGTGTCTAGGGAGTGTTAGGCACACCCCACGGCTACTTCTAGTTCAGGATTGCAGTCAGTACAGGTTCCACCGTCTCCAGAGAAAGTTTCATGCGGCTCCAAGGCCACCAGATCATAACAGTACAACTGGCCCATAATGAGTTAAATGCATCTCAGAAGAAGGGAAGAAAAGTGTTGAGCCATTTTTTTTTCTGCAGTCTGTTTTGTCTTTTTTTTCCCCTCTTTATTTATGGGTGGCTGAGGAGTCTTGTGCCAGCATGGATGTTCAGGAATTAGCTTCTCGCGTAGACCAGCTTGCTGCTAGGGTACAGGGTATTTCTGATTATATTGTTCAGACTCCAGCTTTAGAACCGAAGATTCCTACTCCTGATTTGTTTTTTGGTGATAGGTCCAAATTTTGGGGGTTTAAAAATAATTGTAAATTGTTTTTTGCTCTGAGACCGCGATCCTCCGGTGAATCCATTCAGCAGGTTAAAATTGTCATCTCCCTGCTGCGTGGTGATCCACAGGATTAGGCATTTTCCCTGGAATCTGGGAATCCGGCCTTGCTTAATGTAGATTCCTTTTTTCAGGCTTTAGGTTTATTATATGATGAACCTAATTCTGTGGATCAAGCGGAGAAAACCTTGTTGACCCTGTCTCAGGGTCAAGAGGCGGTAGAATTGTTTTGTCAGAAATTTAGAAAATGGTCTGTGTTGACTAAATGGAATGATGATGCTTTGGCGGCAATTTTCAGAAAGGGTCTTTCTGAATCCGTTAAAAATGTTATGGTGGGGTTTCCCACGCCTTCCGGTCTGAGTGATTCTATGTCTCTGGCCATTCAGATTGATCGGCGCTTGCGGGAGCGTAGAACTGTGCGCGCTGTGGCGTCGTCCTCAGAGCCAATTCCTGAGCCAATGCAGTGTGGTAGGTCTTTGTCTAGAACGGAACGACAAGGATTCAGACGTCAGAATGGGTTGTGTTATTATTGTGGCGACGCTTCTCATGTCATTTCAGTCTGCCCTAAGGGGACAAAGAGGATCGCTACCATCAGTACTGTACAACCTAAATTTGTGTTATCGGTGTCCTTGATTTGTTCATTGTCATCATTCTCTGTCATGGCGTTTGTGGATTCAGGCGCCGCCTTGAACTTAATGGATTTTGAGTTTGCCAGGCGTTGTGGTTTTCCCTTGCAGCCTTTGCAGAACCCTATTCCTTTAAGGGGGATTGATGCTACACCTTTGGCTAAAAATAAGCCTCAGTTTTGGACACAGGTGACCATGCACATGGCGCCAGCCCATCAGGAAGATTGTCGATTTCTGGTGTTGCATAATTTGCATGATGTTATCGTGCTGGGTTTCCCGTGGTTGCAGGTACATAATCCTGTATTGGATTGGAAATCTATGTCTGTGACTAGTTGGGGTTGTCAGGGGGTTCATAATGATGTTCCTTTGATGTCAATCTCCTCTCCTTCCTCTTCTGAAATTCCAGAGTTTTTGTCTGATTTTCAGGATGTATTCGATGAGCCCAAGTCCAGTTCCCTTCCACCGCACAGGGACTGTGATTGTGCTATTGACTTGATTCCAGGCAGTAAGTCTCCTAAGGGTCGACTTTTCAACCTGTCTGTGCCTGAACATACCGCCATGCGGAGTTATGTTAAGGAGTCTTTGGAGAAAGGGCATATTCGGCCATCTTCTTCACCGTTAGGAGCAGGTTTTTTTTTTTGTTGCTAAGAAGGATGGCTCCTTGAGACCTTGTATTGATTATCGCCTCTTGAATAAGATCACGGTCAAGTTTCAATATCCTTTACCTTTGCTTTCCGATTTGTTTGCTAGGATTAAGGGGGCTAGTTGGTTTACTAAGATTGACCTTCGGGGAGCATATAATCTTGTTCGTATTAAACAGGGTGATGAATGGAAAACTGCGTTTAATACGCCCGAAGGCCATTTTGAATACCTTGTGATGCCATTCGGGCTCACTAACGCTCCATCTGTTTTTCAATCCTTCATGCATGATATCTTCCGGACTTATATTGATAAATTCTTGATTGTATATTTGGACGATATTTTGATTTTTTCCGATGATTGGAAGTCTCATGTGGAACAGGTCAGGATGGTATTTCAGATCCTTCGTGACAATGCTTTGTTTGTGAAGGGGTCTAAGTGTCTCTTTGGGGTGCAGAAGGTTTCTTTTTTGGGCTTTATTTTTTCTCCCTCATCTATGGAGATGGATCCCGTTAAGGTTCAGGCCATTCATGATTGGATTCAACCCACATCTGTGAAGAGCCTTCAGAAATTTTTGGGTTTTGCAAATTTTAATCGCCGTTTCATTGCTAACTTCTCCAGCGTGGTTAAACCCTTAACTGATTTGACGAAAAAAGGCACTGATGTGGCGAATTGGTCCTCTGCGGCTGTCTCTGCCTTTCAGGAGCTTAGACGCCGATTTACTTCTGCTCCGGTGTTGCGCCAACCAGATGTTTCTCTTCCGTTTCAGGTTGAGATTGATGCTTCTGAGATTGGGGCAGGGGCCATTTTGTCTCAGAGGGATTCTGTTGGTTCTTTGATGAAACCGTGTGCCTTCTTCTCCCGCAAGTTTTCGCCTGCTGAACGCAATTATGATGTCGGCAATCGGGAGTTGTTGGCTATGAAGTGGGCGTTTGAGGAGAGGCGACATTGGCTTGAGGGAGCTAAGCACCGTATTGTGGTCCTGACCGATCATAAGAATTTGATTTACCTCGAATCTGCCAAACGGCTGAGTCCTAGACAGGCTCGATGGTCCTTGTTTTTTTCCCGTTTTGATTTTATGGTTTCGTATCTTCCGGGTTCTAAGAATATTAAGGCTGATGCCCTTTCTAGGAGTTTTTTGCCTGATTCTCCTGAGGCCCTTGAACCAGTCGGCATTCTGAAAGAAGGGGTGGTCCTTTCTGCCATTTCCCCTGATTTACGGCGGGTTCTTCAGGAATTTCAGGCTGATAGACCTGACCGCTGTCCTGTGGGGAAATTGTTTGTTCCTGACAGATGGACTAGTAGAGTGATTTCTGAGGTTCACTGTTCTGTGTTGGCTGGTCATCCTGGTATTTTTGGTACCAGAGATTTGGTTGGTAGGTTCTTTTGGTGGCCTTCGTTGTCACGTGATGTGCGTTCTTTTGTGCAGTCCTGTGGGACTTGTGCACGGGCCAAGCCTTGTTGTTCCCGTGCTAGTGGGTTACTTTTGCCATTGCCGGTCCCTGAGAGGCCCTGGACGCATATTTCTATGGATTTTATTTCTGATCTTCCAGTTTCCCAGAGGATGTCGGTTATCTGGGTTGTTTGTGACCGGTTTTCTAAGATGGTTCATTTGGTGCCTTTGCCTAAGTTGCCTTCCTCTTCAGAGTTGGTTCCGTTGTTTTTTCAGCATGTGGTTCGTTTGCATGGTATTCCGGAGAATATTGTGTCCGACAGAGGTTCCCAGTTTGTTTCTAGGTTTTGGCGGGCCTTTTGTGCTAGGCTGGGCATTGAGTTGTCTTTTTCTTCTGCATTCCATCCTCAGACAAATGGCCAGACCGAGCGAACTAATCAGACTTTGGAGACTTATTTGAGATGCTTTGTGTCTGCCGATCAGGATGATTGGGTGGCCTTTTTGCCATTGGCCGAGTTTGCCCTTAATAATCGGGCTAGTTCGGCTACTTTGGTTTCGCCTTTTTTTTGTAATTTTGGTTTTCATCCTCGTTTTTCTTCTGGGCAGGTTGAGCCTTCTGACTGTCCTGGTGTGGATTCTGTGGTTGACAGGTTGCAGGAGATTTGGGCTCATGTGGTGGACAATTTGGTGTTGTCTTAGGAGGAGGCTCAACGTTTTGCTAACCGTCGTCGGTGTGTTGGTTCCCGGCTTCGGGTTGGGGATTTGGTTTGGTTGTCTTCCCGTCATGTTCCTATGAAGGTCTCTTCCCCTAAGTTTAAGCCTCGGTTTATTGGTCCTTATAGGATTTCTGAGATTATTAATCCGGTGTCTTTTCGATTGGCGCTTCCGGCCTCTTTTGCTATCCATAATGTCTTCCATAGATCTTTATTGCGGAAATATGTGGTGCCCGTTGTTCCCTCTGTTGATCCTCCGGCCCCCGTGTTGGTTGATGGGGAGTTGGAGTATGTGGTTGAGAAGATTTTGGATTCTCGTTTTTCGAGGCGGAGGCTTCAGTACCTTGTCAAATGGAAGGGTTATGGCCAGGAGGATAATTCTTGGGTTTTTGCTTCTGATGTCCATGCTGCTGATTTGGTTCATGCTTTTCATCTGGCTCGTCCTGATCGGCCTGGGGGCTCTGGTGAGGGTTCGGTGACCCCTCCTCAAGGGGGGGGTACTGTTGTGAATGCTGCTTTTGGGCTCCCTCCGGTGGTTGTAGGTGGTAATGCAGTTGCCCCTGAGTTGCAGCCCTGGTCAGGTGTATCTGCTGATTGCATATCTGACTGGGGTATTTAGGCGTGCAGGATTCATTAGTCCTTGCCAGTTGTCAATTGTTGTTGGGAGGTGTAGGACCTCTGCCTGGTTCCTCCTGCCTTTCTGCCAAATCAGCAAAGATAAGTTTCTGGTTCTTTTTCCCTGTGGCACACATGTTGTGTGCTTCACAATTCAGTGCTATTCTTTGTGTTTTCTTGTCCAGCTTAGATTGTGTCAGTATTTTCTCAGTCTTGCTGGATTCTCTGGAGTGGCAGATATACATTCCATGTCTTTAGTTAGATTGTGGAATTTTTGTATTATCTGCTGTGGATATTTTTGGAAGGGTTTTAATACTGACCGCCTAGTTATCTGTCCTATCCTTTCCTATTTAGCTAGAGTGGCCTCTTTTGCTAAATCCTGTTTTCTACCTGCGTGTGTCTATTCTTCTCCTACTCACAGTCATTATTTGTGGGGGGCTGCCTATCCTTTGGGGGTCTGCTCTGAAGCAAGATAGCATTCCCATTTCCATCTATAGGGGTAATTAGTCCTCCGGCTGTGTCGAGGTGTCTAGGGAGTGTTAGGCACACCCCACGGTTACTTCTAGTTGCGGTGTTAGTTCAGGATTGCGGTCAGTACAGGTTCCACCGTCTCCAGAGAAAGTTTAATGCGGCTCCAAGGTCACCAGATCATAACAATCAGCGAGCTTCGCTCGGAGATACAGTTACAGTAGTGTAGCTCCGGGTGGGCCCCCTCAGAGCACCGGGCCCGGGGCGCCCGCACCCTCTGCCCCCCCCCGGTAGCTACGCTACTGCCTGGCAGCCATAAAGAAAGCAGGAGGGCAGCATCGCAAGAAGATGGGAGGTGCCAGACCAGGACCTGCAACACCCCTCAATCCTGACTGCCCTGCAAGTGAGTATAATAAAAGTTATTTTTCTTATCTTGCAGGTCGGATTGGGGGCTTATCTACAGCATTATAGAATACTGTAGATAAGCCCCGAAAGGCAGTAGCCGTAATTCTTATCAGTCAAACCTGGTGACAGGTTCGCTTTAAGTTTCTTATTAGCCTTCTTTTTTGCAAGCTAAACATTCCCAGACCCTTTTTTTTAAATCAGATATTTTTTATTGTACATACCAAATACAACAGTATCCATACAAATAAACAAGGTACATTTGTGTTTTTGTTTTAAAAGAAACAACCCTTCCCCCTCCCCTCCCCCCTCCCCTCTAAAGACCCATCTCCGACCAAACATTACTCCTGGAAAGAAGAGAAAACAAGAAAAAAAGACAATACATACATACTATAATATTTGCAACTTTTTATCATAATCTCTGTCAATATGAGATAGAGAGCCGCATGTCGCCGAACAGCATGAGAAACAGTATATATCAGTATTACGCCCTCTCCTCAAGTCTTTCCATGCCACTTCTTTCAAATAACTACCGAACGCTGTCAAATTCCCCTCCTTCCTCAACATAGCATGCTGCCCCCTATCCCAATGATCGTCAATGATATTGTTAACATCCCCTATTATGAGCAATGGGACTCCTCCCCACCTGCCAGATAAATTTAGGATTTCCTGTAGTTTTTTCCCCGAGAACGGTGGAGGAATATACACTGACACGACACATATCAGTCTAGCGAACACCTTACACACAAGAAATACGTACTGTCCATCACTATCTATTACCACCTCTACCTCCTTGAACGGAATACTTGTATGCACGAGGATTGACACTCCCCTGGCGTAGGTCGAGAATGTCGCATGGTAGGCCCTCCTCACCCATCTTTTATGCAATATACCCGTTTTTTCTTTTAGTAAGTGAGTTTCTTGAAGGCACACCAGCGAGGGTCTCTGTTTTACAATATATTGCAAAATAGCCTTACGTTTTGTATCATTGGATAGACCTCTAATATTCCAGCTCAAAATTTTAACTCTATCTCCCATCATTTGCATAATAGTTAACCATCTCTCCCTCTTTCCATTGGTCTTCTTTACCCCCCTAAACTGGGCCCTCTTACCCAAACCTCCCTCCCAAGCCCTCATTATTACAAAATAACCCCTAACCCTACCCTTCCCTCAATAACTTCCTCCCCCAAAACGTTATAACAGACAACGTACAATCTCCTACTCCCTCTCTGTATGAGAAAGGGGAACACGCTGTTGCTATCCCAACAGTGGCTCAGAAGCCGATACCAACCAACAGTAGATTTCCCACTATCTTCCATTCGTTCCTCCCCCCACCCTTTAGAAACAGGATATATAAACATTTGCGCCGCCGAACACAACCTTAGCGCCTAAGAACCATACATCAAATTCTTTTAGTAGCCAATCAGTATTAACCATCAACTCGATTTTCCTCCCCCCAACCTATCACAATAGCCAGAAGACCACATTTGACCCTCCTCAGCAGTTCTTTTCTGCTCCAATACGTTTTGCATTCAAGACCAGCCAATGTGATACTTCGTCAGGATTTTGACAAAAAGGGGACCTTGTCCATGGCCACCACACGTAATTTAGCCGGATACAGCATAGAATAAACCAGTTAAGAAAAAAGGAGTACCAGCGGAGCAAAATATGGTGCAAAAATTCAAGAGTTTATTAATAATTCATTATAAAGTGCATGAGTACAAGACATATACTTAGAAAAGGGATGGTTAAAACATGGATCACTACCAGTTCCCCCACCGTGATCTCCCACAGCTAAGTGCAAGTAAGGAAGCAGCCAAATGTATTAATTAAATGAGAACCGTGGGAGACAATGCAAACACCACAGTACAGGTAAAGTGCTTGAGCGATGCTTACCACTGGAGAGGAGCAAGGTGGGGTGTGCTGGGTAGGGACCGATCCGTACGGGACCCCCGACGCGCGTTTCGCCACACGAATGTTCTGGCTTTCTCAAGGGGAGGTGCCCCAAGGCAGATCAGGACGGTTTAAGTAGTGCGGTAACCAGTCCATGTGATCATATCACACGGGGAGCGCGGACCAATGATCGCCATGAATTCGGCGCATGCGCACCCGCGGCACCCTGTCCCACGTCAGAGCCGGCGTCAGGCGTTGCTGCGGGCGTCGCTGGGAGTGAGGCCCAGCGGCGCCTGCGCAAGACCAGGGTGACACCGCCCTGACTGGGAGCAGATGGAGCCGCGAGCAGCGCATGCGCACTATGGCAGTCCTGGGCCGCGGTGAATAGAAAAGATTGTTTTGCCTAAATATATCTACATGCCAATAAGCCCATATATACAGATAGAGACGGCAGGAAGTGATAGCTGTATCAGAGAGACATATTATATACAGTACATATACAAGATGTATAAACTACAGTGCCAAGATACAAAGATATTCCTTCTTCATATAATACATATATGTCCTTATCATATCTGTATAGATCATGCTTGGGCTGGATGTAACGGCATGTTGGTGTCATAATCTTCAGACGAAGTCCACATAAACGAAGTGTCCTGAGAGCCGGGGCAGACCGCAGGTAAGAAATAACTACAAGATAACACAAAAAAATAATAATAAAATAATGAATAAAAACAATTAAAAACGGAACGAATACCCTATACGGGATCCACTAATGTGAGGACCAGAAAGGATGGGCTAGGGGGGAGCATATGAACAAATAAAATAAATAAGACAATGAAATATACAGTAATCATGGGGCTGGTGGATGTACTATTCAATTATTAGCCCAAAAAGGGGGAAAAGCTGAGGGACTCATTAAGTCGCTTAGGGGTCAGGGTGTCAAGGCGGACAATCCACGCCGCCTCTCGTTGCGCCAATATTTTCTTATAATTTCCACCTCTGACCCCAAGATGGACACATTCTATGCCTCTGAACCGAAGGGTCCCCACGTCACAATTATGAAATTGTTTGAAATGACGGGGGAGCGTCCTCAATTCAGAGTCATCCTGACTGGCACGTGCGGCACCTATATCTCGGACATGCTCACGAATACGTATGCGTAGCTCTCTGGATGTGAGTCCCACGTATATCAGAGAGCATCCGCACGTAGCATAATATATGACATTAGATGTCCCACATGTAATGTGTTGTCTAATGTCATACACCTTGGATCCATCGGAAGATTTAAATGTTGAGATCCGTAACATGTCTCAGTCAGGGCGGTGTCACCCTGGTCTTGCGCAGGCGCCGCTGGGCCTCACTCCCAGCGACGCCCGCAGCAACGCCTGACGCCGGCTCTGACGTGGGACGGGGTGCCGCGGGTGCGCATGCGCCGAATTCATGGCGATCATTGGTCCGCGCTCCCCGTGTGATATGATCACATGGACTGGTTACCGCACTACTTAAACCGTCCTGATCTGCCTTGGGGCACCTCCCCTTGAGAAAGCCAGAACATTCGCGTGGCGAAACGCGCGTCGGGGGTCCCGTACGGATCGGTCCCTACCCAGCACACCCCACCTTGCTCCTCTCCAGTGGTAAGCATCGCTCAAGCACTTTACCTGTACTGTGGTGTTTGCATTGTCTCCCACGGTTCTCATTTAATTAATACATTTGGCTGCTTCCTTACTTGCACTTAGCTGTGGGAGATCACGGTGGGGGAACTGGTAGTGATCCATGTTTTAACCATCCCTTTTCTAAGTATATGTCTTGTACTCATGCACTTTATAATGAATTATTAATAAACTCTTGAATTTTTGCACCATATTTTGCTCCGCTGGTACTCCTTTTTTCTTAAGTGATTTATATGGAGCTGGTTTGCTATCTTGGTAGTGGGTCTTTTGAGCACGATTGAGTGTCTTGACTGCCCCATTGTCTGATTATGCCTTGTTTTGTTATTATTTATATTTCTGTGTTTATCACAGTTTTTTCTAGGCCCATTATGGATTTTAGGGCACGAGATTCTACGTGGCGTGCCCAAATTAACGACACATTTAGGGATGGTTTTAATGGTGGGGGCCCGGATGGGCTGGGGAGAGATGTACAGGAGACCATTGTACAGTTCAAGGAGCTTTTGAAGAAACGAACAAGGGTCTGGTGGAACCATGCCTTCCTAGAGAAATACCTGGAAGGGGGACTCATCCCGCGTGGACTGAGAATCCAAGTATTCCCGTCATTTCCTATTACGGACGATGAATTTAAGAATAAATGGGAGGAATTGTCTACCAACTGGGCTTTATTTCCCTACTAAAAGGTTTGGATTCACAAAAATTAGGTGATATTGAGAAAGAGATTGAATTGATACAACAAACTCTGAGAAAAGATATGTCCGGTGAAGCAATTCAAAAACTTAATGATGAGGTGGATTCAGACCTACAAAAATGGGTGAATGAAATACAAACCTCCAAGGCAAGAAAATTTAAACGTGACGTGCACGATAAACAGACGGGTAACATGTATAGGTGGCGCAACCCAAGTGAACGGTCATGTCCCCGTTTTAGAAATTATTCAAGTTCACGCTCTAGATCGAGATCCACGGCCTCTAATACTCCATCGGAGGGCAACAATACATTACACTCCGGACCCTCTAGGAATCAAACTGGGATAAATCCACCTTCCAATAAGATTGTAACACGCCAGACCTCTAAAACCAAGAATGCTGCTGGTAAGCAGGGGACGGGCATCGGCGGTGGCCTTCAGGTACTAAATTTGTCCACTAGGTCTTTTACTGGTGATCAGATTGAGGTGCTAAGTAGGGGTTTGAGTTTTTCCCCAACTAATTCTTTTGACTTTTTTACAGTCATGAAAGACCTTCACCTATTTTCACGAAAATTAATTTTAAAAAAATTACACTCTAAGAATGATCAACCCCGGGGGTCTGCGGCCGAGAGTGAGATGGAGACCTTGCAGATATTGGAAGATCTCTTGGATGAACAGACCTCCGTATCCCAAGGTAGGTTCCCAGCTGCTATTATGCCCAGATCGACGAGGTTCCCCCCCTTGGCTTTGTGTCCAGCGATTGACATATTCACACGTTTAGTAACTGATGATTTGAAACAACTATCCTCGAGACGTATGTCAGATAATCTGACACATAAACAGAGATTGGCCATTAATGAGTTAAAGTCTTTTAAGGATGTCGTGTTTAAACCTGCAGACAAGGGGGGGAACATCGTCGTCTGGCCATGTCAGAAGTATGAGAAGGAGGCTTTCCGACAATTGAGGGATGCCTCAACCTATACCAAATTAACCTACAATCCCATGGCCTCCTTCTCCTCTCGGCTGCAGACCATCCTGGGGAGGGCACTGGAGGAAGGTATTATAGACAAGAAAGTACTAGAGGGACTCACAGTTAGATCACCAAGGATACCTACTTTTTACCTCTTACCAAAGGTACACAAGGATGCCGTCGACCCACCGGGACGTCCGATTGTGTCAGGCATAGACGGTTTATGCGATCCAACTTGCAAATGTATTGACTATTATCTAAAGCCACTTGTGGAGGTCTTGCCGTCATATATTAGAGACACAACGGACGTCCTTTCACGTGTTGACGGCGTCTTTGTCGATCCAGGCGTCCTGTTGGTCACCGCCGATGTCCAAACACTGTACACCAGTATCGACCATGAACATGGTCTGGCAGCAGTCCGCCTCTTCCTGGGGACCTCCGATCTGGGCGGCCCCATGTGCGATTTAATTCTCGAGCTGCTGCGCTTTGTTCTCACCCACAATTTCTTTGTCTTCAAGGATAATTACTATCTACAGCGGCGCGGCACAGCCATGGGCGCGGCCTGCGCGCCCTCATACGCCAACCTCTTCCTGGGCGCATGGGAGAGGTCTATTTTTGGCGACGCGGGCGCGCGGTCCGTAGACCATGTGCTGTGCTGGATGCGCTGTATAGATGACATTCTGTTTTTGTGGGGGGGAACAGCGCAGCAGCTTGATGAGTTTATGGGCCGGCTTAATAACAATGAGCTTAATATAAAATTGACTTATCAATATGATGATCATCAGATTGATTTTTTGGACGTTACTTTCGAAGTAGATAACATGCGCCAAATTCAGACGGATGTGTTCAGAAAATCTACATCTGTTAATGCTCTTCTACATGCCGGCTCAGCTCATAATCACAGCACTATTGGGGCCGTCCCGGTCGGACAGTTCCTGAGGGCGAGGCGGATATGCTCTACGGACAACAAATTTTTCGCACAAGCAGACGATTTGAGGAAGCGCTTTGAGGCACGTGGATATAGCCGTAGGATGATTAGGCGAGGGTTCGAGAGAGCAAGAAGGACACCACGGAGAGACCTCCTGTATCCAAGGGGTGATTTGCAAGGGGTAGGCACTAAAACAGACAGAGTCCGATTTATTACAACATATAATCATGAATGGCCAAAAATTCGGCATATTCTAAATAAACATTGGCCTGTCCTGTTGACAGAACCAGCATTGGTCTCTGCACTGGGGGCGTTTCCATCTATGACAGCTAGAAGGTCCCCCAATCTTGGCAATTCGTTAGTGCGGAGTCACTATGTCCCCCCCATTGCAAATCCTTTTGGTACTAGGGGCCCACTCCTGGGGTCCTTTAAGTGCGGCCATTGCCTCGCATGCTCCAACATGTTACGGATCTCAACATTTAAATCTTCCGATGGATCCAAGGTGTATGACATTAGACAACACATTACATGTGGGACATCTAATGTCATATATTATGCTACGTGCGGATGCTCTCTGATATACGTGGGACTCACATCCAGAGAGCTACGCATACGTATTCGTGAGCATGTCCGAGATATAGGTGCCGCACGTGCCAGTCAGGATGACTCTGAATTGAGGACGCTCCCCCGTCATTTCAAACAATTTCATAATTGTGACGTGGGGACCCTTCGGTTCAGAGGCATAGAATGTGTCCATCTTGGGGTCAGAGGTGGAAATTATAAGAAAATATTGGCGCAACGAGAGGCGGCGTGGATTGTCCGCCTTGACACCCTGACCCCTAAGGGACTTAATGAGTCCCTCAGCTTTTCCCCCTTTTTGGGCTAATAATTGAATAGTACATCCACCAGCCCCATGATTACTGTATATTTCATTGTCTTATTTATTTTATTTGTTCATATGCTCCCCCCTAGCCCATCCTTTCTGGTCCTCACATTAGTGGATCCCGTATAGGGTATTCGTTCCGTTTTTAATTGTTTTTATTCATTATTTTATTATTATTTTTTTGTGTTATCTTGTAGTTATTTCTTACCTGCGTTCTGCCCCGGCTCTCAGGACACTTCGTTTATGTGGACTTCGTCTGAAGATTATGACACCAACATGCCGTTACATCCAGCCCAAGCATGATCTATACAGATATGATAAGGACACATATGTATTATATGAAGAAGGAATATCTTTGTATCTTGGCACTGTAGTTTATACATCTTGTATATGTACTGTATATAATATGTCTCTCTGATACAGCTATCACTTCCTGCCGTCTCTATCTGTATATATGGGCTTATTGGCATGTAGATATATTTAGGCAAAACAATCTTTTCTATTCACCGCGGCCCAGGACTGCCATAGTGCGCATGCGCTGCTCGCGGCTCCATCTGCTCCCAGTCAGGGCGGTGTCACCCTGGTCTTGCGCAGGCGCCGCTGGGCCTCACTCCCAGCGACGCCCGCAGCAACGCCTGACGCCGGCTCTGACGTGGGACGGGGTGCCGCGGGTGCGCATGCGCCGAATTCATGGCGATCATTGGTCCGCGCTCCCCGTGTGATATGATCACATGGACTGGTTACCGCACTACTTAAACCGTCCTGATCTGCCTTGGGGCACCTCCCCTTGAGAAAGCCAGAACATTCGCGTGGCGAAACGCGCGTCGGGGGTCCCGTACGGATCGGTCCCTACCCAGCACACCCCACCTTGCTCCTCTCCAGTGGTAAGCATCGCTCAAGCACTTTACCTGTACTGTGGTGTTTGCATTGTCTCCCACGGTTCTCATTTAATTAATACATTTGGCTGCTTCCTTACTTGCACTTAGCTGTGGGAGATCACGGTGGGGGAACTGGTAGTGATCCATGTTTTAACCATCCCTTTTCTAAGTATATGTCTTGTACTCATGCACTTTATAATGAATTATTAATAAACTCTTGAATTTTTGCACCATATTTTGCTCCGCTGGTACTCCTTTTTTCTTAAGTGATTTATATGGAGCTGGTTTGCTATCTTGGTAGTGGGTCTTTTGAGCACGATTGAGTGTCTTGACTGCCCCATTGTCTGATTATGCCTTGTTTTGTTATTATAGAATAAACCAGGCCCAGTTCACGTAAGCGTCTTTTAGCCTCTCCAAACTTCATCCTGAGCTTCTGTACAATTGTAGAATAATCAGGATATATAGATACTCGGTTGCCGTCAATAGACAATTCCTCCATATTCCCGGCCCTCCTTAGCAGAATATCCCGGTCTCTGTAATTCAGGATTTTAGCTAGAAAGGTCCGTGGAGCGGAGCCAGGGGGCAAAGGTCTGGACGGCACCCGGTGAGCTCTTTCGACCGCAAAAAGTTTAGTGAGACTGTCCCCTCCAACCTTAGTTTTCAGCCATGTCTCTATAAACTCAGTGAGGTTGTTTCCTTCTGTCTTTTCGGGCACACCAATAATTCTCAAGTTGTTCCTGTGCGAACGATTCTCCAAATCGTCAGTTTTAAGCTCCAACTCCGCTATGCGCTGGACATATTTTTTCTCTCTCTTTGCCAGTTCAGCAATCTGATCCTCCACTCCTCCCACACGTTCCTCCAACAATTCAACTCTCCCCTCCATCTTATGCATAGCTGAGCGAAAGGAGGCAACTTCCCCTTTAAGGTCATCCACCTGGACAGTTAGGGTTGTCAAAGCAGATTTACAGAATAATACCGCAGAAAAGATATCTTTCAGGGTCGGCTCCCCAGTTTCATCAGCACACACATTCCCCATTTGAGCAGCATATTTCGGGGTCAGCTCAGCTAACTCAGTCAGTGGGGCATTTCCCATAACTGGAACATTGCTGGGTGTCATGGGGGATCCGCTCATCCTCCCCTCTGCCTGTGCCCCAGCCTGCTCACACACCTGTTCCCCTGAGTCCGCTGCTCCTCCTGACCCCCCTCCACCGGCTCCCTGCATCAGCTGTACTGCACCTTCTGTCCTGGCAAATTGCTCCAGTCTGGCGATCACCTCCAGCCGCTTCTGATAGGCAGCGCTTGCTTTTGCCGCCTCTTCCACAGCGCTGTCGGTGCCATCCTGGGAGCGCGTGCTGCCCGCCATCCCGACCTCCTTCTGCCTCTTGCGCGTTATTCTGTGGCTTCCTCGCTGTGCGACTGGTGCCCACCGCTCCCCAGATACTCAGGGACTCCTCCACCGGTAATTGGCGTTCGGCGGCGCCTCTAATATTAGCGCCGCTCTCCTTGCTGCTGGAGAGCACGCTGCAGTGATGGCTGCTGTTTCCCGGGTGCCGCCCGCCGCTCCGGACCCAGCACCTGTACCTCAGCGTTCCACAGCGCTCCCGCCTCAGCGCAGGTGTCCGCTCCCTCCAGGGGAGATGTGTCTGGCTTCAGCAACCGCCGGCGCTGCGTCCCTGTGTAGTGGAACACGCGCCCAAGATGGCCGCCGCAGCCCGGGGATTACACTGCCCGTCCAGGCCACTTCACTTCCCGGCGTCTCCGGGCTCCAAAACCGCCACTTTCAGGGGGTCGCCGGTCTCCTGGGATCCTAAGGGCACCTCTCCATCCGGTGCAGCCGGTAAAACGGGAATTTATGGCAGGATTCTGTTCAGGATAACCGGAGCTCTCCTAAGGTGCGTCCTTTCTCCTGGACTACATAGCCACGCCCCCCAGACCCTTTAACAGCTCCTTGTAGGACATACTTTGCAGTCCGCTCACCATCCTGGTAGCTCTTCTCTGAACTTGCTCCAGTTTTTTCTATATATTTTTTAAAATGTGGTGCCCAGAACTGGACACAGTATTCCAGATGAGGTCTGATCAAGGAGGAGTAGAGGGGGATAATTACTTCATGTGATCTACGACTCTAGGCTTCTGTTAATTCATCCCAGAACTGTGTTTGCCTTTTTTGCTGCTGCATCAGACATGACACATGGTCAGTCTGTGGTCTACTAGTATACCCCAAGTCTTTTTCACACGTGCTATTACTTAGTTCTAGTCCTCCCATTCTGTAGATGTCTTTTTAGTTTTTCTTGCCCAGATGTAGAATCTTGCATTTCTCACTGTTAAATACCATTCTATTAGTCACTGCCCATTGTTCAAGCTTACTAGATCCTTCTAAATCCTTTCTGCATCTTTTTTAGTGTTAGTTATCCCTCCTAGCTTTGCATCTTTGATCAGTTTACCTTCAGTTCTGTTATCCAGATCATTTATAAAAATGTTGCACAACCCTTTCTAATTGGATGTACAATCAGTCACGATCTCACCATGGGTCGGACAGCAGATGGCACAACACATACTCAACGGGATGGTAAAGGGGAGAGGAAGGCCCTAACAATAGGGAATGAGGGATGGGACACCTCCTGAACTCCAACCAGAGCCTGTCACTGCACTCCCCTAATGCCCTAAGCGGGTCCTTCCCCCGCCGCTGTCACGAATCTTATCCCTCACTATCACTTAACACTGTCGTGGCTAGTGCACTGGCCAGAAAGGCGCTAGCCTCACCACTGCAGATGGTACAAACACGGGGGGTAGTGACAATTACAAGACAGGTCACGTGATCGGGGGTCAGTGGTCCGATGGCATAACAACCAGAGGTCTCCTGAAGACCTCTATGGTTGTTGATGCCAGACTGCTGTGATCACCACCTTGTGGTTGGCGCTCATAGCAATGTAGTAATTCTGCTACATAGGAGCAATCTGAGCATCGCTCCTAGGTAGCAGAGCCGATCAGGCGGCTATGCTAGCTTCTAGCTTCCCATGGAGGCTATTGAAACATGGCAAAAGTAAAAAAAAAAAGTTTTAAAAAATATGAAAAACAAAACAATAAAAAAAAATCAAACATACACATATTTGCTATTACTGCGTTCTGAATCGCCCAATCTATCAATAAAAGAAAAGAATTAACCTGATCGCTAAACGGCGTAGCGAGAAAAAAAATCAAAACGCCAGAATTACGCTTTTTTGGTTGCTGTGACATTGAATTAAAATACAATAATGGGCAATCAAAAGAACGTATCTGCACCAAAATTGTATCATTAAAAACGTCAACTTGGCATGCAAAAAATAAGCCCTCGCCCGACCAGAGATCCCGAAAAATGGAGACGCTACGGATCTCAGAAAATTGCACCATTTTTTTTAGCAAAGTTTGGATTTTTTTTTCACCACTTTGATAAAAAATAGCCTAGACATGTTTGGTGTCTATGAACTCATAATGACCTAGAGAATCATAACGGCAGGTCAGTTTTAGCATTTAGTAAACCTAGCAAAAAAGCCAAACAAAAAACAAGTGTGGGATTGCACTTTTTTTGCAATTTCTCCGCACTTGGAAATTTTTTCCCGTTTTCTAGTTCACAACATGGTAAAACCAAAGGTGTCGTTCAAAAGTACAACTCATCCCGCAAAATAATAAGCCCTCACATGGCCATATTGACGGAACAATAAAAAGTTATGGCTCTGGGAAGGAGGGGAGCGAAATACGAAAATGTAAAAGTGAAAAAAGCTCCAGGGGTTAAGGGGTTAAAGATAGGGACAATATTTCACTTCTCCAATTTTCTGGGACATCTGTTCTCCATGAATTTTCAAAGATTCTGGCGAATGGTTCTTCAATTTCCTCAGCTATCTATTTCGGCACCCTAGGATATAATTCATCTGGACCAGGATATTTAAATTCATTTAAGTTAGATAAGTGTTCTGTCACCATGTCTCTGTTTATAGATAGTGTGGATTATTTTATTCCTTTGATAATATAGTGAAGATCAGTTGATGTTACATTTGTCTTCTTAGAGAACACAGATGCAAAATAGGAATTTAAAAGTTCAGTCTTCTCAACACTTTTGACCACTTCACCCATTTCATCCTGTAAAAATCCTAAAGAATATTTGACTTTTCCTTTCTGTTTACATACCCATAAAATACCTTTTTATTTCTTTTGGTCTCTTTTGCAAGCCTCACTTCATTACTTGCTTTAGCTCTTTAAACGCTTGCTCTGCATTCCCTGCAGACAGCATTATATTCTTCTTTAGGTATGCACCCCTCTTTCCATTTGATATGCATTTCTTTGTTTTTCCTTTTTAGCAAGTGTTTAAGTTCGATGTTCATCAATCCTGGTCCCTTTAATTGCTTCCAATTCTTCCTTCTTTTTGGGATTGATACTGATTGTGCAGTGAGAATTTCACTTAGTAAAACCTCCCACCCATCCTGGACATTTCTGTCCTTTAGAACCTCCAGCCATTGGACCTTTCCTACCCTCATTCTGAGATAAAAAAAAAAAAAAAGCAGATTTTAATGACGTCCAACCTTAAAGCCCTAGTCCTTGCAGGTCTTCCTCCTCTTGTACTCCAAAATTTGAGGATAGCATGATTGCTGACTCCTAAATTCCCAGCCCCCTGTATTTCCTCAACCATTTCCTCCCTGTTGATTAGGTCCAAGATTGCAAATCTTCTTGTTCTCTCTTCGACCTTTTGAAACATAAAATTGTCAGCAAGAGAACATAAGAATTTTCTGGACCCATTACTTTTGCCTGAGAGAGATTCCCAACAAATATATGGATAGGTAAATATCTGAATAGTTAAAATCTCCCACGATCATTATGTCATACTTTTTTGAGAACAAACATCTAATGTAAAAAGAGTTCGTACATTTCTTCAGTCTGTCCTAGTGGCCTATATGAAACATACAATAGTGTCCTTTCTGTTCTTCTCTCCTTATTCTCCGTATTTTTATCCAAACAGTTTCTACAGCGCTACCATTCTCTGAAGCTTGGATCTCTGTGTAGATATACGCTTTCCTAATATACAATGTGACACCTCTCCTTTTATAATGTTTGTTTCTTATAAATAAGTTGTAGCCTTCAATGTTTGTATTCCAATCGTGTATCATCCCGTTTCAGTGATGCCTATGACATCATATCTCTCTTCCTATGTTAGCAGCTTGTGGTAATGCAACTCACTCAGCTGCTTCACAGAGGTAGACACAGGAATGTTTCTTCTGCTGGTTTATTTAAAACATGGCATAAACCAGTGCAGAGGTCACTGAAATAAACACAACCATTCTGGCAAAAAGGGGAAACAAAAAGAAAACGTATATCACAGTTCATGTGCTTTCGGTAATCCAGCCGCTCAGTGTACAATCAACAGAGTCCAGCACAGTGGCACATAAACATTTCTCAGGAGCTCTCTTGACTCCAAACACACAGAGAAAAAACTCAGTGGCCGGACATTTAACATGCCGAACCACACCCTTAAGATGGAGATATGGTGAGTAGTCATCCCACCCATCTCTGACAACTAACCACAAAAAAACAACTCTGTCATGGCCGATTAACCCTTCAGCACATAACATGCTGGAGAGAAACTTCTGGGTTTCACATCATGGAAGATAGCAATCTTAGTGATACATATCTCCTCTTACATACTTTGCTAGTGACTCTGTTGCATATCCCCCCTCTGTCCAAAGTCAGGGGTTTTGGAACCTTCAGACACCAAACAGGGAATTCTGGAGAGGGCATCAGCATTACCTTGCAACTTCTTTGGTTTATGTTTTATGTGGAAACTAAAGTCCTGGAGACCTAAAAACCACCTAGTCACCTGGGCATTTTTGCCATCTCAGAGGTGCATGATCTAACACTAGTTTAAACCTATGACCTAGTAAGTAGTAATTTAACAATTCCAAGAAACGCTCTCACTTGCTTCTTGGAAAGCAGTTGTGGACACTTCTGAATTGTCTCAACCTTGGCACATTTTTTTTTGTTATTTATGGTAAACTCCACCTTTCTCAGAGCATCCAGAATCACCTACCTTTGGTAGATGACTACTCAAGAATGGGCTGAAGACTACAAAGTCATCGAGGTAGGCTGCGGCATACTACTTATGCGGAGTTAGGATCCGATTCATGGCCCTCTGGAAGATGGCTGGGGCTGCAACCCAAAAGGAATTCTGGTATATTGAAAACACCCATCAGGTGTCGAGAAGGCCATCTTCTCCTTGGCACACTGGGACATGGAGATCTGCCAGTAGCCCTCTGTCAGGTCAAGGGTGGTAATGGACCACGCAGGTCCAAGCCTCTCAATTGATGTGGGGCATCAAATTTGGACACTTCATTCAACCTGCGGTAGTCATTGTAAAAGTGCCACTCACCGTTGGGATTTGGGTGAGGGCGATGGGACTCGACCATATGCTTTAGGACTCCTGTATCACACCAAGGTCTAGCATTCTCTTCACCTCGCTTGAGATTATCTCACGGCATGCTTCGGGAATCCTATATGGCTTAAGATTCACCCTTATGGGCTGCTCTGTTAGAACATCATGCTCCACCACCTGCATATGCCCCGGGAACTCCGAGAACAAGTCACGTTTATGCTGCATCAGTTCTAGACACTGTTGTTTCTGGGCTAGTGAAAGAGTCTCGGCAATCGTGACATCCTCCACTTTGGCTTTGGGATGGGCTCCCAGGCAAGGAGCTTCCAGTGATTCCTGATCCTGACACGGCTTGGGCAAATTCACATGGTATACTTTGTGATGCTTCCTTCATTCTGGCTGGGGGACCTTGTAATTAACCTCGTCCAGTTTTTCCCCCACTTTGTATGGGCCTTGCAACTTGGCCAGGAACTTGCTCTCAACTGTGGGGACAAGCACCAGTACGCGGTCCCCAGGATGGATCTACCTCAGGGTCGCTGATTGGTTATAAACCCTTGCCTGTGCCTCCTGTACCTGGAGGAGATGCGTTTTCACAATAGGCATCACTTTCAACATTCTCTCCTGCATCTGGACGATGTGCTCTATGATGATGATGATGCTCCGGTGGGGCGTGACATCGGCTTCCACATTTTCTTGGGAATATGGAGGAGCCCTCGCAAATGTGGACGATACAGGGGCTCGGAGGAAGAGAAACCAGTGGAGGCTTGAGGAACTTCCCTGACAGAGAAAAGCAGAAATGGAAGCAGATAGTCCCAGTTTCAACCATCCTTCTCAATGGCCTTCTTGAGCATAGCTTTTAAGGGCTCATTGAAGTATTCCACTAGTCCATCTGTCTGCAGATGGTATACTGAGTACAAAGCTGGGCAATCTGGAGGACCTTACACAGCTCCTTCATCGCCTAGCCTTCAAGGTATGTAATCCAATCATGAGTATCATCGTAAGTTTCAGTGATAAAAAAACCTAGGTATGAACAAGGATATAAATTGATGTGCATGCAACGTGTAAACGCACGTTCACACATGGCCACTGAACAGAAAAAACTAACACAGAAACATAATGATTGAATAACCTGCAGTAAATAAACAGCAAAAGTGCATGAAAATAATACAGGGTACTTAGTTGACTTTTTTTGTATAAAAAAAAAAATACAAAAGCCATCCCACCACTTCACTGTGACCCTAGATGGGACAGTCCTAACTCTGATATAAAAAAAACCTTACCGTTTGTCAAGTGACATGCATTTGGATATGGGCTGAGAAGGACTGACCCAGCTTATGGACACACAGCCATGGGAGACCACATCAATATAATCACCAGCTCAAGGAAAGGCAGGCCACACCTTTATATGCAAATGATGCAGACTGAAAAAAACCTAAAGATATTAACTTGGATATAAACTGGTGTGCATGTAGCATGTAAGCGGTAAGGTTTTAAATATTACAATTAGGACTGTCCCAATTACGGGCACCGCAAAGCGGTGGGATGGCTTTTGCATTTTATTTACTAAAAAAAATCTTAACTAAGTAACCTATATTATTGTCATGCACTATTGTAATTATTTATTTACTGCAGGATATGCAATCTTCTATCTTTCTGTCTTTGGCTTTTTCAAGTTTCAATGATGCCTATGACATCATATCTCTCTTCCTGTGTTAGCAGCTTGCAGTAATGCGACTCACTCAGCTGCTTCACAGAGGTAGACTCAGGAACGTTTTCCACCGAAATAGACACGGCCTTTCAGGCAAAAACGGGAATAAAAAAGATAAAGTATATCACAGTCCATATGCTTTCTGGAATCCGCCCGCTCAGTGTACAATGAACAGAGTCCAGCACAGTTGCACATAAACATTTCTCAGGAGCTCTCTCGACTTCAAACACACAGAGAAAAAAATCTCAGGGGTCGGACACTCAACCCCTTAGTGACAGAGATAAATTTTTAAAATCTGACCAGTGTCACTTTATGTGGTAATAACTCTGGAACATTTCAACATATCCCATTGATTCTGAGACAGTTTTTTCATGACACATTGTACTTTATGATAATGTTAAAATTAGGTGGATATGTGTTTGCGGTCATTTGTCAGATATTTTACAAAACTGTTACAAAATTTACAATTTTCAAACTTTAATCCAGATAGTCATACCACACAAAAACATTAATAAATAACATTTCCCTTATGTCGGCTTTCCATCAGCACCATTTGTAAAATGTTGTTTTATTTTTTTAAGCATTTTAGAAGGTTTAACAATATTCTGTCTTCATACACATTGATACGGTGTGTGATCCAACATAAAGCATAAACTACTTCTGTCTTCCAAATAAGCAGACTGTTCTCTGCAGTCTAACTTGTTTATTGGTAACAGGTATTGAAAATGCGGTAAAACTAAAGGAATACAAATGACATATATAAGTATTGGGCTAAACAATCACACAGCTGATACTTTACAACTGACAAAGAAAGTATACAGTATGATGCAACCTATGTACATAACTACATACAGTAAGTCCCTGGCGATCACATTTCCTGTGTACTGGCTGCTATACAGTTAATCACATTCTGTACAACACTACATTGCAAGAACAGGGATAATGATCTTACCGGATAAAGTTTACCAGGATGGCAACTAAGTAAGGCAGAGGTGTCAAACTGCATTCCTCGAGGGCCGCCAACAGGTCATGTTTTCAGGATTTCCTTGTATTGCACAGGTGATAATTTAATCACCTGCACAGAATGATTCCAGCACCTTGTGGAATGCTAAGGAAATCCTGAAAACATGACCTGTTGGCGGCCCTCGAGGAATGCAGTTTGACATCTCTGAAGTAAGGTATTTCCAGCACAGCAGAAGAACACGTGTGTCCAGGAAGAACACAGAGGGAAAATGGAGGTTCCTCATCCCAAAATGCCTTGGTGCAACCCACAATGCAACACTCTAATTATTACTAAAAAACACAGGTTATAAATTTAACCACCACTGGGTGGTGCTATAACACAGCAAAAACCAAAACACTAATAGTAGTGAAACTTTTTAATGGATAATTGGAACCATACTGTCCTTGTTAAAATGGACAGAACACTCCCCACTTGGCATCAACCGATGCCACACACAGCTCTTTTGGCGAAAACAGTAAGACAAGTTCTGCAACTGGTCTGAGGAATTAAACGAACGAGGGCACAAACAAGCAAGTTCCAAGTTGAGAACCTGGTGAAACGGTGGGATTTGAGGTGATTGTCTTTAGTCACCGTACGTAGAACGGATACCTGAGGGCGGATTTCCTCATCTGCCTCTGGATTTGCCAGTTCGAAGGTGTTTGACTCGTCAATGTATTGCGTCGAACGGCATAAGAATGTAGGGCCAGTAAACCAGGTTGTGTCCTTAAGGTGTCTTGCTTCAATGGATCTGGTTGCGTGGTCCGCAGGATTGTGGTGCGTGGACACGGAGTGCCACTGTTTAGGGTCGGTGGATCTCCTGATCCTTAGCACCCGATTGCTGACGTAGACATAAAAGCGACGAGTTTCATTGCAAATGTACCCCAGCACTACCTTGCTGTCAGTATAGAACTCGACTTCTTTGATTTCCAGGTCCATTTCTGTCGAGATAAGCTCAGCTAACTCTACTGCTAGCACAGCTGCACAGAGTTCCAGTCTGGGTACTGTGTGTTCACGGAGTGGGGCCAGTTTTGTCCGGCTCATAACAAGCCTTACGTGGCACTGTTCGCTGATGTCAGTAGTTTTCAAATACGCCACTGCTGCAATTGCTTTGGTTGAGGCATCGCAGAAGATACAAAGCCTTTGCATCTTGATTTCTGTTGATGGCACTGAAGCATATGGTCGTGCCACGTAGAGACTTGACAGGGTTTCTAAAGAGTTCTTCCATCTTACCCACAAGTCTCTTTTCTCGCTGGGAAGCAGATCATCCCAATCGTCTCTTGGGTGAAGTCTCTCAACATCATTTTACCTTGGATAGTTACAGAGGTTACAAATCCCAGAGGATCGTACAAGCTGTTTACAATGGACAGGATGCCTCTACGCGTGAAGAGTTTCTCTTCTTCGCTGATCTGGAAGGTGAATGCATCCTTTTTCAAATCCCAGAGTAAACCCAGGCTCCGCTGTATGGGAAGGGAGTCCGTGCTTAAATCCAAGTCTTTTAAATCGGTTGAGTAATCTTGAGAGGGAAAGGCTGCCATTATTTCTTGGCTGTTGGAAGCAATTTTGTGCAACCTCAAATTGGATGAAGCGAGCATTTCTTGTGCCCTTTTTAGGAGACTGACTGCCGACTCATCTGTGGGTGTGGATTTCAGGCAATCATCTACATAGAAATCCTTTTCCACAAACGATCTTACATCCGATCCATACTTTGCTTCACCCTCTCTGGCTGAATGTCTAAGGCCATAGATAGCGACAGCAGGGGAAGGGCTGTTTCCGAAGATGTGTACCTTCATACGATATTCCATAATGTCCTTGTAGGGGTCATTATCGCGGTACCAGAAAAACCTCAAGTAGTTTCTGTGTTCTTCTTTAACAAGGAAGCAGTGAAACATCTGTTGTATGTCGGCCATAAATGCTACTGCATCTTTGCGGAAACGAAGAAGTACTCCCAGAAGTCTGTTGTTGAGGTCTGGACAAGACAGAAAGACGTCGTTTAAAGAAACACCTTCGTATCTGGCACTTGAGTCAAATACCACTCTTATCTGACCTGGTTTCTTCGGATGATACACGCCGAAAATAGGTAAGTACCAACATTCCTCGGAATCTTGAAGTACAGGTGCAATTTCCGCGTGGCCACTCTGGAAAATTCTCTCCATGAAGAAGTGTTCTCTTGTTTCTGATGCCTTCTGCAGTTTGCGTGTAAGGGAGACAAATCGACTGTAGACAAGTTCTCTGTTGTTGGGTAAGCATTGCCTCTGTGGTTTGAATGGTAAAGGTGCGACCCAACTCTTTGATTCATCTCTTACTATCTCTCGCTCCATGATGTCCAAGAACAGTCTTGTCCTCTATGGACGTTGCTACCTGGTTGTCTTCTCTTGTCCTGTGGAAAACTGTGCATCCTATATGATCTTCCTCACCGTCGCATGCATGGTCTTCACAGGAAGGATCAGCTAAAGGACAAGGTGGTGGGGCGTTGTGTGGCAATTCTTTAATGAGGAAACTGCTCTCGCATGGCTGGAAGAGAGACGGACGTCCATTTTCGAGAGTATTGGTGAGCAAGTTGTTGACTGATGTCGGCCTGTGTGCTCCACCCAAACAGACGGCTCCCACGATGACCCATCCTAGGTCAAGTCTCTGAGCATATGGGGCGTTTTGTGGGCCGTTAATCTGTCCTCTAGCCTTGTGGACCCGTAGTATGTCTCTTCCGAGGAGTAAGACGATAGGAGCTCCTTGGTCAAGCTCTGGTATCAGGTGAGCTATACGTTTCAAGTGGGTATGATGAGCTGCTACCTCTGGTGTAGGTATCTCCGACCTGTTGTCGGGAATTTGGTTGCAATCCAGTATTGATGGCAAGGATAAGCAGGTTTGACCGTCCATAGACTCTACTTTGAATCCGGTCGCTTTTCTCCCCGCCGTCTCGACAGTACCTGCACATGTCTTCAAGGAGTACGGAGAGCCGGAACCAGCAATGTTGAAGGTGTCAAAGAAAAAGGACTTAGCTAGAGACCTGTTGCTCTGATCGTCCAAGATTGCATATACCTTGATTGCCTTATCCTGTTGGCTCGCTGGGAATACTCTGACAAGACAGATCTTCGAGCAGGATCTTCCTGCTACAAGTTCCTTCCAGATCTCTGTACACTGAGAAGTGACCACTGGGGTGTCAATGTCAGTGTCCATCTGTGTTTCAGCAAACTCTTCTACTCGCGACAATATCCCTGAGGGTGGTTCAGGGTGTAAGGCCGTGTTGTGCTCCACACTACTACATTCTGTGCATTTCACACTGGTTTCACAGTTCTTGGCGAAGTGTGAGGTCGTCGCAGCATCTGAAACATATCTTGTTTTCCTTTAGGAAACTCTTACGGTCTTCTAGAGACTTCTCCCTGAAGGCTCTACATTTTAGTAGAGGGTGAGATTTCTTGTGTAAGGGGCAGTGTTTGCTGAGATCCTGAGAATTGTCCTCTTCTGGAGAGGACTTACTTGCCCTGTAAGAAAACCCTGTGGAGGTAACATTAGTTTTGTGTACTGCCACTGGTGTTTTACTGGGTTTTACACCAGAGGCAGTGGTACATGACATAGTGAAATCGAAACTGGGGTCATTTCTAACTTTAGCCTGCTGAGCAACAAAGTCTACAAACACCCTGAAAGGAGGAAATGGTACCTTAGGAGCCTGTTTGTAACGGGACCCGTGACTGACCCACTTTTCTTGTAAGTTGTACGGGAGTTTTTGGACAATCGGGTTGACACCTCTGGCAGTGTCCAGGAATGCCAACCCTGGTAGGTTACCTTCTGCCTGAGCAGCATGTACCTCCATTAACAAGTCGCTCAGTTCCCTGATCTTTTGATAACCCTTATTTGCTATCTTGGGGAAATCATCAATTCTTTTATACAAAGCGTTTTCTATAGCTTCTATTGACCCATAACATTCTTCGAGTCTCTCCCACACCATACGAAGTCCTGTGTGTGTGTACTTTATGTTAATGTTCCTGATTCTTTTGGCGTGTTCAGCTGACTCGTTCCCAAGCCACTTTACCAGTAGATCTTAAGCCCCTGTCACACTAAGCGAGGTCGCTAGCGAGATCGCTGCTGAGTCACAAGTTTTGTGACGCAACAGCGACCTCAGTAGCGATCTCTCTATGTTTGACACGTAGCAGCGACCAGGCCCCTGCTGTGAGATCGCTGGTCATGTCGGAATGGCCTGGACCTTTTTTTGATCGTTGAGGTCCCGCTGGGTAGCACACATCGCTGTGTTTGACACCTTACCAACGACCTCGTTGACTACAACGTCACACAGGACGTCCCTCATCGAGGTCTGAATCGTCATAATAGCTGCCATGTGACAGGGTCACAACGACCAACGACATCATTGTACAGGTCGCTACAGGTCGCCGCATCGCTGCTGCATCGTTGGGAAGATCTCACTGTTTGACATCTCACCAGCGACCACATAGCGACGCAGCAACGATCCCTGACAGGTCGTATCGTTGTCGGGATCGCTTTAGCGTCGCTAAGTGTGACGGGGCCTTAACTCTTCACTACTGGAAAGATCCAAGTCTCTGATGGTATTCTGGAAGGAGGCTCGCCATGCTCTATAGCTTTCAGCTCGATCAGTGAACTTTACAAGTCCCTTGGTCACCAGCTCCCGGCCGGTAAAGAACCTTGCAAAGTTCATAGTGGCTGAGTCAGTTCCGACATGAGCTGGTGTGCTGTTGTCATGCGTTGTGTGTGGTGCGTCCTCATACTTGGTAGGGGCTTCTGGCTTAGGAAAGTCTGTATAAAACCGTTCCGAGGCGAAGGGTGTCCCTGTCAGTCTGGGAGGAGGCTGTACCTTCAGTTCTGTAGGACGGTAGTGGTGGTCGACGTCGTTTCACGGTGTACCTTCCTGCTTCCAGTATGGCATTTGGAGGAAGGATCTCTGATAATCTGTATAGGCTGGTGTCATGATCTCTGCAGGCAGAGATCATAGCAAGCCTATAGAGGGACAAGCTCTCGGAAGATGGAACTATACTGACCATGAACTAAGCCTGCCGCGCAACTAGAAATAGCCAGGTAGCATTTCCTATTTAACGCTAGATGCCCAGCTCTGGCCTAAGACCTAAATAGCTAGCAGAGGGAAATATAAGACCTGGCTCACCTCTAGAGAAATATTCCAAAGAAGACAGTAGCCCCCCACATATAATGACGGTGAGTTCAGATGAAACAACAAACGCAGCAGGAAAATAGTCTTAGCAAATTTGAGGTCCGCTTACTAGATAGCAGAAGACAGATAGTATACTTTCATGGTCAGCAGAAAAACACTAACAAAACACCATCCAGAGATTACCTTAAACTCTGGCATTAACTCATAACGCCAGAGTAGCAATCCCTGATCAACGAGAGCTTTCCAGACACAGTAACAAAACTTCAGCTGTGAACTGGAACAAATAGGCAAAACAAAACATGGACAAAAGTCCAACTTATCTAGTAGTAGTCTAGAAGCAGGAACAAGCACTGAGAGGCATCAGATAACATTGTTGACCGGCAAGAAACCACCAGAGAAATGAGCTTAAATAGCGACACCCACTACTGATGGAATCAGGTGAAACAGGAAAGAGGATGACAAGTCCAATTCCACAAGCGGCCACCGGGGGAGCCCAGAATCCAAATTCACAACAGTACCCCCCCCTCAAGGAGGGGGCACCGAACCCTCACCAGATCCACCAGGGCGACCAGGATGAGCCCTATGGAAGGCACGAACAAGATCAGAAGCATGAACATCAGATGCATTGACCCAAGAATTATCCTCCTGGCCGTAACCCTTCCAGTTGACCAGATACTGGAGTTTCCGTCTGGAAACACGAGAGTCCAAAATTTTCTCCACAACGTACTCCAACTCACCCTCAACCAACACCGGAGCAGGAGGCTCAACTGAAGGTACAACAGGTACCTCATACCTGCGCAATAACGACCGATGAAAAACGTTATGAATGGAAAAGGACGCAGGGAGGTCCAAACGGAAAGAAACAGGATTAAGAATCTCCAATATTCTATAAGGGCCGATGAACCGAGGTTTAAACTTAGGAGACGAGACCCTCATAGGGACAAAACGAGAAGACAACCACACTAAATCTCCAACACAAAGCCGAGAACCAACACGACGATGACGGTTGGCAAAACGCTGAGTCTTCTCCTGGGACAACTTCAAATTGTCCATAACCTGCCCCCAAATGTGATGCAATCTCTCTACCACCGCATCCACTCCAGGACAATCCGAGGATTCCACCTGACCGGAGGAAAATCGAGGGTGAAACCCCGAATTACAGAAAAACGGGGACACCAAGGTGGAAGAACTGGCCCGATTATTGAGGGCGAACTCTGCCAATGGCAAAAAAGCAACCCAATCATCCTGGTCAGCAGAGACAAAACACCTCAGATATGTCTCAAGGGTCTGATTAGTCCGCTCGGTCTGGCCATTAGTCTGAGGGTGAAAAGCAGACGAAAAAGACAAATCTATGCCCATCCTAGCACAGAATGCCCGCCAAAATCTAGACACAAATTGGGTACCTCTGTCAGAAACAATATTCTCAGGAATACCGTGCAATCGGACAACATTCTGAAAAAACAGAGGAACCAACTCAGAAGAAGAAGGCAACTTGGGCAGAGGAACCAAATGGACCATTTTAGAGAAACGGTCACAGACCACCCAGATGACAGACATCTTCTGGGAAACAGGCAGATCTGAAATAAAATCCATCGAGATGTGTGTCCAAGGCCTCTTAGGAATAGGCAAGGGCAACAGCAGTCCGCTAGCCCGAGAACTACAAGACTTGGCCCGAGCACAAACGTCACATGACTGCACAAAGACTCGCACATCTCGTGACAGAGAAGGCCACCAGAAGGATCTTGCCACCAAATCCCTGGTACCAAAAATTCCGGGATGACCTGCCAATGCAGAAGAATGTACCTCAGAGATGACTCTGCTGGTCCAATCATCCGGAACAAACAGTCTATCAGGCGGACAACGATCCGGTCTATCCGCCTGAAACTCTTGCAAGGACCGCCGCAGATCAGGAGAAACGGCCGACAAAATTACTCCCTCCCTAAGGATACCTGTGGGTTCAGAATTACCAGGAGAGTCCGGGTCAAAACTCCTAGAAAGGGCATCTGCCTTAACATTCTTAGAACCCGGTAGGTATGACACCACAAAATTAAAGCGAGAAAAAAATAAAGACCAGCGCGCCTGTCTAGGATTCAGGCGTCTGGCAGTCTCAAGATAAATCAAATTTTTGTGGTCAGTCAATACCACCACCTGATGTCTAGCCCCCTCGAGCCAATGGCGCCACTCCTCAAACGCCCACTTCATGGCCAAAAGCTCCCGATTCCCAACATCATAATTCCGCTCTGCGGGCGAAAATTTGCGAGAAAAGAAGGCACAAGGCCTAATGACGGAGCAGTCGGAACCTTTCTGCGACAACACTGCCCCAGCTCCGATCTCCGAAGCGTCAACCTCAACCTGAAAAGGCAGATTCACATCAGGCTGACGCAACACAGGGGCAGAGGCAAAACGGCGCTTAAGCTCCTGAAAGGCCTCTACAGCATGAGGGGACCAATTAGCAACATCAGCGCCTTGTCTGGTCAAATCAGTCAGTGGTTTAACGACATCCGAAAAACCAGCAATAAATCGGCGGTAAAAGTTGGCAAAGCCCAAAAATCTCTGAAGACCCTTAAGAGAGGAGGGCTGAGTCCAGTCACAAATAGCTTGCACCTTGACGGGATCCATCTCAATGGAAGAGGGAGAAAAAATATACCCCAAAAAGGAAATTTTCTGGACCCCAAAAACGCACTTAGACCCCTTCACACATAAAGAATTAGACCGCAGAACCTGAAAAACTCTCCTGACCTGCTGGACATGAGAGTCCCAGTCATCAGAAAAAATCAGAATATCATCCAGATATATTATCATAAATTTATCCAGAAAATCGCGGAAAATATCATGCATAAAAGACTGGAAAACTGAAGGGGCATTAGAAAGACCAAAAGGCATGACCAAATACTCAAAGTGGCCCTCGGGCGTATTAAATGCGGTCTTCCACTCATCCCCCTGCCTGATCCGCACCAAATTATACGCCCCACGAAGATCAATTTTAGAGAACCACTTAGCACCCTCTATACGAGCAAACAAATCAGTAAGCAATGGCAATGGGTATTGATACTTAACAGTGATCTTATTCAGAAGCCGATAATCAATACATGGTCTCAAAGAGCCGTCTTTTTTTTGAGACAAAGAAAAACCCAGCTCCCAAGGGAGAAGAAGATGGACGAATATGTCCCTTTTCCAAAGACTCCTTTATATATTCCCGCATAGCAGCATGTTCCGGCACAGACAAATTAAACAAACGACCCTTTGGATATTTACAACCCGGTATCAAATCTATGGCACAATCGCACTCACGGTGCGGAGGTAACGACCCAAGCTTGGGTTCGTCAAAGACGTCTTGATAATCAGAGAGGAACTCAGGGACTTCAGAGGGAATGGACGACGAAATAGAAACCAAAGGTACGTCCCCATGAATACCCTTACATCCCCAGCTCAACACAGACATTGCTCTCCAGTCCAAGACTGGGTTGTGAGACTGCAACCATGGCAATCCCAGTACCAAATCGTCATGTAAATTATACAGCACCAGGAAACGAATAATCTCCTGGTGATCCGGATTGATACGCATGGTTACTTGTGTCCAGTATTGTGGTTTATTATTAGCCAATGGGGTGGAGTCAATCCCCTTCAGAGGAATAAGAGTCTCCAAAGGCTCTAAATCAAAACCACAACGATTGGCAAAGGACCAATCCATAAGACTCAGAGCGGCGCCAGAGTCAACATAGGCGTCCGTGGCAATGGATGACAAAGAGCAAATCAGGGTTACAGACAAAATAAACTTAGACTGAATGGTGCTAATGGAAACAGACTTATCAAGCTTCTTTGTACGCCTAGAGCATGCTGATATAACATGAGTAGAATCCCCACAATAGAAACACAATCCATTCTTCCGTCTAAAATTCTGTCGCTCGCTCCTGGACAGAATTCTATCACACTGCATACTTTCTGGCGTCTTTTCCATAGACACCGCCAGATGGTGCACCGGTTTGCGCTCCCGCAGACGCCTATCAATCTGAATAGCCATTGTCATGGACTCATTCAGACCTGCAGGCAAAGGGAACCCCACCATAACATCCTTAACGGCATCAGAGAGACCTTCTCTGAAAGTTGCCGCCAAGGCGCACTCATTCCACTGAGTAAGCACAGACCATTTACGGAATTTTTGGCAGAAAACTTCAGCTTCGTCTTGCCCCTGAGATAGTGCCATCAAAGTTTTTTCTGCCTGAAGTTCCAAATGAGGTTCCTCATAAAGCAAGCCCAAGGCCAGAAAAAACGCATCCACATCGCGTAACGCAGGATCCCCTGCTGGCAATGAGAAGGCCCAATCTTGAGGGTCACCCCTGAGCAAGGAAATCACAATCCTAACCTGCTGCGCAGGGTCTCCAGCTGAACGAGACTTCAGGGACAAATAAAGCTTACAATTATTTCGGAAATTCTGGAAGCTAGCTCTATTCCCTGTGAAGAACTCCGGCAAAGGAATTCTCGGCTCAGATACCGGAGCATGTACCACAAAATCTTGTAAATTTTGTACTTTCGTGATGAGATTATTCAAACCCGCAGTTACACTCTGGAGATCCATTATTGTCAGGTGCACACAGAGCATACAGAGATTAGGAGGAGAGAGAGAGAAAAGACTGCAGCAAAGCAGACTGGAGGAAAAAAAAAAAAAAAAAAAAATTTCAGCAGACTTCTTATAACTCTCCTTTCTCAACCTGGGTCTTTAACACTTTATGGCCGGTCAAACTGTCATGATCTCTGCAGGCAGAGATCATAGCAAGCCTATAGAGGGACAAGCTCTCGGAAGATGGAACTATACTGACCATGAACTAAGCCTGCCGCGCAACTAGAAATAGCCAGGTAGCATTTCCTATTTAACGCTAGATGCCCAGCTCTGGCCTAAGACCTAAATAGCTAGCAGAGGGAAATATAAGACCTGGCTCACCTCTAGAGAAATATTCCAAAGAAGACAGTAGCCCCCCACATATAATGACGGTGAGTTCAGATGAAACAACAAACGCAGCAGGAAAATAGTCTTAGCAAATTTGAGGTCCGCTTACTAGATAGCAGAAGACAGATAGTATACTTTCATGGTCAGCAGAAAAACACTAACAAAACACCATCCAGAGATTACCTTAAACTCTGGCATTAACTCATAACGCCAGAGTAGCAATCCCTGATCAACGAGAGCTTTCCAGACACAGTAACAAAACTTCAGCTGTGAACTGGAACAAATAGGCAAAACAAAACATGGACAAAAGTCCAACTTATCTAGTAGTAGTCTAGAAGCAGGAACAAGCACTGAGAGGCATCAGATAACATTGTTGACCGGCAAGAAACCACCAGAGAAATGAGCTTAAATAGCGACACCCACTACTGATGGAATCAGGTGAAACAGGAAAGAGGATGACAAGTCCAATTCCACAAGCGGCCACCGGGGGAGCCCAGAATCCAAATTCACAACAGGCTGGTTGGTGTAACGGATCAGAGTTATCATCGATTTTAGGATGTTGGTGGACATACTCTGAGACGCGTTGAGCTGGGTCCTGACGATCAAGGTCTGGTCCACGTACGTCGCTGTCTCGCTCAGATTCAGGAAACTCCACGGCTTCTAAGAACTCAGCTTTGGCTATTGCGGCTGCTGCTTCTTTTTCAGCGGAAAGCCTTTCTAAGGTCGCTTGCAGGCGTGCTGTATCTGCGTCTCTATCCGCTTGCAGGTGGGCTCTTTCTGCTTCTTGCTCTGCCTGCAGGTGGGCTCTTTCTGCTTCTTGGCGGGCTCTTTCTGCTTCTCTATCTGCTTGTCTTAGCTTTAACTGCATCTCTTGTGCAGCGAAGGAGGATCTTACTTTCGCCGCCTCAGCTTCTGCACGGGCGAGGGTGACGGTTCCCTGAAAAATGCCCACAGGAAAATTGCCCACAGGAAAATTGCCCACATGAAAAATTCCCACAGAAAAAATGCTCACAGGAAAATTGCCCACACGGAAAATTGCCCACACAGAAAATTGCCTACATGGAAAATTGCCCACACGGAAAAATTGCCCACATGGAAAATTCCCCACATGGAAAATTCCCCACACGGAAAATTGCCCACACGGAAATTTGCCCACATGGAACATTGCCCACATTTATGAGAGTGACACAGATATAGGGCATCTTGCTGGACATGTAGACATTTTTCTTTAACTTGAACCACCTTTGTTTAGCTGACTTTACAATATCTTGCTGCACACCTTTTCTGTAATTTTGGTACAAATTGTTGCACTTTATATCACATCTTCTTTTCTCTTCACTACTGTATTTTTTTTCCTCTACAACTCACCTATCCTGTCTACACTAAGGCCGCAGAGCTGCCCCCCCCCCCCCCCCCAATGCTGCACTCGGGCTTTGGTTACATGCTGCAGCAACCATATGCTGTACTACCGGCATTGCTGCAATGGAAGCAACGATATCAGTAGTACTGCAGATAAATACATATTAGACTAGATAGATAGATACATAGATAGATAGATAGAGTGGGGGAAATAAGTATTTGATCCCTTGCTGATTTTGTAAGTTTGCCCACTGACAAAGATATGAACAGTCTACAATTTTAAGGGTAGGTTAATTTTAACATTGAGAGATAGAATATCAAAATAAAATCCAGAAAATCACATTGTATAAATTATATAAATTTATTTTCATTTTGCAGTGAGAAATAAGTATTTGATCCCCTACCAACCATTAAGAGTTCTGTTTCCTACAGACCAGTTAGACGCTCCTAATCAACTCGCTACCTGCATTAACCCCTTAACGACCGCCGATACGCCTTTTAGCGGCGGTAGTTAAGGGCACTTAAGCTGTGGAAAAAGTGTAAAGCGCCCCCAGAGTTGAATTTTCTCTGGGGTCTCATCTGCAGGGACCATAGAGAACATGATTTGGGTCGGTTTTTAACGACCCCCGAGTTGCGATCGCCGCTATTAACTGTATAACGGCGACTACAAAAAAAAGCGCGATTTGCCATTTTATTTCTCTGTCCTTGTATATGATCACACATCAGAGGACAGAGAAATAGGGTCTCTGATCGCCCCCGATACTTACCAGTGTCTCCCGGTGTCGCTGGGTCCTCCTGCTTCCCCGCACGGCTGCTGGCATCTTCTTCCGGTAAGAAAATGGCGGGCGCATGTGCAGTGCGCCCGCCGAGATCTGCCGGCTGACACCCGACAACAATAGGAAGATTTTTCCTATTGGTTCATTTTGGTCACTGTGATAAGGTCTATCACAGCGATCAAAATAATAAAAATAGTAAATAACCCCCCCCACACACTTTGTTAGGGAAAAATAATAAAATAAAGAAAATGTATTTATTTCCATTTTCCCAATAGGGTTAGAGTTGGGCTAATGTTAGGGTTGGAGTTGGGGCTAAAATTAGGGTTAGAGTTGGGGTTAGGATTAGGGTTTGGATTAGGGTAAGGGTTGAGATTAGGGTTAGGGTTGGGATTGGGGTTAGGTTTGTGGTTAGGGTTATGGTTGGGATTGGGGTTAGGGGTGTGTTGGGATTAGGGTTGGGATTGGGGTTAGGGGTGTGTTGGGGTTAGGGTTGTGATTAGGGTTATGGTTAGGGTTGGGATTAGGGTTAGGGGTGTGTTGGGGTTAGGGTTGTGATTAGGGTTATGGTTAGGGTTGGGATTAGGGGTGTGTTGGGGTTAGGGTTGGAGTTAGAATTGGGGGGTTTCCACTGTTTAGGTACATCAGGGGGTCTCCAAACGCAATATGGTGCCACCATTGATTGCAGCCAATTTTGCGTTCAAAAAGTCAAATGGTGCTCCCTCTCTTCTGAGCTCTGCCGTGCGCCCAAACAGCGGTATCCCCACATATGGGGCATCAGCGTACTCTGAACAAGTTAGACAACAACTTTTGGAGTCCAATTTCTCCTGTTACTCTTGGGAAAATAAAAAATTGGGGGACTAAAAAATCATTTTTATGGAAAAAAAAGGATTTTTTATTTTCACGGCTTTGTGTTATAAACTTTTGTGAAGCACTTGAGAGTTCAAAGTGCTCACAATACATCTAGAAGGCTCCCTGGGGGGGTCTAGTTTCCAAAATGGGGTCACTTGTGGGAGGTTTCTACTGTTTAGGCACATCAAGGGCTCTGCAAATGCAACATGATGCCCGCAGACCATTCTAACAAAGACTGCATTCTAAAACATCACTACTTCAGTTCAGAGCCCCAACGCGTGCCCAAACAGTAATTTTATCCCACATATGGGGTATCAGCGTACTCAGGACAAATTGGACAACAACTTTTATGGTCCAGTTTCTCCTGTTACCCTCGTGAAAGTAAAAATTTGGGGATGAAAAGATCATTTTTGTGGAAAAAATATGATTTTTTATTTTCACAGCTCTACATTATAAACTTCTGTGAAGCACTTGGGGGTTCATAGTGCTCACCACACTTCTAGATAAGCTCCTTGGGGGGGTCTAGTTTCCAAAATGGGGTCACTTGTGGAGGGTTTCTACTGTTTAGGTACAGCAGGGGCTCTGCAAACGCAACATGACGCCCGCAGACCATTCCATCAAAGTCTGCATTTTAAAACATCACTACTTCCCTTCCGAGCCTCGATGTGTGCCCAAACAGTGGTCCCTCCCCCACATATCGGGTATCGGCGTACTCAGGACAAACTGTACAACAACTTTTGGGGTCCAATTTCTCCTTGTGAAAATAAAAAATTGCGGTCTAAAAAAATAATTTTTGAGGAAAAAAAATATTTTTTATTTTCTCGGCTCTGCGTTTTAAACTTCTGTGAAGCATTTTTACGTTTATTTGTGAAAAAAACTGAAAATTTAGCTAAAATTTAGAAAATTTCGCAATTTTCTAATTTTGAATGTTTATTCGGTTAAATGAGAGAGTTTTGTGACACAAAATAGTTAATAAATTACATTACCTGCATGTCTACTTTACATCAGCACAATTTTGAAAACAAATTTTTTTTTGCTAGGAAGTTACAGTATAAGGGTTAACTTCTCATTTTTACAACGAAATGTACAAAACCATTTTTTTTAGGGACCACCTCACATTTGAAGTCAGTTTGAGGGGTCTAAATGGCTGAAAATACCCAAAAGTGTCACCATTCTCAAAACTGCACCCCTCAAGGTGCTCAAAACCACATTCAAAAAGTTTATTAAAGCTTCAGGTGCTTCACAGCAGCAGAGGCAACATGGAAGGAAAAAATGAACATTTAACTTTTTAGTCACAAAAATGATCTTTTAGCAACAATTTTTTTATTTTGCCAAGGGTAAAAGGAGAAACTGGACCCCAAAAGTTATTGTACAATTTGTCCTGAGTACGCCAATACCCCATATGTGGGGGGAACCACTGTTTGGGCGCACGACAGGGCCCGGAAGGGAAGGAGCGCCATTTGACTTCTTCAATGAAAAATTGGCTCCAATCTTTAGCGGACACCATGTCGCGCTTGGAGAGCCCCTGTGTGCCTAAACATTGGAGCTCCCCCACAAGTGACCCCATTTTGGAAACTAGACTCCCCAAGGAGCTTACCTAGATGCATAGTGAGCACTTTGAACCCCCAGATGCTTCACAAATTGATCCGTAAAAATGAAAAAGTACTTTTTTTCACAAAAAAATTCGTTTAGCCTCAATTTTTTCATTTTCACATGGGCAACAGGATAAAATGGATCGTAAAATGTGTTGGGAGATTTCTCCTGAGTACACCGATACCTCATATGTGGTCACAAACCACTGTTTGTGCACACGGCAAGGCTCGGAATGGAAGGAGCGCCATCTGACTTTAGAATGAAAAATTAGCTCCAATCGTTAGCGGACACCATGTCGCGTTCGGAGAGCCCCTGTGTGCCTAAACATTGGAGATCCCCGACAAGTGACCCCATTTTGGAAACTAGACCCCCCAAGGAACTTGTCTAGATGCATAGTGAGCACTTTGAACCCCCAGGTGCGTCACAAATTGATCTGTAAAAATGAAAAAGTACTTTTTTTTTCACAAAAAAAATTCTTTTAGCCTCAATTTGTTCATTTCCACATGGGCAACAGAATAAAATGGATCCTAAAATGTGTTGGGCAATGTCTCCTGAGTACACTGATACCTCACATGTGGGAAAAAACCTCTGTTTGGGCACACGGCAGGGTTCAGAAGGGAAGGAGCGCCATTTGACTTTTTGAATGAAAAATTAGCTCCAATCGTTAGCGGACACCATGTCGCGTTTGGACAGCCCCTGTGTGCCTAAACATTGGAGCTCCCCCACAAGTGACCCCATTTTGGAAACTAGACCTCCCAAGGAACTAATCTAGATGTGCGTTGACTACTTTAAATCCCCAAGTGCTTCAGAGAAGTTTGTAACGCAGAGCCGTGAAAATAAAAAATAATTTTTATTTCCTCAAAAATTATTTTTTAGCCCGCAATTTTTTATTTTCACAAGAGTAACAGGAGAAATTGGACCCCAAAAGTTGTTGTCCAGTTTGTCCTGAGTACGCTGATACCCCATTTGTGGGGGGGAACCACTGTTTGGGCACACTTCGGGGCTCGGAAGGGAAGTAGTGATGTTTTGGAATGCAGACTGATGGAATGGTCTGCGGGCGTCACGTTGCGTTTGCAGAGCCCCTGATGTGCCTAAACAGTGGAAACCCCCCACAAGTGACCCCATTTTGGAAACTAGACTCCCCAAGGAACTTATCTAGGTTTGGTGAGCACTTTGAACCCCCAAGTGCTTCACAGAATTTTATAACGCAGAGCCGTGAAAATAAAAAAATCATTTATTTTTCCGCACCATTTTTGAAAAATCCGCAGGTAAAAGGCACTGTGGTACAGTGTTTTTTTGTGCGGATTTCGCCTGCGGATTCCTATTGAGGAACAGGTGTAAAACGTTGCGGAATCCGCACAAAGAATTGACATGCTGCAGAAAAGACAACGCAGCAATTCCGTGCGGTACTTTCCACACCATAGGCACAGCGGATTTGGTTTTCCATAGTAGGTTTACATGGTACTGTAAACCTGATGGAAAACTGCTACGAATCCGCAGCGGCCAATCCGCTTTGGATCCGCAGCCAAATCCGCACCATGTGCTCATAGCCTAATTCTAACCCTAACCCTAATTCTAACCGTAACCCTAGTTCTAACCCTAACCCTAGTTCTAACCCTAATTCTAACCTTAGTTCTAACCCTAACCCTAGTTCTAACCGTAACCCTAGTTCTAACCCTAACCCTAATTCTAACCCTAACCCTAATTCTAACCCTAACCCTAGTTCTAACCCTAGCCCTAACCCTAACCCTAGTTCTAACCCTAGTGGAAAAATAAAAGTAAATGTATTTTCTTTATTTTATTATTGTTCCTACCTATGGGAGTGATAAAGTGGGGATCATTTACTATTTTTTTATTTTGATCACTGTGATAGGTTTTGTGATCAAAATTTTCCTGGAATGAATCTGCCGGCCGGCTGACTCGTCGTGCGCACTGCGCATTCCCCCGCCATTTTAGAAGATGGCGGTGCCCATGGAGAAGATGGACGGACACCGGAGCTCGATAAGTATGGGGGGGTGGGATCGGAGCATGGGTGGAGCGGACAGGAGGACTGGGGGAGCGGACAGGTGGACAGAGGGGAGCGGAGCACATTACTGGACAGGACGGAGGACTGGGGAGGAGATTGGTGGCAGTGGCGGGGGCAGATCAGGGTTTCCAGCCATGGCCGATGATATTGCAGCAGTGGCCATGGCTGGATTGTAATATTTCACCACGTTTCAAAGGTGAAATATTACAAATTGCTCTGATTGGCTGTTTCACTTTCAACAGCCAATCAGAGCGACCATAGGCACGGGGAAGGGGGGCAAAGCCACCCCCCAGGACTGAAGTACCACTCCCCCTGTCCCTGTAGGTCGGGTGAAATTACAGTTAACCCTTTCACCTGACCTGCAGGGACGTGATCATTCTGTGACACAGCATATGTGTCACAGGTCGGATTGGCACCTACTTTCATGACGCATACGCTGTGTCACAGTTCGGAAAGGGGTTAAGGGGTCTAGTTTCCAAAATGGTGTCACTTGTCGGGGGTTTCCATTGTTTAGGTACGTCAGGGGCTCTCCAAACGTGACATGGCGTCCAATCTCAATTCCAGCCAATTCTACATCGAAAAAGTCAAACGCCACTCCTTCTCTTCCAAGCTCTGCTGTGCGCATAAACAGTGGTTTACCCCCACATATGGGATATTGGCGTATTCAGGACAAATTGCACAACAACGTTTGTGGTTCATTTTCTCTTTTTACACTTGTGAAAATAAAAAAATTGGTTCTGAAGTAAAATGTTTGTAAAAAAAAAAGTTAAATGTTAATTTTTTCCTTCCACATTGCTTCAGTTCCTGTGAGTACGTAAAGGGTTAATAAACTTCTTGAATGTGGTTTTGAGCACCTTGAGGTATGCAGTTTTAAAGAATGGTGTCACTTTTGGGTATTTGCTGTCATGTACACCCCTCAAAGTGACTTTAAATGTGAGATGGTCCCTAAAAAAATGGTTTTATAAATTTTGTTGTAAAAATAAGAAATCGCTGGTCAAATTTAACCCTTATAACTTCCTAACAAAAAAAAAAAATGTGTTTTCAAAATTGTGCTGATGTAAAGTAGACATGTTGGAAATGTTATTTATTAACTATTTTGTGTGACATATCTCTGTGATTTAATTGCATAAAAATTCAAAGTTTGAAAATCAAAAATTTTAAAAATGTTTTGCCATATTTCCATTTTTTTCATAAATAAACGCAAGTAATATGAAAGAAATATTACCACTAACATGAAGCACAATATCTTATGAAAAAAAACAATCTCAGAATCAGTGGGATCCATTAAAGTCTTCCAGAGTTAACACCTCATAAACGGACAGTGGTCAGAATTGTAAAAATTGACACAGTAATTAAGCTGCAAATTGGCTCCGTCACTAAGGGATTAAAGACAGCTGTCTTACATAGTCACCTTTATAAAAGACTCCTGTACCCAGACTCAATCAGTCAGACTCTAACCTCTACAACATGGGCAAGACCAAAAAGCTTTCTAAGGATGTCAATTACAGCTAACATAGAAAAACTCAAAACAACACAACAGGTAAGTAGCGGGAGATGAGGTCACAGATGTATGGAGGAGACAGGTTGTGGATGGCTTTGTACGTCATGGTTAGGGTTTTGTACTGGAGTCTCTGGGCAATGGGGAGCCAGTGAAGGGATTGACAGAAGGGAGAGGCTGGGGAATAGCGGGGGGACAGGTGGATTAGTCGGGCAGCAGAGTTTAGAATAGATTGGTGGGATGCGAAAGTGTTAGAGGGGAGGCCACAGAGCAGGAGGTTGCAGTAGTCAAGGCGAGAGATGATGAGGGCATGGACTAGGTTTTTTGCAGATTCTTGGTTGAGGAATGAACGGATTCATGAAATATTTTTGAGTTGAAGTCGGCAGGAAGTGCAAAGGGCTTGGATATGTGGTTTGAAGGAGAGATCAGCGTCAAGGATTACCCCGAAGCAGCGAGCTTGTGGGACTGGGGAGAGTGGGCAGCCATTTACTGTAATGGATAGGTTCGTTGGGGGGGTCGCGTGAGATGGGGGAAAGATGATGAATTTTGTTTTGTCCATGTTAAGTTTCAGAAATCTAGCGGAGAAGAAGGATGAAATAGTGGATAGACATTGAGGGATTCTGGTTAGTAGGGAGGTGATATCTGGTCCAGAGATGTAGATCTGTGTGTCATCAGCATAGAGGTGATACTGAAAGCCATGAGATTCTATGAGCTGTCCCAGGCCAAAGGTGTAAATGGAGAAGAGCAGGGGCCCAAGGACTGAACCTTGTGGGACTCCGACAGATAGGGGGCGAGGTGAGGAGGTGGTGTGTGAGTGGGAGACGCTGAATGTCCGGTCTGTTAGGTATGATGACATCCAGGATAGGGCCAAGTCTGTGATGCCAAGGGATGAGAGGGTCTGTAATAATACTGTAATAATAAGTATGTACTGCTACATACTTAGGCAGTTTGCTGGTTTATGCAGCTTTACATGAACACCCGAGCCTTACACTATGGCTGGTCTGAAAAACTAAGGCAATTGTTACCATCCACCTCTCGTGTCTCCCCTTTTCCTCATAGGTTGTAAGCTTGCGAGCAGGGCCCTCATTCCTCCTGGTATCTGTTTTGAACTGTGATTTCTGTTATGCTGTAATGTCTATTGTCTGTACAAGTCCCCTCTATAATTTGTAAAGTGTATGTTGGCACTATAGAAATAAAATTATTATTATTTATTATTATTATTAATGTTAAAATGAACCTACCCTTAAAATTATAGACTGTTCATGCCTTTGTCAGTGCGCAAACTTACAAAATCAGCAAGGGATCAAATACTTATTTCCCCCACTGTGGATAATAGATGGATAGACAGACAGATAAATATTGGGCACATTCTGAAAGTCAACGTCTTTATGCAGTTCTGATAGGCAGGCAGACTGAAAATTTCAAAAACTGAAACAACTTCTTGATCTCGTACAGCTCAAACAAGTGGGAGTTTGTTACACAGCGTCCAGTCCATAAGATGATGGATCCATAGATGTCCTTCCCTCTATGCGGCTGGTATGTACAGTATACAGAACTGCTCAGTATGTGATGGCGGTAGGGGTCTGCTCTGCAGTGTGCAGCTGGCATAGTGGGGGTCAGTGGCGTTCAGGATGCCCCTCAGGAGGCGGGTGGGTGTCGGAGGAGCTGGCTGTGCAGTTTGGCACTTGTAGGCAGCGCAGGAGGAGGTGGCAGCGAGCGAGAGACCGGAGCTCAGAGAGGAGGAGGCGGCGGAGGGGATCGCACTGGCGGCAGAGAGGTGGCTGCAGGCTGGGGACGAGGGAGAGGTGGCAGCTGCTGCACCATGAGCACATCGCAAGCCAAGGACTACCTGCAAGACAGGCACATCCCCCGGCTGTTCGAGGTACCGGTACACTGTCTGCTGGCAATCACTGCAGCTCATAGTGTTACATTGTATCAGCTCACTGTGTACATTATGTTACATAACACCCTCTGACATGACTTTATATAGTGTATTACATTGCTGTCTCCCTTATGGCATATCACATGTGCAGCTTACACACAGTATAGAATGTACAGTCCTATATATAATGTACACACAGGCACAGTCTGTATATAATGTACAGTCCTATATATCATGTACACACAGGCACAGTCTGTATATAATGTACAGTCCTATATAATGTACACACAGGCACAGTCTGTATATAATGTACAGTCCTATATATAATGTACACACGGGCACAGTCTGTATATAATGTACAGTCATATATAATGTACACACGGGCACAGTCTGTATATAATGTACAGTCATATATAATGCACACACAGGCACAGTCTGTATATAATGTACAGTCATATATAATGTACAGTCATATAATGCACACACGGGCACAGTCTGTATATAATGTACAGTCATATATAATGTACACACGGGCACAGTCTGTATATAATGTACAGTCATATATAATGTACACACAGGTACAGTCTGTATATAATGTACAGTCATATATAATGCACACACGGGCACAGTCTATATAATGTACAGTCATATATAATGTACACACGGGCACAGTCTGTATATAATGTACAGTCATATATAATGCACACACGGGCACAGTCTGTATATAATGTACAGTCATATATAATGTACACACGGGCACAGTCTGTATATAATGTACAGTCATATATAATGTACACACAGGTACAGTCTGTATATAATGTAGAGTCATATATAATGTACACACAGGCACAGTCTGTATATAATGTACAGTCATATATAATGTACACACAGGTACAGTCTGTATATAATGTACAGTCATATATAATGCACACACGGGCACAGTCTGTATATAATGTACAGTCATATATAATGTACACACAGGCACAGTCTGTATATAATGTACAGTCATATATAATGTACACACAGGTACAGTCTGTATATAATGTACAGTCATATATAATGCACACACGGGCACAGTCTGTATATAATGTACAGTCATATATAATGTACACACAGGCACAGTCTGTATATAATGTACAGTCATATATAATGTACACACAGGCACAGTCTGTATATAATGTACAGTCCTATATATAATGTACACACAGGCACAGTCTGTACATAATGTACAGTCATATATAATGCACACACAGGCATAGTCTGTATATAATGAACAGTCACATATAATGTATACACAGGCACAGTCTGTATATAATGTACAGTCATATATAATTTACGGTACACACATATAATGTACACACGAGCACAGTCTGTATATAATGTACAGTACACATATATAATGTACACAGGCACAGTCTGCATATAATGTACAATACACACATGTAATCTGTATATAATGTACAATACACATATATAATGTACACACAGACAATCTGTATATAATGTACCGTATACATGTATATTATGTACACAGTCTGTATATAATATACAAGTACACCCATGTACAATGTACACAAGCACAGCCTTTATATAATTTACAGTACACTCATATAATGTACACACGGGCACAGTCTGTATAAAATATACAGTACACATATATAATGTACACAGGCAAAGTCTGTATATAATGTACACACAGTCTGTATATAATGTGCAGTACACAGATAGTTAATATAATGTACAGGCAGGCATATTCTCTAGACACTATAATGTACCCACATGCATTTAATGTATAGATAATTATATATATCTGATTAGTGTTGCTCTGGTCATGTGCGGCTAGGACCTCTGCAGTACTTCAGTAGAGCATTATAGTGGAGGAGGGAGCAGATTATCTGAGTATTTTGTATAGTTGCAGCCCTGATGTCTTTTTGGAGGTCCAGAATATTAGAAGGCATGGTGTCTAGATATACAGGTGTTATAAATATATGTAATTAATCTATTTGCACGGTTTATTTTATAAGTTTACTATATTGTACAGCTTGGTCATCTACATTTCATTCTGACGTAATATATAGCATTTCTTTTCTCCATGTATTTGACCTATAAGTGCATGTTATAATTACATTGAATTTGCCATTAATCTGACACTCCAAAAGTTACTTTTATTAAAGTGACTTCACCCTTTTGACTGTTCAGAAATCTGTGAAATCTTTCTATTCTATAGGGGACCCTTACTTACAATCTTCAAAAAAAAATCATTGTGAAAAAGAGTGTAACGGCAGAGACAGACTGCCGTATAACTTGTGCGAGGATCGCATCGCAATCCTCGGACTGACCGTCTGCTATTCTGACCTGAACTTGACAGCTGCATACATCACGCTGTCATGCTCAGGTCAGGAGAGGTGACGGGCAGTCCATGCAGACAGTCCGATTTGATCATCGCATGAGTTATACAGCCGTCTGTCTCTGTCCTAAAGTGTACTGTAGAATGTTCTTCCACCTGTACCAAAAAAAGTTACTGTGCACGCTGCTGCTTCCTGGGAAAACTGTAAGAAGCTTCCAGGGAATCCCAGGCTTCCAGGGAAGTGTCAGGGCTTGTGCTCCTATTGGGATATGCAGTGTATTATCAATGCAGATTTTACTTAATCTCACCAAAACTCACCTGAGCTGCGGATATGAAGTCAATTTCTGCTGCAGATTCTCACTGCAGATTTCAAGGGGGGGGGGGGGTAAATATACAGTATTACTGCAATGAAATTGGCACTTTTTAGTGCTGATTGTGCTGAAGAACTTCCAGACGGGTCAGTTACGTGTACACATTTGTTTAATGGGGCATACTGGCCCAAGGTGTACTATAACCATGATCTGAAGGGGGCCTTCTTTCTTCATCTGGATCAATGATGTGCAATATTTGTTGTCAAACCTCAGTCCAGCTTCTATTTGCTGCTTGCTTCATGTGCACTATTTACATCCAGAGCTGCAAACAGCTGATTATGGAAGTGTTGGACCCCAACCAGTCAAGTATTGATGACCCATCTAAAGTACAGGTCATCATTGTCTATGTAGAGTATGTCCACACAGGACGTCTAGCCTTGATTTATAGAGCTGCACCTTTAAGGGAGGTTGGAGTTCTGTAGCCTCATCACTTGATTAGATTCCGTTTCCCATTATTGCTGGTATATATTCATTAATCCCTAAGGATGAGTGCATGGAAGCAAATGCAGCCTCGGCACTAAACTGATTAATCTAATTTCCTTCAAGAATGTACTCCACCTTCCTTCTAGAGCCTGCTGACAGGACTCATGTATTACCGTCCAGAGGACCCCATTAATTACTTAGAACTGTGTCTACAAAGGGTTCGAGATTTAGGGGGCCCTGAAAAGGTCCAGTGGGATACGTTCTTGGGTCGGAATTTGCCTCCTATTAATGGAAATCAGGGGAAAAAAAGCACACAGAAGTCTGGTAAGTGAAAACTGCTTTCACACATTGCATTTTTTTTTCTTTTTTTCTTTTTTTGTGCTTTTTTCCCCATCTCAGCTGGTAACAGTGCTGCAGCATGAATTGCCAGCGCCTAAGGTAAGTATTTTGTGCCCCCTAAGGCTACTTTCACACTAGCGTCGTTTGGAATACCTCACAATGCGTCGTTTAGGAGAAAAAACGCATCCTGCAAAGTTGCCCGCAGGATGCGTTTTTTCCCCATAGACTTACATTAGCGACGCATTGCGACATATGGCCACACGTCGCAACCGTCGTGTGGCGGACCGTCGGCACAAAAAAAGTTACATGTAACGCTTTTTTGTGCGTCGTGTCCGCCATTTCCGACCGCGCATGCGCGGCCGGAACTCCGCCCCCTCCTCCCCGGACATTACAATGGGGCAGCGGATGCGTTGAAAAACAGCATCCGCTGCCCCCGTTGTGCCGGTTTGCGACGGCCCGTACCGACGGACTAGTGTGAAAGTAGCCTAACCCATGGACAGTTGGCATCTTCCGAGCCCTACAACCAGTCCAATATTTATTCTCCAATCTCATGTATTGTTTTTTTTTTTAAAACAAAGATTTCTGTAATTGTAGTTTTAGCTTTTTTTATGTTTTTTTGCTGAAATCCACCTTAGAATTTTAAAACTCAAAAGTTATATATATTTTTTCTACTTTTCATTTTATGGAATTCTTTTTATGTACTGTAATTATTATTAACCTAATCCTAGGATCAACCATCGCCTTAACCCTAGCCCCAAACCTAACCTTAACCCTAGATAAAATGAAAAAAGTATTATATTTATTAATGATAATGTTTTGTTTTGTTTTTACAAGAGATTTTTTTTTTTTTTATTTGGGACAGCTCCCTGTCTCTCCTCTCACAAAATTACCCATGACAGGAGAGCTGTAGGAGAGCATAGAGCAGGGCGCACGATTCAATACGGTCTTGCTCAAACTCTGTTACATCAGTCGCTACCTATGCAGAGGTAGCAGCCATTGATAAACTCATCTCGACTGCTGTGCTCCTCATAGGAACTGGAGCCAGTGACCAAATTGACAAAGCAGCGGCTTGGTGTTTTATTAATTTAGCTCATCAGCTGCTGGGTGGGCGCACTCACTCCAAGAACAAATTATTTCACCAAGTTAGTTCATACGTGAAATTTGGCGCCCCATAGAATTTGGCACTCGGGGAAACTGCCTCTTGCTGTCCGTCCATGCCATAAAACTGCCTGGTGACGTGAATGAGTAAGCTGGTATATAGCTTGTATAGTTAATGTAATGTTCCGTTTTTTTTCATTTGTATTTGTTTCTGAATGTTATTTTCTACATCCAGAGGGACCACATATGCGCCGCTATGAGCGACTTCCTCCGATTCAGTCCCAGTTCTCAATTGACAGTGACAGTGATATGACAGAATCTTCAGGGCTCATTCAAGAGTACGACGTCTTTGACCCCAATAGACCTCGACCTAAAATCATTTTTGTCATTGGTAAGAACTGACGTTAATTTGCAGGGTTTTTACATCTCTATGGCGCAGATACCTTATCAGAACTGCTCACAGATATTCATTAATGGGATCCCATGATGCTTGCAATAGACTATAGAAAGGGTTAAGAATTTCAGGAAACTACTTTGGTGTCCTGTTTTGGACATTATGGTGACAGAATTCTCCAAGGATTGGTCAAAGGGTCATGAATCTTTAACACTTCCTTTGTGGATGGAGAGTGATTCCAATCAATGAAGCTTTTGTCAGAGTTGTAGCACTGATTCGAATGTTGGAAATCTCGGAGCAGCATCAGAATTATGGGGGGGATGCACTTTAGTTGATGTTTTGCTTTTCTTTTTAATTTTTCTGACCTACTTGTACTGTTTTACATCTAATATTTTAGGTGGTCCGGGCAGTGGTAAGGGGACTCAGAGCACAAAGATGGCCTCTCATTTTGGATTTAACTGTATTTCTGTTGGAGAGATCTTACGCAACCAGCTAATCCATCATGCCAGCAGTGATCGCAAATGGGAACTGATTGCCCAGATTATCTCTAAAGGGGAACTTGCACCACCGGTATGTCAGATTTGACTTATTTTGATACACAAAAAGATAAAAAATATGCTCCATGAATAATCCCATTGGTTACATCACAATGTTCCATACGTAAGCCCACTAGCCAGGTCATGAAACCCAATGCATAAACCCACTGGCCACATCATGATGGTCCAGGCCTAAGCCCACTAGACAGGTCTTTGATAACCTCATCAAGTTGAGTGATGGATTAATTGCTCATGAGTTCCTACATGAGGTATCGGCTGTTCATGAGTTCCTACTTGAGGTATCGGCTGTTCATGACTTCCTACAAGAGGTATCGGTTGTTCATGAGTTCTTATATGAGGTATCAAGTGTTGATGAGTTTGTACATGAGGTATCGGTTTGCTCATGAATTCCTACATGAGATATTGGTTGCTTGGGAGTTCCTACATGAGATATTGGTTGCTTGGGAGTTCCTACATGAGGTATTGGTTGCTCATTTATGCCTACATGAGGTATTGGTTGCTCATGAGTTCCTATAAGAGATATCGGTTGCTTATGCATTCCTACATGAGATATCAGTTGTTCATGAGTTCCTACATGCGATATCGGTTGCTCATTTATGCCTACATGAGGTAGTGGTTGCTCATGCATTCCTAAATTAGATATCGGTTGCTCATGTATTCCTACAAGAGATATTGGTTGCTCATGAATTCCTACATGAGATATCGGTTGCTCAGGAGTTCCTACTGTATATGAGGTATTGGTTGCTCATGTGTTCCTACATGAGATATCAGTTGCTCATGCATTCCTGCATGAGATATCAGTTGCTCATGTATTCCTAAATGAGGTATTGGTTGCTCATGAGTTCCTATATGAGATATTGATTGCTCATTAGTTCCTACATGAGATATTGGTTGTTCATGAGTTCCTACATGAGGTGTTGGTTGGTCATCTATTCCTACATGAGGTATCAGTTGATCATGAGTTCCTATATGAGATATCGATTGCTCATGAGTTCCTACATGAGGTATTGGCTGTTCATGAGTTCCTACATAAGGTGTTGGTTGCTCATCTATTCCTACATGAGGTATCAGTTGCTCATGTATTCCTACATGAGATATCAGTTGATCATGAGTTCCTACATGAGGTATTGGTTGCTCATGAGTTCCTACATGAGATATTGATTGAGCATGAGTTCCTACATCAGGTATTGGCTGTTCATGAGTTCCTACATGAGGTGTTGGTTGCTCATCTATTCCTACATGAGGTATCGGTTGCTCATGTATTCCTACATGAGATGTATCAGTTGCTCATGAGTTCCTACATGAGGAATTGGTTGCTCATGAGTTCCTATATGAGATATCGGTTGCTCATGAGTTTCTACATGAGGTATTGGTTGCTCATGAGTTCCTATATGAGATATCGGTTGCTCATGAGTTTCTACATGAGGTATTGGTTGCTCATGAGTTCCTATATGAGATATTGGTTGCTCATGAGTTCCTACATGAGGTATTGGCTGTTCATGAGTTCCTACATGAGGTGTTGGTTGCTCATCTATTCCTACATGAGGTATCAGTTGCTCATGTATTCCTACATGAGATATCAGTTGATCATGAGTTCCTACATGAGGTATTGGTTGCTCATGAGTTCCTACATGAGATATTGATTGAGCATGAGTTCCTACATCAGGTATTGGCTGTTCATGAGTTCCTACATGAGGTGTTGGTTGCTCATCTATTCCTACATGAGGTATCGGTTGCTCATGTATTCCTACATGAGATGTATCAGTTGCTCATGAGTTTCTACATGAGGTATTGGTTGCTCATGAGTTCCTATATGAGATATTGGTTGCTCATGAGTTCCTACATGAGGTATCGGTTGCTCATGAACACCTCTTTGTCCACCTCCTCATTGTCTCCAGATATGGTTGGCTAAATATGCTTCTATATATTTTTTTCACATATGGGTTGATGTCACTATTCTTTACTTTATTTATCCACCATGCATGGTTTGAGGACATGATCTAGTCTTGCTCATTAGCTCGGGCTGAGATATATTATCATATACACCTCTGGTGTTTTTAATTGCTGCACTATATTTGTTTTTAATAAAGTTATTTTTTTTTTGCTTTGCAATCCTCCTTTTGCAAAATACTTTTTGTTTTCTATTGCTACTTTAATAACATTAAAATAACATTGGCGCATTTATCAGGTAAATAAAGAGGTGATGTCTACATGAGATAAACTCCGTTAAAGTGGAACTGTCTCTAGATTTGCAGCCACCTTCGTGTTACTATTAGTGATGACGAGCGAACGTGCTGGCATAAGGTGTTATCTGAGCATGCTCATTTGCTAACCGAGTGACTTTGGCGTGCTCAAATAATATGTTTGAGTCCCCATGGCTGTTCGACAGCCACAATATGTGCAGGGATTGAATAAAAAACAGGCAATACCTGCATGTGTTACGGCTGTCAAAGAGCCGCGAGACATGCAGCGGCGGGCACTCAAACATATTTTTCGAGCATGCCGAAGACACTTGGTTAGCACATGAGCATGCTCAAATAACACCTTATCCGAGCACGCTCGCTCATCACTAGTTACTATACAACTGGGGCTTTCTCAGAATTGAAAGTTATCTCCTATCTTCCTGATTCCCAGTGAACCTGAGAACTCTGCAGTGCCCTACATACTTGACCTATGCTCCATTCATTGTCTAAGAGACTCCTGGAAATGGCTGAAACTGTAATTAGATTACCCTGGCAGTCCCAAAATAGGATTGCTGGGCGTCCCATGAGTCGGACCGATGTCCTGTGAAAATCTGGAAATAAACCATTAAGTGTTTCAAACTTGCACAGGTAAAAACATTCATTAGATAATGAAAGAACTTGTGAATTAGTCCATGTGTATGAGCAAGGAGCACTATCCTCGGCTTCATCTGCACAGTGAGCATTCACCCACTGCTGTCGGCTTCATCTCTCGGACTCATGTCAATAATGTAGAGGATCTTTTACTACTGAATGCCAAAACGACTGGTTTGGACAAAAAGCGAGTTTGGACCTCGGCTACATTACAACATCATGGTAGCCCCAAACCTAGTGGGTTCCCTTTAAATGAGATATATTGACTGTATGCAGCTAGTCCTGTTTAATTAATGTAAGATTGATGTAACGGTGGAGCAACTGTTTGCAATGACACAAAAGAGACTGAGCGGCTTTTACGCCTCCTTGCTGCATTGTCATGGAAATGCTTGGTTCGTTTCCTGACATCATAACTCAGCAGCACGAAAACAAAAAGGTAAAGACGGCATATGGCTTTGTGGAACGGTAATGGGACCTAGGTACACCAGGGTGCAGGGCTTCCCAAAAATGGCATCTTCTGGTCCTAGCTCCGCCAAGTTCTCCTTCTTATGGGTGTAAGGGACACGGTTATCAAACACCCTCTGCAAAATCCACTATAAAAGCTACTGGATTAGATTTGGGTGAAGGTGGAAAACTGAAAGTTAGAGAATTTCTAAACATGGTCTGTGCCTATCACTAGGAACAAAACCAGCGCACATCAAGTGTCAGTTCCAATAAATATAATCCAATTTCACCAGGCTGCTGTAAAATCCGGCCTCTAGCTTGTGGTCACGGGCATTAATTTATCCATACTGATAAAGCTAATTCTATCAAATAATACATTTATGGGTTATATACTTGAATTGTGTGATTTTCCAGTCTGCAAAGTGGTTAATATTATATATATCTATATATATAGGCATATTTTAGTATACATCTTTTACGCAATTGTATTATTTACCCCTCCAAAAATTATCGTTTTGAAAGTGGTACATTCCCGTTTCTAAATGCACTTTCCTCACCATCTAAAAGCCACTCAAGGGGCCCTCTGCCCTATGTAATGCCAGTCTAACAGCTGAGCTTTAATGAATGCTTAATGCTGGGATTCTTAGTGCAGGACAAGCAGAGAAAGCACTATACTCCCCCTGGTGGCTTGTAGGCATCATTACAAGTAAGTGCAGAAGTCATTGCAAAAGATTAAAAAAAAAAAAGATTGTGCTCAGTTTAGTATAATCCATCACCAGATATGTAGATTTAATGCAGAACATCTATTACTAGAAGTAAGCTAGCAAAACAGGTAATAAATGCACCAGTCATCCCAAATTCCCCCAAAAAGCACAAACTGTATATTAAAGGTTTTTTTTGAGAAGGAGAATATAGGTATTGCATCTCAGTCTTATTCACTTTAATGGAGCTGAGCTGCAATACCAGGCACAAGCTGTGGACAGGTGTGGCACTGTTGCTGAAATAAAGCCATCATGCTTCTCCAGTCCTAAGTAACAGGTGAGCAAAGGGGAACTGCACGATTACCTCCACGGCACAGTATTAGGCCGGGGTCACACATGCGTGTTTTACGTACGTAAGAGCGCAAAAACTACGTACGTAAAACTCGCATTACATACGGCACAATTATTCTCAATGGGGCTGCTCCTATTAGCCGTATATTACGGTTCAGTATTATACGGCGTTCTACGGCCGTACAAAATCGCAGCATGCTGCGTTTGTCAGCGTATTGCGCAAATAATACGCCAATGAAAGTCTATGGGGGCGAGAAAAATACGGATTCCACACGGACCAGCAGTGTGACTTGCGAGAAATACGCAGCGCTGTTAGTGAAAAGTCGGTAATTCAATTGCCGGCTTTTCATTTCTCCTGCACAAACCCGACAGGATATGAGACATGGTTTACATACAGTAAACCATCTCATATCCCCTTTTTTTTTGCATATTCCACACTACTAATGTTAGTAGTGTGTATGTGCAAAATTTCAGCGCTGTAGCTGCTGAAATAAAGGGTTAAATGGCGGAAAAAATTGGCGTGGGCTCCCGCGCAATTTTCTCCGCCAGAGTGGTAAAGCCAGTGACTGAGGGCAGATATTAATAGCCAGGAGAGGGTCCATGGTTATTGGCCCCCCCGTGGCTAAAAACATCTGCCCCCAGCCACCCCAGAAAAGGCACATCTGGAAGATGCGCCTATTCTGGCACTTGGCCACTCTCTTCCCACTCCCTGTAGCGGTGGGCTATGGGGTAATGAAGGGTTAATGCCACCTTGCTATTGGAAGGTGACATTAAGCCAGATTAATAATGGAGAGGCGTCAATTATGTCACCTATCCATTATTAATCCAATTGTAGGAAAGGGTTAAAAAACACACACACACATGATTTAAAAGTATTTTAATGAAATAAACAGCGGTTGTTGTAATAATTTATTGCTCTCTCATTCCATTTTCAGACCCTCGCTTGGCAAAACAATAAACACACAATATACATACCCTCTCTGATGTCCGATCACGTCCCACGAAGTAATCCATCTGAAGGGGTTAACTAATATTACAGGCAGAGCTGCGATAAACCACTCGCTCGTGCCTGTAATCCCCGGGTGCTGAAAGGAAAGCAGTGATCTGTACTTACATTCAGTCGCGGTGATGCGCCCCCTGCTGGATGTTCTCATGAACTGCAGCCTGGGAACTTTTTCCCACGCTCCAGGTCATATGAGGACATCCACCAGGGGGCGCATCACCGCGACTGAATGTAAGTACAGATCACTGCTTTCCTTTCAGCACCCGGGGATTACAGGCACGAGCGAGTGGTTTATCGCAGCTCTGCCTGTAATATTAGTTAACCCCTTCAGATGGATTACTTCGTGGGACGTGATCGGACATCAGAGAGGGTATGTATATTGTGTGTTTATTGTTTTGCCAAGCGAGGGTCTGAAAATGGAATGAGAGAGCAATAAATTATTACAACAACCGCTGTGTTTATTTCATTAAAATACTTTTAAATCATGTGTGTGTGTGTGTGTTTTTTAACCCTTTCCTACAATTGGATTAATAATGGATAGGTGACATAATTGACGCCTCTCCATTATTAATCTGGCTTAATGTCACCTTCCAATAGCAAGGTGGCATTAACCCTTCATTACCCCATAGCCCACCGCTACAGGGAGTGGGAAGAGAGTGGCCAAGTGCCAGAATAGGCGCATCTTCCAGATGTGCCTTTTCTGGGGTGGCTGGGGGCAGATGTTTTTAGCCACGGGGGGGCCAATAACCATGGAACCTCTCCTGGCTATTAATATCTGCCCTCAGTCACTGGCTTTACCACTCTGGCGGAGAAAATTGCGCGGGAGCCCACGCCAATTTTTTCCGCCATTTAACCCTTTATTTCAGCAGCTACAGCGCAGAAATTTTGCACATACACACTGCTAACATTAGTAGTGTGGAATATGCAAAAAAAATGGGGATATGAGATGGTTTACTGTATGTAAACCATGTCTCATATCCTGTCGGGTTTGTGCAGGAGAAATGAAAAGCCGGCAATTGAATTAGCGGCTGTTCAAAGATATCGCGCTGAATTAAATCTAAATACAGAATATATATATATGTGTCTCAATGACATATATATATATATATATACTGTATATATGTTTTCCCTAACATTTGAGCACATAAATCCATTAGATGTCGGTTTTGCAAGCCTGCGCGAAAATCTCGCAGTACGGATGGCATACGGATTACATACGGAGGATGCCATGCGCAAAATACGCTGACACACCCTGACTACGGATCACTATTTTGGGAACATTTCTCCGTATTACGGCCGTAGTACGGACGTATAATACGTGGCGTATTGTCTTACGCCATGTGTGACTCCAGCCTTAGGAAGAGGGGCCAACAGAGTATTGTGCATGGATTTTCCAATGGCCCTTATAATTGGGACTGCACAGCAACAAAGCTGATTCTCTTCATCACTAACGATTGGAAAGAAAAAAGAAAGTCACATGTAATTTATATCTTCCACTTTGGGGACACTTATATTATACTTAAATACATGTATTTTGGGCTAAAAGTCCTTTTAAAAATGTTGCACTGTTTTCATGCTACAGTCTCTGGCTTTCATTGTCTATGGCTGGCCGCAGAATGGGTTCACTGAGAATCTGTCAGTGAGCTCGTTCTGTCAGAAGAGTTGGTAACTCTTTTGTCTTTTTTTTCTGAGTTCCTCTCAGCTGATTTATGACCACAGGCCACGTCAAATCTAAATATCCGTGGGAAAACAAAATGCCTGATTCATTAGGACAAGCATGGTGTAGGCCAGTGTGAGTGAACGGGATCGCTGTAATTAGGAGTCTCAATAAGAGGTCCTCGTTACTTAATTAATTAGGCGCACTTCACAATAGTCCTCTGATTACATTTCTGGTGAAATTTATGCCACTAAAGTGATGAATTATATGAGCAAGGTTCACCGCGGCCCGTCCCAGCTGTGCCCACTCTGGCGTAAAAATGTAAAAAAGTTGCAATTTCAATTTGTGCAAAAAACCCCCCCCAAAAAACGGTTTTGATATTTTGCCTTTTTTTGTTATTTAGGAAACCACAATCGAGGAGCTGAAACAGCAATTCATCAACCATCAGGACTCCACCGGCTTTGTGGTTGATGGGTTTCCCCGGGACATCGGCCAGGCATTCACCTTCGAGGAGCAGGTGCGGGTTTGTAAGAAATACAGAACATGATGTCAGATTGTCACAGACCTCACTAATGGATCTGTGTCGCCTACAGATTGGAACCCCAGATCTGGTGATCTTCTTGGCGTGTTCAAGCCAACGTCTGCGGCAGAGATTGGAAAGACGTTCAGCACAACAAGGACGACCAGACGATAACGCACATGCCATCGACCGACGGTTGGAGACCTTCAAACAGAACCTTCCCCTGATTGTCAAATATTACCAAGACAAAGGGCTCATAGCTAGAGTGAGTATCCACGTTGATCCGGCACTGCTACATCGTACCCGGGTATTCCCATCATTGTGCCATATCACATTGATCCTGAGAATGAAGAGGCTCGAGCACTGCTACCAGCAGCACGGCACTGTTCACATGAAGGGAGTCGTGCTGCAGTTTCCCTGCACACAGAAGACATTATGGGCCCTTCATTCCCAGGATCAGTGGGGGTCCCAGAGCCTGTGCCCCTCCCTAATCTCAAAGTGATGGCATATCCAAAACATTTCCACAGCAACAGTGATCTTGAAATACAGCCGAGCAAAAGTCTGCCCCCTACTAGCCATGTCTGACAATACAACTAACAATAAGGCCTGAGTTCAGGGGGCCGTAATAAGGAACAGTCATAGCTGCACATTTTTAAATGCTCAATTCTTTCCCCATAGTGGAGCCAGGCATTCTAGTGCATGGAGGAATTTGGCGAGATAATGAGTATTTGGCCCACAGGTGTATGGACAGCTTTAAGAAGTTGAAAAATCTATATAAAAATATTTTTTATAGATGTTTTAATTTGATGTTTACACACTTTTTTATATTCAGGGAGTTTTTTCTGCTTTAATGATCAAGTAATCTACATTTTGAGCATTTTTTAAGCAGAAACGCTGCAAGATTTGACATGTTGCTTCTTTTTCCACACAGATAAACAAAGCACTCTGAGCACTGTTGGTGTGTTTTATCCATTTATATCAATAGGAAGTTTATTAAAATTGTTTTTCATGTAGATTTTGTAGGAGAATCTCTTCCTAAAGCTTGTACAAAAAAGCAAATAGATGGCATCCCACAGACCCATAGTCTTGTATGGGTGATTTTGATCTGTAATAAGAATGGACATGTCGCCGTGATCTTTTTGATGGGAAAACAACACGGTCGTGTGAACGGCCACATAGACTGTAACGGGTTCATGTCCAAGCTGTGAAAAACACAGAGAACTGAAGAACGGACGTCATAATGAGGCCTGAATAACATGGCCCCTGCCAATTCTTCCCACAGTTTGATGCAGACAGAGAGGAGGACTGCATATTCGAGGACATCTGCTGTGCCGTGCAGGGCCTTCTCTTCCCTGACGGTTTGGGTGTGGAAGGTACGTATGATACAGAAGTCACATTTGTCATTACTAACCTTTTTCCTTCTTCCATATGTGTCCATTTGCGTTCATTTCTAATTTTCCTACTTTCTTCCCATTTCTGTAGGATTCAGCCAGCAGAGTTTCCGTGCTTCGTTTTCTGATGAATCTGTGCAACCGAAAGAAGTGGAATTTAAAGAGCAGGTAACCTCAGCAGATAAGAAATGACTGTATACAGTATAGTATCCTTTAGGTATTCCTATCTCAGCCATTCATATCTATCTTTATATGGAGGCCATAGGTGGTCGGGATTATGGAAACATGAGCACTGCTGCCAATCAGTGATTAGCTGCAGTGTTCACGTGACCTAACAATGTCATGCAAGTCCTGGGATGCCCTGACACCAGCATCGCTGGAATGGCACCTTTGATGTTATATTATTTTTTACACTGGGGAATATAATAATTAAAGGGGTTGTACACTACTAGGACAACCCCTTCTCACTAAGAATGGTTACCCCATTAAAATAAAAACACCTATACTCTCCTCTCATAGCGGCGCTATTCCACTAATGTTGGCACTAGTGTTCCCGGGACTCAGGAGTTGGCCACTCACCCCCTGTTGATTACTTAGGTGGGGACTGTGACGCCAGCACCTGATTGGGCACAGGGCTCATATGACAACAACCTCATGTGAATTCCAGGAACGTGAGTTCCTACACCGCTGGAATGGTGTTGGCACCAGAGGTGAGTATAGGCTTTATTTATTTTAAAGGGGGCAAACATTCAGATTGAAAAGGGGTTGTTCTAGTAGTGGACAACCAGAGGGCTGTGCGAGTAGTCAAAAACCCCTTTAAGTGGTTCTGGGTTGGTTGCACCAATTCCAACTTATTGGATTGAATCTGTTGGTTGCATATTTTCATGATTATAAATCGGAAATGGTATAAAGGGACAAGCTCCATTGAAAAGGAAAGTAGTGACACCCAATTATCAATATATTGAAACATTTCCAGGAGGAGTAACAGAAGAACTACACTATGCAGAAAGAAAAAAAACTGAATATACTAAAATAATGCGTCCTCTTTACAAGAGGGATTGTGATTTTAAAGATCTGAAATTATACATTATATTGTATCCTTTATGGTTCTGTCTATGGAAGAGCGATACTCAGATACAATGTGTCATAAGTCATATTCCTGTACATTTATTTTCCGGAATTGACATGATCTGTTGATACACATTACGTCCGGATGTGACCCTGTTGATGACCTTGGCCTTGAGCATTCACTTAAATGTGTGAAGAAAATGAAGGCATCTTGAATGTAGAGAGCAGTGAAGAGGCGTCTCTCCATCACACCGGGGGAATGAATCATCAAAGCCCTGCAGGGTCATTTCAGCATCTTGATAAATCACTTTTCCATTGGCATTGAATAACTTTCAACATTCGGGAGCAATGAATCACTTGGACAGGTCACACTTCAATATTGGATGTATATGCATGTGAAGTTTGGCATTAGTGGAGGTAAGGGGCTGATTAGTTGACAGAAAAAGTATTTAGCCCACTAATAAAAAAGGAACCTAAAAGAGGCAGAGGCGTATCTAGGGGTTCAGTACAGGAGGGGCAAAACATGGCTGAGTGGACCCCCAACCCAGGTAGCGCATGTATACAACCATGGAGGCAGATCTTAATTATAGTGTACAGGCGACACCTCGCAGACGACAATGCTGCTAAACCAAGACCAATATAATCGCCATATAATGACCCTATAGCAGGAGTAGTGAACTCACAGGTGACATCCTTTCAGATTGGACTCGGTCATTTTCCCTTTTTCCATCCATCCCAGAGCGACATAAAAGACTTTTATTCCAGCTCAGTCTGTAGAGTTTGTAACACGGACAAATTTCATTCTCAAATTTCTTGCACGGTCCCTCTCTATTTCCGACCTATACACATTCTCCATTCTGCTGCTACCCAGATGCTGAGCTTGTCGCTTCCCTTCTGTCAGGAAAATAATATTGCCCCTTAAAAAGTAATAATGACCAGAGTGCCACTGAATACACAAAAGTACCTAGCGTGCCCCATTAATGAACAATAATGCCCAAAGTGTCCTATAGATCCACACTAATCTGGGGTGCCTCGTTATTCAGTAACAATAATGCCCAGGAAGCCTCGGTATTTGATAATAGGAATAATAAGTACAAGTTCCCCCTTAACAAGTTTTTTACTAGTAGTAGTAATACCCAAGAGAAAAATAATAAAAGAAATTCCCGCCTTGTCCTGATTCTCAGTTCCGTAGCAGTTCTCTCCTTTCCCGTGCATTTAGTGGCACAATGCAGGGACGTCGTTACATGGCCTGCACCAGGACGCTGACATCACACATCATACCTCTGTTCTGTAGGAGAGAGGCATAAGGCTAGGTTCACATTAGGCGTTTTTCCAGCGTTTTTAATATGCATCTTTTATGCATATTTTCAGTACCAGCTACGTCCATGAGATTTCAAAAATCTCATGCACACACATTGTTTTTTTTTGTCATCAGGGTTTTTTGTTTTGCATATTTTTTGTACAATGGAGCATGTCATATTTCTTTTTCAACGCTGAAAAAAACACACCAAAAATGCAGATATCAGGTTTTGTTGTTTTTGTGTGCCAAAACCTGGTTCTATAGAATAGGACTTTTTTTTCCAACACTAATCTTTATCAGCATGCACAAGAGACAAATCTAGCATGCCAAAACTCCTAAAAAAGAACCCACAAGAAAAAACAAGGAAAACATGCTTTTTTCTGCAGCTTCTTTCCTGCCAAAAGATCAGGTTTTGCTGCAGAAAAAAATGGCTGAAAAAACGCCTAGTGTGAATTTACCCTTAGGCCGGCATCACACTCAGCGTATGAAAATACGGTCAGTTTTTTACGGCCGTAATACGCAGAAATGTTCCCAAAATAGTGATCTGTATGTCATCCGTAGGCAGAGTGTGGCAGCGTATTTTGCGCATGGCATCCTCCGTATGTAATCCGTATGGCATCCATACTGCGATATTTTCTCGCAGGCTTGCAAAACCGACATCTAATGGATTTATGTGCGCAAATGTTCTTTAAAACATAAATACAGTATATATATATATATATATATATATATATATATATATATGTCATTGAGACACACATATATATATATATTATGACACCTATCCATTATTAGTCCAATAGTACGAAATGGTTAATAAAACACACACACGTTATTTAAAAGTATTTTAATGAAATAAAGACACAGGGTGTTGTAATATTTTATTATACTGGTAATCCACCTGAAGACCCTCGTTCTGTAAAAAGGTAAAATAAAAAATCAACAATATCCCATACCTTCCGTCGTTCTGTCAGTCCCACGATGTAAATCCATCTGAAGGGGTTAAATCATTTTACAGCCAGGAGCTGTGCTAATGCAGTCTCTCCTGCCTGTAAAATGTTGTGAATGAATGTAATGCAGGGGAATGTCCTGTAGTTACCTTGAGTCACGGTGATGTGCCCTCTGCTGGATGTCCTCATGTCCTTGATTTTTTATTTTACCTTTTTTACAGAACGAGGGTCTTCAGGTGGATTACCAGTATAATAAAATATTACAACACCCTGTGTCTTTATTTCATTAAAATACTTTTAAATAATGTGTGTGTGTTTTATTAACCATTTCGTACTATTGGATTAATAATGGATAGGTGACATAATTGACGCCTCTCCATTATTAATCTGGCTTAATGTCACCTTACAATAGCAAGGTGACATTAACCCTTCATTACCCCATATCCCACCACTACACGGGAGTGGGAAGAGAGTGGCCAAGTGCCAGAATAGGCACATCTTCCAGATGTGCCTTTTCTGGGGTGGCTGGGGGCAGATGTTTTTAGCCAGGGGGGGGGGCAATAACCATGGACCCTCTCTAGGCTATTAATATCTGCCCTCAGTCACTGGCTTTACCACTCTGGCGGAGAAAATTGCGCGGGAGCCCACGCCAATTTTTTCCGTGATTTAACCCTTCATTTTACAAGCTACAGCGCCCAAATTTTGCACATACACACTACTAACATTAGTAGTGTGGAATATGCAAAAAAAAAAGGGATATGAGATGGTTTACTGTATGTAAACCATGTCTCATATCCTGTCGGGTTTGTGAAGGAGAAAGAAAAAGCCGGCAATTGAATTACCGGCTTTTCTATAGAACACTGCTGCGTATTTCTCGCAAGTCACACTGCTGGTCCGTGTGTAATCCGTATTTTTCTCACCCCCATAGACTTTCATTGGAGATTTTTTTTGCGCAATACGGTGACAAATGCAACATGCTGCGATTTTCTACGGCCATACAAGACCGTATAATACGGATCAGTAAAATACGGCAGATATGAGCTGGGACATAGAGAATCATTGTACCGTATGCAATCCGTATTTTCTGCACCTCTCATACGCCGTAAAACTCGCTAGTGTGACGCCGGCCTTAAGAGGCCTGTAGCACTTACCAGGTAGAGTGTGGTAGTGCATTACCAAAGGATTGTGGACGCTGATCTATCTGAAAGTGGCACACAATATTTTTAAAGGGTCGTTCCCAAGAAAAAAGTGGGCAAGTATAGTCTAAAAATTAATAAAAACCATATACTTTCCTACCTCCCCCCCGCCACTCCTCTCCTGCTTCTTTTTCCGGTTGGATGGGGTATGTGTCTGATGCAACCAATCTCTTGCCACAGCGCATGTGATTCTTCATTACCTTTCCACTTAGCCAAACATATCCCAAAATTAGTGCCATGAATTCACCGGCTTTGAAAAAACATGAGGTTATGATACTCTGTTGGAAGATGCCTAGGGAGACTACAGTACATGTGGCCACCCACTGGTTATGATGTGAACTGCAGCTTGTTAAGGGTTTGGATAGCAGGTTACAACAATTTTCAAAAGTGAGAAATGAATGAGAACCCATCTGTCTGCCTCCCTTGTGCAGCCCAAGTAAGGATGCCCTGATGCTAATTTTTGGGCACTCCGCATTATTTGGAGGCATTTTTCCAATTGACTTCTCTCTCATATACCAACCGCAACTTAGTTTTGTGCTCTGGCTCTGCAGCAGTTTGTGCTCCAGAGCTGCACAACAGAATAGGGCAACCAGAAACGGGCTGACAGCTGTCTCTGGTCACCCGGTTGCTAAGCTGGTATGCAAGTATGCACATAGGTGTTTCTCCAGTTTTCTGGAGTAATTTTCTCCTTTTTTTAGTATCTTTAGTATTTGTGTCTTAATCTCTACACATTTTGCTTTACTTTTTTAATTGTCTTTCTTTTTTAAATGGGTTGTCCAGGCTTGGGGTTCATGTCTGCAGTCACTGCAGAATTGTGAATCCTCAAAGTTCGCAGAGCGCGCACTGTCGTCAGGATTCTCTAGTGCCAGTGCCAGTCACATGCTGACTAGACATGTGCTGTTTGCTCAATGATGAAATGAGCGAGGTTGGACATGTCTAGTCCGAATGTGGCCGGGAGTATATCTGTTGTTTTACCCAGCAGTTATTAATCATTTACAGGACCATTTCCAGTTTCTTAAGCTACAGAATTCTAATGTATCTGTAAAAATCGGATCCTTTAGTGTGGCTCTTTAAGGAATCCAATTTTTTTCTCGCACCCACTCAATCTGCAATTTTTTTCACTTATAGATTACCGTAATTTAGTGAAATCGGTCATCCGCACTGCACCACTGAATAACATTGGTCAGAGTGTTATTTGATAAAAAATGGGATATTTCTTGTCTGATTTATAAGGTGGTGTGATCGAGCCTTAGACGGATTCATGAAATGTGACTTTTGCCAAATGTCACATTTTTGGGCACATCTCACTGCAGTCCTTGCCTGGAGTAAAGTTTCCAGTGGATATTTCAATTTGGCCCATTTTTGCAACTTTTCAAAGGATCTCTTTTGTTGCTGAAAAGTTGCAAAAAAATCTCCAGCTAAATACAAAAATAAAGAGCATTTTTGATTCTTCCCTGAATTCATTGCCCTGTGTGGCCTTTTTAAGAATTTGGTTAAAAAAAAAAAAAAAAGTCAACGAATACCACAAGATAAAAAAATGAAAGTGACTTCAATAAATCACAAATGATGAATTGTGCCCATAGTGTCCCTTGGTCTGTACTCCACTCTGCCTTCCTGTTGTGATTCCTATATATGCTACGATGTGAGTTTTTTCTAAGTGGAGACCTCCAGCTGGTGTAGGGACACTGGCAATGCATCTTGGGAAAAGGGTATGTAAATTAGCTCTCTATTAGGAAGAAGAATGCTGGCTCTGATGTGCCATCTAGTAGAGGTAGCACACACTTTCAAAATCCACTTCTGTGCATTTCGTGCCTATTATTATTATGAAAAATATTTTATGCATCCTAAGGACGTGCAAGGCAAATTCTTTCTATTAGGATTTACTCTCATTTCAATGTAGAGCAAAGTCCGGCAGTGATAAAGGGTAAAACATGGAAATTACACGAAATGTAAAGGTACGAGACTGTACAACTACGAAGATGCTATTTAGATCATGCAAAGCTTTTAGTCCTGCTGGACATTTCATCCTCGCTATTCCCTTATTTCTGTGTCCAGAACTCTGCTGATGCTGCAATGTAGCCAGACACTTGAGAAAGTCACTGGCAGCTACAGAATACATAAATTCTAATACACATGCTTCCATGTTACTTAAGTCTGCAGCCTAAAACATACAGGTGCTTCTTACAAAATTAGAATATCATCAAAAAGTTCATTTATTTCAGTTCTTCAATACAAAAAGTGAAACTCATATATTATATAGTCATTACATACAGAGTGATCTATTTCAAGTGTTTATTTCTGTTAATGTTGATGATTATGGCTTACAGCCAATGAAAACCCAAAAGTCATTATCTCAGTAAACTAGAATAATTAACAAAAAAAAACCTGCAAAGGTTTCCTAAGGGTTTAAAAAGGTCCCTTATTCTGTTTCAGTAGGCTCCACAATCATGGGGAAGACTGATGACTTGATAGATGTCCAGAAGGCAGTCATTGACACACTTCACAAGGAGGGTAAGCCACAAAATGTCATTGGTAAAGAAGCTGGCTAATCACAGAGTGCTGTATCAAAGCATATTAATGGAAAGTTGAGTGGAAGGAAAAAGTGTGGTAGAAAAATGTGCACAAGCAACCGGGATAACCGCAGCCTTGAAAGGATTGTTAAGAAAAGGCCATTCAAAAATTTGGAGGAGATTCACAAGGAGTGGACTGCTGCTGGAGTCATTGCTTCAAGAGCCACCACACACAGACGTGTCCAGGACATGGGCTACAAGTGTCGCATTCCTTGTGTCAGGCCACTTATGAGCAATAGACAACGCCAGAAGCGTCTTACCTGGGCCAAGCAGAAAAAGAACTGGACTGTTGCTCAGTGGTCCAAGGTGTTGTTTTCAGATGAAAGTAAATTTTGCATTTCATTTGGAAATCAAGGTCCCACAGTCTGGAGGAAGAGTGGAGAGGCCACAATCCAAGCAGCTTGAGGTCTAGTGTGAAGTTTCCACAATCAGTGATGGTTTGGGGAGCCATGTCATCTGCTGGTGTAGGTCCACTGTGTTTTATCAAGACAAAAGTCAGCGCAGCCGTCTACCAGGAAATTTTAGAGCACTTCATGCTTCCCTCTGCCGACAAGCTTTTTGGAGATGGAAATTTAATTCTCCAGCAGGACGTGGCACGTGTCCACACTGCCAAAAGTACCAATACCTGGTGTAAAAACAACAGTATCACTGGGCTTAATTGGCCAGCAAACTCGCCTGACCTTAACCCTATAGAGAATCTATGTGGTATTGTCAAGAGGAAGATGAAAGACACCAGACCCAACAATGCAGACGAGCTGAAGGCTGCTATCAAAGCAACCTGGGCTTCCATAACACCTCAGCAGTGCCACAGGCTGATCGCCTCCATGCCACAACGCATTGATGCAGTAATTGATGCAAAAGGAGCCCGACCAAGTATTGAGTGCATTTACTGAACATACATTCCAGATGGGGGCAGGAGTAGGGCGCAGCTGGACGGAGGCCCCCCATGACTGCGTTGAGCCGGTCGGTTTTAAATAATGCCTGCTTTGGGATAGGAGGATAACATGGGGGGGGGAGGAGCTATAGGGGGAGGTGGTTGGAAAAGTGCGGGAAATCCGCCATTCCATACCTTGATCCAGGCTGAAGAAGACGCACCCGATGGAGTCTGCGGAGGCAATGATGTCCCGGCTTCAGGAGATTGCCCGGTCCAGGAGGGGAGGCTGGCTTGAAGACCAGCTGTCATCTATCCTGGGAGCGGCAGCGGGATCCAGTGTGAGCGCAAGGGGCAGGAGGACCAGGCCCCCAGAGAGACTTTCGCCCGAAGTGGCTGCACGTGGCAGGCGCAGGCTCCGGAGCCCCTCCAGGGACCCTGCGGGCGGTGAGTCCAGCAGCGCTACCCCCACTCAGCGCTCCCGCTCCGGCAGGAATCCACCCACCCGGCCTGCAGGCACCCGGCGTCAGGACCAGGTCATCGATGCTGCTGCTGCTGGGTGCGCCGGACCGGAAGTGCGGCCTGCGCGATCCAGACAGCGCGCAGCCGCCGCTCCCCCTGTTTCCAGCAGGCCCCCGGCGCCCAGGCGTTTAACAGCAGCGGGCAGAAGAGGCGCACAGCGAGGACGGTCCGCAGCGGCGACGAGGAATGCGGCCCCTTCACTTGCGGCAGGCACCCCCAGCGCAGCTCCCTCCGGGGTGCCTGCTGGGATCGGTTCCAGAAGGGCACAAGTTACAAGCAGGGAGCCCCTCAGCTGCCTGTAACCAGGGCACGGCGCAGTGAAGATGGAGGAGCAGGCAGCAATGTCGAGCTGACACTCCCTGACGAAGCAGGTGCGAAACGTGCGTTGGAGTGGTGTGTGTGGGGGCTGCGGTGCACTTCTCTGTTTGGTAAGGTCCGGCTTCCATTTGTGTATGCCTGTGCATACTATGTGCATATTTTGAAGATTGTATTATAACGAAATATATTATCATTGCACTTTAGAATTTGGAGGGTCAGCAATATACTATGGTAGCATTAATGATGTACAACTGGCTATAGTGTAATCTACTACATTGTTACTATATGTTCACATTTTGGCACACGGATATATATTATATATATTATATATATTTTTTATTCACATACACTGGTATTAATATTTTTTGATGTGTTCATTCATATAAGATTTAGAGTCATTTATTTTGTAGTTTTTTCACATATGATTTTGTAAATTGTGTGGTAATTGCAATTTTCACGATTTAATTATCAGTATATACACATATATAGACATTGTTTTATTGCACAGCATTCACTTGAATATATTAAATCTATATATTTTTTTATATATATATCCAGTATAAATTATTTGGGTCAATATATACCACTTATATATTTTTTTCTATACATATAATTTTTTTATTTTTTTATTTTTTATTATTTTTTTATATTTATTTATATATATTTATATATTTATATATATATATATAAAAAAAACTTTTCCTCCAATTCTTTTGCATATTTTGCACATTATGGCCGGTTCATGACTGTGTTTTGTATATTCAATGTATAGACAACTTTGATTTGATTGCATTAGCACTTTATTTCATTTATTGTTATTGACTTTGCCAGTCAGGTTCTGTGTACCACAGCCCCCCACATACAGTCTTAATAATTATATACAATTTTTATATACTTTTATATATCTTTAGTTATTTTAACGGTAAAAACTTTTTAATAAAATAAAATATTGACAATTGTTGTGTAATGTCCTTTATATAAATAAAATGAATTTGATCAAAAATTAATTATTGAGTTGTCAGTAAATATTTTCTTGGGGTACAGCAATGTCGAGCTGCCTGCACGGGAGTTAAGAAGCTTGTACGGCCGGGCTGGCTCGCCCGGGCTTGCGGAACAGGATCGGTCGCGGTCACCTAGGAGGTCTCCTGAAGACAGAACAACGCGTACCCGGAACCCGTCCAGCGGCGGGGCAGCCGGGGATACTGGCCGCGGACAGAGGAGCGGGTCGGCCCAGCAGCTTCATCACGCTCGGGTCCCCCCTGGTGACGAGGAGGCCAGGGGCGCGGGCCTGGGGCAGAGAGTCCTGGCGGAGCAGCGATCCCAGCACGCTCGGGTCCCCCCTGGTGACGAGGAGGCCAGGGGCGCGGGCCTGGGGCAGAGAGTCCTAGCGGAGCAGCGATTCCAACACGCTCGGGTCCCCCCTGGTGACGAGGAGGCCAGGGGCGCGGGCCTGGGGCAGCGATGCAGAGAGGAGGTGTCGGCGAGCGGCAGCGATCGTCACGGAGGGACGGAGCGACAGGAATCCGGAGGTCCGGCTGGCGGGGACACAGCACCCGCGCAGCGGTGTGAGTATGATTCTATGTCTGGTTTGTCGCCCACAGGGGCTGGGTTGCAGGAGGATAGGGGGGGCCGGGTGGCGGAGGTGCCAGGCCTGCGAGATTTGTTGCAAGGTGTGTCGCAAATTTTGCGTAGACTGGATGTGGGGGCTGCGACTGGGGTTGCTACATCACCGGTTGAGGCGTGGATATCCGGGCGAGGAGCGGAACTCCCGTCAGGGAGTGGATTGTTAAGCCCTAGTCGGGTGTTGGAGGTAGCATCATGAGGTGTATCGGTTTCGGTTCAGACGGAAAAGGAAAAAGGCGATACGGTTAAATTAGACGATAGAGCGAAAGGGGAAGTTTATGTGTGTTTCGAGGGACCGCTGGGAGCGCATTTGAAGAAGGAGGTAAAAGAGAAGATTTGGCGGGATGAGTATGTGGAAATTTTTTCCCTGCTCCCTCTGGAGAAGTTTAACTTAGATAAGGGAAAAAAAGACGATAGCACGAAGGAGGAGGAGGAAAAACGGAGGTGGCGGTTAATTCCGCAGACATTTTTGAATTGGTTGCAGGCATTTGCAATATTGGCGAGCGTGGTGGGGGAGAAGGCGCCCGAGAACTGCTCGGGATTGTTTTGCTACTTAGATTCGATTGGGGAGGCTCATCGTACATATGGCGGTCAGACGTGGCTGCGGTATGATGAGCAGTTTAGGCAGAGAAAGGCGGTGAGGCCGGAGATTAGGTGGGACCAGAAGGATATAGGCCTTTGGCTGAAGGTTATGGCTCCAGCTAGACACGGGCAGTCCTTTCACGGGGCTGGAGGTAGTGGCAACCAGCAGGCGGGACACGGAAGCGGTAGTCAGGGTACTCAGGGAACAAAGGAGAAGTCCGGAACCTGCTGGCAGTTTAATGACGGCCAGTGTAAATACGGGAATACCTGTAAGTTTAAGCATGTGTGTTCCCACTGTAACGGAAGCTCCCATGGGGCTTCAAAATGTTTCAAGAAAGGGAAAGGAAAGCCAGCTTTGGGTGCCGGTCAAGGGGGTGAGCCCGGTGAGGCTTCACGAGATGGCCCCCTTTCTAAATAGGTACCCCGATCAGGTGAAGGCGGGAATTATTTTTAATGGTTTTGCGGATGGTTTTAGGATTCCTCCCCCGAGTCACGAGGTTCCTTTTTCGATTAAGAATTTGCGGTCGGCAATGTTGCATGCCGAGGTTGTTGATGTTAAACTCAAGAAAGAAGTGGAGTTAGGTAGGATGTCGGGGCCATTTGCGCACCCGCCGATGGAACGGATGGTTGTTTCCCCTTTGGGGGTAGTGCCCAAGAAAGAGCCGAATAAATTTCGGTTGATTCAGCACTTATCGTATCCGAAAGGCCGGTCAGTAAATGATGGCATCGCCCAAGAGTTGTGCTCTGTTGAATATACATCATTTGATGCAGCGGTGCAGTGGGTGAGGAGGCACGGTCCTGGGGCCTTGTTGGCCAAGACGGACATTGAATCGGCCTTCCGTTTGCTTCCGGTGCACCCGGACAGCGTTCCGTTGTTAGGTTGTTTTTGGAATGGTGGTTACTATTTGGATAGATGTTTACCAATGGGCTGCGCCATTTCTTGTTCTTTGTTCGAGACATTCAGTTCTTTTTTGGAGTGGGCGGTTAGGGAGGTGGCGGGAGTTCAGTCAGTCATCCATTATTTGGATGATTTTTTGTTTATTGGTCCGCCTGATTCTACGGTATGCCGTAATGCGTTAACGGCTATGTTTTGGGTTGCAGAGCATTTTGGGGTTCCGTTGGCGGCGGACAAGACGGAAGGTCCCTGTACTGTTTTGAGTTTTTTGGGCATTTTAATTGACTCCGAGAGAATGGAGTGTCGGTTGCCGGAGGACAAGCTTGCCCTCCTGCAGCAAGAGGTGGATAGAGCTAGGAGGATGCGGAAGCTGACCTTGAGGGAGTTGCAGTCTCTTTTGGGTAGATTGAATTTTGCGTGCAGGATCATACCCATGGGGAGGATTTTTTGTCGCAGGTTGTCTGTTGCGACGGCGGGGGTGAAGGAGCCACACCATTTTATTCGTTTGAATAAGGAACACAAGGACGACTTGCTAGTGTGGCAACGGTTTTTGAGCAATTACAATGGGCGGTCATTGATTCAACAGGAGGTCTTAACCAATTTTGATTGTGAGATATACACAGACGCAGCCGCTTCGGCCGGTTATGGGGCCTATTGCAGAGGTCGGTGGTGTGCGGGACGTTGGCCGGTCCATTGGAAGGAGTTGGGCCTTACAAAAAACTTGGTTTTGTTAGAATTGTTCCCTATCGTCGTGGCGGTTTTCATTTGGGGGGGAACGTTCGCGAACAGAAGGGTCCGTTTTCATTGCGACAATATGAGTGTTGTGGTGGTGATTAACAGTCTATCGGCCTCGTCCCCCCCGTAATTAAGTTGGTGAGGGAGTTGGTTTTCAGGTGCTTGGAATTGAACACGTGTATTTCGGCGGTGCATGTACCGGGTGTGCAGAACTCAATAGCGGATGCATTGTCTCGTTTCCAGTGGGAGCGTTTTCGGGAATTGGCGCCGGACGCGGAGATCTCAGGAGAGGAATGCCCTTCGCATCTTTGGAGCGTGATTTTGGACGAGCGGGCCGATTGATTCAAGAGTCCGTTACGAGTCAAACCTGGTCATCATATGAAGCTTCGTGGCGGGTATGGCAAAGTTGGGTATCTGTTTGGGGCCAGTTGGCATCCGAGGCAGATAGCATGTTGGCAGTTTTATTTTTAATCGGCAAGGCGGCCGAGGTAGGTTGGTCGATTTCTAAAGTAAATAAATTCGTCGCTGGATTGGCATTTGCTTTTAAGTTGCAAGGGTTGGTGGATGTCACGAAACATTTTTTGGTTAGACAGGCGCTTAGGGGTTTTAGGAGAGGTAATCAGACGATTGATCGGCGCCGCCCCATTTCGTTTAGCCTTTTGGAACGGTTGGGCGGCGTATTGGAGTTTATTTGTGGTTCTAATTTTGAGTTGGCGTTGTTTCAACTTGCTTTTTCGTTAGCATTTTTTGGGGCAATGCGGGTTGGGGAGCTGGTGTCAAGCTCCAGGGTCAGGGCTGGGGGTTTGTTGGCAGAGGATGTGGAAGTTTGGACGGGGGGTATCGTTTTTTGGATTCGGCGTTCGAAGACTGACCAGTTGGGGAGAGGACAACGTGTGGTATTGGGGACGGTTAACGGGTCTTTGATGTGCCCTAGGGGATGTTTGGAGGCATACTGGCGATTGTGGTCAGGCAGAGCAGGCCCCTTGTTGTGTCATGCAGAGGGGTCATTTCTATCACGCTTTCAGTTTATTGCGGTGTTAAAACGTAGTTTGCGGGAGTTGGGCCTTTCTCCAGATTTGTTCGGGTCGCATTCATTTCGTATTGGGGCGGCTTCGGAAGCTGATAGTTTGGGTTTGGGCGCGGAGGACATACGGCGAATTGGCAGGTGGACTTCGGATCGTTACTTAAGTTACGTTCGTCATTAATTTCAGGTGGTGTTTTTTTCTTACGATTTTGTATTTGATTCCAGTGTTTTTTCTTCGTGTATCTTGTTGCAGGTGGTTCCCCCTATTTAGCCTGGATCTTCGGACATTCGTTCGTTCACTGGGGGGCTCGGCGGGCCGAGGTCAGGCCGGACGGTAGGCAGTTGGGTTTTAGTAGGAGTCAAGTGGTCATTCGGTGGTTGGGATACAGGGGGATGGTTTGGAGCAGGGCCCTTGCTGAATTTTCCAAGGCTGTTCGTTTAGATAGACAGCCTGACATTTTGATTATGCATTTGGGGGGGAACGATTTGGGAGTACGGCCTGTCAGAGAGTTGATCAGGGACATACGGTTTGATTTTTTGCGGTTGCAGGTATCATTTCCTGGGGTGTTGATCGTGTGGTCCGATATTGTGCCTAGGAAGCGGTGGAGAGTGGCGAGATCTTTGAAGGGTATTAACAGAGCTAGGCTCAAGTTGAATAGGGCAGTTTCGGGTTTCGTTTCCAGAAATGGGGGTATTAGCGTCAGGCATTTTGATTTGGAGTCGGGGGTGGGTAACTACTGGTTGGAGGATGGAGTTCATTTAAATGCAATTGGAATTGATTTGTGGACTTTGGCATTACAAGAAGGGGTTGAAAGGGCATTGGTGGCGTTGGGGCACTCACGAGCCTGAGGTGGTCAGGGCTGTTCGTGTGTGGTGGGGGGGTGGGGGTTCTTGGAGTTGACGCTGATTGGTTGGGGGAAGGAATTGGAACATAATTACAGGCAATTTAAAATGTTGTGGGGTTTGATCTGGCTTTTTGGTATGGGCTCTGGACGGGGTTTTACCCTGGGAGCTGTTGGTGGTTTTTTCTCTTCCCGGAACGGGATGTACGGTGCCCTCGAGCTGGTTTTCACGGCTGAGGGTAATATGGTGGTCGTTCTTCTTTTGTGGGGTTTTGCCAGATCTTTTAGCTCCAAGAACCCTCCCCTCGAATTGATATGTATTGTTGTATTAATGTTTATGTTATTTTTTGTTAATAAAAGTTGGCCGCTGTGGCCAAAATATCCAAAGGAATATAATTAGTTATGTTTTTATTTAAGGTGGGGTTTGGGACGGTGGGGCAGATTTTTGGTTTAGGTTATACATGAAGAAAAAGACCGTACTCGGCATACGCGGTCAAGATGGGGGCAGGAGTAGGGCGCAGCTGGACGGAGGCCCCCCATGACTGCGTTGAGCCGGTCGGTTTTAAATAATGCCTGCTTTGGGATAGGAGGATAACATGGGGGGGGGAGGAGCTATAGGGGGAGGTGGTTGGAAAAGTGCGGGAAATCCGCCATTCCATACCTTAATCCAGGCTGAAGAAGACCCACCCACCCTCCCTTTTATTTTGCTCTTGGTTAACGGGGTTTGTTATGGGGGGGGGGAAATAGTCATGTGGGTTTTTTCGTATATCAATATGTTTATGTAAGTTATACATAAAAAAAATAAAAATAAAAAAATTAGGGAGGTTTTGGACGTACACTTTCCATGCGTTTGAGGAGGAATTTCGGGTATTTCTCTGTATATTTGATTTGTTTATTGTCACAGTGGCTGTGTGGTGGGGGGGTGGGGGTTCTTGGAGTTGACGCTAATTGGTTGGGGGAAGGAATTGGAACATAATTACAGGCAATTTAAAATGTTGTGGGGTTTGATCTGGCTTTTTGGTATGGGCTCTGGACGGGGTTTTACCCTGGGAGCTGTTGGTGGTTTTTTCTCTTCCCGGAACGGGATGTACGGTGCCCTCGAGCTGGTTTTCACGGCTGAGGGTAATATGGTGGTCGTTCTTCTTTTGTGGGGTTTTGCCAGATCTTTTAGCTCCAAGAACCCTCCCCTCGAATTGATATGTATTGTTGTATTAATGTTTATGTTATTTTTTGTTAATAAAAGTTGGCCGCTGTGGCCAAAATATCCAAAGGAATATAATTAGTTATGTTTTTATTTAAGGTGGGGTTTGGGACGGTGGGGCAGGTTTTTGGTTTAGGTTATACATGAAGAAAAAGACCGTACTCGGCATACGCGGTCATGTAGGCCAACATTTCAGATTTTAAAATCATTGTTCGAGCTGGTGTTATAAAGTATTCTAATTTACTGATATAATGACTTTTGAGTTTTCATTGGCTGTAAGCCATAATCATCTACATTAACAGAAATAAACACGTGAAACAGATCACTCTGTGAGTAATGACTATATATGAGTTTCACTTTTTATATTGAAGAACTGAAATAAATTAACTTTTTGATAATATTCTAATTTTGTGAGAAGCACCAGTAGGTTATTATGGTTCTTAAAGTGCTTTCTACAAAGCATATACGTGATCAAATAATTTTCAGCCTACAGGTAAACCTGGAAGGTAAATGTCCCCATTCATTACTGCATTTGCGCTTTTTTTTGTTTACTTCTTCCCATTTTTCAGCTGTTTTAGTGACAAATTCCTCTGTAAAGTTGCTGCTATTTTGGAGTCTATTTTCTACATGTTTGTCCGTTTCTTTTCTCTGTTCACTATTGCAGACTTGTTTTTTGTAGCCAGATATTTGGGATCAATTTATTATTTGCAACTTTTCAAAAGTCGCTAACTTTTTTTAAAAATGTTGTCACCCGGAATAATTTTTATTTTTTGTTTTCAGAAAGTTTTGCTAAATGTTAGGGTAGGCCCATAAGACCAATTTCTCAACATATAAGAAAAAACAACCGATTATTTCTGATCAGCGTTTGATCAGAGTGGCAACAGTTTTTCTCATAGATGGAGAGGAAAAAAAAAGTTTCTCCGCTTTATCCTTTCTGTCAGTTCGTGAAGACGTTATCTGAATGCAGTCTGATTTTTTCCACAGATCCATAGACTTGCAATGGACATGTCTTCAATTTTATTCCATAGACCACTCAGTCTGTGGATGAAATCGGACATGTGCACAGCCCCATAGAATGCATAGGTATGAGACATATTTGTGAAAACCATGATTAGTACTCGTACGAGAAAATCGGTCGTGAGCCCTCAGAGCAAGACATTTTAATGGATCATGCAAGTTTTTGTAATAAAAAGGTGCATAAAAAGAGTAAAAATAAATGAGTATTTTTTAATATTGCGTAAAGGTCATGAACACAGATGCACCATTTCTTATGAATTTGGTGAAAAAAACGGTAAGGCATACTACAAGACAGGTAATAAAAGACATTTAGAAAAAAAATGCCAGTGATGAAGCAGGGCCCAAAGTTTGCAATTTTTACACATTGTCTCCCTTAAGAGCAGGCATTGCCAATTGGAAGGGGGCATTTTTTTTTTTAAAGAGAAAAGTTAAAAGAAAGAGCTGTATTCTGGAGAATCCTTTCCAGGAGATTGGGAGTTGTCACCTGCAGACATATATTAGGGATGTGTGAACCTGGCCTAGTAGCAAAGAATGTCTGTCCTTGACGGTATCGATTTGCCTCTTTCTGCCAAACGCAGACCTGCCGTGGTTCTTTATTTAGACACAGGGTACAACGGATTTGCCAGAATGAATAGCTGCTTCTATTTTTGCTTTAGTAGAGTAAAGGATTCAATGCTGCATAGGAAAAAAAAGTCAGAAGATGAGGATATACTGCTGCAAAGCAAGTGGGGGAGGTTTACCATTCATGAAGGCGGACAAGTTGGATGACAACCCCTGAGGGATCTAAGGGACTGTTCACACCACATTTGGGCCACATGTTTGTGACTCATCTGGGAATCCGTATGAATGCCCAATAAGTTGAGTTCAGATGTGCCCTTGATGGAGCCCCAACAGAGACAGTCACTGTAATAAATGAGGCAGTTTGTAACTTTGTACTCCATCTGGCTTCCGTTGCGGCAGACACAAAAGTATAGATAACCACACTATAGATGAACACCATTGGAATGGAAGCCAGCCGACGTGCAAAGTATCTTCTACTGCCTCATTATAGTGAATGTGAATTTTACAGGGCATGGGGGGGGGTCCAAATCCCGTCATTCTGAGGGTTCAGATGGAACCCCCTATAGAGTGATTAATGTGTGGTCCAAACATGTGAGCAGGCAAATTTCCAGTATGAAACATTAAGATAAACTCTCAATGAGTACTTTAGTACTGTAATGAAGGATGCTATAGCTACAATAACTGATAATTAGGGAATATCCGGTTGAACAATTTCCTAAAATAATCATTAAGGCGGTTCCAAACCAGACCTTCATGATTAAAGGTGTTTTCCTAGAGTTTAAAAAAAACCTAATGAGTTCTAAAAATACAAAGTACAACTGAAATATTCGGGTTTTATTATCTCTGAAGAGGCAATTTGCATATTGAATTTCCCAGAGGAGCATTGCACGGCAATAAGTCTCCTTACATTGATATGCCAGGGCCGGTATGTCACTCTCCACAAGGAGAAACATTATCTTTTAGACCTCAGGTTTTATTCACAAATTCTTTTTTTATCCACCCTGTGCACTTGGTGCAATTCTTGTTATTTTTTTTCTTCTTTTGAATGTGGCATGGCAGGAGCTCCAAAATATAATTTGTTGTTACCCACCACATATAAGTGTCTCAGGTTGTGCATGCGCAGTCTATAATATGCACATGTGCACTGTAGAGACGCGCCGCTAGACCCGGCCAACGTATGTGGTTTCATTAGTAAGGACCCATACATTTTATGGGATAACTAGTCGGAACAGATCATGTGATGAATGCACATTACAGGATACACCAAGAACAGAAAAGCAAAGAAAAAGTCAAGTAGGGACTATGGAATTAAAAATAGATTAAAATAAAAATTAAATAAGAAATTTATATAATAGTATATGGTGCTAAAATTATATGAGAATTTGTAATATTGTTGTTTATTTTTTTCCACATTTTGTTAAGTATTGCTTTGACATTCTACCCATAAGGGTTAACGGGCTGAGGAGGAAGTTGTACAACGCTCCTATCTGTACTATGAAGCTTTCAGTATTTCTTCCCTCCTCTGTCTCCTCCCTGCTCTCGCTCCTCTCACATTATTATGCAGGTCACATCTTTAGAGCCTGCTGTCCTTTATAGGCCGTGATATGGTAAGAAATCCCAATCCCGGCATGCACCGCAGAACATAGCTATATATAGTGGCAAAAATAGCCAGGGCAGCTGCTTGAAGACACCGAGCCTTCTCATCCTTGGCCTTTGGGTTCCCCTTGCTTAGGCACGGACAGGTCAGTAATGCAGCAGTACCAGCAGCTCTGGGGTCAGACAATTAACAAGCCCTGATGAACATGACATACAGATGCTCAGGACTTTATAATTGATGCCCTTTAATTAAGGGTAGTGTTGCATTAAATGGGAATTATTCTCTGTTAGATTCAGTAGGGTTAATGGTGGGTGCAGGAGCTGTCTGGACAGCGGGGTCATTTGTGCAGAGAGCTGACTTATCTGTCTCCACCACCTGTTGCTCGGAGCCGTGTCTTAGAAGACTCGAGGATTTCATTCCCTTAATGACCGTACAGTGTGTGAACGTGGAGAATATGACATATTTTATTCCCGTCGTGATCTTCAATGTATTCGTTTATTTTTATTAGAAGCTACAGTTAGCCATTTGTTGCTTTTTTTGATGGACACCATTTTTTTTGCAAATCCCTTTGTGGGGATGATTTCTCTGATTTTGTATCCCATGGTTCCTGGATCTGGATATCACAAGGAATGGGAACTGTGTCCCCTCATAGAGATGTCACAGATGACAAACTGTACGTATCCATCTCTGTATGGACCCCCATTAATGGAGTATAGGGGCCGCTAGCAAATTAAGAAGGGTCTTTTCACATTAGCGTCAAGGTTTCTGTTCTTGAAAGAGTCATGACATCTATGTCATTTCCAGTTTGAAAAAGATCCTGATAGATCCTATTGACCTACAATAGGGTCACTGAAGTTTCCATCAGACGCCCGGACAGATCAGTTTTGTACTGACTAATGCCCTATAAGCAAGGTGATTATTATAGGTTTTCGCTTTTACAGCGGTGTAAGGTTTCTCTTACTGAGAGTGTTGGGGGACACTCGCTTGACCGCGATATTTAAGCATACAGCACGGGTTTATAAAAGAAAGCAGTCCATACGGTTTATTAAGCCAGATAAACCGGGTTAAGCACAGTTCATTACATAGAATACAACAGGCACCAACAGTCTCTTTGGTACCTGACGGGAGCTCCTGCTCCACCTTGCCGACTCTTCCAACAGCCTTTGGGTAAGCTGCCTAACGGGGATCACCAACTCGCCTGGTCAATACACAGTAGTCAGTCCAGATCTCACCGAAGGACTCCAGCTTCCCCACACTCTGTTAACACTCTTCTGGGTAAGCTGCCTAACGGGGGTCCCCAACTTGCCTGTCCGGCACACAGTAGTCAGTCCGGACCTCACCGAAGGACTGCAGCTTCCCCACACCGTAACGGACACTGGCTCCGCAGATCCTGGTCGTCACCTCGTTACCACAGGTCCTGGACCCCGTCCTCCACCTATCAGCTTAGGTCCTGGACCCCGTCCTCCACCTATCAGCTTAGGTCCTGGACCCCGTCCTCCACCTGTCAGCTTAGGTCCTGGACCCCGTCCTCCACCTATCAGCTTAGGTCCTGGACCCCGTCCTCCACCTGTCACAACAGGTCCTGGACCCCGTCCTCCACCTGTCAGCTTAGGTCCTGGACCCCATCCTCCACCTATCAGCTTAGGTCCTGGACCCCGTCCTCCACCCGTTACCTCAGGTTACCAGGATCACGCCAGTGGCCTAGTCCACGTTCTCAGGTGCTCTCCGGACCCTAGTCATTCCTAGGCCAATCCAGCACCATTCGGGACCCTAGTCATTCCCAGGACAATCCCGCACCGTTCCCAGGTGCTTGCAGGACCCTAGTAATTCCCAGGACGATCCAGCAACTTCATCGGTCAGGTCCATACACAGGTTCCACACAGGAACCACACAGGACCTGCCGGACACACCTCCCATGTGACCCACATCCTGGTCACATTATATACCTGAAACCACACCCCTGGATGTGTGTGTGGATGTGTGGCTAGTCTGACCCTCCCGTCTCTCATGACTAGCCTAGTAAGTCACCCAAACTTAACTATACACATTACAGAAACTCTTGAGGGACTACAGGTCCCAGCATAAACACAAAACATCAGACTTACTACGCAGACTCCCTCTGCGACACATATCGGCCATTCACAACAGTGCCGATTACAGGTTCACCACGAATATCACCACAACAGATACGCCTCCATGCATATCACGCAGAGCGCCCAGAGCGCCCCCTAACTGCCACAGGGGTCACTACACCACCACATATATCACATATCCTCCCCCTCTGTTCACACCCGTAGGGTTGAACACCTGACAAACACCTGAAATCTCGAAACAGGTCACACACACTTTCTTGTCCCACCAGTCGAGAAGACTGTCTCAAACGGTTTTGAGCAACACTCATAATCATACTCATACTCTGGTTGGATTACCCCGCCCCCAGCGGTCCACACGTAGGCCTTGAGTTTGGGCCCTTAAATCACAGTCTGTCTGTGTCACCAAACCCTTAGTCACTACATTTTCTCTACCAGGTCTCCCACCTAGGTCACTCAACACTGAGTTAACTGAGGAGTAACTGCCTCTAACTCTTCCTTGGCGATCAGCCATTCCACCAGGCCCAGGCGATTTTGAGCTTCCCTGGCCTGCTCCAAACGTCGAGTTGCTCCATTATTCCTTAACAGGATCATCTGTTTCATGCAGAAGCACCGTAGACGTATATTCTTGAGGACCGGTCCTCGCTTCACTGTGACTTCGTTAGTCGACCGTACCACCAACTGCTTCATCTCTAGTGCCCAATGCACACTATACGCTTTTACTGTCTTTTTAAAGGCTTCATGCACACTCTCACTGGTACATGCATCTTGCGCCTCTTCGGGTACATCTATCACACACTTGAAGAGTGGATCCTCACTTTCTTCAGGAACGGACGGCCCCTGTTTTGCCATCGACCTTTCCAACAAGACCTCTGCCACAACCGGGTGACTATCTTGTTCGGCTCTTAATGCCCACTCTTCTTCAGCTTTACCCTCTTCCAGACCCCTGGTCAGGATGGGCCTTAGCAGATGTGAGTCTTCAACCAGCATCTTCTTCTCTTGTAGAAGACCACTTAATGCTTCTCTGAGCCCTTTCACATCTTCCCTGGATAATAGGTGACCTCTGAGCTCCGAGACTTCCTTCTCCAGCTCATTCAGCCTGTGCTCAGCCTCTTGTCTCAGGAGCCTTTCTTTCTCACTGGCATCACCGTCTGAATGGGAGTCACCACCAATCGTCAGCACGGCACATGCCCTTGTTACTGGCCCTGACTTGTCACAGTCACCCCCAGAGTCTGTGTCACACTCCACAGTACGTTGACCCCACAAGTCACTCTCTGTCTGGGTGTCAGTTCCACTTGTTTTATCCAACAGACCACTACCAGTTATATTGTGGCACACTTCAAGTGACGTCAGGTCAGTTAGTTGGGCAATCGCACCTTTTCCCTTGGTCAGGCCTACATTAGGACTGTCACCTCTAGGGGGCGCATTCTCTACATTACTAACTGACATCCAAATTACACCCACAAACACGTCACCCTTTTCCCACAGTGCTACCAAATCTTGTCCTATTACCATAGGATACGGCAAGATTGGGTCTACAGCTACCTCACGGTATGTGGAAACCTCCGGTGCGACAATGTAGATAGTGGCTACCTGGAGATATTTAGTGTCTTCAGGTGACACAAAATCCCCTGGACGGGTTCCCAGCACAGACACTTCTCTCCCTGGGTCTATCAATCCCCGCACACACTTTCCATTCAGCCAAAAAGTACACAGACGTGGCTCCTCACTGATTGCCACCCCTTTTTTGGCTCCACCCCCTTTTTGGGCAAGTGCTCCGCTTTTTAACACCAGCCCGTTTCGGGATTCAGCCCCCCTTCGGGATTCCACCCCTTTTTGGGCCATTACCCCTATTCGGGTTACCGCCCCTTTTTGGGACTCCGCCCCCTTTTGGACAACTATCTCCAATTGGGTCACCGCTCACTATTAGGGATACTCCCCTCCCTGGGATACACCCCATGAACTTCCCCACGGCACTCAGGCCCCAGTTCACACAGTACACCCCAACGTCTCTGGGCTTGTACTGGCCCTTTAAGAGTCTGCACAAAAAGAAAAAAAAAATTTTATTTTTTTTTTCTCTTCTATGTCAGTTCACCAGCTCCTGCTGGTACCGCCACAGCTCCCGCTGCAGTCACACACCACCGGCACCTCCAGGTGCTGCCAGCCACAAGTGTTGTGAATTTGCTTTTTGCTCCCTCTAGTGGTTACTAGTTTTTTGACTCTGGTTTTTCTGTCATTCCTTTTATCCGCACCTGGGTCGTTAGTTAGGGGTGTTGCTATATAAGCTCCCTGGACCTTCAGTTCAATGCCTGGCAACGTAGTTATCAGAGCTAGTCTGCTGTGCTCTTGTCTACTGATCCTGGTTCCAGTTATATCAGCTAAGTCTGCCTTTTGTTTTTTGCTATTTGTTTTGGTTTTGTATTTTTGTCCAGCTTGTTCCAAATCTACATCCTGACCTTTGCTGAAGCTCTAGGGGGCTGGTGTTCTCCCCCCGGACCGTTAGACGGTTCGGGGGTTCTTGAATTTCCAGTGTGGATTTTGATAGGGTTTTTGTTGACCATATAAGTTACCTTTCTTTATTCTGCTATCAGTAAGCGGGCCTCTCTGTGCTAAACCTGGTTCATTTCTGTGTTTGTCATTTCCTCTTACCTCACCGTCATTATTTGTGGGGGGCTTCTATCCAGCTTTGGGGTCCCCTTCTCTGGAGGCAAGAAAGGTCTTTGTTTTCCTCTACTAGGGGTAGCTAGATTCTCCGGCTGGCGCGTGTCATCTAGAATCAACGTAGGAATGATCCCCGGCTACTTCTAGTGTTGGCGTTAGGAGTAGATATATGGTCAACCCAGTTACCACTGCCCTATGAGCTGGATTTTTGTATTCTGCAGACTTCCACGTTCCTCTGAGACCCTCGCCATTGGGGTCATAACAGTTTGCCAGGCCAGTATTAAATGTTTAATGCATTGCAGAAGAGGGATTATAAGAAAGAAGATTCTGAGTTTTTTTTTTTTTTTTTTCTTCTTCCCCTTTACCTCAGAGTGGCTATGCTTGCTGCAGACATGAATGTCCAGACCTTGATTACAAGTGTGGACCAGCTGGCTACTCGTGTGCAGGGCATACAAGACTATGTTATCAGAAATCCTATGTCAGAACCTAAAATACCGATTCCTGAACTGTTTTCCGGAGACAGGTTTAAGTTTAGGAATTTCGTGAATAATTGTAAATTGTTTTTGTCCCTGAGACCCTGTTCATCTGGAGATTCTGCTCAGCAAGTAAAAATTGTTATTTCGTTCTTACGGGGCGACCCTCAGGATTGGGCTTTTTCGCTGGCACCAGGAGATCCGGCATTGGCTGATCTTGATGCGTTTTTTCTGGCGCTCGGTTTACTTTATGAGGAACCCAATCTTGAGATTCAGGCAGAAAAGGCCTTGCTGGCTATGTCTCAGGGGCAGGACGAGGCTGAAGTGTATTGCCAAAAATTTCGGAAATGGTCCGTGCTGACACATTGGAACGAGTGTGCACTGGCCGCTAATTTTAGAAATGGCCTTTCTGAAGCCATTAAGAATGTTATGGTGGGTTTTCCCATTCCCACAGGTCTGAATGATACTATGGCACTGGCTATTCAAATTGACCGGCGGTTGCGGGAGCGCAAAACCGCAAATTCCCTCATGGTGTTGTCTGAACAGACACCTAATTCGGTGCAATGTGATAGAAAAACCGCAAATTCCCTCATGGTGTTGTCTGAACAGACACCTGATTTAATGCAATGTGATAGAATCCTGACTAGAAATGAGCGGAAAATTCATAGACGCCGGAATGGCTTGTGCTACTACTGTGGTGATTCTACACATGTTATCTCAGCATGCTCTAAACGTATAGCTAAGGTTGTTAGTCCTGTCACCGTTGGTAATTTGCAACCTAAATTTATTCTGTCTGTAACTTTGATTTGCTCACTGTCATCTTATCCTGTCATGGCGTTTGTAGATTCAGGTGCTGCCCTGAGTCTCATGGATCTCTCATTTGCTAAGCGCTGTGGTTTTACTCTTGAACCATTAGAAAATCCTATTCCTCTTAGGGGTATTGATGCTACACCATTGGCTGCAAATAAACCGCAGTATTGGACACAGGTTACCATGTGCATGACTCCTGAACACCGCGAGGTGATACGTTTCCTGGTTTTACATAAAATGCATGATTTGGTTGTTTTAGGGCTGCCATGGTTACAGACCCATAATCCAGTCCTGGACTGGAAGGCTATGTCAGTCTCAAGTTGGGGCTGTCGTGGTATTCATGGGGATTCCCTGCCTGTGTCTATTGCTTCTTCTACGCCTTCGGAAGTTCCGGAGTATTTGTCTGATTATCAGGATGTCTTCAGTGAGTCTGAGTCCAGTGCACTGCCTCCTCATAGGGACTGTGACTGTGCTATAGATTTGATCCCAGGCAGTAAATTTCCTAAGGGAAGACTGTTTAATCTGTCGGTACCTGAACATACCGCTATGCGTTCATATATCAAGGAGTCTCTGGAGAAAGGACATATTCGTCCGTCTTCTTCCCCTCTTGGTGCGGGATTCTTTTTTGTGGCAAAAAAGGACGGATCTTTGAGACCTTGTATTGATTATCGGCTTTTAAATAAGATCACTGTCAAATTTCAGTATCCTTTACCGCTATTGTCTGACTTGTTTGCCCGGATTAAGGGTGCCAAGTGGTTCACCAAGATAGACCTTCGTGGTGCGTACAACCTTGTGCGCATTAAGCAAGGTGATGAATGGAAAACCGCATTCAATACGCCCGAAGGTCATTTTGAGTACTTGGTGATGCCTTTTGGGCTCTCCAATGCGCCTTCAGTTTTTCAGTCCTTTATGCATGACATTTTCCGGAAGTATCTGGATAAATTTTTGATTGTTTATCTGGATGATATTTTGGTTTTTTCTGATAATTGGGATTCGCATGTGGAGCAGGTCAGGTTGGTCTTTAAAATTTTGCGTGAAAATTCTTTGTTTGTCAAGGGCTCAAAGTGTCTCTTTGGTGTACAGAAGGTTCCCTTTTTGGGGTTCATTTTTTCCCCTTCTGCTGTGGAGATGGACCCAGTCAAGGTCCGAGCTATTCTTGATTGGACTCAGCCCTCGTCAGTTAAGAGTCTTCAGAAGTTCTTGGGCTTCGCTAACTTCTACCGTCGTTTTATCGCTAATTTTTCTAGCATTGTGAAACCTTTGACGGATATGACCAAGAAGGGCTCCGATGTAGCTAACTGGGCTCCTGCTGCCGTGGAGGCTTTCCAGGAGTTGAAACGCCGGTTTACTTCGGCGCCTGTTTTGTGCCAGCCTGACGTCTCACTTCCCTTTCAGGTTGAGGTGGATGCTTCGGAGATTGGGGCAGGGGCCGTTTTGTCGCAGAGAGGCCCTGGTTGCTCTGTTATGAAACCTTGTGCCTTTTTCTCTAGGAAGTTTTCGCCTGCCGAGCGAAATTATGATGTGGGCAATCGGGAGTTGTTGGCCATGAAATGGGCATTTGAGGAGTGGCGTCATTGGCTTGAGGGTGCTAAGCATCGTGTGGTGGTCTTGACTGATCACAAAAATCTGATGTATCTCGAGTCTGCTAAACGCCTTAATCCGAGACAGGCCCGCTGGTCATTGTTTTTCTCCCGCTTTGATTTTGTTGTCTCGTATTTACCAGGTTCAAAGAATGTGAAGGCCGATGCTCTTTCTAGGAGCTTTGTGCCTGATGCTCCTGGAGTCGCTGATCCTGTTGGTATTCTTAAAGATGGAGTTATCTTGTCAGCTATTTCTCCGGATCTGCGACGTGTGTTGCAGAGATTTCAGGCTGATAGGCCTGAGTCTTGTCCACCTGACAGACTGTTTGTCCCGGATAAGTGGACCAGCAGAGTCATTTCCGAGGTTCATTCCTCGGTGTTGGCAGGTCACCCGGGAATTTTTGGCACCAGAGATCTGGTGGCCAGGTCCTTTTGGTGGCCTTCCTTGTCAAGGGATGTGCGGTCATTTGTGCAGTCCTGTGGGACTTGTGCTCGAGCTAAGCCTTGCTGTTCTCGTGCCAGCGGTTTGCTCTTGCCCTTGCCTGTCCCGAAGAGACCTTGGACACATATCTCCATGGATTTCATTTCTGATCTTCCGCTATCTCAGGGCATGTCCGTTATCTGGGTGATATGTGATCGCTTCTCCAAGATGGTCCATTTGGTTCCTTTGCCTAAGCTGCCTTCCTCTTCCGATCTGGTTCCTGTGTTTTTCCAGAACGTGGTTCGTTTGCACGGCATCCCTGAGAATATTGTGTCAGACAGAGGATCCCAGTTCGTTTCCAGGTTCTGGCGATCCTTTTGTAGTAGGATGGGCATTGATTTGTCGTTTTCGTCTGCTTTCCATCCTCAGACTAATGGACAGACGGAGCGAACCAATCAGACTTTGGAGGCTTATTTGAGGTGTTTTGTCTCTGCTGATCAGGACGATTGGGTGACATTCTTGCCGTTGGCTGAGTTTGCCCTTAATAATCGGGCTAGTTCCGCCACCTTGGTTTCGCCTTTTTTCTGCAACTCTGGTTTCCATCCTCGCTTTTCTTCGGGTCATGTGGAGCCTTCTGACTGTCCTGGGGTGGATTCTGTGGTGGATAGGTTGCAGCAGATCTGGAATCATGTGGTGGACAACTTGAAGTTGTCACAGGAGAAGGCTCAGCGCTTTGCCAACCGCCGCCGCGGTGTGGGTCCCCGACTACGCGTTGGGGATTTGGTATGGCTTTCTTCCCACTTTGTTCCTATGAAGGTCTCCTCTCCCAAATTTAAACCTCGTTTTATTGGGCCTTACAAGATATTGGAAATCCTTAATCCTGTATCTTTTCGTCTGGATCTTCCTGTGTCGTTTGCTATTCACAATGTATTTCATAGGTCCTTGTTGCGGCGGTACATTGTGCCTGTAGTTCCTTCTGCTGAGCCTCCTGCTCCGGTGTTGGTTGAGGGCGAGTTGGAGTACGTGGTGGAGAAGATCTTGGATTCTCGCCTCTCCAGGCGGAGGCTTCAGTACCTGGTCAAGTGGAAGGGCTATGGTCAGGAGGATAATTCCTGGGTGGTCGCCTCTGATGTTCATGCGGCCGATTTAGTTCGTGCCTTTCATGCCGCTCATCCTGATCGCCCTGGTGGTCGTGGTGAGGGTTCGGTGACCCCTCACTAAGGGGGGGGTACTGTTGTGAATTTGCTTTTTGCTCCCTCTAGTGGTTACTAGTTTTTTGACTCTGGTTTTTCTGTCATTCCTTTTATCCGCACCTGGGTCGTTAGTTAGGGGTGTTGCTATATAAGCTCCCTGGACCTTCAGTTCAATGCCTGGCAACGTAGTTATCAGAGCTAGTCTGCTGTGCTCTTGTCTACTGATCCTGGTTCCAGTTATATCAGCTAAGTCTGCCTTTTGTTTTTTGCTATTTGTTTTGGTTTTGTATTTTTGTCCAGCTTGTTCCAAATCTACATCCTGACCTTTGCTGAAGCTCTAGGGGGCTGGTGTTCTCCCCCCGGACCGTTAGACGGTTCGGGGGTTCTTGAATTTCCAGTGTGGATTTTGATAGGGTTTTTGTTGACCATATAAGTTACCTTTCTTTATTCTGCTATCAGTAAGCGGGCCTCTCTGTGCTAAACCTGGTTCATTTCTGTGTTTGTCATTTCCTCTTACCTCACCGTCATTATTTGTGGGGGGCTTCTATCCAGCTTTGGGGTCCCCTTCTCTGGAGGCAAGAAAGGTCTTTGTTTTCCTCTACTAGGGGTAGCTAGATTCTCCGGCTGGCGCGTGTCATCTAGAATCAACGTAGGAATGATCCCCGGCTACTTCTAGTGTTGGCGTTAGGAGTAGATATATGGTCAACCCAGTTACCACTGCCCTATGAGCTGGATTTTTGTATTCTGCAGACTTCCACGTTCCTCTGAGACCCTCGCCATTGGGGTCATAACACACAAGCCACTGCAGCTCCGCCTACTGTGGAACCTCTCGTTGCAACCGCGGCTACTCTCGACACGGCTCTGCACGGCTCCACCGCTGCCGCTTGTCACCTTCGTGACCCCGCCGAGTCACAGCAGACGCTTGTCACTTTCGTAACCCCGCCGAGTTACAGCTAGACGCTTGTCACTTTCGTAACCCCGCCGAGTTACAGCTAGACGCTTGTCACCTTCGTGGCTCTGCCACAGCAATTAACTCCACGTGCTAGCGGGATCGTTGCCAAAATTCTCCACCAATTTGTAAGGTTTCTCTTACTGAGAGTGTTGGGGGACACTCGCTTGACCGCGATATTTAAGCATACAGCACGGGTTTATAAAAGAAAGCAGTCCATACGGTTTATTAAGCCAGATAAACCGGGTTAAGCACAGTTCATTACATAGAATACAACAGGCACCAACAGTCTCTTTGGTACCTGACGGGAGCTCCTGCTCCACCTTGCCGACTCTTCCAACAGCCTTTGGGTAAGCTGCCTAACGGGGATCACCAACTCGCCTGGTCAATACACAGTAGTCAGTCCAGATCTCACCGAAGGACTCCAGCTTCCCCACACTCTGTTAACACTCTTCTGGGTAAGCTGCCTAACGGGGGTCCCCAACTTGCCTGTCCGGCACACAGTAGTCAGTCCGGACCTCACCGAAAGACTGCAGCTTCCCCACACCGTAACGGACACTGGCTCCGCAGATCCTGGTCGTCACCTCGTTACCACAGGTCCTGGACCCCGTCCTCCACCTATCAGCTTAGGTCCTGGACCCCGTCCTCCACCTATCAGCTTAGGTCCAGGACCCCGTCCTCCACCTGTCAGCTTAGGTCCTGGACCCCGTCCTCCACCTATCAGCTTAGGTCCTGGACCCCGTCCTCCACCTGTCAGCTTAGGTCCTGGACCCCGTCCTCCACCTGTCAGCTTAGGTCCTGGACCCCGTCCTCCACCTATCAGCTTAGGTCCTGGACCCCGTCCTCCACCCGTTACCTCAGGTTACCAGGATCACGCCAGTGGCCTAGTCCACGTTCTCAGGTGCTCTCCGGACCCTTGTCATTCCTAGGCCAATCCAGCACCATTCGGGACCCTAGTCATTCCTAGGACAGTCCCGAAGTCTCACGGTCTTAGGTGCTCTCCGGACCCTAGTCATTTCTAGGCCAATCCAGCACCATTCGGGACCCTAGTCATTCCCAGGACAATCCCGCACCGTTCCCAGGTGCTTGCAGGACCCTAGTCATTCCAGGATGATCCAGCAACTTCATCGGTCAGGTCCATACACAGGTTCCACACAGGAACCACACAGGACCTGCCGGACACACCTCCCATGTGACCCACATCCTGGTCACATTATATACCTGAAACCACACCCCTGGATGTGTGTGTGGATGTGTGGCTAGTCTGACCCTCCCGTCTCTCATGACTAGCCTAGTAAGTCACCCAAACTTAACTATACACATTACAGAAACTCTTGAGGGACTACAGGTCCCAGCATAAACACAAAACATCAGACTTACTACGCAGACTCCCTCTGCGACACATATCGGCCATTCACAACAGTGCCGATTACAGGTTCACCACGAATATCACCACAACAGATACGCCTCCATGCATATCACGCAGAGCGCCCAGAGCGCCCCCTAACTGCCACAGGGGTCACTACACCACCACATATATCACAAGCGGGCACTGTATTGCATTTAGTGTAATTCTTCCCAAGAACATCAACAAACATCAAGAAAAAAGGCTGACTTGACCTATTTTTACGCATTTTTTCCACATTTTTTCCTTTAATCGGCCATGTACCAACTGCTAATCAATTATATTCTAAAGTTTCTGGTACAATCGGCTGATTAATCAAAAGGAGAAGATTTTTTTTAACAGTTTCTTCTACAGATGAACATAAGTAGTTCATAGTTCTGCATCCTCTGGTTCTCCTGTTTCACCTTCAGTTAATCTCCCTAAAATACTTACACTATTGGTAGAGCTCACGTCGCTGTGGCACATGTACACAACGTCGCGTCTCCAATGCACAGAGGAGGGAGAGGCGCCCGAGCTAGGAAGCTACAGAAAAAAACATACCTTCCATACTCGGCAGAAAAATGGCAAAAACAAAATTGATTGGGGTTCAATGGACCTCACGCAACTAATTAAACATTAACAGGATGTATAAACAACCCCTGTCTATACATTCTATTAAAAAAGACCTGATAGTTGTTAAAAATATGTATTTTATTTACCTGGTGTAAATGCCGCCTTTCTCCTGAATCCGGTGTTATTTTTCTTTTATTCCTGCGCCTCTCCATTCCTGAGATATGTATGCAAATCTAGTTGTTCTCCAACTGGGTGTGGTCATCAGATGGAAACAAGGATCCTGCCCTCTTGGTTAATAAGACTAGATTTATACACAGGGAAGAGGAGGCCTTATCTCAGGAATGGAGAGGCGCAGAAATAAAAGAAATACAACACCGGATTCAGTACAGCAGCATTTACACCAGGTAGAAAAAAAAAGATTTTTTAAAAGTCACTGGTGCTCTTTAATATATATAGATTTTATAAAGTGATCTGCTGCTAAAGGGGCAAAGGTAAAATCTGTAATTGATACCTTTCCAAGACTATATAGAGGAGGGGGGAACAGCATTTTGACACATATACAGCGTATCCTTATATTCCTCGCATCTTTAATTTCCCGAGATGAGCAGTAAGGTGACATTTTACTCGTCACCCTAGAAAGGAAGAAGCCGTCTTGGCAAAGAATGAGGCATGGGTGGACATACCGCTGGTTCAACCGATGCAACTGCAACAATGTCCGAAGGCTCCGGGTGGCCCCTGCAGGGTGGCTATTAATGAGGGCAATCTGACCAGTCTATCTGGCCCCGAGGCTCCGGGGGCCCCTGGCCAGATTGCCCTCATGTGTGGCGGGCAGGGAGCAATCCCTGCAGCTCTGCTGCCTGCAAGAGAAAATGTCAGCGGAGAAAGCTACAGGGAATGGATCCGTCCTGCTTCCTGCCCGCACTTCCTGTCTCACACAGCAGCGGCTGAATGACATCATCATTCAGCGCCACAGCTGTGCGAGACAGGAAGCTGCCGGCGATGGTGCGGCTTCAGGATACCTTGCGCAGAGGTGAGATGAGATGTGTGTGTAGAGAGGTGAATGTCTGTGTGTGCGTAGGTGAAGGAGAGGACAATGATGGGGGGAATGGGGCAGAAGACAATGATTGGGTTGATGGAGAGGGCAAAGATGGGGGTGATGGGGCAGAAGGCAATGATTGGATTGACGGAGAGGGCAATGATAGGGGTGGTGGGGGAGAAGGCAATGATGGTGGCAGTGGAAAGGACAATGATGGGGTCCACCATCCACCGGAGGAGGCAATGATGGAGGTGGTGGAATGGGCAATAATGGGGTTGTGGGGAGAAAGCCATGATGGAGGTGGTGAAGAGGGCAATCATGGGGGTTGGGGACTGGGATGGGAGGAAGGGGGATTTATAATGGATTTAGGAACAGGGGGAGGAGGAGAAAGACATTATTATCGATTACTATGTCTAACACAGTCCCTTAGTATAAAGGGTACTCACTTATGTATAGCAAAGTCCCTTAGTGTATAGTGTACTAACTTATTATGTATAACATCCTTAGTTACATAGTTTCCTCTTTTGCTATGTATAACACCGTCCCTTATTACATACCATCCTCTCTAGTTATATATAGTGCTGTCCCTTATTCTATAGCTTCATCTGCTGTTATGTACAGTGCTGTCTCTTACATAGTGTATTCTTGTTATTTTTGTTATTCACCGCACCCTCTTTTATACCATAGTCCCCTCTCATTAGATATAAAATGACTACTGATGGAGCAGCCAGTGAACAGATGACCAGTCCATCAGCTCCTCCTTTAGAAAAGAAGCTTTCCCATGCTCCATCAGCCATCATTGCATTATACAGCTAACAAGACAGGACAGTATGTAATAAAAAACAAGGCTCTATAAAATCCAACATGTAAGGGACGGTACTGTACATAACAAGAGAGGGCACTGTATTGTAAGGGACGGCAATATACATAATAAAGGATAATATAAATTCTAACAGTCTATTCAGTAGGACTATCAGCTGTGTATCCACCAGACTTCTGCACAACACAACTGATGGTTCCAACATCATTTATAAGGCAAGAAATTCCACTTATTAAACCTGACAGGGCACACCTGTGAAGTGAAAACCATTCCCGGTGACTACCTCTTGAAGCTCATCAAGAGAATGCCAAGAGTGTGCAAAGCAGTCATCAAAGCAAAAGGTGGCTACTTTGAAGAACCTAGAATATAAGACATAATTTCAGTTGTTTCACACTTTTTTGTTAAGTATATAATTCCACATGTGTTAATTCATAGTTTTGATGCCTTCAGTGTGAATGTACAATTTTCATAGTCATGAAAATACAGAAAAATCTTTAAATGAGAAGGTGTGTCCAAACTTTTGGTCTGTACTGTATATATAATGTTGCCTTAAAAGGAGGGGGGCCCAGACACATTTCCTGCACAGGGGCCCCAAGCTGTCTGTGTCCGCCCCTGGAATGAGGGTATAGGGAGCAGAAGCAACATATTTTTATGAACCATGGGTGACTCCTTGAATAACTAATAGTTCCACAATTGCTGATATTGTCTGCTATAACTTAATATTAAAGTGTTTTTTTCCAGTTTATAATATTAATAATCTATCTGTAGGATATCATCAATGCCAGATATATGATGTAGGACATCAGTATGAGATTGGTGGAGATCTGACTCCCGGCATCTCCACCAATCAATTGTTTGCAGGTGCAGAGTGGCACAGAGCCGTACATTGTGTAGTGGCCGCGAGTGGTACTGAAGCTATCACATTCACTTGTATGATATGGTAGAGAGCTTTGCAATTTCTATGTCAGCGCTGCCTCTTAGGCCAGTCTCACATGTCCAGATAATTCCGGTACCGGAAAAATCGGTACTGGAGTTATCCGTGTCCGTGTATCCGTGAGCTCACGTGGCACATCAGTGTGGCACATGTGCAGCAGCCGTGTGCCGACTGGGTACCACACGGACCGTGCAGGAGACAGTGCTACAGTAAGCGCTATCCCCTGCTTTGGGTGCTGAAGCCGCCATTCATTTCTTCTCTCCAGCAGCGTTCGCTGGAGAGAAGGAATGAAAAATCATTTTTTAAAATTTTTTTTTGCGGTTGAAATAAAGTTCCCGGTAACCAATCCCCTCCCACCCCCTGTGCGCCCACCCGCTGGAAATAAAATACTCACCCGGCTCCCTCGATGCTTCCTCTCAGCGCCGCAGCTTGTCCTGTATGAGCGGTCACGTGGTACCGCTCATTACAGTGATGAATATGCGGCTCCACCCCTATGGACTGGGAACTTTATTTCAACCGCAAAAAAAATAAAAAAACAATGATTTTTCATTCCTTCTCTCCAGCGAGCGCTGCTGGAGAAAAGAAATGAATGGCGGCTTCAGCACCACAAGCTGGGGGGACAGCGCTTACTGTAGCGCTGTCTCCTGCACGGCACACGGACTGCACACGGACAGCATCCGTGTGCGGTACGTGTTTTACACGGACCCATTGACTTTAATGGGTACGTGTGATCCGTGCGCTCCCAGGAACACTGACATGTCTCCGTGTTTTTCAAACGGACACACGGTCCGTGAAAACACGCTGACATGTGCAGAGACACATTGATTTTAATGTGTCTATGTGAGTCAGTGTCTCCGGTACGTGAGAAAACTGTCACCACACGTACCGGAGCCACTGACGTGTGAAACCGGCCTTATATCAACTGATGGGTGGAGGATGATAGGAGTTACACTAATGTTTTGAGTAAGGTAAGGTTGGGGGATAAATGGATGATATAGAGGACACAGAGAAAGAAAGACAAGAATTTTCCATGCACGTAAGGTTTGTACATTTGCTAGTTGAGCTATAAATGACTGTTTTAGTCAATTATTAGTCATTTACGGAAAAAAAAATTGCAAATGATTTTAACATCTCCACTGGGATGAAAAGAAATGCAAATGAAACAGAGTTTCCGGAGTGCAGCCTTGTGGGCACGTGGAGTATTCCAGCAGGTTATGGTAATGATATTCCCTGACGGCAGTACTACACAAGTGCTGGGAATCATTAGGCTCACATACACGTCTTCTCTGGTCTTCATTTACATTTTACAAGTGAGAATGTACAGCATATTGTGCTCAAATTGGTAACTGTTTCCTAATTATATCTATATGGTAGAAAACCATGTGACAAGTATAGAGCTGCCATTGTTTATTACATACAAGTTGTCTCCTACTTTTCTTGGACTCCTGAATGGCAGTCAGGGTAGAATTTCAGCTGTTGGTCCTTGTCTTCAAAGGTTTTCCATTAAAAGCGATGTACGAATTTACAAATCCTGTCTGCGTTCTTACAAAAAACAATGGCACTGTATTCGGGCTATGTGTGGTACTACCAAATTCACATGAATAGGGCCGAGCAGTAGTACCAGACATATCCAGTATACATGAGTGGCGCTGTTTTTGGAAGAAGGCTACCGTGTTTTTCGAATCTCGTACAAATCTTCAAAAGGGGTTGTCTGACAAGGGTCATTCACTGAATATTCAAAAGATATGCCATAAATATTTTTGGATGTCAGTACCACATATGGGACCCGCACCTGTATCTAAAATAGGGGGGTTTCCCTCCTGTGTCCGCCACTCTGAGCAGTGGTGCAGACAGGAGGCCACTGGCCGCAGAAGGAAGCCAGAGATGAGAGCCCACAGTGACACTCAGGGAGCGCGGCTGGGCTCCTGCAGGGTCCATACTGAGGAGCAGAATTGCTCATTGGGTAAAGGCAGTGCTCGCTTCAGCGCTGTCAATCAAGATATGACAAAGGGCTCAGTATACAAAAGGAGAGGAAGTAAGGGTATGTGCACACGTAGAATGGTCCACTGCGGATTTTTCCTCAGCGGATTTTATAAATCCGCAGGGCGAAAATACCGCGTTTTTCCTGCGGATTTATAGCGGATTTACCGCGGTCTTTGTGCGGATTCCACTGCGGTTTTACACCTGCGGTTTTCTATTATGGAGCGGATTCCACACAAAGAATTGACATGCTGCGGAATGTAAACCGCTGCGCTTCCGCGTGTTTTTTTCCACAGCATGGGCACAGCGTTTTCGGTTTCCCATAGGTTTACATTGTACTGTAAACTCATGGGAAACTGCTGCGGACCCGCAGCTGCGGATCCGCTGCAAAATCCGCATCGTGTGCACGGAGCCTTACAGTACACCAATGATGCACCAAAGCCCGCTCATTTGAATAAAAAATTTTTTTTCTGCCAACGAAACCATTAATATCTATACTACAGATATGATTTTAATAGGAGCTAAGTCCCCTACATATATAAGTAGTTTAATTAGCGTACTTGGGGGATAACAGTCTTCCTTTAAGACCCTTTATTACTGCTTATTTTATAATTTTAGGAGGACGTTTTAGGAGCTGAGATCAATAAAAAAAAAGTTTGATTTCCCCAGATACAATGCCACTCTTGTCTATCGCCTGTGTCTAGTTTTGAATCTCAGCCTTATAAACAGTAGTTACAATCCATGATATCAAATGGACGATGAAGAGGAAGCTTTGGCTTCCAGGTGGTTTTTGCATTGCTAGACTCTTGCCATTTACTTTACCCAATTTCTCAATCTCATGGAATTGTCTTTTTTCTATTCCTTCATACATTGCGGTAGGCGCACCCAAATGTTTACAGATTTTTACTTAAAAAAGCATGTCTGATAGCCTCCCCATGAGCCAGGTCCACGTGCTCATTATTTATTTCAGTGACATGACGCCTGGGATATTTTAGATCTTGTAAGATGTAATTATATTTCTCTGTGTGATTATATAAATATTCAACTAGCCGCCGAAGCACGAAGCAAAGTCAAATCCACAGAAAGGAGTAAGGCCGGCGTCACACTCAGCGTATGAAGATACAGTCCGTTTTTTACGGCCGTAATACGCAGAAATTTTCCCAAAATAGTGATCCGTATGTCATCTGTAGGCAGCGTGTGGCAGCGTATTTTGCGCATGGCATCCTCCGTATGTAATCCGTATGGCATCCGTACTGCGAGATTTTCTCGCAGGCTTGCAAAACTGACATCTAATGGATTTACGGGCTCAAATGTTCGGTAAAACATATATACAGTATATATATATATATATATATATATATATATATATATATATATATGTCATTGAGACACATATATATATATATCTATATTTATATTTACTTCAGCGAGATATAGCAGGAAAGCCGGTAATTCAATTGCCGGCTTTTCATTTCTCCTTCACAAACCCGACATGATATGAGACATGGTTTACATACAGTAAACCATCTCGTATCCCCTTTTTTTTGCATATTCCACACTACTGTTAGTAGTGTGTATGTGCAAAATTTGGGCGCTCTAGCTATTAAATTAAAGGATTAAATCGCGGAAAAAATTGGCGTGGGCTCCCACGCAATTTTCTCTGCCAGAGTGGTAGCGCCAGTGACTGAGGGCAGATATTAATAGCCTAGGGAGGTACCATGGTTATTGACCCCCCCTGGCTAAAAACATCTGCCCCCAGCCACCCCAGAAAAGGCACATCTGGAAGATGCGCCTATTCTGGCACTTGGCCACTCTCTTCCCACTCCCGTGTAGCGGTGGGATATGGGGTAATGAAGGGTTAATGTCACCTTGCTATTGTAAGGTGACATTAAGCCAGATTAATAATGGAGAGTCGTCAATTATGACACCTATCCATTATTAATCCAATAGTACGAAATGGTTAATAAAACACACACACACATTATTACAAAGTACTTTAATGAAATAAAGACACAGGGTGTTGTAATATTTTATTAGACTCTTAATCCACCTGAAGACCCTCGTTCTGTTAAAAAGGAAAAATAAAAAACAACAATATCCCATACCTTCCGTCGTTCAGGTCACGTCCCACGATGTAAATCCATCTGAAGGGGTTAAATCATTTTACAGCCAGGAGCTCTGCTAATGCAGTCGCTCGTGCCTGTAAAACCCCGGGGAATGAATGGAAAGCAGGGTGACCTGTAGTTACCTTGAGTCGTGGTGATGCGCCCTCTGCTGGATGAACTCATATGAACTCGAGCATGGGAACTTTTCCCAGGCTCGAGTTCATATGAGGACATCCAGCAGAGGGCGCATCACCGCGACTCAAGGTAACTACTGGACATTCCCCTGCATTACATTCATTCACAACATTTTACAGACAGGAGCGACTGCATTAGCACAGCTCCTGGCTGTAAAATGATTTAACCCCTTCAGATGGATTTACATCGTGGGACTGACAGAATGACGGAAGGTATGGGATATTGTTGATTTTTTATTTTACCTTTTTTACAGAACGAGGGTCTTCAGGTGGATTACCAGTATAATAAAATATTACAACACTCTGTGTCTTTATTTCATTAAAGTACTTTGTAATAATGTGTAATAATGTGTGTGTGTTTTATTAACCATTTCTTACTATTGGATTAATAATGGATAGGTGTCATAATTGACGCCTCTCCATTATTAACCTGGCTTAATGTCACCTTACAATAGCAAGGTGACATTAACCCTTCATTACCCCATATCCCACCGCTACAAGGGAGTGGGAAGAGAGTGGCCAAGTGCCAGAATAGGCGCATCTTCCAGATGTGCCTTTTCTGGGGTGGCTGGGGGCAGATGTTTTTATCCAGGGGGGCCAATAACCATGGACCCTCTCTAGGCTATTAATATCTGCCCTCAGTCACTGGTTTTACCACTCTGGCAGAGAAAATTGCGCGGGAGCCCACGCCAATTTTTTCCGCGATTTAACCCTTTATTTTACAAGCTACAGCACCCAAATTTTGCACATACACACTACTAACATTAGTAGCAGGGCTGCCACTAGAAATTTCGGGGCCCCATACTGGCAAAATTTCTGGGGCCCCCTTGAGACTCCACCCAGGCTCCACCCCAGCCCCGCCTCCACACTCCACCCCTCAAACTGTCCACAGTCCCACCGCTCTCTCTTGGAAAAACTCCACTTCTCACCTATCACACATTGACAGTTCCCATCAACAGATCACACATATAGCCGGCAGCTTTTGTTTTGGCCAAAAGATTTTTTAAGCCACCAAAATGACAAGGTAGACACTTTTGGCCAGGCCCTACTCTACTGTAACCTATTAAATATTTGTTAAAATATGCAATACAATTTAGGTATATTTTTATTTATTTTTCAATTTTTAAAATGACCTATAATACCACATACAAGGAACAAATACCACAGCACCATGACCAGACACCATATTATCACCACAGTGACCTATAATACTATCTACAAGGCACAAATACCGCCACACCATGACCAGATGACATATTACCACCACAGTGATCGAATAATATCAAATACAAGGAACAAATACCACAACATCATGACCAGACCACATATTACCACCACATAGTGACTGAATACTACAATACTGATCAATAATAAACAAAAAAACACAATACTATCACCATAAGTGCCATTGTACACAGGAGATCTGTACTTAGTATGCAGTGTCTGTGTAGAGGTAATACAGCGATCGCTGGTGACATTATACACAGGAGCTCTGTATATAGTATACAGTGTATAGTGTCAGTGTATAGGTAACACTGACTCACCAGTGACGTCTCTAGGTGAAGTCCTTCATCTTTCATCCCGCACAGACCGCCATCACTTCATCCAGCCAGGACTCGACTCTGCAGGAAATAACACAGTTATCTCGAGTTCCACTTGCAGAACACATTACTTAATTTTCCCAACTTCTACATTACACCACATGAAGAAGGCGACATAGTATCATTCTACACAATAATAGGACCGCCCCTCCATTTAAAACGGTGTACTCAAAAAATAAAATAAATACATCACTGCAGTAATAATATCCCTTAATTAGCCCCTATGGTAATAATATTCCCCTTCCTAGCCCCCGTGTGTCTCATTCCTGGCGTCAGCCATATGTTCTCCCATCCTGCCCTAATGAGTATCCGTTCTGCCCCATATGATCTCCCCATCCTGCCCCATCTGTCTCCATCGTATCCATCCTGCCCCATGATCCTGCCCCATCTGTCTCCAATCCTGCCTCCAGTGTCTCCAATCATGCCCGTATCACCATTCTGCCCCGTCTCCAATCATGCCCCCATTTCTGCAATCATGCCCCGTGTCTCAATTCTGCCCCATCTGTTTCCAATCCTGCCCCATCTGTCTCCAGTAATGCCCCAGTGTCTCCAGTCATGCCGCCATGTCTGTCATCCTGCCCCCTGTGTCTCCAATCATGCCCTGTTTCTCCATTCTGCCCCAGTGTCCAGCATTCTGCCCCAGTGTCCAGCATTCTGTCCGAGTGTCCAGCAATCTGCCCCAGTGTCCAGCGTTCTGCCCCAGTGTCCAGCAATCTGCCCCCGTGTCCAGCATTCTGCCCCAATGTCCAGCATTCTGCCCCAGTGTCCAGCTTTCTGCCCCAGTGTCCAGCTTTCTGCCCCAGTGTCCAGCTTTCTGCCCCTGTGTCCAGCTTTCTGCCCCTGTGTCCAGCTTTCTGCCCCTGTGTCCAGCGTTCTGCCCCTGTGTCCAGCGTTCTGCCCCTGTGTCCAGCGTTCTGCCACTGTGTCCAGCTTTCTGCCCTGGGCCGCCCGGATCGCCGCTCTCATTAAAAAAAATAAAAAGTTCTGCTTACCTGCCGCGCTCCTGCTCTCTCCACGCAGCTGAAGCGTGCACTCGCCGGCGACTGACAATGACGTCAGACGCTGGCGACATGCATGCTGCGGCTGACGTCAGCTGCCAGCCTCGGATTGGCTGGCGGCTGTTAACTATTGATGTGCGGGCCCGCACGTCAATAGCGTTAAACAGCTGCAGCGCCGGCCGCCGCTAAGGGCCTGGTTCAGCCTGCGGCTGCCGGTACGGGCCCGGTGTGCAGATGAGACACCGGGCCCCATACGCCAGTCACGGCTGTAATGCCCTGATGGCAGCCCTGATTAGTAGTGTGGAATATGCAAAAAAAAAAAGGGATATGAGATGGTTTACTGTATGTAAACCATGTCTCATATCCTGTCGGGTTTGTGAAGGAGAAAGAAAAAGCCGGCAATTGAATTACCGGCTTTTCTATAGAACACCGCTGCGTATTTCTCGCAAGTCACACTGCTGGTCTGTGTGTAATCCGTATTTTTCTCGCCACCATAGACTTTCATTGGCGATTTTTTTGCGCAATATGGTGACAAACGCAGCATGCTGCGATTTTCCATGGCTGTACAAGACCGTATAATACAGATCAGTAAAATACGGCAGATAGGAGCTGGGACATAGGGAATCATTGTACCGTATGCAATCCGTATTTTCTGCACCTCTCAGGCCGGCGTCACACTCGGCGTAAGACAATACGGTCCGTATTTTACGGCCGTAATATGGAGAAATGTTCCCAAAATAGTGATCCGTAGGCAGGGTGTGTCAGCGTATTTTGCGCATGGCATCCTCCGTATGTAATCCGTATGGCATCCGTACTGCGATATTTTCTCGCAGGCTTGCAAAACCGACATCTAATGGATTTATGTGCTCAAATGTTGGGGAAAACATATATACAGTATATATATATATATATATATATATATATATATATATATATATGTCATTGAGACACATATATATATATAGTCTGTATTTATATTTACTACAGCGCGATATCTGTGAAAAGCCGGTAATTCAATTGCCGGCTTTTCATTTCTCCTTCCCAAACCCGACAGGATATGAGACATGGTTTACATACAGTAAACCATCTCATATCCCCATTTTTTTTGCATATTCCATACTACTAATGTTAGTAGTGTGTGTATGCAAAATTTGGGAGCTGTAGCTGCTAAAATAAAGGGTTAAATGGCGGAAAAAATTGGCGTGGGCTCCCACGCAATTTTCTCCGCCAGAGTGGTAAAGCCAGTGACTGACAGCAGATATTAATAGCCAGGAGAGGGTCCATGGTTATTGGCCCCCCCGTGGCTAAAAACATCTGCCCCCAGCCACCCCAGAAAAGGAACATCTGGAAGATGCGCCAATTCTGGCACTTGGCCACTCTCTTCCCATTCCCGTGTAGCGGTGGGATATGGGGTAATGAAGGGTTAATGCCACCTTGCTATTTTAAGGTGACATTAAGCCAGATTAATAATGGAGAGGCGTCAATTATGACACCTATCCATTATTAATCCATTTGTTTGAAAGGGTTAAAAAACACACACACACATGATTTAAAAGTATTTTAATGAAATAAACACAGCGGTTGTTTTAATATTTTATTGCTCTCTCAATCCATTTGCAGACCCTCGCTTGGCAAAACAATAAACACACAATATACATACCTTCTGCTGACCCGTCACGTCCCACGAGGTAATCCATCTGAAGGGGTTAAAATAATTTACAAGCAGGAGCCCTGCAAATGCAGCTGTGCTCGTGCTTGTAATTCCCTGGCGAATGAAGGAAATGTAGGTCATTGACCTACATTTCCTTCAGTCGCGGTGATGCGCCCCCTGGTGGATGTCCTCATATGACCTGGAGCGTGGGAAAAAGTTCCCAGGCTGCAGTTCATGAGAATATCTAGCAGGGGCGCATCACCGCGACTGAAGGAAATGTAGGTCAATGACCTACATTTCCTTCATTCGCCGGGGAATTACAAGCACGAGCACAGCTGCATTTGCAGGGCTCCTGCTTGTAAATTATTTTAACCCCTTCAGATGGATTACCTCGTGGGACGTGACGGGTCAGCAGAAGGTATGTATATTGTGTGTTTATTGTTTTGCCAAGCGAGGGTCTGCAAATGGATTGAGAGAGCAATAAAATATTAAAACAACCGCTGTGTTTATTTCATTAAAATACTTTTAAATCATGTGTGTGTGTGTTTTTTAACCCTTTCAAACAATTTTATTAATAATGGATAGGTGTCATAATTGACGCCTCTCCATTATTAATCTGGCTTAATGTCACCTTACAATAGCAAGGTGGCATTAACCCTTCATTACCCCATATCCCACCCCTACACGGGAATGGGAAGAGAGTGGCCAAGTGCCAGAATAGGCGCATCTTCCAGATGTTCCTTTTCTGGGGTGGCTGGGGGCAGATGTTTTTAGCCACGGGGGGGCCAATAACCATGGACCCTCTCCTGGCTATTAATATCTGCCGTCAGTCACTGGCTTTACCACTCTGGCGGAGAAAATTGCGCGGGAGCCCTTGCCAATTTTTTCCGCCATTTAACCCTTTATTTTAGCAGCTACAGCGCTGAAATTGTGCACATACACACTACTAACATTAGTAGTGTGGAATATGCAAAAAAAAAAAGGGGATATGAGATGGTTTACTGTATGTAAACCATGTCTCATATCCTGTCGGGTTTAGGCAGGAGAAATGAAAAGCCGGCAATTGAATTACCGACTTTTCACTAACACCGCTGCGTATTTCTCGCAAGTCACACTGCTGGTCCGTGTGGAATCCGTATTTTTCTTGCCCCCATAGACTTTCATTGGCGATTTTTTTGCGCAATACGCTGACAAACGCAGCATGCTGCGATTTTGTACGGCCGTAGAATGCCGTATATTACGGATCCGTAATAAACGGCTGATAGGACGAGACCCATTGAGAAGCATTGTGCCGTATGTTATGCGAGTTTTACGCACGTAGTTTCTGCGCTCTTACGTCCGTAAAACTCGCATGTGTGACGGCGGCCTCATACGTCCGTAAAACTCGCTAGTGTGACGCCGGCCTAAGAGGGATAAAGTCGGGTAGGGCACAGGACACTCTGCATAAAGAGAATAAATGCGATACTTTATTACACTATGGCTTTATTATTTACTTTATGTTACATTTCATTTTTATATTATGCAACTATAAGTTCAGGGAATTGCATTCAATCTGTTATTTGGTGAGAGTCTGGTTTCTGGTAAAGTCTGGAAAATAATCTGGTTAGTTTTTTTTTTAACTGTTGCTTATATCCTTCCTGCAAATAATTAAAGGCTATTTTTTTATATTTTAATGTTATGGTTTTTTTTTTATAGTACAGGTCCTTCTCAAAAAATTAGCATATAGTGTTAAATTTCATTATTTACCATAATGTAATGATTACAATTAAACTTTCATATATTATAGATTCATTATCCACCAACTGAAATTTGTCAGGTCTTTTATTGTTTTAATACTGATGATTTTGGCATACAACTCCTGAAAACCCAAAAAACCTGTCTCAATAAATTAGCATATCAAGAAAAGGTTCTCTAAACGACCTATTACCCTAATCTTCTGAATCAACTAATTAACTCTAAACACATGCAAAAGATACCTGAGGCTTTTAAAAACTCCCTGCCTGGTTCATTACTCAAAACCCCCATCATGGGTAAGACTAGCGACCTGACAGATGTCAAGAAGGCCATCATTGACACCCTCAAGCAAGAGGGTAAGACCCAGAAAGAAATTTCACAACAAATAGGCTGTTCCCAGAGTGCTGTATCAAGGCACCTCAATGGTAAGTCTGTTGGAAGGCAAAAATGTGGCAGAAAACGCTGTACAACGAGAAGAGGTGACCGGACCCTGAGGAAGATTGTGGAGAAGGACCGATTCCAGACCTTGGGGAACCTGAGGAAGCAGTGGACTGAGTCTGGTGTGGAAACATCATGTGCCGCATTCCCCAGGTAAAGCCACTTTTGAACCATAAACAGCGGCAGAAGCGCCTGACCTGGGCTACAGAGAAGCAGCACTGGACTGTTGCTAAGTGGTCCCAAGTACTTTTTTCTGATGAAAGCAAATTTTGCATGTCATTCGGAAATCAAGGTGCCAGAGTCTGGAGGAAGACTGGGGAGAAGGAAATGCCAAAATGCCTGAAGTCCAGTGTCAAGTACCCACAGTCAGTGATGGTGTGGGGTGCCATGTCAGCTGCTGGTGTTGGTCCACTGTGTTTCATCAAGGGCAGGGTCAATGCAGCTAGCTATCAGGAGATTTTGGAGCACTTCATGCTTCCATCGGCTGAAATGCTTTATGGAGATGAAGATTTCATTTTTCAGCACGACCTGGCACCTGCTCACAGTGCCAAAACCACTGGTAAATGGTTTACTGACCATGGTATTACTGTGCTCAATTGGCCTGCCAACTCTCCTGACCTGAACCCCATAGAGAATCTGTGGGATATTGTGAAGAGAAAGTTGAGAGACGCAAGACCCAACACTATGGATGAGCTTAAGGCCGCTATTGAAGCATCCTGGGCCTCCATAACATCTCAGCAGTGTCACAGGCTGATTGCCTCCATGCCACGCCGCATTGAAGCAGTCATTTCTGCCAAAGGATTCCCGACCAAGTATTGAGTGCATAACTGAACATTATTATTTGATGGTTTTTTTGTTTGTTATTAAAAAACACTTTTATTTGATTGGACGGGTGAAATATGCTAATTTATTGAGACAGGTTTTTTGGGTTATCAGGAGTTGTATGCCAAAATCATCAGTATTAAAACAATAAAAGACCTGACAAATTTCAGTTGGTGGATAATTAATCTATAATATATGAAAGTTTAATTGTAATCATTACATTATGGTAAATAATGAAATTTAACACTATATGCTAATTTTTTGAGAAGGACCTGTATATCTTATTATTTATATCCTGACAGATTTTCTCTTGCTATGGGTGATGTAGTGCTCAAACTCCTCTTCTGGTTACTTGTTCGGTCACGTGCTATACATCATGCTCAGAATTTATCACATATAATTGACAAAGGTACAATTGCTCTTAGCGCATGCGCTGTTTAATCGTTGCACATGTGCGGTTTAATAGTTGCGCATGCGCCAGGAGCACTTTAGTATGTGACATCATCTACCAAAAATAGCACAAATGCACAAAAATTAAATTTTACAATGTATATACCTTCATGGTTGATACGTTGCTACTGACTCAACTCTAAGTATAACGCATAGTTCTTTTTAGAAAAAGACATATGTCCATCAGAATCAACAAGGGTATAGAATTAGATTAAAGAAAAAGGTGAGGGATAAGTCTTAGAAGCTTATATCTGTCTTACGGGTATGTAACCAAGTTCCTGCGGAATTTCAGCAGTGTAAAAACCTCAGTGAAACCCAAAGATAAAAATAGTGCTGTGGATTTCACTGGGAAAATTGTGCAAATTTTCTGCAGTGCGATGTCTGAAATACACACTGACCAACGAAATTGACATGTTGTGGATTTCTGCAACTCGGGTCAATTTCCACACTGAATTATTTCCGCAGCAAGATAATGAGATTTAGTTAAATCTCATTCCCGTCTCTGGTTCTTTAATTGTTTTCTCAAACAATCAGCTGAGCTCAGAAGTTCAGTGACTCGTGTTTAATAATCTGCAGATGATAAATATGTTTATGGGCGTTGTGAACCCAGAAAGTCAGTGACCAGCTTGGGTAAGGTGACACTATCTGTATCTGGAGCAGGTAACGGATCATTTCACCTTCCCGTGTGACATTTCACTCCCTCTAAGAAGGACAGTCACCGATATTATGTAAGAGCCTGTGTGCACACTACACAGCCCATCATGTGACTGTGACCCTTTAAAGGGAACCTGTCACTTACCACTAATATATAACTTTTTTTTACCAGGTGGAAATGCCGCTGTCCTCCTGAATCTGGTGCTGTACATTATTTGTTCCTACGCCTCTCTGTTCCTGAGAGATGACCCCTTCTTCTCTGTATATAAGATTAGTCTTTTTAGCCACAAGGATGTGGTCCTCAATAAGACTCACTCAGACACGCCTATTTGGATAAATGTACACAGGGAACAAAGGGCCATATCTCATTAACGGAGAGGAGCAGGGACAGGAGAAAAACAGCACCGGATTCAGGAGAACAGCGGCATTTCTACCAGGTAAAAAAAATACATATTTAAGGCGAGTGGATGGTCCTCTTCAGTACTATCCTCAGTAACATACCGGGGTAAGGTAAATGATGATTCCCCTTAAAAAGGCTTCTACGTTAAAAGTTTTTCCTTTATAAGATTGGCGAGTATCTGTTCCCATTATTTTGGCTTGTACATGGTATGTACTGGGCAGGGGTGGAGATATCACTTGTGCAACATGTCCAGCTGCACTGGGGTCCAAGAGGTAAGGTGGTCACTGCTACCTCCAAAGCAATGCACAGCTTCTGTCACAGACACATTATTGGACTGCGAAGCATCCATATTCTGTTCTTAACAGAGGCGCTCTTCTCTGTGTCCACCCCTGGTACTAGGGTGCATGTATGTGCAGCTGTAGTGATATTAGATGAGGGTGATCCATACTTAGAACCTGTAAGGAGACAGGGTTGGTGGCCATTTTGACCGTTGGTATTAGCGTGCATGTATGTGCAGCTGTAGTGATACTAGACGAGGGTGATCCATACTTAGAACCTGTAAGGAGACAGAGTTGGTGGCCATTTTGACCATTGGTATTAGCGTGCATGTATGTGCAGCTGTAGTGTTACTAGACGAGGGTGATCCATACTTAGAACCTGTAAGGAGACAGGGTTGGTGGCCATTTTGACCGTATTAGGTAGGAGCCCTGGGCCAGGATGTAATGTGACCTAGGTCTAGGAGTCTGGAGAGGTGACAGGATGTGGAGGGTCCATGAAGGGCAGCAGCTGTTCACAGCCCCCATTCATCTTCCTGACATTTACTGTTATACGTGAGTGTTTGAACATATAGATTGACTGCAATTATGTGTTCTGGAAACGCCTCCCATATATATAGTTGTTTTATATTTTTGTGCATTTCTATATATAGTGCCAACATAGATGACTGCAAATTATATTCACGTTGGTCACAGTTCTCTCTGGACTCATAATCTAGCGTACACACATGTATATAGCAGTATGTTTAACTAGTCGGTGTGCAAATATTACATTCACACCTTAAAGGGAAACACCTAGCTAGATAGGAAATCAGGATTGTAGGAAGAATCGTACAATGACCGTCAACTTGCCAAGCTTTCTAATTTTGCTCAGAAAATCCCAGAAGCTGAAAAACAAAAGGGGCAGGGTTTCTGCGAACCCAGTCCAACAGTGTGCATTACTGTATGTTTTGGTGAAGCCTTGAATGCATACATCAGTTTGGGGCATTCAGATATTGGTCAGTAGATTTTACTCTGGGCTGATTGGGATTCACTGCAGAACAGCAACTGTCTTTTAAATGGGGTCGTCATGAATAAACTTCACATCAATCAGTCTCTCAACCTCAGATTACTCTGATCACCAGGAGTTGTCCGATAAAGAGACATGATCGCCGATCCTCGAGATAGATGTTATCATATAGATCAATGGAGATCTGACTGCTTGGACCTGCATGATTCGCAGAATGGGGCAGTAGTGTGCATACTCAGCCGCGGCTCCATTTATTTTCTATGGGACTGTCGATCGCAGCACTCACTTTTTCCTGCAGACCAATAAAGAATGAATGGAGCACTGCTGGGATATAACTTCACTATTCTGCAGATCGGTGCAGGTCGGACCCCCACTGATCTACAGTATAAGTTATCTATGATGTCATCACACAACCCCTTAAATTGGCACTCAGCTAGGCCCAAGAATAAGAAAGGAGGCTGGACAGCACTCAAATCATACCAAACACACGATGGAGAACTTATTTGAACATCGGTAATATGTCCATGGACCCCAAATTATTCCCAAAATCAATATGCTGTAGCAACGATAAACTGCCCCAAGCTTTTTAACACTGAATAGAGATCTCCACAACTTGACATCGGTGCCCCTGTTTGTGGTGACAAACCTTCTATGTCTCATCTCCTGTCTGATTTCCTGTTGGTCACAGCTCTCCTCCTCCCCCTCTCTGCACAATGTCCTCTGCATAGGTCACAGAGCATGCCCATAATAGCCTCTAATAGAAGTCAAATGTGCCATCTCCAGCCTGTAGGTTCCTCCATGTGGCTGCTGTAAAGCGTATCTCTGAATGAGCCACATTGTCAGGATCATTGGGGTCCCAGCAGGCAGTAATGTATTCTCGACCCTACAGATAAAAGATAACTTACTATCTTGGGAATAAACCTTCATAAAAAAAAATATAATAGTGTGGGCTGCTGCCCCCTGTGGATAAACTAGGTAGGACATGCCCAACCACAAGATTATACTGTACAGTATATGAAGACTTCTGTGCAGGATCCTTATAACGCTCTGCACAAGGAGCTTCAGGGAATGATCACTGGAAATGAAGAGCGGCAGTGAAGGGCTGTTGTGACAGCACAAATTAGGTTTATTCTTTCAGCTCATTAAATATAGATAGAAAAAGCATTAGCGCCTGGTAGCATTAGCAGAAGCAGCTCATGGCAAGACAGGCGGGAGAGAAACAAGACAGGAGCACGGGAAGGTAAAAGTTATGTCACATTATCAGCAGCCGATGCGTCTATATTCTACCGTAATGGACAGAGTGTTATAGAAAAATAGCTGTATATTGGGCCTGAACGTTAGATTTAACTGGGGAGGTTTGTCCTAGGGATATGTACACACACATACAAGAAAATCCTAAAACATGTGCGCAACTATATATGCTCTAGGCATTGCGCTAAGAGTGGGTTTTAGTAGCTATTATTTTTTTGTTTATTTTTCTGTGTTTTTTGCAAAATATGCTATGTCCAGATGTTTGCTGGGAGGCAAGAGATAAATATTAGCATTAAATCTTTTTTTTTTGTTTTGTACTTCTATTTTTTCCCCACTTTTTTGTATTTCTGGGAGCATGCTACAGGTATGGGGTTTTATTTTTCTTAGTGCATTTTGTTGCGTTTTTCTCTCATATACTTCAATGTTTTTTTTTCTTTTTCTTCTATGTTAATCTGAACGGCCTTTTTGGTGTCTTTTTTTAGTTATATATTTGACATAGAATCACATGATTTCTGAGAAAGCTCTGAATTAATGATTTATGAATCACATGACTTGTCATGTTAAAAGCGCAACTAAAAGAAAAGCAACAGAAAAAAAAACTTTGGTTCTAAAATACATTACAGTAAAGGTAAATAAAAAAGAAAAGAAAAAGAAAATATAGTGCAAAAAATGTGACTAGGCTAGTGGTGTTACATGCATTTTAGGGCTCCAAAAGAAAAGGTTGCCAAAAAGTGTGTATTACTACACTCTATTAGATGATCTGGAGCCTTAGCACTGTCCCCCAGGCTGCACTTCGTATCTGTATTAAAATCAGTATTAGGCCGGCGTCACACTCAGCGTATGAAAATTTTTTAGTTTTTTTACGGCCGTAATACGCAGAAATGTTCCCAAAATAGTGATCCGTATGTCATCCGTAGGCAGGGTGTGGCAGCGGATTTTGCGCATGGCATCCTCCGTATGTAATCCGTATGGTATCCGTACTGCGATATTTTCTCGCAGGCTTGCAAAACCGACATCTAATGGATTTATGTGCTTAAATGTTCGTTGAAACATATATACAGTGTATATATATATATATATATATATATATATATATATATATATGTCATTGAGACACATATATATATATATATATATATATATATATACTGTATTTATATTTAATTCAGCGCGAGATATGTGAAAAGCCGGTAATTCAATTGCTGGCTTTTTCTTTCTCCTTCACAAACCCGACAGGATATGAGACATGGTTTACATACAGTAAACCATCTCATATCCCTTTTTTTTTTGCATATTCCACACTATTAATGTTAGTAGTGTGTATGTGCAAAATTTGGGCGCTGTAGCTTGTAAAATAAAGGGTTAAATTGCGGAAAAAATTGGCGTGGGCTCCCGCGCAATTTTCTCCGCCAGAGTGGTAAAGCCAGTGACTGAGGGCAGGTATTAATAGCCTAGAGAGGGTCCATGGTTATGGGCCCCCCTGGCATCTGCCCCCAGCCACCCCAGAAAAGGCACATCTGGAAGATGCGCCTATTCTGGCACTTGGCCACTCTCTTCCCACTCCCGTGTAGCGGTGGGATATGGGGTAATGAAGGGTTAATGTCACCTTGCTATTGTAAGGTGACATTAAGCCAGATTAATAATGGAGAGGCGTCAATTATGACACCTATCCATTATTAATCCAATAGTACGAAATGGTTAGTAAAACACACACACATTATTAAAAAGTATTTTAATGAAATAAAGACACAGGGTGTTGTAATATTTTATTATACTGGTAATCCACCTGAAGAACCTCGTCCTGTAAAAAAGGTAAAATTAAAAATCAACAATATCCCATACCTTCCGTCGTTCTGTCAGTCCCACGATGTAAATCCATCTGAAGGGGTTAAATCATTTTACAGCCAGGAGCTGTGCTAATGCAGTCGCTTGGTTGTAACTGTATTTAACCCCTTCAGATGGATTTACAGCGTGGGACATGACTGTACGGCAGACAGTTATGGGATATTGGTGCTTTTTTATTTTGGAGTTTTTTTCAGGAGAACGAGGGTCTTCAGTTGGATTGAGCATACAATAAAGAATAATAAAACCCTGTGTCTTTCTTTCTTTCATTAAAATACTTTATTCTTAATGTGTGTGTTTTTTGTAACCCTTTCAGACTAGTGGCTTAATAATTATTAACCAGGCTTAATGTCACCTTACAATAGCAAGGTGACATTAACCCCTTATTACCCCATATCCCACCGCTACAGGGCAGTGGGAAGAGAGTGGCTAAGTGCCAGAATAGGCGCATCTTCCAGATGTGCCTTTTCTGTGGTGTCTGGGGGCAGATGTTTTTAGCCAGGGGGGCCAATAACCATGGACCCTCTCTAGGCTATTAATATCTGCCCTCAGTCACTGGCTTTACCACTCTGGCGGAGAAAATTGCGCGGGAGCCCACGCCAATTTTTTCCGCGATTTAACCCTTTATTTTACAAGCTACAGCGCCCAAATTTTGCACATACACACTACTAACATTAGTAGTGTGGAATATGCAAAAAAAAAAGGGATATGAGATGGTTTACTGTATGTAAACCATGTCTCATATCCTGTCGGGTTTGTGAAGGAGAAAGAAAAAGCCAGCAATTTAATTATCGGCTTTTCACATATCTCGCGCCGAAATAAATATAAATACAGTATATATATATATGCTCCATCCTGCGCCCCCATCATTGTGGGCGGCTGTGCGGAGTGCGGGCGGCTGTGCTGAGTGCGGGCGGCTGTGCTGAGTGCGGGCGGCTGTGCTGAGTGCGGGCGGCTGTGCTGAGTGCGGGCGACTGTGCTGAGTGCGGGCGACTGTGCTGAGTGCGGGCGGCTGTGCTGAGTGCGGGCGGCTGTGCTGAGTGCGGGCGGCTGTGCGTGGCACTGCTGGGTGCGGGCGGCTGTGGGTGGCTGTGCTGGGTGCAGCGGCTGTGTGTGGCTGTGGGCGGCGGCTGTGCTGGGTGCGGCGGCTGTGCTGGGTGCAGCGGCTGTGCGCGGCTGTGCTGGGTGTGGCGGCTGTGCTGGGTGCGGCGGCTGTGGGTGGCTGTGCGTGGCTGTGCTGGGTGCAGCGGCTGTGCGTGGCTCTAGGCAGCTGTGCGTGGCTGTGGGCGGCTGTGCGTGGCTGTGCTGGGTGCGGCGGCTGTGGACGGCTGTGCTGGGTGCGGTGGCTGTGCTGGGTGCGGCGGCTGTGCGTGGCTGTGCTGGGTGCAGCGGCTGTGCTGGGTGCGGCGGCTGTGCTGGGTGCGGCGGCTGTGCGTGGCTGTAGGCGGCTGTGCGTGGCTGTGGGCGGCTGTGCTGGGTGCGGTGGCTGTGCTGAGTGCGGCGGCTGTGCTGAGTGCGGGCGGCTGTATGTGGCGCGGCTGTGCGTGGCTGTGCTGGGTGCGGGTGGCTGTGCTGGGTGCGGCGGCTGTGGACGGCTGTGCTGGGTGCGGTGGCTGTGCTAGGTGCAGCGGCTGTGCGTGGCTGTGGGTGGCTGTGCGTGGCTGTGGGCGGCTGTGCTGGGTGCGGTGGCTGTGCTGGGTGCGGCGGCTGTGCGTCGCTGTGCTGGGTGCGGTGGCTGTGGTGGGTGCGGCGGCTGTGCGTGGCTGTGCTGGGTGCGGCGGCTGTGGACGGCTGTGCTGGGTGCGGTGGCTGTGCTGGGTGCAGCGGCTGTGCGTGGCTGTAGGCGGCTGTGCGTGGCTGTGGGCGGCTGTGCGTGGCTGTGCTGGGTGCGGCGGCTGTGCTGGGTGCGGCGGCTGTGCGTGGCTGTAGGCGGCTGTGTGTGGCTGTAGGCGGCTGTGCTGGGTGCGGCGGCTGTGGATGGCTGTGCTGGGTGCGGTGGCTGTGCGTGGCTGTGGGCGGCTGTGCGTGGTGTCATGGTTCCCAATGGCAGGGACTCAGGCAAAAACGGACTAGCTCTAGGAATGATGGAATCTCAGATGACCGCGACGCTGAACCTAACACGCAACTAATAGTAGCCAGGGGGTGTGCCTACGATTATCCCTAGACACCTCGCACCAGCCGGAGATCTAGTTACCCCCTAGTAGAGGAATACACAGACCTGGCTTGCCTCCAGGGAAACCCCAAAAGTGATAGTAGCCCCCCACATATAATAACGGTTAGGTAAGAGGAAAACACGTACGCAGTATGAATATAGATTCAGCAAAGAGAGGCCCTCTGACTAGATAGCAGAAAATACAAAAGAGGACTTCGCGGTCACCTCAAAACCCTAAACAGCCATCCTGAAATTACTTTAACTCCGTTATCAACTCATGACACCGGAGTAGTAATTTCAGATCACTAGAGCTTCCAGCAGCAAGAGAAATATAAATGCATGCTGGACAAACAAACACAAAAAATGCCAAAGATCCAACTTAGCTGAATTGCAGACTTGGAGCAGGTAGCAAGCAACAGAGGTGCTCTGGTAACATTGATTGCCGGCACTAGAATGACTGAGAAGCCAGACTAAATAGGAAACTCCCAGTTTCCTGATGGGAACAGGTGCAAGACAAAAGTCAGCCAGTACCACCAGTAACCACCAGAGGGAGCCCAAAAACAGAATTCACAACAGTACCCCCCCCTTAGGGAGGGGGCACCAAACCCTCATGAGAACCACCAGGGCGATCTGGATGCGCCCTATGAAAGGTGCGAACCAAATCAGAGGCATGAACATCGGAGGCAGTCACCCAAGAATTATCCTCCTTACCGTATCCCTTCCATTTAACCAAATATTGAAGTCTCCGTCTGGAAACGCGAGAGTCCAAAATCTTCTCCACAACATACTCCAATTCACCCTCCACCAGCACAGGAGCAGGAGGCTCAACAGAAGGAACAACCGGTACCTCGTACCTCCGCAACAACGACCGATGGAAGACATTATGAATGGTGAAAGATGCTGGTAGGTCCAAACGAAAAGATACAGGATTAAGAATCTCCAAAATCTTATAAGGACCTATGAACCGAGGTTTAAACTTAGGAGAAGAGACCTTCATAGGGACAAAACGAGAAGATAACCACACCAAGTCCCCAACGCGGAGATGATGACCCACACGACGATGACGATTAGCAAACTGCTGAGTCTTCTCCTGAGACAACTTCAAATTGTCCACCACATGACTCCAAATCCGGTGCAGTCTATCCACCACCGTGTCCACTCCAGGGCAATCCGAAGATTCCACCTGGCCAGATGAAAAACGAGGGTGAAACCCTGAATTGCAAAAGAAAGGAGAAACCAGAGTGGCAGAACTGGCCCGATTATTGAGGGCAAACTCTGCCAACGGCAAAAAGGCGACCCAATCATCCTGATCAGCAGACACAAAACACCTCAAATAAGTCTCCAAGGTCTGATTAGTTCGCTCCGTCTGGCCATTAGTCTGAGGATGGAATGCAGACGAAAAAGACAAATCAATGCCCATCCTGGCACAGAACGCTCGCCAGAACCTAGACACAAATTGAGACCCCCTGTCAGAAACGATGTTTTCCGGGATACCATGTAAACGAACCACATTCTGAAAAAATAAAGGAACCAACTCAGATGAAGAAGGCAATTTGGGCAAGGGTACCAAATGAACCATCTTAGAAAAACGGTCACACACCACCCAAATGACGGACATTTTCTGAGAAACCGGGAGGTCCGAGATAAAGTCCATAGAGATGTGCGTCCACGGCCTCTTCGGAATAGGCAAGGACAACAACAATCCACTAGCCCGAGAACAGCAAGGCTTGGCCCGAGCACAAACATCACAAGACTGTACAAAGGCACGCACATCCCGAGACAGGGAAGGCCACCAGAAGGACCTGGCCACCAAATCTCTGGTACCAAAAATTCCAGGGTGACCTGCCAACACAGAAGAATGAACCTCCGAGATGACTCTACTGGTCCATTCATCTGGAACAAACAGTCTCCCAGGCGGACAACGATCAGGCCTATCAGTCTGAAACTCCTGCAAAGCACGTCGCAAGTCTGGGGAGACAGCAGACAAAATCACCCCATCCTTAAGGATACCCGTAGGCTCAGAATCACCAGAGGAGTCAGGCTCAAAACTCCTAGAAAGGGCATCTGCCTTCACATTTTTTGAACCCGGCAAGTATGAAACCACAAAATTAAACCGGGAGAAAAACAACGACCAGCGCGCCTGTCTAGGATTCAGACGCCTGGCAGACTCAAGGTAAATCAGATTCTTGTGATCAGTCAAGACCACCACCTGATGTCTAGCACCCTCAAGCCAATGACACCACTCCTCAAATGCCCACTTCATAGCCAAGAGCTCCCGATTACCGACATCATAATTTCGCTCGGCGGGCGAAAACTTTCGAGAGAAGAATGCACATGGTCTCATCACTGAGCAATCGGGACTTCTCTGCGACAAAACCGCCCCCGCTCCAATCTCGGAAGCATCAACCTCGACCTGAAAAGGGAGCGAAACATCAGGCTGGCGCAACACAGGGGCGGAAGAAAAGCGTCGCTTAAGCTCCCGAAAGGCCTCCACAGCCGCAGAGGACCAATTGGCAACATCAGCACCCTTCTTAGTCAAATCAGTCAGAGGTTTAGCAACACTTGAAAACCCAGTTATAAATCGACGATAGAAATTAGCAAAGCCCAAGAACTTCAGGGAAGTAGGCTGCGTCCAATCACAAATAGCCCGAACCTTGACAGGATCCATCTCAACAGAAGAAGGGGAAAAAATATACCCCAAAAAGGAGATCTTCTGAACCCCAAAAATACACTTTGAACCCTTTACAAACAAAGAATTGGCCCGCAAAACCTGAAAAACCTTCCTAACCTGTTGAACATGCGACTCCCAGTCATCCGAAAAAATCAAAATATCATCCAAATACACAATCATAAATTTATCCAGGTATTTACGGAAAATATCGTGCATAAAGGACTGAAAGACTGAAGGAGCATTAGAAAGACCAAAAGGCATTACCAAATACTCAAAATGGCCCTCGGGTGTATTAAATGCAGTTTTCCACTCATCTCCCTGCTTAATCCGCACCAAATTATACGCACCCCGAAGATCAATCTTAGAGAACCACTTTGCCCCTTTAATACAAGCAAATAAATCAGTCAATAGTGGCAAAGGATACTGGTATTTGACTGTAATCTTATTCAACAGGCGATAACCAATACAGGGCCTCAGGGAGCCATCTTTTTTACCCACGAAAAAAAAACCTGCTCCTAAAGGGGATGAGGATGGACGGATATGTCCCTTTTCCAAGGACTCCTTAATATACTCCCGCATAGCAGCATGCTCAGGCACAGACAGATTAAACAAACGACCCTTGGGAAACTTGCTGCCCGGAATCAAGTCTATAGCACAATCACAATCCCTGTGAGGGGGAAGAGAACTAAGTTTGGGCTCCTCAAAAACATCACAATAGTCAGACAAAAATGCCGGAATTTCAGAGGGAGTAGATGAAGCAATGGAAACCAAAGGTACTTCCCCATGAGCCCCCTGACATCCCCAGCTTAACACAGACATTGTTTTCCAGTCAAGGACTGGATTATGAGTTTGCAACCATGGCAATCCAAGCACTAAGACATCATGCAAGTTATGCAACACAAGGAAGCGAATCACCTCCCGATGGTCAGGAGTCATACACATAGTCACTTGTGTCCAGTATTGTGGTTTATTCCTAGCCAATGGTGTGGAGTCGATACCCTTCAGAGGGATAGGAACTTCCAAAGGCTCTAGGCTAAACCCACAGCGTCTGGCAAAGGACAAATCCATAAGACTCAAGGAAGCGCCAGAATCCACATAGGCATCCACAGTAATAGATGATAATGAACAGATCAAAGTTACAGACAAAATAAACTTAGACTGTAAAGTGCCAATTGCAAAAGACTTATCAACCTTTTTTGTGCGTTTAGAGCATGCTGATATAACATGAGCAGAATCACCACAGTAGAAGCACAACCCATTTTTACGCCTATAATTCTGCCGTTCACTTCTGGACAGAATTCTATCACATTGCATAATCTCCGGTGTCTGCTCAGAAGACACCGCCAAATGGTGCACAGGTTTGCGCTCCCGTAAACGCCGATCAATCTGAATAGCCATAGTCATGGATTCATTCAGACCTGTGGGCGTAGGAAACCCCACCATGACATCTTTAACGGCGTCAGAGAGACCTTCTCTGAAATTCGCCGCCAGGGCGCACTCATTTCACTGAGTAAGCACAGACCATTTTCGAAATTTTTGACAATATATTTCAGCTTCATCATGCCCTTGAGAGAGGGCTATCAAGGCCTTTTCAGCCTGAATCTCCAAATTAGGTTCCTCATAGAGCAACCCCAGTGCCAGAAAAAACGCATCCACATTGAGCAGCGCAGGATCCCCTGGTGCCAATGCAAATGCCCAATTCTGGGGGTCACCCCGCAACAAGGAAATCACAATTTTAACCTGCTGAGCAGAGTCTCCAGCGGAGCGAGATCTCAGAGAAAGATACAATTTACAATTGTGCTTAAAATTAAAAAAACGAGATCTATCTCCAGAAAAGAACTCAGGTATAGGAATCTTGGGTTCTGACATAGGAGCATGTATAACATAGTCTTGGATATTTTGAGCCTTAGAAGCAAGAGCACTCAGGCCTGTAGCTAAACTCTGGATATCCATTTCTCAACAGCTGAGATCTGAGCCATTCAGGGGTTAAGAGGAGAGAAAAAAGCAGCAGATTGCAATTATGGCTAGACAGAACTACTGAGTAAAAAAAAAAAAAAAAAAAAGAGTGTCAGAAACTTCTTCTTTTCTCTCTTTCTTCAGCCAATACCTTTAATACATTTGCGGCCGGCAATACTGTCATGGTTCCCAATGGCAGGGACTCAGGCAAAAACGGACTAGCTCTAGGAATGATGGAATCTCAGATGACCGCGACGCTGAACCTAACACGCAACTAATAGTAGCCAGGGAGTGTGCCTACGATTATCCCTAGACACCTCGCACCAGCCGGAGATCTAGTTACCCCCTAGTAGAGGAATACACAGACCTGGCTTGCCTCCAGGGAAACCCCAAAAGTGATAGTAGCCCCCCACATATAATAACGGTTAGGTAAGAGGAAAACACGTACGCAGTATGAATATAGATTCAGCAAAGAGAGGCCCTCTGACTAGATAGCAGAAAATACAAAAGAGGACTTCGCGGTCACCTCAAAACCCTAAACAGCCATCCTGAAATTACTTTAACTCCGTTATCAACTCATGACACCGGAGTAGTAATTTCAGATCACTAGAGCTTCCAGCAGCAAGAGAAATATAAATGCATGCTGGACAAACAAACACAAAAAATGCCAAAGATCCAACTTAGCTGAATTGCAGACTTGGAGCAGGTAGCAAGCAACAGAGGTGCTCTGCTAACATTGATTGCCGGCACTAGAATGACTGAGAAGCCAGACTAAATAGGAAACTCCCAGTTTCCTGATGGGAACAGGTGCAAGACAAAAGTCAGCCAGTACCACCAGTAACCACCAGAGGGAGCCCAAAAACAGAATTCACAACAGCGTGGCTGTGGGCGGCTGTGCGTGGCTGTGCTGGGTGCGGCGGCTGTGCTGGGTGCGGCGGCTGTGCGTGGCTCTAGGCGGCTGTGCGTGGCTGTGGGCGGCTGTGCGTGGCTGTGCTGGGTGCGGCGGCTGTGGACGGCTGTGCTGAGTGCGACGGCTGTGCTGAGTGCGGCGGCTGTGCTGGGTGCGGCGGCTGTGCTGGGTGCGGCGGCTGTGCTGGGTGCGGCGGCTGTGCGTGGCTGTGGGCGGCTGTGCGTGGCTGTGGGCGGCTGTGCTGGGTGCGGCTGCTGTGCTGGGTGCGGCGCCTGTGCGTGGCTGTAGGCGCCTGTGCGTGGCTGTGGGCGGCTGTGCGTGGCTGTGCTGGGTGCAGTGGGCGGCTGTGCGTGGCTGTAGGCAGCTGTGCTGGGTGCGGCGGCTGTGCGTGGCTGTGCTGGGTGCGGCGGCTGTACTGGGTGCGGCGGCTGTGGGCGGCTGTGTGTGGCTGTGGGCGGCTGTGCGTGGCTGTGGACGGCTGTGCGTGGCTGTGCTGGGTGCGGCGGCTGTGCTGGGTGTGGCGGCTGTGCGTGGCTGTGCTGGGTGCGGTGGCTGTGGTGGGTGCGGTGGCTGTGGACGTAAGTGGCGTAAGTAACAAATAGCTGTGGCATGAAGTGCCACAGCCTCATGGCACAGCAATTTGTTACTTGCGGAGGGTGAGTATACTTACCTGTCCCGTTCCACCGACGCCATTCCGGGCCATGAATATCCCCCTGCTCCCGGAATCAGCGCCTGCGCAGTCCGCGCTTTCCGGCGCCATTTTCTTGAAGACACATTGCAGTGTGTCTTCAAGAAAATGGCGCCGGAAAGCGCGGACTGCGCAGGCCCCTTTCCCGGCACCAGGAGGACAGATTTTCTGTGTCCTCCTGGTGCCGGAAAAGGCGCCTGCGCAGTCTGCGCTTTCCGGCGCCATTTTCTTGAAGACACACTGCAATGTGTCTTCAAGGAAATGGCGCCGGAAAGCGCGGACTGCGCAGGCGCTGATTCCGGGAGCAGGGGGATATTCATGGCCCGGAATGGCGTCGGTGGAACGGGACAGGTAAGTATACTCACCCTCCGCCTCCTGGCTCGTCCCTGTTTCTCTGTTGGAGATCGCGGTGTGCGTTCAGCGCTTACGCATACCGTGATCTCCTGGGAGCGTCGCTCTGTGGGGTCCAGACTGCGCCGGCGCTTGCGCAGTCTATAAAGGCTTCGGACAGAGTGACGCTCCCAGCGTTATATTATAGATATATATATATATATGTGTGTGTCTCAATGACATATATATATATATATATATATATATATATATACTGTATATATGTTTTAACGAACATTTGAGCACATAAATCTATTAGATGTCGGTTTTGCAAGCCTGCGAGAAAATATCGCAGTACGGATGCCATACGGATTACATACGGAGGATGCCATGCGCAAAATACGCTGCCACACCCTGCCGGGGGGGGGGGGCAAAAACCATGGTCCCCCTCTAGGCTATTAATATCTGCCCTCAGTCACTGGCTTTACCACTCTGGCGGAGAAAATTGCGCGGGAGCCCACGCCAATTTTTTCCGTGATTTAACCCTTTATTTTAACAGAGCCACCAAATTTTACACACACTTCTAACATTAGTAGTCAGGAATATGTAATAAAATAAGGGATATGAAATGGTTTACTGTATGTAAACCATGTCTCATTTCCTGTCGGATTTGTGAAGGAGATAGCAAAAGCCGGCAATTTAATTACCGGCTTTTCTGCTATCTAGCGCTGCATTAAATAAATATATATACATATATATATATAGGTGTCTCACTGACATATATTTATGTATATATACCTATTCTATGTGTATATATCTATTCTATTCTAACCTGTCAGTGTGATTTTACTGTACAGCGTGCTGAATTGCCGGCTTTTCAAAGGACACCGATGCGTAAAAATCGGACAGAACTCGCATGGTGCGAGTGCTGTGCAATTTTTTTCTCGCACCCATTGACTTACATTGGCGAGTCTCGTCCGAGAATCGCAGCAATACGCAGCATGCTGCGATTTTTTTCTCAGTCCGATTTCAGCTGAGAAAAAAATCGCAAATGAAAAGACACCTATTGAATAACATTGTTCTGAGTGCAATCCGATTTTTTTATCGGATTGCACTCGTCCGTTTTCCTCGCAAGTGGAAATGAGCCCTTACACACTGAACGGGAAACCACTGGGTAAATCTGACATGGACAAGGACTTGGGGATCCTAGTTAATGATAAACTTACCTGGAGCAGCCAGTGCCAGGCAGCGGCTGCCAAGGCAAACAGGATCATGGGGTGCATTAAAAGAGGTCTGGATACACATGATGAGAGCATTATACTGCCTCTGTACAAATTTCTGGTTAGACCGCACATGGAGTACTGCGTACAGTTTTGGGCACCGCTGCTCAGGAAGGATATAATGGAACTAGAGCGAGTACAAAGGAGGACAACAAAATTAATAAAGGAGATGGGGGAACTACAATACCCAGAGAGATTAGCAAAATTAGGATTATTTAGTCTAGAAAAAAGACGACTGAGGGGTGATCTAATAACCATGTATAAGTATATAAGGGGACAATACAAATATCTCTCTGAGGATCTGTTTATACCAAGGAAGGTGACGGTTACAAGGGGGCATTCTCTGCGTCTGGAGGAGAGGTTTTTCCACCAACATAGAAGAGGATTCTTTACTGTTAGAGCAGTGAGAATCTGGAATTCCTTGTATGAGGAGGTGGTGATGGCGAACTAAGTCGAGGGGTTCAAGAGAGGCCTGGATGTCTTCCTGGAGCGTAACAAAATTGTATCTTACAGTGATTAGGATTAGTGATGAGCGATGATACTCGTTGCTCGGGTTTTCCAGAGCATTCTCGGGTGACCTCCGAGTATTTGTTATTACTTGGGGATATAGTTTTCATCGCCTCAGTTGCATGATTTACGGCTGCCAGACACGCTGAATACATGTGAGGAATGCCTGTTTGATAGGGAATTCCCACATGTATTTAGCCTGTCCAGCAGTCGTAAATCATGCAACTGAGGAGATGAAAACTATATCTCTGAGCAATAACAAATACTCGCAGGTCACCCGAGTGTGCTCTGGAAAACCCGAGCGTGCTCTGGAAAACCCGAGCAACGAGTAAACTCGCTCATCACTAATTAGGATCTTTAGAAGGTCATAGATCTGGGGATTTATTCTGACGGAATATAGGCTGAACTGGATGGACAAATGTATTTTTGAGGCCTTGCTAACTATGTTACTATGCTACTATGTTATGTAGTAGAACACCAAAAAGTGGTAGTGATCCTTGTATCATTCCGCTTGAGGGAAAAGGTAATTTAAAGCCCAACTTAGCACCGGTGTAACAGGCCATACTATACCCCAATTCCAGACTATATCTGGGGTTAAAGCTGCCTAGGTTTGTTTAATACCCTGGGTATATTATGGCCTAGGTCAATTTATATTTCGGGGTATAAATTGGCCTAGGCCATTTCATATCTCCTCATGCCAGATTATACCCCCCTTGATTTCAGCAGCGCTGAGTGATATACACAAGAATTACTTAATTTTTCAACATGTTATTAGGGGTTCAGGTGTTTCAGGTAAGTTATGTGAGACGGTAGCTGACTTAAATCTTAGGGTATGTGCACACGTCCGGAATGCATGCAGAATTTTCCTGAGATAAACCTGAGGTTTTCCACAGGAATTCTGCATGCGTTTTTTTGCGCGGTTTTTTTGCGCGGATTTGGAGCGTTTTTTTTTTTAGGATCTTTTGTGTTTTTTCCGGACACTTCAAAACAATGGGAAATCCGCAAAAATAATGAACATGATGCTTCTTTTCCCGCAATGCGTTTTTTTTGCGGAAAAAAACGCATCATGTGCACAAAAAATGCGGAATGCATTCTAAATGATAGGATGCATATCTATGCGTTTTTTATGCGTTTTTATAGCGTTTTTATCGCGAAAAAACGCGCAAAAAACATGAAAATTCCTGAACGTGTGCACATACCCTAAAAGTCCTAAGCACATAGACTTTTATAACTCGAACCAGAAAATCTTCAATCAGTAAAAATATTAGACTTCCACAAAGATATAATGAGGTAAATAATCCTGCTGCACTTCTCAGTAGCTACACATTACAAGCAGCTGTGTCTCTGAATTGGATAGAAAGAGATCTGCACAGTTTGCAACCAATCAGACTAAGGCCGGGGTCACACTTGCGAGTGTGATGCGAGAAACTCGCGCCTCAGTACCAGGCACTGCAGTGTGGCACTGCAGCATGTCACTGCATGTACACCCTGGCCTAAGGGTGAGAAAACCAGTGAAGTGATAAGATCCAGTTACAATTGCATTCTAATAAAGGTAAAAGTACTTATCTTACTGGACAACAGTGTAATTTCAGATTACCAGTCACATTTGTTGTGAATTCTGCTCTTGGGCTCCCTCCGGTGGTTGTAAGTGGTAGCGCTGCTGTCTCTGAATCACAGCATTTATCAGGTGTTTTCACTTTTTGCAATTTGGACAGGGCTATTTAGTCTTGCTTCACCCTTTAGTCAGTGCCAGTTGTCCATTGTTCCTGGAGGATTCACATCCCTGCCTGGTCTCTTCTGCTTTGCAGTTCTTTTCAACAAAGATAAGTTCTGGCCTTGATTTTGCTGTCCACATGCTGTGGTCTTATTGTTCAGTTATTTTCCATGTTTTGTCTTGTCCAGCTTGGTCTGTATAAGGATTTTTTTAGCCAAGCTGGTATCTCTGGAGATGCAGATATACCCTCCATGTCTTTAGTTAGCTGTGGAGTTTTTGTATTTTCTGTGGTGGATATTTTCTAGTGTTTTAATACTGATCGCATAGTACTCTGTCCTGTCCTTTCTATTTAGCTAGAAGTGGCCTCCTTTGCTAAATTCTCATTTCAGTCTGTGTATGTTTTTTCCCTCTCCTCTCACAGTCAATATTTGTGGGGGGCTGCCTGTTCTTTGGGGATTTTCTCTGAGGCAAGATAGTTTTCCCTTTTCTATCTCTAGGGGTAATTAGTCCTCCGGCTGTGTCGAGATGTCTAGGGAGCGCTAGGTACATTCCACGGCTACTTCTAGTTGCGGTGTTAGGTGCAGGGTCTGCAGTCAGTACAGGTACCACCTTCTCCAGAGTACGTCCCATGCTGCTCTTAGGCCACCAGATCATAACACACATTGTATTGCAAGATCAATCTTCATTATGTGATTAACAACACAAATACCTTCTCACCATGTGTAAGGGTATGTTTCCACGTTCAGGAAATGCTGCGTGTTTGACGCTGCACAGAGCCACAGCGTCAAACACGCAGCGTCCAGATGTTACAGCATAGTGGAGGGGATTTTAGGAAATCCCGTCTCCACTATGCGTGGTAACACGCATCCGGCGGCCCTGCGATTCCGGACATGCGGCGCGTCTTTTAAGATCGCAGCATGTCCGTTTACCCTGCGGCGACGACGACGCAAGGTAAGACACAGGACCCTCAGGACCCTCAGGACCCTGTGTGTGTGGTGCGATGATGCCTGATGTGTGCAATGAACACATCCGGCATCATCGCGTCACAGAAGGGGGCAGAGCTTAGGGCGGAGCGGGTTTGACGCTCCTTCCAAACCGCCAGTCATCCTGAACGTGGACACATACCCTAAGTCAGTTTTAAGTTATCAAAAAATGCTATCTAAAATCTCTCTCACTTACAAGGGCTCATAAAATAGAGTGTATTATAGCCTGGGGGGTATAGTTAAGCCTAGGCTATTTTACACCCCCAGGTAGAGTTTGGCCTAGGACAGTTTTTCCCATGGGGTATACTCTGGCCTGGGACAAACTATACCCGAGTTTATTCTGGACAGGGATTAACGTGGCCTGTTACACTGGAACATACTAACCCACCTCACTGTGTCCACTTTTGGGGTGCAGTTTACGTAAATCCTGCCCCTTTTCAGGCTGGAGCTGCTGAAATTTTCCAGGACTGTCCAGAATTTTTTGATACAGTCCCCGCAATTTTGCGTGCCCAGACTGAAAAGGCTCCAGTGGGCTTTCTGGGGTCGGTTGAGGCGTTTCCATGCAGGGCCAGGGTTGCCAAATTCGGGACAGTTGGCAAATATCAGATACTTACACTGTTTATCTGTAAACACTGGTGCTTTTGACTACTTTTATTACTAAGGAAATATTTGAGTTCATACAAATATTGTCCATGGCAAAACAGGAGGATTCCTGCTCCCACTGACAACACCTTACATAACTGTAGGCTGAACACTTGATTACTGCAAACTCTTCCAAAAAGTATGCACTGTGGGCCAGACGGTGGGAGAAGCAGACAAGCGGCTGTCAGTCATTGGCTTCTTTACCTTGAAAACAAAGGATTGGACATGTTGAGATCCAACATGGTTGATCCTTATTTTCCCCAGCTTTTGTTGGGGGAGACTCTGGTGACCCTCACACGCATAATGTAGTCACTTAAATCTAGAGTGCATCCTAATTCAACCACCAAAAGTGTGGACTTATTTGACATTGCCAGGTATTCAGTTTTATTGCTGCAACACAGGGCATCACCTCCAATACTTAGGCCCCCTTCACACATCTGTATAAAACCGGTGCTGGAAAAAAACAGTATTAGGCCAGTCTCACACGTCCAGATAATTCCGGTACCAGAGAAAAAGGTACCGGAGTTTTCCGTGTCCGTGTGCTCACGTAGACTATCAGTGTGGGATCCGTGTGATGTCCGTGAGTACGTTTTTAAGGTCCGTGTGCTGTATGTGTGCTGTACGTGTGTCCGTGTCCGTGTATTGCAACAATTTTTACAATTTTAACCCTATGACAGGAAAAACGCGCACGGACAGCACACGGATGGCACACGGACAGCATCCGTGTGCGGTACGTGTTTACACGGACCCATTGACTTTAAGGGTATGTGTCCACGTTCAGGATTGCATCAGGACTTGGTCAGGATTTTTCATCAGTATTTGTAAGCCAAAACCAGGAGTGGGTGATAAATGCAAAAGTGGTGCATATGTTTCTGTTATACTTTTCCTCTAATTGTTCCAGTCCTGGTTTTGGCTTACAAATACTGATGAAAAATCCTGACCAAATCCTGATGCAATCCTGAACGTGGACACACGGCCTAATGGGTCTGTGTGATCCGTGCGCTCCCACGAACACTGACATGTCTCCGTGTTTTGCAAACGGACACACGGTCCGTGAAAACACGCTGACGTGTGCAGAGACACATTTATTTTAATGTGTCTACTGGAGTCAGTGTCTCCGGTACGTGAGGAAACTGTCACCACACGTACCGGAGCCACTGACGTGTGAAACCGGCCTTAGGCTGCCATCACACTAGCAGTATTTGGTCAGTATTTTACATCAGTATTTGTAAGCCAAAACCATGAGTGGGTGATAAATGCAGAAGTGGTGCATATGTTTCTGTTATACTTTTCCTCTATTTGTTCCTCTCCTGGTTTTGGCTTACAAATACTGATGTAATAATTCAGCTAGAAACTCCTCGCACCCTGTGTTTCAGTCATTGATCTTTGCCTGGAGGAAACTTATCAAACCACATAAAAATCATAGGAAAATGGAGCAGGTTCTGAAAATTCCATTATCTCTTTTGGCGCTGATAGTGGATCTAACTATGCCTGAGATATGGAACAAATCAGGAGTTAAAAGAGTGGGAGATGTACATAATGGGAGCAAATTTCTAACTTTTCAGGAGATCAGGACTAAGTTTGGCATTCCATCCTCTGAACTGATGTCTTTTTTCATGTTAAAAGAGAGCATTACCAAAATTATAAAAGGGAAGTTTCTAGATCTTGAAACTCTTTCTTCACTGCTGTGCAATCCTAAAAATAAAAATATCTGGAGCATGCGTCATTTGTGTGGGCTTGTTATCAGGGATCTCAACAATGTAAAAAATACCTATATGAGAAAATGGGAGTCAGATTTGGGAGTGACTATCCGGGTGGAACATTGGGACGATGCCATCAGAAGCACGTATAAATCTAACATATCAATGTCTCTTCACGAATGTTACTTCAAAGTTTTGTCGAGATGGTATTATACTCCGGTTCGACTGTCGCATATTAATTCGGAGCATTCTTCTTTGTGTTGGAGAGATTGTGGTCAACAGGGGAACCTTCTTCATTTGTTTTGGAGCTGCCCGAAAATTAAGAGACTATGGTCTCAGGTGTCGCAACATATTAATCATTTATCTAGTGATTTTCGGATCACTCCAGGGATAGCACTCTTATCACTGGACATGGAAACACTCGATAGTTCAGTTAGGTATGTCATTATACATGTCCTCCTGGTGGTTAAGGTGACTCTAGCTTATTGGTGGAAAAAAACTGATGTTCCCAAATTCTCGGATATCCTTGATAGGATAAGGCCGGTTTCACACGTCAGTGGCTCCGGTACGTGAGGTGACAGTTTCCTCACGTACCGGAGACACTGACACACGTAGACCCATAAAAATCAATGCATCTGTGCAGATGTCATTGATTTTTTGCGGACCGTGTCTCCGTGTGCCAAACACGGAGACATGTCAGTGTTCGTGGGAGCGCACGTTTTACACGGACCCAATAGAGTCAATGGGTCCGCGTAAAACACGCACCTCACACGGACATTCTCCGTCTGGGGTCCGTGTGCGTGCAGGAGACAGCGCTACAGTAAGCGCTGTCCCCCCCACATGGTGCTGAAGCCGGTATTCATATCTTCCCTGTAGCAGCGTTTGCTATAGAGAAAATATGAAGAATAGTGTTAAAAATAAAGATTTAGGTGTCCGCCGCCCTCCCACCCCCTGTGCGCCCCCCCGCTGGTCAGAAAATACTTATCCGGGTCCCCCGTCGGCTGTCGCTCCTTCCTGGTCTGGCCGCGCCTCCTACTGTATGCGGTCACGTGGGGCCGATCAATTACAATCATGAATAGTCGGCTCCGCCCCTATGGGAGGTGGAGCCACATATTCATGACTGTAAATGATCGGGCCCACGTGACCGCATGCAGGAGAAGCCGCGGCAAGACCAAGAAGGAGCGACAGCCGACGGGGGACCCGGGTAAGTATTTTCTGACCAGCGGGGGGGCGCACAGGGGGTGGGGGGGCGGCGGACACCTAAATCTTTATTTTTAACACTATTCTTCATATTTTCTCTGCAGCAAACGTTACTGCAGGGATGATATGAATCGCAGCTTCAGCACCATGCAGAGTGGGTACCACACGCTCCGTGTGGTACCCACTCGCCATACGGGCGGCACACGTGTGCCGCAGGTATGGCCTCCGTGAGTTCCCAGGCACACGGACACGGATAACTCCGGTACCGATTTATTCCGGTACCGGAATTATCTGGACGTGTGGGACAGCCCTAAGACAGCATAGTGACTTAGAGTGGAGATTCGCGGTGGCTAACAACAATATTCATAAATATACCAAAAAGTGGAAAATTTGGAATAATAAGTTTCACATTGAGCAGGTGTGTTGAGGTGCGTTGTGTTCGGTATCTCTCCATTGAGCTCCTTGCAATAGGTATGGCAAGTCTTTGCTGTGTACCTAAATTTTATGTTGAATTTTATTGTATTTTTTTTTTTTTTTTCTCTTTATGTATTAAGTTTATTATTATCATTTTTCAGAAATTGTACAAGGGTTCTCTATTTTTACTGTTTCCCTTGTGTATCCCATACCTTCCCTTTCCTCCTTTCCTATGACCATTCCTATCCCTGTTTAAATGTAAAATTCAATAAAAACACTTAAAACACAAATACTGATGTAAAATACTGACCAAATACTGCTAGTGTGACGGCAGCCTTAGTGTCATAAGTGTTTTGGACCAGTATGCAATCATGCGGTATCACATGATACTGATGACCTTTCCTGTATAAAACTGTGTGTGAAACCACTTTAGGGTATGTGCACATGACATCTTTTTCAGGCGAATTCTGCCACATAAACTGGTTGTTTTTTTGAGTGTTTTTGTTTAAAAAAAAATGCTAGCAATTTTTTTCATTATTCATTGGGGAGAAAATAAAAAGTGGAAAATACAGTAAGAAACATTTTCATAAAAACCATACGAAAACCCTCCCAAAAAATGCTGGCTGAAAAAAAAAAAAAAAAAGTCTGCAGAACACTCAGGAAAAAAACGTAAAATCAACACTTCAGGAATAAGAAAAAGCTCCAGAGTCTTCTGCTTGAAATTCTCGGTTTGCCTGAGTTTCAAAGAAGTCGTGTGCACAGAGCTATGTGAGGAATTTTTTTTTAGCTTTTTTTAACTGAAAAAGTTTTGAGAATGCAAATCGGAAAAAAAATTGTGCAGGTCACTTTGAAGCAGATACTGATAGACCCTGTACAATCAAAGCCAAGCAAAAAAAAATTAATAAAAAAAAAAAAATTGTTCCCAAACTTTTGAAAGGTATATGAATAAGATGTCGGTCTTTTCAAAGCTGGTCGCGCCCTAATTCACTCGAAAAAGCTCTAAATAAATGTTAAACATATGAACATATGCACTACAATGTAAAAATGACTTTATTTCAGTCTTTGGAGCTTCTTTTAAAGGCTTCACATTTCCAAATATGCAAATGTGATAAAATAAGTGATCTTAGGGTATGTGCACACGTAGGTGGGATGTCTGCGGATTTTTCCGCACCTGTTTTTGTAAATCTGCAGGTAAACCGCTTTTTGTGCGGATTCCACCTGCGGTTTTACACCTGCGGATTCCTATTATGGAGCAGGTGTAAACCGCTGCGGAATCCGCACAAAGAATTGACATGCTGCGGAATAAACAACACAGCGTTTCCTCGTGTTTTTTTTCCGCAGCATGTGCACTGCGGATTTTGTTTTCCATAGGTTTACATGGTACTGTAAACTCATGGAAAACAGCTGCAGATCCGCAGAGTCAAAACTGCTGCGGATCCGCAGCAAAATCCGCAGCGTGTTCACATACCCTGACCGTTCTTCACTTCCACTAATTTACACAGTACAAGTTAAAACAAAGACACCGACAGTGAAAACATCGCAAAAACGACCGAAAAGATGGTGCAAATGCTTCCTTGGGCTACTTTCACACGAGCGTCGCTTGCTGTACGTTGCAATGTGTCGTTTTGGAGAAAAAAACGCATCCTGCAAAGTTGCCTGCAGGATGCGTTTTTTTCTCCATAGGCTTGCATTAGCGACGCATTGCGACGTATGGCCAGACGTCGCATCCGTCGTGAGACGGATGCGTCGTGTTTTGGTGGACCGTCGGCACAAAAAAAGTTACATGTAACGTTTTTTTGTGCGTCGTGTCCGCCATTTCCAACCGCGCATGCGTGGCCGGAACTCCGCCCCCTCCTCCTCGGACATTACAATTGGGCAGCGGTTGTGTTGAAAAACCGCATCCGCTGCCCCCGTGTCATGTGGGTACTGGGTAGACTACAGCTGATTACCCGGGCCCCTGCGATATCCCTTAGACTAGGGAAAACCCTGTCTGTCCCTCTCCCAGAATTTACACTGATGGTGTGCTTGTCTGGGCCACCAGGCCTGACCCTGATCCTGTTTCAGTCCTATGCTGAAAGCTCCACCCGCCACCCAGTGATTAGACCACACACCAACCCCTACAGAAAGTACAGACAGGGAAAACTAAAACGCACCATGCCGCAGACACACAGGAAAATACTATAATGTGCACAGGGCAAAACAAATACAAATATAGGAAGGAGAAATATGACAAAGGATAATACACCACCAGATACGATATTTCTTCTCCTAGACCACCACTCCAAACCAAGATCACCAGGCACAAGACACAAGCTATAATCGGCGACGCCCAAAGTCCAGAATGACTATTTAAAGGCCACGGGCGTGACCCAGCCTCCAACCCGATTACCAGCTAGATTAACCCCGGACAACCTGGATAAAGTCTAGCCGGCGCCACTGAGCGTATAGTGGACGAATGTGGAATTACCGCTGTCTGTCGGACGCCCTAGTGTGAAGAGCTTCCGACATGACAGTACCCCGCCTTCTACGAGGGACCCCAGGGCCCTCACGACTTATAGGACCCGGCTTGTCCGGATGGCGGCGGTGAAACATACTGACCAGCCGGTCCGCATGTATGTCCGAAGCTGGTACCAAAGACCTCTCCTCCGGCCCATAACCACGCCAGTGTACCAGGTACTGTAATGTGCGGCGCACTATACGAGAGTCAACCACCTTGGAGACTTCAAACTCCAAATTGCCATCCACCAAGACTGGAGGTGGCATCGGCGCCGCGTCCACGGAACCCACCACCTTATTTAAAAGAGATCTGTGAAACACGTTGTGTATCTTATATACCGTAGGAAGCTCCAATCGGTAGGCTACCGGGTTAATGATGGCGGCGACCCTAAATGGACCAATAAACCTTGGACCCAATTTCAGGGATGGTACTTTGAGTTTTATGTTTTTTGTGAACAACCACACCCAATCACCTACACTCAGGTCCGGACCTGGCACACGTCTACTGTGACTCCCCAGACGATTCCTGGCGGTGATTATTAATGGCAAACTCAGCCAAAGGAAGGAACGTCGACCACTCCTCCTGGTTGTCAGAAACAAAGCAGCGTAAGTACTGCTCCAAATTCTGGTTCATACGCTCGGTCTGACCATTTGACTGAGGATGAAACGCCGAAGAATGCGACAACTTGATCCCCAGCCGTGAGCAAAATGCTTTCCAAAACTTTGCCACAAAAAGTACCCCTATCAGACACTATGTCAGACGGGACCCCGTGAAGTCTGACCACCTCCTGCACAAAAACCTGAGCCAGAGTCTTCGCGTTAGGCAACGAAGGCAAGGACACAAAGTGCGACATCTTTGAGAACCAATCAACAACCCCCAAGATGACCGTGTTCCCAGCTGAGGTCTGTAATAAAATCCATGGAGATCTCCGTCCATGGCCTACTGGGTACCCCTAGAGGATGTAATGAGCCAGCAGGACGGGAGCGAGGCGTCTTAGCCCTAGCACACGTGGTACATGCTGATACGTACGAGACTACGTCCTGTCGGATTTTGGGCCACCAAAACCGACGCGACACCAACTCCAAGGTACCCCTAACCCCTGGATGGCCAGCCAGAACAGCATCATCATGCTCACCCAACACCTTTAGGCGAAGATGGAGCGGTACAAATGATTTGTTAATGGGAAGCTCTGGTGGTACTTCCTCCTGAGCCTCGGCAATCTCAGCCTCAACCTCTGTCGTGAGAGCAGAGACCACTACACCCTTTTGGAGGATGGGTACCGGATCTTCCCGAGGTTCTCCCCCCGGAAAACACCTGGACAAAGCATCTGCCTTAGTGTTCTTAGACCCCGGTCGGTACGTAACAAAAAAGTTGAATCGCGTGAAAAACAATGCCCAGCAAGCCTGCCTGGGGGACAGACGCTTGGCTGACTCTAAATAAAGCAGATTTTTATGGTCGGTGATAACTGTAACCTGGTGGACCGATCCCTCCAAGAAGTGTCGCCATTCCTCAAAAGCCAACTTGATAGCCAACAACTCCCTGTTGCCGATATCGTAGTTACGTTCGGCGGGCAACAGCTTCTTGGAAAAGTAGGCGCATGGACGCAACTCGCCCAAGGATGAGCCTTGTGACAGCACCGCCCCCACTCCAACCTCAGACGCATCGACTTCCATGGTAAATGGTTTTGATACGTCCGGTTGCACCAGAATGGGGGGCCGAAGCAAAACTGTTCTTCAGAAATTCGAATGCGCGCACAGCAGCCTCAGGCCAGGCAGAGAAATTGGTACCCTTTTTCGTCATGTCAGTAAGCGGTTTAGCAATGGTAGAAAAATCTTTGATAAATTTTCTATAATAATTATAGAATCCAAGGAACCGCTGGAGTGCTTTTAGGTTATCAGGCCGTTCCCAATGCAGCACCGCTTGCACCTTAGCGGCGTCCATTTTAAACCCTAAAGCAGACACAATATAACCCAAGAAGGGCAACTCCTGAACCGAAAAAAAACACATTTCTCCAGTTTAGCATAGAGCTTATTTTCTGAGTAGCTGTAACACCTGCCTCACATGCTCTAAATGACCATCACGGTCGCATGAATAAATGAGAATGTCATCTAGGTACACAATAACGAATTTCCCCAGTACATGCGAGAACACATCATTTATGAAATGTTGAAAAACAGCAGGCGCGTTTGTCAACCCAAATGGCATCACCAAATTTTCAAAATGACCCTCAGGAGTATTAAAAGCCGTCTTCCACTCATCACCTTGACGGACTCTTATGAGGTTGTACGCCCCCCTGAGGTCAAGCTTGGAAAACCACTTAGCACCAGCCACCTGGTTGAACAAATCAGGTATCAGTGGCATAGGGTATGGATCATGAACCGTAATCTGGTTTAACTCCCTGAAATCCAGACACGGGCGTAGTCCGCCATCTTTCTTCTTAACGAAGAAGAACCCCGCTGCCACCGGCGAGGACGAAGGCCTGATGTGCCCTTTGCTCAAACTCTCAGCAATGTAGTCTTTTAAAGCTTGTCTCTTAGGACCAGAGATGTTAAACATCCTAGCTTTCGGCAATTTGGCCCCTGGTTTAAACCTAATAGTACAGTCATAGGGTCGATGTGGTGGCAATTCTGAGCAACCCTTCTCAGAGAACACATCTGCGAAATCCAGCAGTGACTCAGGAATGCTAGGAGTCACAGCGGACACACATGTGGCCAGACAATTCTCCTGACATGTGGCCAGACAATTCTCCTGGCAGAATCCGCTCCACTGAATTATGTCCTGAGTTTTCCAGTCAATCACCGGGTTGTGCATAGACAACCATGGAAAACCCAGAACCATTTGTGCAGGAAGATTACTGAGCACTCTACATGTAACTTGCTCAGAATGTAGGACCCCAATGTGGAGTTTAACCTCAGGCACAAACTCAGTAATCTCCCCCTGTGGGAGTGGAGTAGCATTGATGGTGACCACCCGGATAGGATGAGGCAGTTTTTCGACCGTGAACCCAGCCGTTCGCGCAAACTCCTCATCAATGAGATTAGTGGCCGACCCACTATCCACAAAAACAGTGATTGGCAGCTCTCTGCCAGCGACCATAACTCTGGCAGGAAGCATACATTGAGAGACCACCATGGAGGATATGCATAAGCTTAGATTGGCCTCCTCCACACCCTCTGAGCTTAGTAGTTTTCCGCCGTTGTGCTTTTCTTAGAAAACAGAGGACAAGCATTAACATAATGCCCTTTTTTACCACAGCAAAAACAGGCTCCCTGCTTCCTGAGGGAGGGGGCTCGATGATGTGACGCCCCTGCGATTTGCATAGGCTCCGTGGGCTCACCTGCAGCAACCTCACGTGCACCTACGCCCTCCCCCATAAGCGGCGTCTCTTGCACCCCCTGACGCAAACGGCGATCAATGTGGACAACAAGACTCATGGCAGACTCTAGAGAAGCAGGAGTCTCATACATCAGGAGGGCTTGTTTAACCCTTCTCAAAAACCCCATGTACAAACTGACTCCACAGCGCCGGGTCATTCCATTGTGTGTCCAACGCCCAGCGGCGAAATTCAGAACAGTAATCCTCCGCCATTCGCTCCCCCTGGCGGAGAGCGCGTATTTTAGATTCTGCTTGAGCCAATCTGTCAGGATCATCATAAATGAGCCCAAGAGCAGCAAAAAAAACTCCACTGAGTTAAATACAGCTGAATCAGATGGTAATGAAAATGCCCATGCTTGGGGGTCTCCGTTCAGTAATGACAATTTAAAGGCAGGCCATGGGCGTGACCCAACCTCCAACCCGATTACCAGCTAGATTAACCCCGGACAACCTGGATAAAGTCTAGCCGGCGCCACTGAGCGTATAGTAGACGAATGTGGAATTACCGCTGTCTGTCGGACGCCCTAGTGTGAATAGCGTCCGACATGACACCCCGTTGTGCTACTTAACACACTGTCTGTCGGTACGTCGGGCCGACGGTTTGCGACGGCCCGTACTGACGGACTAGTGTGAAAGTAGCCTTAGTTAAAAAACAGCCGGCGTTTACAGAAACATTTTTTGTTTGAAAAAGGTTAAAAAGTTCTGACTTTTGGAAGAAGGGAGGAATAAATGAAAATGCAAAAATTAAAATTGGACACGGGAAGGGATTAATTATACAGGAGGAATAAGATTTATGTATGAAATTAATTTCCGTAAATCAGATCACAGGATGTGGAAGTTTCACAATATCGTTTCCATAAATATATAGAGTATTTATCAATTCTTGTCAGTATAAGCGCCTCCCATATTAAGGTGTGAGATCAGGTAATAGCAGACAGATGGAGCTCAGCAGGTGAACAGTGCTTCGCTTTCAGCTTGGAAGCCCAAGAGTTAACTCCTTTAGCTCCATCACAGCCTGCGTCATTCTTATTCTTGCTCTCAGCCTCCGCTCTTCTGCAGCTCCCTGTTCTTCTGAATGTTGTTTATCTCATGTATGGCAAAAGGCTGACATGCTGAGCCCTGCCATCCCACTGCACCGCTCACCTGTCAGCTGAGGAGGCGCCCTCTGCAACTTCAAGGTCATCAGTGTTTTCTCTAGGTAACGTGTGCACCTACAGTATATGTATAGCTCTCCTATAGTATATATGCATTTTATCATTGGGTTCGCTTTGTAAGGCATGTGTCTGATCTGTAGGCATTATTGCATTTACATGGGGTTTGAGCTTTGCTCGTCAACTTGCGTGAATGCTGCCAGGTCTTGTGTTTGGTGCCTGCGGGGGCGTGGGGGAAATTCTCTATAAAACAAAGGTGTCATTGTTCAATGCTCTAATAAATGCTACTATATCATCCAGTGCTGATATTTATTGGGCACATGGTGCCAAGCACATAAAATCCTCTCCATAATATATAGGTGAGACATGGCCATGTAGAGGTTGGCATACATGAACCCAAGTTGTATTTTGTTGATTTTGGGATTTTAGTGTTTTCATGAAACCAAGAAATTTCTGCACCAAAAACAAATCTCTGGACAGGAAAATCTATGCTTAAAATATGCATTTTTGGTGCGGTTTTTACACTTTTTATTTGTGTGAAAAATGCTGCAAAAATACTAAAATAATTTACATGTTGAGGACGTGTGTGGAAGAGATTTCAGAAATATAATTCACTTTGTTGGTATTGTGAAACAGCCTTCTACATTCTGCGTGAGCCCCCCTCACATAGCCTCCTACATTCCGCGTGAGCCCCCCTCACATAGCTTCCTACATTCCGCGTGAGCCCCCCCTCACATAGCTTCCTACATTCTGCGTGAGCCTGTAGCGCCCCCACTGCCGCAGGGCCGAGGGGTACCCGGTACCGGGCCTCTGAGTCTCTGTTCTGGGATTGTCACGGTGGCTAGACCCGGTCCGTGACCCTGCTGAGGGGCGTACAATGAAGGGTGTGGATGGAATGGTGATGATGTTGTGGTGGTGCGGTGCAGGTCGCAGTAAATAACGAGGACACCAGGTTGCAGTCTCTTTACCTCTTTACTGAAGGCTTCAGGATCCTCAGTCTGGAATACGGTTAACCGGGCTGCGCAAGTCCGGCCGGTCCGATGGCACCTCCAGAGTTCCCTTTGCAGGTGGAAATCTGTGCCTACCTTCTAGCGCTTGTGTGTTGTGGTCCTCCCCTGCTGTGCTTACGGGATAGTCCCCACAACTGTTGTGTCTGTTTCTGAAGTTCCCTCACAACTCGATTATGATGTTCTTCTTCGTCCCCCAGATGATATGGCTAGGACGCACCCGTATGACGGGTAGGCTCGGAGTTCTTCCGGGACCCTAGCGTCGCCCCTCTCCTATTGTTGCCCCCTGTGTCTTCGTAGGTGATTTGTGTGAGACAGCCCGCCTATAGCTGACTGTCCTGCCGTAGGTTTGAAGTATTGCTTGGAGCCTAATACTTCCTCGGCGTTCCGGCCACCGGCTACGCGCCTCAGTAGAATGTTGACTCGTCTTACAGCACGACTCCTACTGGTGTTTCTCCTTGTTGCGTTGATCTCGTTTCTCACTCAGCACAATGAACCTCTCTTCTTGTCCTTTCTTGGGGTACCGCCGCTATCTCGTGCAGGCGCGGTCCCGTAACGTTCTCTCTGTTCGCTAGGCCTCTGTCAGGATCCCACCCCTGACAGGGACCCCCCTGAGTCTCTCCCCGCAACACCCTCTGCCACAGGGTGTTGCCTGTTCGATTCCCAGTCAGCTTCTGACTAACTTTCTGCCTAACCCCCAGTTTTACCAGATTGTGAGGAGTGGCCTAATACATAGAACCCTTAGCTCCCCCTGGAGGCCAGACTGTGAAGTGTATTGGTGACTGTGATACCTGGTCAGAAGAACTCCTTCAGTGCCATCAGACGTACCATAGCCCCCCTTAGCGGCGGAGCATCAGTACTGCAACGACCAGGACTCTGGGGCGCTGCAAGCCCCCCTCACATAGCTTTCTACATTCCGTGTGAGCCCTCCCTCACATAGCTTCCTACATTCCGCATGAGCCCCCTCACATAGCTTCCTACATTCCGCGTGAGCCCCCCTCGCATAGCTTCCTACATTCCGCGTGAGCCCCCCCTCACATAGCTTCCTACATTCCGCGTGAGCCCCCCTCACATATCTTCCTACATTCCGTGTGAGCCCCTCCATCACATAGCTTCCTACATTCCGCGTGAGCCCCTCCCTCACATAGCTTCCTACATTCCCCGTGAGCCCCTCCCTCACATAGCTTCCTACATTCCGCGTGAGCCCCTCCCTCACATAGCTTCCTACATTCCGCGTGAGCCCCTCCCTCACATAGCTTCCTACATTCCGCTTGAGCCCCTCCCTCACATAGCTTCCTACATTCCGCTTGAGCCCCTCCCTCACATAGCTTCCTACATTCCGCGTGAGCCCCTCCCTCACATAGCTTCCTACATTCCGCGTGAGCCCCTCCCTCACATAGCTTCCTACATTCCGCGTGAGCCCCTCCCTCACATAGCTTCCTACATTCCGCGTGAGCCCCTCCCTCACATAGCTTCCTACATTCCGCGTGAGCTTCCTCACATAGCTTCCTACATTCCACGTGAGCCCCTCCCTCACATAGCTTATTTAGCCATTTATCACTGTCATGTATATACAGTATGTGATGCTACAAGGGTTAACGTAAGAAACAAAAATATCAGGGGGCGATGAAGATATGACCTCTAGAGACATGCTGCTCACAGCCACAAACTCTGGGGAGGAAATACATTATTTCCCAGGACAGTACAAAGATTATGTAGATTTTACAAGACTCTCAGTCAGCTCTCAAAGTGACATAATGCAGATCGGTAGGAATAAGAATTGTATTTAACATATTTACTTTTTGGACATTTGAATTTTCTTTTTATACATTTATTTGGATCTAACAAATGTTGGACTTTCTAAGCTGACTAGTAGGAATAGCAGCCACAGAGCCCAAAAGAGTGGTGACCCTGAGGCCATGTGCACACGCTGCGGATTCCATTGCGGAATTTTCCGTAGCGGAATTGATAAATACGCAGTGCAAAACTGCTGCGGTTTTTCCTGCTGATTTATCGTGGTTTCTATTGCGGATTCCTCTGCGGGTTTACACCTGCAGTTTTCTATTGGAGCAGGTGTAAACCCGCAGCGGAATCCGCACAAAGAATTGACATGCTGCGGAATATAAACCGCTGCGTTTCCGCGCGTTTTTTTCCGCAGCATGTGCACTGCGGATTTCGTTTCCTATAGGTTTACATTGTACTGTAAACTTATGGGAAACCGCTGCGGACCCGCAGCTGTGGAAACGCTGCGGTTCCGCAGTGAAATCCGCAGCGTGTGCACATACCCTGAATGGCGTATGAAGCCAAGCTTGGAGTTTCTTGGGCCTGATACTAAAGTTATACCAAGGGTCCCAAGAGGTATACCGAGGTTCAATATAGGCTGTTCCAGGTTCTACCTGATTTTTGCTTGTTTTTAGAAAAGTTAAGACTATAAAATATTTAATAATATAAAGTTTTGTGTTTTTATAATTTTTTTCCCCTTCCAGATAGAGGTTACCTTGAGCCCCAATCCTACAGAAATGGCAGGTAAGATCATTACTCTCTCCTCTGCTCCATTATTTTGACTGTCTGTGCCATAATGTTCCTTTGGCTTCCACATATTGACAGCCATGCCACAGTATGTTCTCCAGCCAGTATAAATGGTAAGATGAGTAACGCAGTAAATTAAGCTAAAATTACATTAATTTGGCCAATGTTTTTTTGTTTGTTTTTTTCTATGCGAAAAATATCAATAACAAGGCTGATGGCTGCAGATAGTAAGTGACATTCTGCATAAATAAAGATGAGATATGTTAATATACACGATTAGAGTGGACCAGATTTTTATGTATCCAGTCCTTTGTTTTCATGGAAATAAGCAGGGTCGGGGCACCTGGAAGACTCACATCTCCCTCAATATAAAAAGTTAGTTTGTCCAAGCAGAGCACTCTGTTTCTTTCCGCACGTATGAGTCACTCTTTTCACCTCACTTGCTTTCTGAATTTGACATTAAATTTGAAAAATAAAAAAGTCCAGTTTAACTCGCTCTTGTCTAAGAGAGACTGCCAGAACAGTGAGAGGTCAGGTTACATCCCTTATTATACTCTATAGTTACGAGAGGGTGGTGGAGGAGATAAATGCAGAGTGAGACACAGAAAGATCGTGCTGAGCTTCCTAACAAGTGTTTTACTTCACCCCTGAGCTGGATTCACATGTGCACAGCTCAGAGCTGCTCCTGTCTGTGTTCTCACTATCAATAAAGTGCAGGAATAAAGTGCAGGAATCCCTTTGTGTGTGCTGAGCTGCATATGGGAGAGATCAAAGCAGCTAGTCTACTCCTGGCAGAGTCAATTGCACATTCAGAGAAGGAGCCTGCAGAAGGAAAAACTGGGAAAAATGCAGAATATTAGCTATATAATGGCCAGAAATGGTGTTATTGCGCACATGCAACTTTTGTCAGAAAAGTTACTTGAAAGTACATTTGCCCTTTAATTTCTTGGAGTAATAAGAGGATCGGCACAATGCGGAATCATTAGAAATGATGCTCCAGAACTGTTATTTCATTGGGAATATAAATATTTATTATTAAAGCAGATATGCCAGGACAGGTGAAAGGTCCCCTTTAAGTGGAATAGACATGGAGCATCTGGTATTCCCACTACACAGATCTTTCAGCCAAATATGTGATACTTTGTAGTCAGGCAAATGTTAACAGCAGCCTCCCCTCCCCACCTCTGCCTTATTTATAGCTGTGTAAGTACATGTTTCAGCAACATGTGTTATTCCAAATACCAAGCTTACAACATTGCTTATGTGCTACTGCAAAAATCCTCCCTGATTCTAGAGGTTGTATCTGCACATCTGTGATCCGTGGGCTGTACTTATCCATTACATTAAGCATGAGTCAATTGGCTACTAGTGTTTATTAATGTCCAACCAGGAGCTGCTCCAGGTTTATGCCGGCCCGTGGGCAATAGTCCTAAGTGGCCTCTTTCTTTTTAATTTTTCAGTCTCCGAATCCAAAAGTTAGAATTTTATTACTTTATTTTTTTGATGGCTACAGTTGTATCAGGGCCTATTTTTTCAGTTGAGCAAGTCGTAGTTGTCATCATTACCATTTTGGGGTCCATAAAACTTTCTGATCTTTTTATTCTTTTTTTTTTTCCCATGGGGAGGTTAATTGACTATAATATTATTCTGTTATTTCAGAATTTATTTTATTTTCCTTTTTTTCCACCTTATGGAGTAAATATTATGATATTTTATTTGTCCATACAGATACACATGTGGTGATAACAAATATATTTTATTTTGTGTACTTTTTAATTTTGTTTATGTTCTGGGAAATATACAGTACAGACCAAAAGTTGGGACACACATTCTCATTTAAAGATTTTTCTGTATTTTCATGACTATGAAAATTGTACATTCACACTGAAGGCATCAAAACTATGAATTAACACATGTGGAATTATATACTTAACAAAAAAGTGTGAAACAACTGAAAATATGTCTTATATTCTAGGTTCTTCAAAGTAGCCACCTTTTGCTTTGATGACTGCTTTGCGCACTCTTGGCATTCTCTTGATGAGCTTCAAGAGGTAGTCACCGGGAATGGTCTTCCAACAATCTTGAAGGAGTTCCCAAAGATGCTTAGCACTTGTTGGCCATTCTGCCTTCCAGCTCACGCCAAACCATCTCGATTGGGTTCAGGTCTGGTGAATGTGGAGGCCAGGTCATCTGGCGTAGCACCCCATCACTCTCCTTCTTGGTCAAGTAGCCCTTACACAGCCTGGAGGTGTGTTTGGGGTCATTGTCCTGTTGAAAAATAAATGATGGTCCAACTAAACGCAAGCCGGATGGAAGAACATGCCGCTGCAAGATTCTGTGGTAGCCATGCTGATTCAGTATGTCTTCAATTTTGAATAAATCCCCAACAGTGTCACCAGCAAAGCATCCCCACACCATCACACCTGCTTCTCCATGCTTCACGGTGGGAACCAGGCATGTAGAGTCCATCCATTCACCTTTTCTACGCCGCACAAAGACACGGTGGTTGGAACTCAAATTAGGACTCATCAGACCAAAGCACAGATTTCCACTGGTCTAAAGTCCATTCCTTGTGTTCTTTAGCCCAAACAAGTATTTTCTGCTTGTTGCCTGTCCTTAGCAGTGGTTTCCTAGCAGCTATTTTACCATGAAGGCCTGCTGCACAAAGTCTCCTCTTAACAGTTGTTGTAGGGATGTGTCTGCTGCTAGAACTCTGTGTGGCATTGACCTGGTCTCTAATATGAGCTGCTGTTAACCTGCGATTTCTGAGGCTGGTGACTCGGATAAACTTATCCTCAGAAGCAGAGGTGACTCTTGGTCTTCCTTTCCTCGGGCGGACCTCATGTGAGCCAGTTTATTTGTAGCGCTTGATGGTTTTTGCCACTGCACTTGGGGACACTTTCAAAGTTTGCCCAATTTTTCGGACTGACTAACCTTAATTTCTTAAAGTAATGATGGCATTTTTCTTAGCTGCTTTTTTCTTGCCATAATACAAATTCTAACAGTCTATTCAGTAGGACTATCAGCTGTGTATCCACCAGACTTCTGCACAACACAACTGATGGTCCCAACCCCATTTTTAAGGCAAGAAATCCCTCTTATTAAACCTGACAGGGCACACCTGTGAAGTGAAAACCATTTCCGGTGACTACCTCTTGAAGCTCATCAAGAGAATGCCAAGAGTGTGCAAAGCAGTCATCAAAGCAAAAGGTGGCTACTTTGAAGAACCTAGAATATAAGACATAATTTCAGTTGTTTCACACTTTTTTGTTAAGTATATAATTCCACATGTGTTAATTCATAGTTTTGATGCCTTCAGTGTGAATGTACAATTTTCATAGTCATGAAAATACTGAAAAATCTTTAAATGAGAAGGTGTGTCCAAACTTTTGGTCTGTACTGTATATAATTATGCATCTGTCATACACAGAAAGATACTTCACAAGTGGAAACCTGGGCATAGTGAGCTCCATCCCTTGCTTGGGCTTGCCAGTTACAGGCCCTGGGTCTAAGGTTAGATTTTTCTAATCCGATGTCTTGATTCCTCCAAGATGAGCAGCATCGGTAGTTTGCTGAAACTGCTTTTTCCCCCCTGTACATCAGTTGTGACAATATGGCTGTTATTATAGCTCTCGTATTGATTGATTGTCTCAAAGCTTTCCCAAATCTATGAATCTGTAAATATAGTCATTTTCCAGGACCGTTTAGATATGGACATTACTGCCATTATGGCCCTCAGATATGTTGGGAGATATCTCCTGTGAGATCTGTTTTATTGGACATATATTCCAGAAAGTGGTCTCCGATTCAAAGACGCTAAAATTACTAGGTGAGATAGGAAAATTCTTCCTCTCTTCTAAATCTAGGTTCACATAATGGCACTGGATGGCTCTTGTGTGCAATGATGAGGAGAGTAGTAGCAGAGTCTTTTACTGTTGTTTACTATTGATGTGGGTAACTGTCCACCAGCTGTCTCCTTAGTAACAGGCACGCCGCCACTAACCACAGGTCCCGGCCTCGGGGAGGAGAGCAGTGGTTGCCAGAACAGCACACAACTAAACACACTCTCTCCTACATTTCTAACTCTAAAAACTTTTGAGAATCTGCGATGTCAGCACCAAGTCATTAGTGTACAGGTGTAAGAAGGCATCAGAGGTCACAGCCAAAATGGGAGCATGCTGCACGTGCCATCGTAGAGCCAAAACATATCCAGAGGCCACAGGAGCAGGTAAACCTAAAATAGTTGTCAGATTGTTTCTAATATTTAGGCCAGAGACACACTAGCGTTTATAAAATTGGTCTGATTTTGTTCCTAAAAAGTCAGACAAGTGTCATGCGTTTTTCATGAGTACAATCCGATTTTTAACACCTAGCATCCAATTTACAAGTGAATGTGATCCAACTGCAATGCGATTTTAACATGAGCTTTTACATTGAGCAATTCTCTATGTAATTTACACATAGTTTTCCAAGAAAATATTCCAGAGATGTGAGTGATATAATCAGTGCTTTGTGTGTGTAATTTACTGTACGTGTTTTTTTAGTAAATTAATTCCTTTCAGAAAACAAAAGGCGTGGGATATCCCAACATTTTTTTTTTTTATAAATCAAGTTTATTAAAGCAAATGAGCAATACAGAAATGGAACAACACTGAAACATAGTTTTTTCAAAAACAATAAAATACAGCCTATTATTCAGACAAATAGACAAAGTCCCAACGACTTCCGGGTGTAATTGGCCAATGCCAATGATGTCACTTTCAATTTAGCAATAATAATTTTCATTGTTGAAAGATGTAAACAACAACGAAGGAAATCATGCATTACTAACTATATTTAGTCGTTTATTTTAGAAGAGAATGTCATTAAGTAGGAAAGGTAGACAGAAAGAGAGAAAGTTAGAAAAAGGAAAAAAGGGATAAAATAGAAGGGAATGCGGGTAGAGATGGAAGGATACGATAGGTACGGGGAATGCGACACCCCCCCCCCCCCCGGGCGGATCCCAGTCCCCGTGTAGCAGTGGAAAAAAATCATTATATCGCTGACATTGGTTTGAAGCCATGACGGCGGGTTAGGGCAGAGGGGCAGCATCCATTTTGTGAACGCATCCAGAGCGGTTTCAGATGTAAGTTAGAATCTAGACAGCCACACGTCCAGCTCTGGGGTCTCCCTGAATACAATCCATGGGGCCCAAATGTTATAAAATTTCTCAGAGTCTCCAGTGGATTGGCTTATCAATTGTTCCATTCTATATATGTTATTTAGTTCCACAACAAAATCGGAGCATGAGGGGTAGCGATCCTGCTTCCAGTATTGGGGAATCAAGTTCCTGACAGCCGTGAGGAAATGTCTGAGAAGACTCCTCTTAAACCCAGAGATCGATAGGTCACACAGAGATAAAAGGGCTAGTTCCACCGTGGGCTGTATTTTGCGGATGGATAATTTATTAAGAAGTTCAAAGACTAACATCCAAAGTTTCTTTATGGGCGGGCATTCCCACCAGATATGAACACATGTCCCCTTTTCTGATGCACATCTCCAACAAATATCCGGGATCACCGGGAACATAGCATGAACCTGGCAGGGGCATCTATACCACCTCGACAGAATCTTGTAGCTCCTCTCCTGTGATACAGCAGACAACGAGGTCCTAAAAGTGAACAATAAAATCTTGTCCCTCTCCTCTTCAGACAAAGATCTCCCCAAGTCACTCTCCCATCTCGAAAAAAACGTTGGAAAATCATATGTTGGGGTTTGACTTCCTTGAAAGAGGTTATATAACAAGGAGACCTTGCGGGCTGGGGGCTCCCTAGCAAGACAAATTTTCTCAAAAGGGGTCAACGCCCCCATAGACTTGTTGAGTTTGAATGTCGTGCTTATAAAGCTTTTTAACTGCTCATAGAAGAACCAAGAGCCCTCAGGAGGTTCCCCCCCCTGGTATATTTCGTGTAGGGGCTTAATACCCATCTGGTTTATGAAGTCAAATATAATGGGTTTTGAAGCCCTGCTCTTACTCAGGAAGGTTTCCCTACGAAGTCCTGCAGGGAAGTGAGGATTATCATAAATTGGGGTTAGTGGTCCCGGGGCTGTAGAGGTTATTATGTTCCTGCCACTCTGCCAGATAAGCAGGAGCATGTTCCTAGTCATGAAGGGAAGGCCAGACCTCCCCCCCTCCTCCCCTGTTCCATAGTATCGTCTGAGGATACCCGCCAACAAGATCACCCTCCAGGCCAACCCACTTCTTATTATTTCTGCTGTGATATAAGTCTAAAATGCAGGTACCGATTGAGGCACGGCTATAAACTAGGAAATCCGGTAGGCCAATTCCCCCCATTTTCTTGGATCTGCTTACTACAAAATATGATATTCGTGATCTGGTGTGGGACCAGACCAGTCGAATGACCGCTTTCTTAAGTCGCGAGAAAAAGGAAGCAGGGAGGTATAACGGGATTGTCTGGAAATAATATAAAAGACGTGGCAATAAGTCCATTTTGATTACGTTGACTCTACCAAACCAGGACAGTTGAAGTTTATGCCACCTCTCCAGGTCCAACTCCGCTTTTTGTAACGCCGTTTTGAAGTTTGCGTCATACAATCTGGAGATTTTGGCTGTTATCTTGACCCCTAGATACGGAAGTGAATCGAAGCGCCACCCAAACGGGAAGGAAGCGCGCAACCTGCCCACCTCAGATAGTGGTAATGATATATTTAAGACCATAGATTTGTGGGAGTTAATTTTGAAATTGCTTAGATGTCCAAATTTCGTTAATTCTGATATAATATTGGGTATACTAGTTATGGGGGAAGTAATATATAAAAGGATATCATCAGCAAAAAGCGCCAACTTGTGCTCCTCTGAACTTAGTTTAACTCCTCTAATAGAGGGGTTATTGCGTATGGCGGTGGCCAGATATTCCATCGACAGGATGTACAAGAGAGGGGAAAGCGGGCACCCCTGCCTCGTACCATTCCTGATTACAAACGCATCCGAAAGAGCGCCATTTACTTTTATCTGGGCGCTAGGGGAGGTATACAAGGCCTTAATTCTACGCATCATATTTTCCCCCAAACCAATCCCCCTCAAGGCCTGGAATAAAAACTCCCAGTGCACCCTGTCGAAGGCCTTTTCGGCATCGATCGACAGAATGCACATAGGATCTCCCCCCTCCCGCCCCGCTCCGTCTTTTAAAGAGATGGTCCGTATAGTGTTATCCCGCGCCTCCCTGCCCGGGACAAAACCCACCTGATCTTGATTTATCACGTTTGGAAGGAGAGGGCTCAGTCTATTAGCAATCATTTTTGCATATATTTTTACTTCTAAATTTATTAGGGATATTGGACGATAGTTGTTGCACGACGAAGGATCCTTATCTGGTTTTGGTAAGACCGTGATATGTGCAGCCAAAGCCTGAGGGGGAAAGGAACCACGGGAGGAAACCGAATTGCACATTTCGAGAAAAATCGGGCTCAATGGTGAAGAGAATGATTTATAAAAACCAGCTGAGTACCCATCTGGACCTGGGCTTTTCCCCTGCTTCAGATCTTTAATAGTTTCCAATACCTCCTCCAATGTAAACTCCCTCTCTAAATCCAGGACCTTATCTTCCGATAGGAGGGGTATATTATTTTGATGTAGATATGTATTAATTTTGTTATGGAGTGAGGATGTGGACATATCTTTATAGTGGCCATCTATGTTGTATAAGTCTTTATAATAATCACTGAAGCTCGAAATGATGTCCCTGGTATTGTGCACCTTTTCCCCCCTCCCGTTTTTAATAAAAGGAATAAATGTATTTGGACCGCGTGGGTTAATATATCTAGCCAGAATCTTGCCGCTTTTGTTTCCAAATTGATAAAAGCGATTTCGGAGCCTTTCCCTGAGGTATCGTGATTTTTGATCCAGTAAGGCGAGCAACTTTTGCCTGGTTGTAGACAGGTGTGCGAACGTTACAACATTAAGATCTCTTTTATGTTGCGTTTCTAATTTATGAATTTGGTCTGATAGTTTGATTATTTCCGCAACCCTCTCCCTCTTCAGACGCGCACCATGTGAGATGAGAACTCCCCGTATCACTTTTTAGAGCCTCCCATTTCATAGGAGGAGATGTGGTATCTCCCCCATGGTCTGTTACAAAGTTGGAGATCGTTGTTACCACATCAGCTTTGCATAGTGTGTCCTGGAGTAAGCTCTCATTCAGACGCCACGAGAATCCCGGTTTTATGTTAGAATGAAGCAGAATTGAGAGATATATCGGAGCATGGTCCGACCACAGAATCGAACCCACCTCTGCTTCCACTGGAAGATCCAGCAGGTTATGCGAGATAAAAAAATAATCTATTCTGCTGTAAGTATTGTGTACTTGTGAAAAAAAGCTGTAATCCCTTGTGCCAGGATGAAGTACCCTCCATACGTCTACTAGTCTCATGTCGCGCATTTGTTTCCTAATCCTAGCAATAGAAGAAAGTGAGTAAGAAGTCTTACCCGAGGAGACGTCTACCACTGGGTTCATGGGAATGTTGAAATCGCCCCCCAGTATCACAGGAGAGGGGCCAGCAAACTCCCCGAGGCGCCTCCCACACTCAGCACCGAAACTCTGCTGACCTTGGTTCGGAAAATAAACATTAGCTAAGACCAATTGACGAGCATCACAGGAAATTTTTAAAAACACATATCTACCATCTGGGTCTATTAAGGAACTCAGCACTTCAGGCATGAAATTTTTATGAAAAGCTATCGAAACCCCCCTAGCTTTGGCATGCGGATTGGAACTGTGGTACCATTTGGGATAATATTTTGAAATACATGGAGGGACAACCCCAGTTTTAAAATGGGTCTCCTGGAGCATTAAAACCGAAACCTGCTGTCTATGACTTGTGTACAGGACACAGGACCTGCCTTCTTTTTTCAGGAATATTAAGCCCCTTTACATTAAAGGAGCAAAACTTTATTTTACCCATGGTCTGAATACGTTGCAATGCAACAAATTTTCGATGATCCACCCGAGAGAAGTACTCGCATAGAGAAGAGGCATTTAGGAAGGAGAAGAAAGGGAAAGAGCGCAGAGAAGAAAAGGAGAGAAACAAAGAAAAAACAAAACAAATCCATATTTACACTGGAGCCGAGGCTCTGTAATTCTTGCAACGCTACAACGTGTTCTGGTAGTATACTACCTGAGAACCCAGCCAAAGGGAAGAAAGCCCAAAGAGGAGCCATAAACACCCCCCCCCCCCAGCCCAAGAAAACATGAAAAATAACAATTGGACACATGTCAATACAACTAGTTATAAATGTTATATAAGGAAACAAGGTAATTTAATTATCAGTGCAGGAACCAAGATGTAAAGTCGCGGCTGTTTATATGCTATGAAAAATGTTGGTATAAGCCTATTTATGCAGGCAAATCTCCCATATAGATGAAAGGGGGAGGGAAGGGAGAGAAAAAAAGAAAAAAAAAAAAAGAGAGAAAAGAAAAAAAAAGGGGGGGGGGGTAGGGGGGTAGAGGGAACGGGGGGGGGGAGAATTTGGGGGGTGAAGGGGGGGTGGAGGAAGGGGGGGTGGAGGGGAAAGGGTGAAGGGAGGGGGGGGAAGAGAGAAAGAGCTGGGAGAAGGGGGTGGGGAGGGTTTGGAAGGAGACTCCTGCTACGAGCCTATGACTTCTCCTGATCCGCAACATCTGCACCTAAAACACTGAGAACATAGAAATGAAGTGCTTACATAATAAAACTAAGCAATGATTGCCAGACTACCATGTCTAGCATAACAGCCCCCCCCCCTCAGGACATTCAAGCTGGAATAAGAAGTTCTCAAGGCGGATCAGACGAGACACGCTTGTTGTCTCGTTTGTTGAACCTTGAGAAATTTTGGTGGAGCTTCTGGAAGCATCGGGCTCACGGGCCACTCAGGAAGATTTACCATTGGAAGTTCAAAGGTGCCCAGGAAAGTGGACAAATCACATAACCTTCGAAAAGAAGCAGTCTTGCCTCCCTTAAAAGCCGTTCATTGGAACGGAAACCCCCATCTGTATGGGATGTCTTTCTTTTTAAGTTCGGCCAGTAATGGTTTCTGCGCAGTAGTAAAGTGCGTCTTGATAGGTCTGAAAGAATTAGAATTTGATGATCCTCAAATCGGACAACTTCTTTTTTCCTGGCAGCCAGCATTATGGCCTCTTTAACTCTATAATAGTGAATTCTGCATATGACATCGCGTGGTCGTGTGTCAGAAGTGGGTTTGGGACCCAGAGCACGGTGGATCCTGTCAAACTCCATAGAGTTGCCCTCCTTATCGTCCAGCAAGTCTAAGAAGATATTTTGTACTGTGCGGTCTAAATCAGAGAAACCAACAGATTCTGGTAGGCCTCGTATACGGATGTTATTTCGTCTGTTGCGATTTTCGAGATCCTCCATGCCAGATGATATATCTTCTAGTTTAAGAGTATGATCTATTAAGATGTCTCTATGAGCTTGCAGTTCTCGGAAGATGTTCTCTTGAGTTTTTTCCACATCCTCTATTCGTGTAGTAAATTCTTTCTGCAAGTTGTGGATTTCCTGCTTATACTGTATGATTTTTCGAGCCTACAAGCAAATCCCTCGAGATCTGTTTTTGTAGGTAGAGCTCTGATGTACTTGCTTAATTCTGCGATGTTCATTTCCTCCGAATCTGTAATGTCATCTTCGAAGCCATCAGCCGACGAACTAAGTGCACCCAATGACTCCCCGGACGGGGAATTGTCGCGGTTAGTAGTAGATGCCATTGCAGACCTTGTATTTCTAGTCTGGGGAGTCGAATTCAAGAAGCGTCTCATATCCTCAGAGGTAGTCTCCCCAACCAGTTTTACTTTCTGTTCAGGGATCTTTCTGGTTTTTCCCATAGATGTCTGTAGTAAGCACTATGTGTCTAGAATGTTGATGGGATAAGGGGGGTGGGGCAGTCACTCCACAAAGCCTAGCCCCCCATTAGCAAGCCCACCCTGGGCAAAGTTCCCAATATTCAGTGGGGCCGTGGGCAAGACCCTGTAAGCTGGATCCCAGTACCCAAAGATAATGGAAGCAATGAAAATCTGGCGGTATTCCGGGTTTCGCCACTAGGTGTCAGCAGAGACCTTTAATGAGTGTTCCAGCATCTTTATGTTAAATCCGGCAGGCTGATAACCACTGGAAAATCTGAGAATTGTATTAAGAAATGGTACATGTAGTATTAAGAAAGCCAGTAAGGGCTCCTATTTGTGACACAGAAACATAGCCCGACTGTCAATGCAGCCAGATCCAGGGCACAATGCCAGGCTATCTCCTCAATGTAACCCACAGCTAGATTGCTATTTTGTGAAGTTTATACTAGATTTGAGGGTATGGGGCAGCAGGGAATGAGACATAGGCAAGCCGTGAAGGGGGAGCAATCCTGACCCGCGCACAGCCTGCAGCGTTCCTTCCCTCCTGTATCCTATGGAGAGTCCAAGATGGCGCTGGGCTTGGCGGGAAATCCCCGGTACCTTCACTCCACTCCCAGGTGCGCGTTATTCCGTTAATGCGGCCGGAGGGAACACAAGGTGCCACCAGCGACGATGATTCCACTCAGCGGTCCGGCCGTCAGACAAGTCCCTCTCCTCCGCCAAGCGCCGCAGGCAGGGAGCGGCAACCGGGACCCAGCCACCACGACCCAGCGTGCCGCACAAGACGCCAAGCCACAGGGGACACTGTTGCAGGTAAGCAGCGGCCGTGTAAGCGATGGGCTGAAGCAGGGGAGGGAGGCCCGATAAGGGGCTGCTCATACCTTCCCGGAGTTGCTGGGAACTTTGGCGCTCACAGGCCACCTTGGGTCACCCAAGATGGCGGCGCCTCCCTCACTTCACCTCCTCTCCTCCGGAGTCTGTCGGTCCCGCGCCGGGGCGAGGTATGCTTTTCGCCCAAGGATGCCCACAAGATCGAGCAAAGCGCCTCCGACTGTTACCGCAGCTCAAACTTTCACCGTGGGACCAGTAACTTAAGGAGAAATCCCGAGCCAGGCAGGAGCTCCCACCATGTGCGACCGTTCTCCTTCACAGTCAGGCCACGCCCCCCCAACATTTTTTTTTTTTAACCAGCAGAGGGAAAGCAGACAGCTGGGGGCAGATGTTTATAGCCTGGGAAGGGGGTAATGCCCATGAAGCTTCACAGGATATTAATATCAGCTCGCAGCTGTATACTTAGCCTTTCCTGGCTATTAAAATGTAGACCCCCCCTCCAAAAAAAATGGCATAGGGTCCCCCTATAATTAATAACAAACAAAGGCTAGACAGACAACTGCTGGTTGATAGGGGCCATGAATATTGGCCCCCTTCCAGACTAAAAACATCAGCTCTTAGCCGCCCAGAAAAGTTGCATCCATAAGATGTGCCAATTCTGGCACTTAGCATTGCTCTTCCTACTTGCCCTGGTGCGGTGGCAAGTGGGGTGATAGTTGGGAGGGGGGATTGATGTCACCTGTGCACTGTCAGGTGCCATCAAGCCCAGAGTTTAGTAATGGAAACGCGTCTATAAGACCCCCCGTTATTAAACCGATAGTCATAGTGTATAAAAAAAGCATACACCCATAATAAAGTCCTTTAATTCAAATAATGACAGACTCCTTTAATGAATCTACATTTAGCAAAAACGCGTATACGGTACTCACATCAACGCCTAATCCACTGGAGCCAATGTATTTTGTAACATTATTAAAATAATAAACAACCAAATTCCTCAGCTGTCCACCGAGAAGATAACAATCCATTTGTACCGTGATGTGTCTAGCTCTGCTACGCCTAGTTGACAACCTGCATTGGTGCATGATGTGACTATACAGCCTGCCATCCAGCAGACTCACTGAGCTGCGCGTGCTTGCTTAGCTCAGTGCCTCGCGGAGAACTCTTCACCTCACTGATGTCACAGCAAGTGGGAGAAAGTTCTCATGCTCGCGTTGCTGCCAGAAAGGTCCTGAGAGTTCATAACCAATGAACTCAGCTCAACTCACTGATGTCAGCGCAAGCACAGTTAGAACTTTACCCATGGCGCTCGCGCTGATGTAAGTTGAAATGCGTTCACTGACTGTGAACTCCCTGAACGTTTCTGATGGCACCGCGAGCATGAGAACTTTCTCACGTTTGCGGTGACAGAGGTGAAAGCAGTTCATCGAGTGGCACTGAGCTGAGCAAGCATGCACAGCTCCGTTTCTCTGCAAGATGGCAGGCTGTATAGTCACATCATGCAACAATGCAGCCTGTCATCTGTATGTAGCAGAGCTAGACGCATCGTGGGACAAATGGATTATTATCTTCTCGTCGGCTAAGTGAAGAATATGGTTGTTTATTATTTAAATTCTTTTACAGGTGACTATGGCTTCAGTGGATTGGGCATTGACGTGAGTATACGTGTTTTTGGTAAATGTAGATTCATTAAAGGAGTCTGTGTCATTATTTTAAATAAAGGACTTTATTCTGGGTGTAACTTTTTTTTTTTTTTTAACAATTTGACTATGGTGTTCATAATGGGGGTGTCTTATAGATGTCTCTCCATTTCTAAACTATAGGCTTGCTATCACCCACCTGACAATACAAAGGTGACATCAACCTCAATATTCTCACCTCACTTGCCAATACACCAGGGCAAGTGGGAACAGGGAGGCTAAGTGCCAGAATTGGCACATCTTACGGATGCACCTTTTCTAGTGCGGCAGAGAGATCTGATGTTTTTAGTCTGGGAGGGAGCCCGTTCCTAAGCTATTAATATCAACCTGCAGCTGTCTGCCTATACCTTACTGGTTATTACTAATTATAGAGGGACCCTACATCATTATTTTTTATTTTGTTTTCCTTTTTTGGGGGTTCCCCATTTTAATAACCAGGATAGGCTAAGTATAAAGCTGTGAGCTGATATTAATAGCATGGGAAGCTGCATGGGTATTACCCCCTTCCCTGGCTATAAACCTTTGCCTCCAGCTGTCTGCTTTTCATCTGCTGGTTAATAAAATGTTGGGAGATCCCAAGCCATTTTTTTCAGAAAATAAGTTATTTAGTAAAAAAAAATACATGTACAGTAAGCGCTGTACTAATTATATATGTCACTGACATCTTTATATCTATTCCATATGTATATATCTATTATATTTTGTCGGTTCACGCTGGGATTTTACTGTACGCGGTTGTTGAAATATCGGGTTTTCAAAGTCATGGGTGTGTAAAAATCAGACTGCACCTGCATGGTTCTAGTGCTGTGGGGTGTTTTTTGTTTTTTTTTTAAATTTTTTTTTTTTAGCATTCCAATAGTGATCCGAGCTGAAAAAAAAAACACAGATGAAGACAATGACAGAATAATATTCGTCTCAATCCAATATGATTTTTAATCTGTTTGCATTAGTCTGATTTAAACGCATGTGAGAGCGAGCCCTTAGGCTGAAAGTGGCTGCCGCCCAGGGCCGGACTGCCAGTAGTGGGCCCCTCGATCCGCCAGCGCCGACCACCGCCAGCACCGCCGCATTCAACTATACCGGCGTCTATGTGGCCAGTACAGTTGAATGCATTGATGGAGGAGAGAGCGTCTGCTGACGCTCTCTCTCCCATCATTTCCAGCTCTGCCTCTGACACTGCAGGAGCGTGATGACGTCATATCATCGCGTACTTGCTGTGTGGCGGGCAGACTGCAGCCGCTGAGATCGGAGCCAGGAGCAGCGCAGGGCAGGAGGACAGGTGAGGATTGTATTTTATTTTTTTAATTTTTAATATATCAATGAGTGATAACTGGACTGTGGGGCTAGTGGGGGGGGGGGGGTTGCTACATTCCATTCCATAGGGGGGCTGTATTACATTCTATGGAGGGCTGTATTACATTCTATGGGGGGTTGTATTATATTCTATGGGGGGTTGTATTATATTCTATGGGGGGCTGTATTACATTCTATGGGGGGTTGTATTATATTCTATGGGGGGTTGTAGTATATTCTATGGGGGGCTGTATTATATTCTATGGTGGGCTGTATTACATTCTCTGGGGGGTTGTATTACATTCTATAGGGGGGCTGTATTACATTCTATGGGGGTTGTATTATATTCTATGGGGGGTAGTATTATATTCTATGGGGGGCTGTATTATATTCTATGGGGGGCTGTATTACATTCTATGGTGGGCTGTATTACATTCTATTGGGGGGTTGTATTACATTCTATTGGGGGGCTGTATTACATTCTATGGGGGGCTGTATTACATTCTATGGGGGCTGTATTATATTCTATGGTGGGCTGTATAATTTTCTATAGGGGGCTGTATTACATTCTCTGGGGGCTACATTATATTCCATGGGGGGCTGTATTATATTCTGTGAGGGAGGATTGCATCATACTCTTTTATGGGGCTACATCATATTCTATGGGGAGGTAGGCTGTATTATATTCTAGATTACATGTATTCTATGTATTAAAATTATTATATTCTATGAGGGGTGATTGCATCATACTCTGAGGGGGCTACATTATATTCTATGGGGAGCTGCATTATACTATATGAGGAGGGCTGCATTGTATTCTATGGAGGGGCTACATTACATTCTATGGGGTCTGCATTATGCTCTATGAGGGGGCTACCATATATTATTTATGCAGGGGCTGCATTATACTATATGAGAAGGGCTGCATTCTATGGAAGGGCTACATTATATTCTGTGGGGGGCTGCATTATGCTTTATGAGGGGGCTACCATATATTATATATGCAGGGGCTGCATTATACTATATGAGGGGGCTGCATTACGTTCTGGGGGTTACATTATTCTTGGGGCTACAATACATTCTGTGGGGTGGCTGCATTATACTCTGGGGTGGCATCATTATACTATATGTGGGCTGCATTATACTGTATCGGCTATGGGGGAATACATTATACTATATGAAGAACTATGGGGAGCATTATATTATGGGAAGTGAATTGTACTACATGGATGACTATGGCGGTGCATTATACTATATGGAGCACTATGAGGAGTGTATTATACTATATGGAGGACTGAGCAGTGTATTTTAATATATGGAGGACTATGAGGAGTGTATTATACTATATGGAGGACTATGAGGAGTGTATTATACTATATGGAGGACTATGAGGAGTGTATTATACTATATGGAGGACTGAGGAGTGTATTATACTATATGGATAGCTGAGGTGAACATTATAATATATGGAAGACTATGGGGTGTATTATACTAAACAAGCAAAATGCTGCCTATTCATCGAGTGATTGGATTGTTTATGTGGGAACAGAAATCCTTGTTCTCAGTAGCACATCACCGATGTAAACTGCAGATGTGCTACTGATAACATGATACTGTATGGGGACAGATTGATCTAATTGTGATTGTTCTGTTCCCTTCATTCTTTCTCAGTTGGTTTAAAGAGGCCGGGAAACAAGTGAACGACTTCACTATTGTCGATCACACTCGTTTAGTGGCCTGAGATCAGCGCATGTAAATACAGCAGAAATGCTTCGCAGGGAGACTAGGCAAGGATGATGACAGTTGTAGTTAGCACCCGGCGCCTGGGAATAGCGCTAACTCTACTGCTTTTCCCAGCCGCCAAAGCATTTAATTCTGGTATATGCAATGATTTTTAGGGTTGATGTCAGCTACGTAATGTCAGCTGCTATCAATCCGTGGTGTAAGTAATGGGGAGGTGTCTATCAGACTCCCTCACTACTAGCCCAGACCTGGCGAGACCCAGTGACTCTGAAGAGCGGTGACGGTAGTAACAATACCGCTCTTCAGTCGCCAAGCTCAGAGCAAGACCTGGAATATCTGAAGAGCGGTGACGACACCTGATGTCACCGCTCTTCAGAGTCACCGGGTCTCATGCTGCGCAGCGGAACCAAAAGTGGCTGTAGGCAAAGTTTATGGAACATCAGAATGAGGTTCTATAGCCTTTGGTCGTCTCAATCCCTTCATTATCTACGAGATCCAGTTATGTAGGTAAAGTAGCGGCTTTTCTAGGTACTGCGACTAAAAGCAATAAATAGGACTGAGCTGTAATGCTGGATACAGCTGTAATTATATGTTATATAGTCGTGTTACACTCCCCTCACTTCTTGTAACCTACAAGTGTACAAAGATATTATACAGTCACCATGTGACAAGTGGACATGTGTAACTTCAAATGCCAGTGCTGAATTTTAGTCCCAGTCTGGCCCTGCCGCCACCATAACAATAATGATTGTACGAGTAATGGTATGATATCGATAGAGAACAGGGTGGGTAGGACACCACTTATCTACAATGTATTGGTTAATAGTTTTTTTTTTTCCCTTGAGTGTACCAGGGGCCATAATATTTAGATTAGGGGTGAACTATAACAAGCATTAATGTCTGGCAGCTTTGGTATATCATTCACATGTTGAGGCTTCAGTTTTTACTGCAGACTTTACAGGCTTTTTTGTTTGAAGGTTCTTTTCTGGCTGAAAAATTGTACATAAATAAATTAATCTCTAAAAAATGAGTTTTTTTTTCTGTGTCAGATTTGGTTGTCAACTTTTGGAGCGTTTTTATTCTTCATTCAAAGATGCCAAAAGGTGTGTTCAGACTCAGTCTCTTTGCCGAATTTTTGAAATGGAAGCTAAACAGAAACTCCAAGGTTTTAATGAAAGTTTCTGCTCAAAATAACTGTGAAAATACCCTAAAGAATTTACATGTTGCTGCTTTTTCTACATAAAGAAAAATGTCACCATGCGTGCGCACAATAGGCTTGTTTCCTACTGAAGGGAATAATAAGGTGCTTTCAAAGAGAGTGTATTGAAGTATTTTTATGTGGATTTTGATGTAGTATTTGCTCCAAAAGCCATGAAAAAGTAATCTGTGAGGATACCCTAAAGCAGGGTTTTATTTTTTTTTTTAAAAATCCCGGCTTTTCAATAAGAAACCGCTTGGAGGAAAAATTAAAAAAATAAAAATATATTTTTTGGGGAGGGGGGGATTCTTAGGCTATGTTCACAGCGTTTTTTTGTGTTTGTTAATGCAAATTTTCAGCTGTGTTTCACAGTACCAGCAAAGTCTGTGATTTCAGAAATCTCGTGCACCCACATTGTTTTTTTTTTCCTGACTGTTTTGTCAAAGAGCTGTGCAAAAAACGCTGCAAAAAAATACAGGAATCAGGTTTTTTTGCGTTTTTGGTGTCAGCCTAATGACGTTTATTTAGATTATTTTTTTTATGCACTAAACTTTGTCAGCATGCACAAGAGACAAATGTACCCTTACCAAAACCCAGCAAAAACACAGCAAAACCTGCTTTTTGTAAGCAGCTTAAATTTGCCTAAAAAAACAAGCTGCAAAAACGCAACATGTGAACATAGCCTTAGAGTGGATTTGCCCAAAATCATCAAACAATTGAAGATTCTTCCTATTCATTTCTATGGTAAATGTAATTTGCGGTTCACATGAGATTTTTTTTTTTTTTCCTTCAAGGTTTTGAAAAAACAACTAATTTAAGAAAAACATATATGTTACTTCTTTGACGCAAATGGTGATTGAAGTCGCTCCAGACTAGGCACTGTCCAATTAAAAGCTGCAAATAAGAATGCTTCGGGAAAAAAAACTTTCACAACCTCTTCAGGAAAAGAAAAATTTCTCATAAAAGAAATGTTTGAATACCTATAAAACACTCCGTGAACTTAGCCTCATAGAATTCTTTCTGGGAGATTCATGGGGTTGCATGAGAAATAATGGGAGCTTACAAAATTTGGGGACTGCTGCAGGAAACCATATGAACCAAAGATTGGTCTAATGGCTGCGTATATTGAGGCAAAATATGGAAAGACAAAAGTCAGAAGTTGGAGATACACAAGTCTTTCTCCCATTATTTCCTAATTCAATGTGCTTTGATATAGGCAGGTCTGACTACAGAACTTCAGATCTATCCGAGCCCTTGAGATTAATATATTGTTTCTATCTTTTTAGAAAAATTAAAGAACAGTAAGATCATCTTCGTGGTTGGTAAGTATCGCCTATGCTGAGGATCGAGTTTCTAGGTCAGGACCATGACTCGGACGCTCCATGCATCATTTCGTATAACAAACACTTGGGATAAGAAGATGATGCACATATCTCAATTACTTAACTTTTAGCATCGCAGCAACTTTTTATTTTTGATCAAGACAATAATTTACTTAATTTCTTCCAACAGCACACAGACCTATAGAATTTCATGGATCTATTCACATATCTGAGAAAATCACTCTGCGTGTGACCCGTTATCCGATTTTGAGCATCAGAATAGAACATACACAATGGGTCTATCTACTGTATGTGCTCAGAACAAAAAGAATCAAACCACTCACATACACGTCTGTGTGAACGTAGCCTAACGTCTTACATGCTGCGGTCGCTATATACCATGACATCTAGGGATTACACAGCCAGTATCAGAGTTCCCTCTCGTCCTAGTCCTTGCAGTAGGCTGTATGTTGCTGCCTGCTCCCCTCCTGACTCTGCTCCGTATCCGTTACTAGCGTATGGCAGCACTTTATGATCGGTGGTGGAATTCGGTCACTTCATCATTCACTCAGTATTATCACAAGTTTATTTTGTTGTTGATTTCAGGAGGTCCAGGTTCTGGCAAGGGGACCCAGTGTGAGAGAATTGTGCACAAATATGGCTACACTCATCTGTCCACTGGAGACCTACTAAGGGCAGAAGTTTCCTCAGGATCAGAGAGGGGGAAGACCCTGTCTGCCATCATGGAGAGAGGAGAGCTAGTGCCTTTGGTAAGTTCAATATCAAAGTAACTTAGATTTTGCATAGGAATTCGACAAGGAACATTGCAAGTGACTGAATTTGTAAAACATGGACGAGTGTTGAAAGCTCTGACCTGCTTGTCAATGTGTTCTTCCTATTTTCCACTAGGTGGTGCTGTCTTCACATTATTCTGTATAGACTCTAAGGCCGGCGTCACACTAGCGAGTTTTACGGACTTAAGAGCGCAGAAAATACGTCCGTAAAACTCGCCAAACAAACGGCACAATTATTCTAAATGGGTCTGGTCCTATCAGCCGTATATTACGGATCCGTATTATACGGCTTTCTACGGCCGTGCAAAATCGCAGCATGCTGCGTTTGTCAGCGTATTGCGCAAATAATACGCCAATGAAAGTCTATGGGGGCGAGAAAAATACGGATTCCACACGGACCAGCAGTGTGACTTGCGAGAAATACGCAGCGGTGTTAGTGAAAAGCCGGTAATTCAATTGCCGGCTTTTCATTTCTCCTTCCCCAACCCGACAGGATATGAGAAACCATCTCATATCCCCTTTTTTTTTTGCATATTCCACACTACTAATGTTAGTAGTGTGTATGTGCAAAATTTGGGCGCTGTAGCTGCTAAAATAAAGGGTTAAATGGCGGAAAAAATTGGCGTGGGCTCCCGCGCAATTTTCTCCGCCAGAGTGGTAAAGCCAGTGACTGAGGGCAGATATTAATAGCCTAGAGAGGGTCCATGGTTATTGGCCCCCCCTGGCTACAAACATCTGCCCCCAGCCACCCCAGAAAAGGCACATCTGGAAGATGCGCCTATTCTGGCACTTGGCCACTCTCTTCCCACTCCCGTGTAGCGGTGGGATATGGGGTAATGAAGGGTTAATGCCACCTTGCTATTGTAAGGTGACATTAAGCCAGATTAATAATGGAGAGGCGTCAATTATGACACCTATCCATTATTAATCCAATTGTCTGAAAGGGTTAAAAAACACACACACACAAAAAAGTATTTTAATGAAATAAACAAACAGGTTGTTTTAGTATTTTATTGCTCTCTCAATCCATCCGGAAGACCCTCGCTTGGCAAAATAATAAACCAACAATATACATACCTTCGGATGAACTGTCAGGTCCCACGAAGTAAATCCATCTGAAGGGGTTAAATCATTTTACAGCCAGGAGCTGCGCTAAAGCACTCGCTCGTGGTTGTAAAAACCCCGGGTGCTGAAAGGAAAGCTGGGTGATCTGTACTTACATTGAGTTGCGGTGAGGCGCCCTCTGGTGGATGTTCTCATGAACTGCAGCCTTGGAAAAGTTCCCACGCTCGAGTTCATATGAGTTCATCCACCAGAGGGCGCCTCACCGCAACTCAAAACAATGCAATGTGTCACCTGCAACAGGTCAGTGCGGTGTAAGATTTTTCCATGGGGGGGGTGTTAATGTCCTGTTTACATGGCTTTTGTTGTTATTATCGTGGTACGTGTCATTTACTCATTATTCTAAGAAAATCGTGCAATAATAGCAAATCTTCATGTTCTCAAGTGTCTCTTCCTTCCCCAGGACACCGTTCTGGACATGTTGAGAGATGCTATGGTCGCCAAGGCTGACACCACCAAAGGATACCTCATAGATGGATACCCCCGTGAGGTTAAGCAGGGAGAAGAGTTTGAGAAGAAGGTAAGGAATGTTTTGTCTCTTACCATACTTTCTTGTAACAGGCCAATTCCTACATGTTTAGATGCATCCAGTCTTGAAATAAGCAGAGCTAGGTCAGGTCATTGCCAGAGTAAAAGCACAATCCTGCTGCCCTCATCCCACGTAAGAAGGTAGAGCTGGTTTTGGTGCCCATATCCATCTAATATGTCCAAGAATTATCCCAATTCTCATGCTTTGTTACTTGCCATCCACTAGTTTTGAGGGGTGGAGGGTTCCTCTTAGCAAGCATTCTGCCAGTATTATAGGTACTACTACAGGTATGACTACAGCCTGGGCAAAACAATATTTTCAGCTGTCTTGGGCACCACAGCCAAAGCGCAACTGCAACCTCTGCACCCGCAATGGCATAGTTAGGGTACCGTCACACAGTGGCATTTTTATCGCTACGACGGCACGATTCGTGACGTTGTAGCGATATCGTTACGATCTCGCAGTGTCTGACACGCTACTGCGATCAGACACCCTGCTGAGAATCGTACGTCGTAGCACATCGTTTGAAACTTTCTTTCGTCGCTGGATCTCCCGCTGTCATCGCTGGATCGTTGTGTGTGACAGCGATCCAGCGATGCGTTCGCTGGTAACCAGGGTAAACATCGGGTTACTAAGCGCAGGGCCGTGCTTAGTAACCCGATGTTTACCCTGGTTACCAGCGTAAAAGTAAAAAAAAACAAACAGTACATACTGACCATCTGATGTCCGTCAGGTCCCTTGCCGTCTGCTTCCCGCTCTGTCTGACTGCCGGCCGGAAAGTGAGAGCAGATCACAGCGGTGACGTCACTGCTGCGCTCTGCTCTCACTGTACGGCTGCACTCAGTCAGAGCAGGAAGCAGACGGCAAGGGACCTGACGGACATCAGATGGTCAGTATGTACTGTTTGTTTTTTTTTACTTTTACGCTGGTAACCACGGTAAACATCGGGTTACTAAGCGCGGCCCTGCGCTTAGTAACCCGATGTTTACCCTGGTTACCAGCGAACCTCGGCATCGCTCCAGCGCCGTGATTGCAAAGTGTGACCGCAGTCTACGACGCTGGAGCGATACTCATACGACGCTGCGACGTCACGGATCGTGCCGTCGTAGCGACGAAAATTGCACGGTGTGACGGTACCCTTACCAACATTGGTGTTGGCAATGTAAGGATACTTTAGTCCTGCTCCTAGCACCGTATGGGACCTCCCCAGTCATGCTGTCTGTGGGCAGGGTTTGTATCAATCTTGCCCCTTTCAGCCTGAGACTGCAAACTTGCCAGGACAGTCCCGGCAACTTTTGGATGGTTGGCAAGTGCACAATAGATACACCACCTATACTTCCTGGCAATGAGAATTGGTGATGAAGTTGCTGCATGGTCGCTTTCACAAGTTTTCTTTTTTTCTTAAATCATTTTTATTTGGGGGGGGAGGAATGATCTTCTCTCGTGTTTGATGCCCAATAATAAGTGAATAAAATGCTCGCTTTTTTTTTTTTTTTTTAGCTGCATGATTTGCGCCTGCTAGAAAGCCTGAATACATGTGGGGATACCCTAACAAACAGGCAATCCCTGCATGTATTCAGGCTGTCTAGCAGCAAATTATGCAGCTGAGGAGACAAAAGCTAAATCTCCGAGTACACCCAAATACTCGGAGGACACCCGAGCGTGCTCAGGAAATCTCAAGTAACGAGTATAATCGCTCATCACTAGTTGGCACCCTTGAAATTGTTTCAGAAAAAGTATTTCTTCAAGAAAATTATCGCAATTACACATTTTGTATGTTTATTTTCTTTGTGTTGGAACAACCCCCAAAAAATGGTAAAAAAAAAAGGTAAATTAGACATCATTTCACACAGAATCCCAAAAATGGTTCGGTCAAAATTGACACCTTTCCAAAATTGTGGGTAATCAACTTTGTTTCAAGCATGTGATACTTGTTCAAACTCGCCTGTGGCAAGTAACAGGTGTGGGCAATATGAAAATCACACCTGAAAACAGGTACGCATTGTGGGTCTGTGTGTGCCACACTAAGCATGGCGAACAGTAAGAGGAGAATACAACACTCTGAGGACTTGAGAACCAAAATTGTTGGACAATATTAACAAGGTTACAAGTCCATCTCCAGATATCTTAATGTTCCTTTGTCCACATTGACCAACACAATCAAGAAGTTTACAACTCTTGGCACTGTAGCTAATATCTCTGGATGGCAGAGAAAAATTGATGAAAGGTTACAATCCAGGATAGTCCGGATGGTGGATAAGCAGCCCAAATCAAGTTCCAAAGAAATTCAAGATGTCCTGCAGGCTCAGGGTGCATCAGTGTCATCGTGAACTGTCATCCTTTAAATTAAATGAAAAGCTATGGCAGTAGACCTAGGAGTACCCCACTGCTGACACAGAGACATAAAAAAGCTAGACTGCAGTTTGTCAAAATGTATGCGAGTAAGCCAAAATTTTTCAGAGAAATCATCTTGTCAACAGATGAGACCAAGATAGAGCTTTTTGGTAAAGCACTTAATTCTACTGTTGACTGAAATCTGAATGAGGTCTACAAGGCAAAGAACACAGTGCCTTCAGTCAAATATGGTGGAGGTTCAAAGATGTTTTGGGTTCTTTTGCTGCCTTTGGCACTAGGTGCCTTGACGGTATGCAAGGCAGGGCTGTGGAGTCCGTAAGCCACAGTTGCAACTCCGACTCCGATTCCTGGATTTTATCAGGTTCCGACTCCGGCTCCGACTCCTTCATAAATGGCCAATTCGTAACAATAAATTTACTGTTGTAAAATATTAACATCGTGCTTATTCAGTTTCTCACCATCATATAAGTAATCAGACCACTTAGAGCAAAAACTATATTTATTAGAATACAATTAGAATATAGCAAATAACTTTTATAAACTTTTCTACTCTTGTAAGTAAATATGCAATAAACACTGTTATGCAGTTAAAAAGAAGAAATTTATAAATTTGTCCTCAGAAAAAGTATTGCCTCTGTCAGATCCTCCTTCATGGATGCCCTCAAATCTGATCTAATTATTTTGAGAGCAGAGAACAACCTCTCTACACTAACTTGGGTTGGTGGCAAAGCAGTAACCACTCGGGCAACATCTCTGACAATGTCAGGATACAGAGGAATCGCTTGTTGCACTGTTATTTTTGATGAACGGTCAAATTTCTCAATTTCTTTTAGTGCACATGAAAAATTCTGCTGAAATGTACTGGCTGTGTTCTTTGATGGGGATGACTCTTCTTCTATGCGGGAACGCTTTGCACGGTCCTTGTGATCCAAATATTTTTTGAAGTTAAATTCTTCATCAGTTGATGAGGGTGAAGCTGTGGCAGGACGACCAAATTCTTCTTGTTCCTCCTGACTGTTCTGCAACCCTTTCATCCTTACTGCTATTTCAAACAGCTTCTTTTCCTTTAGTTAGCTGTTGATCATCTAGAAGAATCCGATGCATTGGGTCTACATAAACAGCTGCCAAAAGAATGTTATTTTGTAATAGCTCCGCTCTCCGTTTCATTGATGTAGCAATGCCACTTGCAATTAACCATCCTCTTTGGGACAGGCGAAACATCAGGTTCTTCCACGCCTTTAAGAAAATACCTGGAGTTAAGTCCTCTGCTTGTAATTTTTTTAGTCACTGTAAATGGGTGCTCTAGCAATTTTTCCAGCTCAGTCACCTGATTCCACTGACTTTCATTTAGCGTCAGTTGAGGGTTAGCCATGTCTACAAGAAAGGTTTTCCGTTCAACCAAGCGCTGAATCATTAAGTAAGTACTGCCCCATCCTGTGGCTTGATCAATAATTGCCCCTTTTCCAGCACGTCTCTTCAAAATTGAGTCAACTTTAGGGGTTCTGGCAACAGTAGCCAATTTTCTCACCTTGCCAATCAGTGCAGCAGCATGTCCTGCTTGCAGACTGTCTCTTATAGCTAGCTGTAGCATATGCACAACACAGCGCATGTGATGAATGAAAGAACGTATTGACACAGTTTCAACAAGATCATCTAAACTATCATGTTGCTGTTCATCTGAAGTAACTTCAGTTTGCTCCTCAGTTACAATACTGTGTTCCTCTATTTCAAACATTTCTGTGTCTGTGGACCCAGAATGTTCTTCTAGCTGCTGGTCACCATCATTACTCTCATTCATTAGCTTAATAGTACTTATCATATTTGAAGCATTGTCAGTTACGACAGAAAGAACTTGCTCTTTTTTAAGTTCATAGTCTTGCAGAACCTTTTCCACCAAGACCTGGAGAAACTCACTGGTGTGATGAGCTTTGGTGTCTTTTACTGCCAATGTCTTGGTAACTGTTTCATTTTTGTCACAAACAAATCAGACATTGATGGCAAAATAGTTCACTCTGTGACGTGTGCAGGCATCCATTTTAAGGAACAGAAAGCGTCCCTTGAGAGGTTTTTTAAGTTCTTCCTTTTGTTTAAAAGCTTCTTCGATTACTAATTTTCTAATACTCTCTCTCTCCAGAGAAACACCAAGCTTGCGGGCCATTTCCCCATTCAGACACATAAAAGCTGGTCGTGAAAATAATGAAATAGGCACACTATCCTTTACAACAAGCTCTATGATCTGTTTTTTAAATGTATCTACTGTCATTGTCACAGTAACTTTGTCACTGACAAAATATCTTGCAACTGATGGCTGCAAAGTTCTCTGCTCCTTTTTTTGGCTGGAAGAGCTGGGCACTAGTTCATTGGTTTGGATGCAGTCTTTCTCATCCACTGCTTTCAGTACTTCTGGATGAAAGCACTGTAAATGTCTCTTTAGATTAGAAGCTCTGGTAGGAGCATTTTTATCTTTGCCTGAATATGCACTGATCTTGGCTTCACAGCATTTGTTTTCGTCTGGATCATTTGTCATACACTGACAGGCATAATGTTTTCTATCTTGAATGATGGTGAAATGTTCAAATACAGCTGATTTAATGTGACGCTTCTTTGACATTCTCAGGTTTTTAATTCTGCATTCACAATCCAAATGACAATTGTTTTTCCTAAAAACAATTGCACAAAATTATTGCCAGGTCGTACAACTGATATAGTGGTCAGTAATACTGTTATTCCTCATGTACTCACAGTTAACTGATGCAAAGTTTGTTGAAAGGATAATACTTCTTACAGTCTTCCTCTTCTGAGTAGCATCTGTGAGATGCTTGGAAGATGCACACCTAGTAAACATCTAGTCTAGAGGAGGAGCTTTGCTACTATGAATTTGCAACACATTTTCACTTTCAGTTTCATATATTGTAAGTAGGGGGGTTGGGGCAGCATGAGGTTAACCAAATATAAGATTAGATAAGGGCAGTGGAGAACGGTGACACACAAGAAGTAAGGGTACCATTACACTAAACGATTTACCAACGATCACGACCAGCGATACGACCTGGCCGTGATCGTTGGTAAGTCGTTGTGTGGTCGCTGGAGAGCTGTCACACAGACAGCTCTCCAGCGACCAACGATGCCGAAGTCCCCGGGTAACCAGGGTAAACATCGGGTTACTAAGCGCAGGGCCGCGCTTAGTAACCCGATGTTTACCCTGGTTACCATCGTAAATGTAAATAAAAACAAACAGTACATACTCACATTCCGGTGTCACGTCCCTCGCCATCTGCTTCCCGCACTGACTGTGAGCGCCGGCCGTAAAGTAAAAGCAGAGCACAGCGGTGACGTCACCGCTGTGCTGTGCTTTACGGCCGGCACTCAGTCAGTGCGGGAAGCAGACGGCGAGGGACGTGACACCGGAATGTGAGTATGTACTGTTTTGTTTTTTTTACATTTACGATGGTAACCAGGGTAAACATCGGGTTACTAAGCGCGGCCCTGCGCTTAGTAACCCGATGTTTACCCTGGTTACAAGCGAACACATCGCTGGATCGGTGTCACACACACCGATCCAGCGATGACAGCGGGAGATCCAGCGTCGAAATAAAGTTCCAAGCGATCTGCTACGACGTACGATTCTCAGCGGGGTCCCTGATCGCTGCTGCGTGTCAGACACAGCGATATCGTATGGATATTGCTGGAACGTCACGGATCGTGCCGTCGTAGCGACCAAAGTGCCACTGTGAGATGGTACCCTAAGAAATGTCTCTATCTCCAGCAGAACTGCTTATCACTGTTGTTCATAGTTTGATAGAACATATATATTTGAGTAACATTTATAAAATTCATATGAAAGTTCAATTATTAAATATTAATAAAAAATTTTTAAAGCTGGAGTCGGTACATTTCTACCGACTCCGACTCCAACCAAAACTAACTCCGACTCCATGACTCCGACTCCACAGCCCTGGTGCAAGGCATCATGAAATCTGATGATTACCAAAGGATTTTGAATCGCAATGTAGTGACCAGTGTCAGAAAGCTGGGTTTGCATCCTAGGTCATGGGTTTTCTATCAGGACAATGACCCCAAACATACTTCAAGGAGCCCCCAGAAATGGATGGAAACAAAGCGCCGGAGAGTTCTGAATTGTCCAGCAATGAGTTCGGATACAAATCCCATTGAACACCTGTGGAGAGATCTTAAAATTGCTGTTGCGAGAAGGCGCCTTCACATATGAGACCATGGGCAGTTTACAACTGGAATTTTGGATTATTCTTTGTTTGCAGAGTTGAGGAGCTTTATGATGGTTATAGGAAGTGATTGATTGCAGTTACTTATTCCAAAGGGTACACTACCAAATATTAAATTGAAGGTGCCGATCATTTTGTCCGGCACATTTTGGGGGTTTCTTGTGAAATGATGTCCAATTTGATTTTTTTACGTACACACAAATGAAATAAACATGTGTAGTTGTAATAATTTTCTTGGAGAAACAATTTCTGGAACAATTTCAAGGGTGCCAACACTTTCGACTATTACTGTATATGGGATGACTTGTGTGGATTTCAGCTCACAGCAACATTTACAGTAGTGACTTACAAAAGTAAAAGTTGCATGACCTGGGAGATGAGGAAATCCTTCAAGATATTTTCTATTGTCTAATATCTTCACTACAGCCTCCCAATAAACACCGTGAACACTGATAAAAAATATAGGAAGTTATCTGGTTACGTTTCAGCAGATTTTGTCCCCGTTCCCACATGGTTTTTCTTTGCAACGGCCCACTCATATCAGGCATTAGACAACCGGTCCATGTTGTCACTCTCCAGACCCCTCATCAACCTCCCGAATGCAAGTAATTAATATAATTTGGACCACTACAACTCCTTTAATTATCCATGCAAAAAATCCCAGACTCATATTGTTCAGTGAACTAAGCGAAAATCGCCTAACTACCCTCATACCACTCCATATTACATGTGCCAACAAAGGAGAAACATAGGAGTTTATGGTATAAAATTATAACAAATCTTTATTAACAAAAACACACATAAATAGACACAATGTTAAAAAGATGTGATAACAAGGACACTAAACCAGGTTATATTCAGCACCCTATTAAGTACCCGTCCAAAAAAGGACTACAAGTATGTTATACATAACCCCATCCAATGTCAAGTCCATCCATGTACTCCCACAGTCTCTGGAGGGAGGACGCCACTCATTGTGACCTAGTGGTTACAACATAATGATATCCCTAGATCCAAAGATCCTTTTGTGGTGCTGTAAAGCGGTGAAACGCGCGTCGGGATGCGTCCAGAGGTGTATTTCAGCACCAGTAAGGGTAACATCCATTCATTTGGCCACATACTTATGTTGTGACTGTACGTAGTGGGGTGGCAGCACCACAAAAGGATCTTTGGATCTAGGGATATCATTATGTTGTAACCACTAGGTCACAATGAGTGGCGTCCTCCCTCCAGAGACTGTGGGAGTATATGGATGGACTTGACATTGGATGGGGTTATGTATAACATACTTTTAGTCCTTTTTTGGACGGTTACTTAATAGGGTGCTGAATATAACCTGGTTTGGTGTCCTTGTTATCACATCTTTTTAACATTGTGTCTATTTGTGTGTTTTTGTTAATAAAGATTTGTTATAATTTTATACCATAAACTCCTATGTTTCTCCTTTGTTGGTCCCTTAATTATCCGTTGGGGAAGAGGGGAGGGGGTTTGTCCAATCTAATTACATTTCCGGAGCATTTGTAATCCATTTCAGATTGGTGGGGCTCTTCTATAATGCCTACAGTTAGCATCTATGAAGCCGGACCACCACAGCTCCGTACATTATGTAGTGGCCCGTTCTCGGTACAGCTCAGCGCCTATTGGAGTGAAAGGGAGCTGAGCTGCAGCATCTAAGAAAGGGTATCCTACGGCTAGGTCTTCAATATCTTAGTCTTGGTCAACCCTTAATGCCTTGTCTGCATCTTGTAATTCCCCTTGTCAGAGGAAGGGGACTGTTCCCCATAACATGTCATTTACATTACGGTGTTAAAGACTTTGTTGTGCCAAGGGATTTATGGTGGCATTATACAGAGGCCAAAAAAACCCCAGAACCTTGATTACCTTGTGTGGTTTGTACAGGATAATGGAAGAATGATGAACTTGCCCATTACAAGAGAAACTGGAAGAGTTTCCACATGTACATGGCTCTGTTTTCCCTATAGAATATTGGACCCAAAATCTGCAAATCCATAGATATGCAATAAATGCTGATTTTTGGGTAATGAAGGGCTGATGCTACAGCTTATGAATTTTCTGTCTGCTAGTACATAATATACAGTTAAATGGAGCCACACTTCATCAGAGGTGATATACTGTAGTGGGTCCAAAGGACTTCTATGATCATAACCGGTAGCCATTTGCAATATGCCGCAAACTTTTTTTAATTATTTCCACCCATCTTGATACAGGAAAGTTATATATCTCGGTACCGTGTTTAGCGAGTAGATAGAAAAATATTTAGAATTGAGAGTCCTCAGTGGTTGATACCTTTTAATGGCTAACTGAAAAGATGGTAACAAATTGCAAACTTTCGAGACTACACAGGCCTCTTCATCAGGCAAAGACTAAAAGAAATTCTGAAGAATCACACATTTATGCACAACATTGCCCCTCAGACCATGTGGAGTCATCACAACAGAACCAGACCCCAATCAGAGGACAATAAAACATTCCTTATCTAAGAACTGGTCCAATATTTATGGACATAACGGTTTATCACTCATGGTAATTCTGCCTCATGTCACCTGTCTTATCCATGGTGTTTTTTTTTGTTTTTTTTTCTCTCTGTGCTATGTTGTGCATAAATATGTGATTCTTCAGAATTTCTTTTAGTCTTTGCCTATAGAAGATACCTGTGTAGTCTTGTAAGCTTGCAATTTGTTACCATCTTTTCAGTTAGCCATTAAAAGGTATCAACCACTGAGGACTCGCAATTGTAAATATTTTTCCCCCCATCTGTAACACAAGTTTCACACTAGAGCCCCTAATGCCTGGACAGGTTGTGGGTCTCCTGTCCTGAAATCAACAGCCTCCGCTATAGAGTTCGGCTCAGGACACCTGTGGTCGGTCTGGGACTTATCATCAGTGAGTTTAGTTCACCGTGATGTGTTGTCCTGCTGGACTAATCATGTCAATTTCCTTGGGCTTCTCATAATCCTCTATTGGATGTCTGCAACAAGAATGTGAAGACATGTGGCTAAGTGGTCATCCCTAGATACACACGTGCGAAACTTCTACTACATCTAACATGCCGGGGTCACCAGATCCATTGACACTGTCCACTTTCATCCTTGTATATCCTGTCATTTAACTAAATTATAATTATGGTAGTTCCTGCGTTTTCATTGCAGATTGCTGCTCCTTCACTGTTGCTCTACATTGATGCCGGGGCTGACACGATGGTGAAGCGGTTACTGAAACGTGGTGAGACCAGTGGCAGGGCTGATGATAATGAAGAAACCATTAAGAAGAGACTGGAGACTTACTACAAAGCCACCGAACCCGTCATTGCCATGTATGAAGGCAGAGGCATTGTAAGAAAGGTATGCTATCCTAGCAAGTCACAGGCTAAGTTCATAACCTATAGGTGTGATTATGTTTTCCATACACCTGAAAGAGCTGTTGGCTGAGTGTTTGTACTATTACTTCTCTATATGCATGAACACTTAGGAGCGAAGGATCCAGCATGTTTAATGTGAGATTTTTGGCAACTTATCCCACAGTATACCTATACAGTGGTCAACATTGCCAACATCTGTCGGAGGTATACAGTGGGGGGAAATAAGTATTTGATCAAATCAAGTACTTATTTCTCACTACAAAATGCAAATACATTTATATAATTTATACAATGTGATTTTATGGATATGATTTTTGATATTCTATCTCTCAATGTTAAAATTAACCTACCCTTAAAATTATAGACTGTTCATGTCTTTGTCGGTGGGCAAACTTACAATATCAGCAAGGAATCAAATACTTATTTCCCCCACTGTATGTTGTGTAATCCTCCACATATAGATAACTGACAAGACTCAAACACTATGTGACCAGAGACAGATTAATCTATGTGGAAACCTCTATGAACGCTCGTTCTGCTCTTGCTGTATCTCCGATCATCTCCATTCAGACATGGTCTTTCGGAGCACTGGGGACATTGTTGATCAGATCCACAAGTTATCGCTTGTCCTGTGGATAAGTAATAACTTTAACTGTTGCCGATAACCTTGTAAGGGTAGGTCCACATGTGTCAAGTAAGTAATGTAGCAAATGTGACTAAAATCTATAGGCAAGTCTACAAAACAAATCCTCACTGGATTTTGTTGGAAATTGTATGCAGCTTTGATGTGAAATATAACATCCATAATTGTGGATTTTGCTGCAGAATTGGCAATAATACTTTTCTTTTTTTTTTCCTCCCCCCACACCTCGCCCACCATTTAAACTGATGGTAAAAATCTGCAGACATTTTTTAAAATGGTCACCAATCCCAGTGTATAGTATATAAAATAAATGGACGTGTCATGCAGGAGATAAATAAAGTGTCAGCTGTCTTGGAGCAGTGGTGCCTCACTTGACCATTAGGTGTGATATTCCAGTCTAGTTCAGGTGGAAGTAATACCTAATTGAAACATTATCACCAGAGCCCTTCATTTATTGTTTCTCTTAACAGATGAACGCAGAAGGATCAGTTGACGACGTCTTCAAACAAGTCAGCGCAGCCCTTGACGCCCTTAAATAAACAACAAAGCCGAACAAAAAACAAATATGCCTTATTCTTATCTGTCCATGACTTTTTTTTGCCTTATTCTCTGCCCCCCCCCTCTAAAAAATAATAGAGATCACATTTACACAAACAGAAGAATTTTGGCACGGAGTCTTTGGACATTCAGGTCAGTGTCGCTCTGTCTGCCAATCGCTGGTCACACACGTCATCTAATCCCATCCAGAGACTTGAAAGAATTTGCCCTTCTTCCTGTAGGAAGGTGCATTCTTCAACCCCAATCCCCTTCTGTCTGTCCTTAGATTGTTGATATCCTTAACTCTCTTCCTGTTTTCCTGAGCAGTAAACGACTTCAAGGAAACATTTGAGGTCCCCTGACTTGACTCCTTTTTTTCATATTTTTTTTTCCCCCTCCAGTTTTCCACTTTTCTCCAGCTGGAGACATTCCTTTCCAGAACAGGAAACGCTTGTTTAAAAAATAAAAAGCGCCACCTTGCTGTCTCACCATGACTGCTGGTTTACTCGCGTGGCCTCGGTCAAAGTGACACCATCATAGGAGCCTCAGAGAGAAGGGTTAATCTGAAGTTAGCGCTCAGTCTATTTCCTCTTGGAAGCCTGCTATCTCCTTGCAGAAAGCTGTAAAGTCACCTTTGACATTGATATGAAGGAACGGGCTAGAGGGGGGCTGCTCCAGAGAGGAAGACCAGTAGACCGGATACCACATTGTCTTTTGGGACGCGTCCAACGTGAAATGAGGCATTTGTCACATATTATTTCAGCAGAAAGTGATACTAAGTAACTATAACATAATTCCAATGGAATGTTAAGGCAGGAAAAGATACTTAACCTCTTAACTGCCCAGGGTCACAGATTGTTGTTTTTGGTGAATTTAGCTCATAATCATTTGTGAGATGCTCATTCCTTAACTTCTTTTTAATCCAAGAGTCTATATTGACTACCAACCTTGGCCTTCAGGTCTCCGGGCATCGTCCCTCATATATGCCAAGAAAAGAAGAATGTCAGAGCCAAGAACTGAGAACTAACTGTGCAAATAGAAAATCACATCAAAACATGCAACACTGACCCAGTATTGTAGACTAGTCAGGTCCCAAGTGGTTTGAGAAGAGTCCAGTGGTGCGAAAACCCTTCCAATTAATTATTTTGTTACAATTTTTTTTATCCCTTCAGTCTTGTGTGAGATATCTGCCCCATTTGTCTCTCATGTATAAATATATTGGGGTCGCTTTATGTTTCAGTGGGTTGTCCTACACACAAAATTTATCGTGTATTCACAAGATCGATGGTAAACCTCAAATCAAAGAGGGGGAGGACAATAAAACATTGGCGATCAGCCCACAATAAACTAAATGTGTGGCAAAAGTGCAAACTGTATTGAATTAATTTGTTTGTGGAGACAAACGCAAGCGGACCCCTGTGCAAGAACAGGATATGGACCCCACTGTGAGTCTGTGACAGAATTTGATTTATAGGCGGAAGTGGGCCTCTTTACCTCTTAGACAATGATGTCCGCTCCTGGAATGAATAAATCACAGTAAACAAAATGTCCTACCCAGCAGGAGAGGACAATAAAGATATAGAGGTGACGATAAGGTATCAAAAAGAAAATGCACGGAGTAAAGAATAATTGTAAAGGTTTGAGACTGTAATGGAGGTAAGTATTAGGATATACAGATGGTACCATACCTATGCAAGTCCTCTCCTACTGGAATGGTATCATCCCCATTGTGCATTTCTGCAAATTGCCTTTGTCTTGGGATGGCGTCATCCCAGCAAGAAATTACATAAATACTAATCACTGCTGTCTCAGGGAAGTCATGTGGCCTTATGTATCGACAACGCATATCAGCTTCTGTGATCCTCAGTCCGTCCAACCACCCTCGTCATGGTGCGTGACACAACGGGCAGTGACCAGAGGTTGTCACGTGGCTCAGAAGAGGCGCACACCATTGAGAGAGGCCCGACACAAAGAGAGCATGCATATAATGATAATAAAGTGTCGTGTATATATATATATATATATATATATATATATATATATATATATATATATATATATATATATATACGCCCATAATTGCATAATAGAGGATATATATATATTTTACACAACACATATGCAACAAGATAGATGGTAAATATGACTGCTGGAAGCCCAGCTACTGAGATCCCCAATGATCCCGAGAGCAAGGGGTCCATCTGTGAGAATGTGTGACCACTATTGGAGTGGTGGTCACACATGCTCACGGTTACTCTATTCACATTGGGCCCCTTGTTTTCAGGATGAGTGGGGTGTCGGCTGCCAACAATCATACATTTATCATCATTCCTGTGGATGTGTTATAAATATTTTGGGATCACCCCTGTAAGAATAATGGTAATAAAGTAGATTTCACTTGGCCAAACATTGGAGGACAAGATGAAAATAATATTCCATTTATGGACAATGTAAGAGATGAGATGCTCTGCTGGATCTTATTAATGTCTGTAAAAGAAAGTTGTGTTGTTTTTTTTAACAAAATTCAAAAGAAGCAGCATGGGCTCTTGCTATGGATTTGTAGTACATTGCCGATAGAAATCTAATGGTCCATACTGTACCTCTAAATAATTCCATGCAGAGCATTTTATAGGTGTAAGGGCTCTTTCAGACATCAGTGTGTCTGGTACGTGTGGTGACCGTTTTCAGGTGAAGGGATCTGTGCACATGTCAGTGTGTTTCAATGGACCGTATGTCCATGGGCAAAACACGCTGACATGTCTGTTTTTTAACAGCAGCACGGACTGCAAAATGTCATGCACACGGATGTCATCCAAGTGTCATCAAGCGTGACCCGTACCGGCGCCTGGTAGTCAGAGATACTGTTAGCGCTATTCCCCGCCGAGGGGTGCTGAAGACTGCTCATATCATTCTCCCCTGCTCGCGCTGCAATTGGGAGAATGTGGAGAATTGTATTTAACTGATAAGAGTGAGAGCAGGCAGCGGCTGATGGGACTACTACTCCCATCAGCCTACACCTGCTGTTGCTAATCAAAGTGAGAGCAGGTGGTGGCTGATGGGAGTATTCATCAGCCACTGCCTGCACTATAAATAGATAAATTTAAAAAGAGGTGTGGGTTCCACTGTATTTTTAATAACCAGCCAGGAAAAACTGACAGCTGAAGGCTGCAACCCTCAGCTGTCAGCTTTAGCAAGGTTGGTTATCAAGAATAAAGGGATCCCCATGGCGTCTTTTTTTTAATGATTTAAAAAATAAAAATAATAATAAAAGACTGCATGGGGTCCCCCAATTTTTTACAACCAGCCTTGCTAAAGCAGACAGCTAGGGACTGGTATTCTTAGGCGGGTAAGGGGCCATGGATATACCCTCAGCCTAAAAATAGCAGTCCAGAAAATGCGCATCTCTTAGTTGCGCCAATTCTGGTGCTTAGCCCAATTGCCTTGTGGCGGTGGCAAGTGGGGTTCAGATTTGTGGGGTTGATGTGACGTTTGTATTGTCTGGTGACATCAAGCCCATGGATTTGTAGTGGAGAGGCATCTATAATTTCCATTACTGATCCTACAGTTGTATGGTAAATAAACACACAGCAAGTAAAAATCTTTTATTTGAAATAAAAACAAAACACACTTTTCTCATGGTGATCTGCAGTGAACTCACTGACTTTTACTCATGGTGCTGAGGTCACCGCAGTTCAGCTCGGCTGGGAACGCAGCCTCAGTGACCCACAGTAACCTTGTTGATGTCACCAGTGGTCATTGATGCTGCAGCTCATTCTCCCAGTGGTTCTCAGCCTGGATGGTCGCCTCGTTATCCCCAGACATGGATTACAGCGTAGGACAGAATTACAGACAGTTGAGGGATATGGTTGTTATTTATTTTTGTTTTATTACAGTAGACGAAGGCTTCAATGGAATGGGTGCTAGGCTATGTGCACACTCTGCGGCGTGCTCTGCGGGTTCTCCGGCAGCAGAATTGATAAATCTGCAGGGCAAAACCGCTGCGGTTATCCCTGCAGATTTATCGCGGTTTGTTTTGCGATTTCCGCTGCGGGATTACTCCTATACTATTGTTGCTGCATATGCAGCAATATGCAGCATCAATAGTAATGGTAAAAATAATAAAAATTGGTTATACTCACCCTCTGATGTCCGGATCTCCTCGGCGCTGCACCCGGCGGTCCGGTTCCAAAGATGCTGTGCCGAGAAGGACCTTCGTGACGTCACGGTCATGTGACCGCGGCGTCATCACGGTCATGTGACCGCGACGTCACCGGAGGTCCTGCTCGCACAGCAACCAGACCGGACGGCCGCGTGCAGTGCTGAGAGGTGAGTATAGCATCATTTTTTATTTTAATTCTTTTTTTTTTTACACTATTTATGCTTCCCAGGGCCTGGAGGAGAGTCTCCTCTCCTCCACCCCGGGTAGCAACCGCACATTATCCGCTTACTTCCCGCATCGTGGGCACAGCCCCATGCGGGAAGTTAGCGGTTCAATGCATTCCTATGGGTGCAGAATTGCTGCGATTCTGCACAAAGAAGTGACATGCTGCGGGTTGTAAACCGCTGCGTTTCTGCGCGGTTTTTCCCGCAGCATGTGCACTGCGGGTTGCGGTTTCCATAGGGTTTACATGTTAATGTAAACGCTATGGAAACTGCTGCGGACCCGCAGCATCAAAATCGCCGCGGATCCGCGGTAAAAACCGCGAAGTGTGAACATGGCCTTATACTCACCTCTTTGTTATTTTGAAATAAAAATGTGTTTTGTTTTTAATTCAAATGAAAGACTTTATAATTGCTGTGTGTTTACCATGCAACTATAGGAAATAGTAATGGATAGGTTTCTTGTAGACGTCTCTTCATTACTATTCTGTGAGCTTGATCCCACCGGACAAATCCAAATGTGACATCAACCCCAGAAATATAAATCACACTTGTCACCGCCACAGAGCAAGTAGGAAGAACCAGGCAAAGCACTAGAATTGGCGCATCTAATAGATGAGCCTTTTCTGGGCGACTGCAGGCTGCTATTTTTAGGCTGGGCGGGCCAATATCCATTGCTCCTTACCAGCCTGAGAATACCAGCCCTTAGCTGTCTGCTTTAGCTTGGCTGCTCGTGAAAAATGGGGGCACCCCACACCGTTTTTATAAAATTATTTAAATAATTAAAAAATACAGCGTGGAACCCATCTATTCTTGATAACCAACCTTGCTAAAGTTGACAGCTGAGGGTTGCAGCCAGCAGCTGTCAGTTTTGCCTGGCTGGTTATCAAAAATACAGGAACCCACACCGGGTTTTGATTTATTTACAGTGCAGGTGGCAGCTGATTGAATACTCCCATCAGCTGACACCTGCTTTCACTGTTGTCAGTTGAATACAACTCTCAATATTCTCCCATACTAGCGCTAATCCCAGCATGAGCAGGCGAGAGTGATAACAGCTGTCTTCAGCAGTCGGTGCTGGGGAACAGAGCTAATAGTACTGCTGCTTCACATGCGATGGTACGTGTGATACTAATGCTTCACACGGTTGCCCGGTACTGTTTTTTCCAGTACAGGAAATATCCGGACTTGTTAAAAGAGCCCTAAGAGAGATTTTCTCATTAATGTAATTCCTCGAAGCCTCGTACTGTGGCACTACAGGACCCATACACATTTCACGGAGACGCTCGCATTACGGCTATACTGTATGTGCTATGCATCCACAGTATCATGCCAAGTTCCAACTATAGGCCTCCACTCTTATAGAGACCGAGGTGTTTTTTAAAGAATAATATTAAGCCATATTCCATTAGAGTATTGGGGAGGCACTATATGGCAGCACAAATGGTGCCATACACATCAGATGAATGTTGTTTCAACTCGTTGGTTTATGGGTGGGCAAACTGACAATTTAGTGTGTATAGGTCCTTCTAAGGCACCAGATGTGGGAAAGGAGAACATGCTAAACTGCAGACTTTAAATATGTAAAAGCTTCATCCTCAGCAGAAATCATTTCCTCATAAGTGCAGATGTCTGCAGGTCAGGACTAGTGGGTTAAACAGCTGAGCTTTAGCTTCATCACTTCTATGGCTCCATGAATACAGCATATATAAAAAAGTGAAATTTGCAACAATGTGCATTAGGCCGGAGTTACACTACTGTAGACATCGCATAGCACTCGGCCCAGTGTTAATCTATGGGACAGCTCATATCACCGTTTATTTTCTCAGGTGTATTCGACGTGCATAGAAAATCACAGCATGCTGCGATTGTCACTGAGACTCGCCAATGCAAGCCTATGGGTGCGAGAAAAAATTGCACAGCACTCGGCCCATGTAAGTGCTGTCCGATTTTTCTACACCGGTGTCCTTTGAAAAGTTGGCAATTCATGTGTCGTATACAGTAAAATCACAACGTGACAGGTTAGGATAGAATAGATGTATACACATAGAATACATAGATATATAGTCAGTGACACATATATATATATATATATATATATATATACAGTATATCTCATGTATAACATGCGAAAGTTCTCACTGTGCCGTCAAACAGGTCCTGGGAGTTTACAGCCAATTAAATCCCTTCATCTGACATCAGCGAGCACGCGCCGTGGGGAAATTTACCATAGCGCTCGCATTGACGTCAGAAAGGTGAAGAGAGTTCATTAGCTTTGAACTTCTAGGACCTGTCTGATGGCAGTGCGAGCAGGAGAACTTTCTCACGCTCGTGGTGCGCTCAGACAGGGAATAGGAGTTCACAGAGAGACACCGAGCACACGCTGCTCAGTGTTTCTCCTGGATGACAGACTGTATGGTCGCGTCATGTAACCTTGCAGTCTGCCATCTAGATGTAGCAAAGCTAGACCCATCATGGGACAAATGGATTAGCAGCATCTCTGCGGAAAGGTGAGGAATATTGTTTTTGTTTAACTTTTGCAGATGACAAAGGCCTCGGGGGAATGGGCGAAGTCGTAAGTATGGTTTAATCAAAATTTATTAAAGGAGTCTATGTAATTCTTTCAATTAAAGTACTTTATTCTGGGTGTCTGTGTTTTCATGCAATGTGATTATGGGGTTAGTAATGGGTTCTCTTATTGACCCCTCTCCATTACTAACCTCGGGGCTTGATGTCACCTGATAATACAAAGGTGAAATCAACCCCCCCAACTATCACTCCAGTAGCCACCGCTACAGGGCAAGTGGGAAGAGCGAAGCTCAGTGCCAGAATTGGCGCATCTTTAGAGATGCGCTTTTTCTGGGGCGGCAGAGAGCTGATGTTTTTAGCCTTGGGGGACCAGTATCGATGGCCCCTCCCTAGGCTATTAATATCTGCCCACAGCTACCTGCATAGCCTTTGTGGGTTATTAATTATAGGGGGACCCTATGTCACTTTTTTTGTGGGGTCCCCCATTTTAATACACAGTAAAGGCTAAGTATACAGTTGTGAGCTGATATTAATAGCATTGGAAGCTTCATTGGTATTACCCCCTTCCCAGGCTATAAACATCGGCCCCCAGCAGTCTGATTTCCCTCTGCTGGTCACGAAAATTATGTGGGAGCCCACGCCATTTTCTTTTCCAGAAATTATCTTTTATTAATTTATAGCATCAGCATTGGGCTGCACACACACTGTACTAATGGTATATGTCCCTAGCATCTGTATATATACCTATTCTATTTGTATGTACTGTTTGTAATCTATCTATTCTATCCCGTCGGCTCCTGCTGTGATACAGTATTACTCTAAGCGGCTGATGAATTGCCGGCTTTATATATATAATATATACACTCACTGGCCACTTTATTAGGTACACCATGCTAGTAACGGGTTGGACCCCCTTTTGCCTTCAGAACTGCCTCAATTCTTCGTGGCATAGATTCAACAAGGTGCTGGAAGCATTCCTCAGAGATTTTGGTCCATATTGACATGATGGCATCACACAGTTGCCGCAGATTTGTCGGCTGCACATCCCAAAGATGCTCCATACAAGGCAGGATGGATCCATGCTTTCATGTTGTTACGCCAAATTCTGACCCTACCATCCGAATGTCGCAGCAGAAATCGAGACTCATCAGACCAAGCAACGTTTTTCCAATCTTCTACTGTCCAATTTCGATGAGCTTGTACAAATTGTAGCCTCAGTTTCCTGTTCTTAGCTGAAAGGAGTGGTACCCGGTGTGGTCTTCTGCTGCTGTAGCCCGTCTGCCTCAAAGTTCGACGCACTGTGCGTTCAGAGATGCTCTTAGGCCTACCTTGGTTGTAACGGGTGGCGATTTGAGTCACTGTTGCCTTTCTATCAGCTCGAACCAGTCTGCCCATTCTCCTCTGACCTCTGGCATCAACAAGGCATTTCCGCCCACAGAACTGCCGCTCACTGGATTTTTTTTCTTTTTCGGACCATTCTCTGTAAACCCTAGAGTCGGTTGTGCGTGAAAATCCCAGTAGATCAGCAGTTTCTGAAATACTCAGACCAGCCCTTCTGGCACCAACAACCATGCCACGTTCAAAGGCACTCAAATCACCTTTCTTCCCCATACTGATGCTCGGTTTGAACTGCAGGAGATTGTCTTGACCATGTCTACATGCCTAAATGCACTGAGTTGCCGCCATGTGATTGGCTGATTAGAAATTAAGTGTTAACAAGAAGTTGGACAGGTGTACCTAATAAAGTGGCCGGTGAGTGTATATATATAATGTGTATGTGTGTATATGTACTGTGTGTGTGATGATTATAAGGGATAACTCAGGTGACTCTTTGCATGGAACAAGACAACTACAGGACACAGTTTTATAAGTGGTAAAGTCTATATTATCACACGGTGATTCAAACAGGTGCAGAGAGAAACTCAAGTCCACAACACTTGGTGTAAATATTAAACGCAGCTTAACAGTCTATAGGAAACTTCAGAGGAAAATGCAATCACGCAGAAAGTCTATGAAGCACAACTATTCTTGAGGATACTTGACACGAATAAGTCCTTGGTAGTCCAAACACAGATAGATATGCTTATAAGGCAGTTCAAATAATATCTTAGCTCAACCAGGGAGACCTGGGTAAAAAAGTCTCAGGTTTAAACAGAGCAGCAACAGCTTACATGTCCAGCAAATTCAGATGGAAACAAACAAAAGCAGCCAGATGGAGGATTACTGGAAACCGATGTATGCAGCAGAAACTCAGAGCTGAGTAGCAGGATCTCCTCACAGGAGCAGGTGCAGGTGTAAAGCCAGGGAGTCGTCAGGAGCTGGATGCAAGGCAGAATACTCTAGCACAGACTGAAGGCTGGGGTGGAGTTTTATAGCAGGAAGACACAGTGCACATGAGACCAAAGACGCCATGTTGGAAAAGGGCAGTAATGCACAAAAGGTAAAAAATTTTCAGAGTCCTGACATTACTCCCTCCTTAGAAGCGGCCTCAGGACGATCCTGGACCTGGTTTCTCAGGGAATCTTTGATGAAAACGAGAGAGCTTCTGTTGGGCATTGATGTTTTCCACAGGTTCCGCACTGCGATGGGCCGAGTACGACGCTAGTGTGAAAGTAGCCTTAGTTGATAACCACACGGAATCTCCTACCTTGAACATGGGTGCAGGTTTACGGAATCTTATCAGCCGATCTCATAATGTTCTAGAGCCGTGGTCAGGAATTCCTTCAGAACCTCCAGATTTTACCTCATCTCAGTCAGCCTTTCCTCAACTGCTGGAACCAGAGAATTAATCGGAGACCTAGGTAAGATACATGGATGATAACCCAGATTGGCAAAGAAAGGAGTGAACTTGTGGAGGCGCTCTGAGAATTATTGCATGAAAATTCGGCTAACGGCAGTAATTCCAACCAATCATCTTGGAGATGGCTAACATAGCATCTTAGATATTGTTCCAACGTCTGGTTGGTACGCTCAGTCTGACCATTTGTCTGGGGATGGTAAGTGGAAGAGAGACAGACGTTAATATTGAGTGCAGAGCAAAACCCCTTCCAGAATCTTGAAGTGAACTGTACGCCACGGTCAGAGATGATCTCATCCGGGACCCCATGAAGCCGGAAGACATTCTGAATAACCAAGTTCACTGTATCCTTAGCTGAGGGGAGGCCGGTGCATGGAACAAAATGAGCAGCTTTAGTCAGGCGATCAACTACTACCATGATCGTATTTATGCCCCCAGATGTAGGCTGCTCCACAATAAAGTCCATTGATATAGAGCCCCAAGGTCGGGACGGAACAGGTAATGGTTGCAGGAGACCCGCAGGTGCCACACGAGGAGTCTTGTAACAAGCACATACCTCGCAAGAGAGAACATAGTCCTTAGTATCCTTCAGGCAAGTTGGCCACCAGAAAAATCGGCTTAGGAACTCGTGTCTTCTGTACCCCCCTGTGACCAGCCAACTTGGAGTCATGTACCAACTTGAGGACCTGCAGACGGACTGCCTCCGGGACGTAGATACGTCAATCTCTGAACCACATGCCACCCTTAAAGACAAGATTAATATCAACAGGTGGGTTGGCCAGAAATACATCACCGTCATAAGCCTCCCTGCACTTCTTCCACAAGTCCTGATCGTGGATAACTCCGATGAAATTGGCATCAGATAGAATGGTCTTGGATGGGGCTCCAGGTACGGAATCCCCAGCATGGATTCGGGATAAAGCATCAGCCTTCCCATTACGAGAACCTGGACAGTACGAGATAACAAAATTATATAGATTTAAAAATAAATTCCAATGAGCCTGATGAGGAGAAAAACATCTAGCGGATCTGAGGAACTCTAAATTGCGATGGTCAGTAAGCACTACGATCTGTTGTGCAGCTCCTTGCAGATGATGCCAAGGAAGCAATTCCTTGTCTCCCACATCGTAATTCTTCTCTGCTGAGGTTAGTCTATGGGAAATTAAAGCACAAGGATGTAGCAGACCCTTCTCTCCAGTTCTTTGGGAGAGAATAACCCCCAAGGCATTATCAGAAGCGTCCACCTCCACAATGAAAGAAAGTGTTGGATCTGGGTGTATCAACAACGGTGCTGAGGTGAAACAGATCTTAAGCCGATCAAAAGCTTCTTGAGCCTGTGATGACCACTTAAAGGGCTTTTCCTTCTTTGTCAAGGAAGTAATGAGACGGACAATATCAGAAAAATTTAAAATAAAACGTCTGTAGAAATTTTCAAAACCAATAAAACATTGCACCTCCTTAAAGTTCTTGGGTACCGGCCAGTCAAGGATAGCCTGAATCTTACCAGATTCCATGTTCAGCCCCTGGGGAGAGTGTTGTGAATTCTGCTCTTGGGCTCCCTCCGGTGGTTGTTGGTGGTAGTGTAGTTGTCTTGGGGTTGTAATCCAGGGCAGGTGATTCTGCTGATTGCAGCTCTACTAGGTATTTAGGTGTGCAGGATCCATGAGTCCTTGCCAGTTGTCCATTGTTCTTGGAGGGATTGCATCTCTCTCTGGCTCCTCATGCCCTGCTGCCAATTCAGCTAAGATAAGTGTCTGTTTTTTTGTCTCTGTGCACACATGCAGTGTGCTTTGCAATTCAGTGCAATTCATTGTGTTTTTGTCCAGCTTAGACTTTGTTTGGATTTTTCAGTCATGCTGGATTCTCAGGAGATGCAGATATACTTTCTATGTCTTTAGTTAGATGTAGATTATTTGTATTATCTGCTGTGGATATTGTTATGATCCGGTGGTAGGATCTCAAAACTGACCTGACACATATGACCAGAATATAGGACAAGTTCTGGGGATGTGGAAGCTATACTGACCGCAATCCTGATCCTATCCACAAACACTAAAGGTAGCTGTGGAGCGTTCCAAAAATCCTAGATGCCTCGTTCACAGCCTGAGAAACTGACTACCCCTAGAGAGAAAGCAAAGACCTTACTTGCCTCAGAGAAATAACCCCAAAGTTATAGTCAGCCCCCCACAAATAATAACGGTGAGTTAAGGGGAAAAGACAAACGTAGAAATGAAACAGGTTCAGCAAATGAGGCCCGCTAACACTAGATAGACTGAAAATAGATAGGAGTCTGTGCGGTCAGTACAAAAAAACTATCAAAAATAAACCACGCAGAGAATACAAGAACCCCCACACCGACTCACGATGTGAGGGGCGCACTCTGCACCCCAGAACTAACCAGCAAGTGAAAAATCACATATAAGCAAGCTGGACTGAACTCATCATATACAGAGAAACGTTTTCAAGGAAATAATGAGCAAAATGAACAAACAAACTTAACTTCTCCAGCAGGAGACTGGTCACAAGGAATATTCAGGAGCTCTCAGAAACAGGACTGAATACACCGACAGCAGGCAACAAATGAAGGGCCAGGTGAATTAAATAGGCCCAGCATAGCAGGAAATGAATCAGCAGAGCCCAGCCAAGACCAGCCATATCGCTAAAGGCCACCAGAGGGAGCCCTAGAACAAACTCACACAGTACCGCTCATGACCACAGGAGGGAGCCCGAAAACGGAATTCACAACAGTACCCCCCCCCCTTGAGAAGGGGTCACCGAACCCTCACCAGAGCTCCCAGACCGATCAGGACGAGCCAAATGAAAGGCACGAACCAAATCGGCCGCATGGACATCAGAGGCGACAACCCAGGAATTATCCTCCTGACCATAGCCCTTCCATTTAACCAAGTACTGAAGCTTCCGTCTCGAAACACGAGAATCCAAGATCTTCTCCACCACGTACTCCAACTCCCCCTCAACCAAGACCGGAGCAGGAGGATCAACAGAAGGGACCACAGGCACCACGTATCTCCGTAACAATGACCTATGGAACACATTATGAATGGCAAACGATGTAGGGAGGTCCAACCGAAATGACACAGGGTTGAGGATTTCCAAAATCTTATAAGGACCGATGAAACGAGGCTTGAACTTAGGAGAGGAAACCTTCATCGGAACAAAACGAGAAGACAACCATACCAAATCCCCCACGCGAAGTCGGGGACCCACACAGCGATGGCGGTTAGCAAAGCGCTGAGCCTTCTCCTGTGATAACGTCAAATTGTCCACTACGTGGTTCCAAATCTGCTGCAACCTATCCACCACAGAATCCACCCCAGGACAGTCAGAGGGCTCAACCTGACCCGAGGAAAAACGAGGATGAAAACCAGAATTGCAAAAGAACGGAGAAACCAAAGTAGCAGAACTAGCCCGATTATTGAGGGCGAACTCAGCCAATGGCAAAAAAGTCACCCAATCATCCTGATCAGCAGAAACAAAACATCTCAAATAAGTTTCCAAGGTCTGATTAGTTCGTTCGGTTTGGCCATTCGTCTGAGGATGGAAGGCCGACGAAAAAGACAATTCAATGCCCATCTTAGCACAAAAGGACCGCCAAAATCTGGACACAAACTGGGATCCTCTGTCAGACACAATGTTCTCCGGAATACCATGTAAACGAACCACATTCTGAAAAAACAGTGGCACCAAATCGGAAGAGGAAGGCAGCTTAGGCAAGGGTACCAAATGGACCATTTTAGAAAAACGATCACAAACCACCCAGATGACAGACATCCTCTGAGAGACAGGGAGATCCGAAATAAAATCCATGGAAATATGCGTCCAAGGCCTCTTCGGGACAGGCAAGGGCAAAAGCAATCCACTGGCACGAGAACAGCAAGGCTTGGCCCGAGCACAAATCCCACAGGATTGCACAAAGGAACGCACATCCCGCGACAAGGAAGGCCACCAAAAGGACCTCGCCACCAAATCCCTGGTACCAAAAATCCCAGGATGACCTGCCAACACCGAAGAATGAACCTCGGAAATAACTCTACTGGTCCATCTGTCCGGGACAAACAATCTCTCCGGTGGACAACTGTCAGGTCTATTGGCCTGAAACTCCTGCAACACCCATCGCAGATCATGAGAGATGGCAGACAAAATCACCCCCTCTTTGAGGACACCAGTAGGTTCAGAAACTTCCGGGTAGTCAGGCACAAAACTTTTAGAAAGGGCATCAGCCTTCACGTTTTTCGAACCCGGAAGATAAGAAACCACGAAATCGAAACGAGAGAACAACAGCGACCATCGAGCCTGTCTTGGATTCAACCGTTTGGCAGACTCGAGATAAGTCAAATTCTTGTGATCCGTCAAGACCACCACACAATGCTTGGCTCCTTCAAGCCAATGTCGCCACTCCTCAAATGCCCACTTCATTGCCAACAACTCACGATTACCAACATCATAATTCCGCTCGGCAGGCGAAAACTTTCTTGAAAAGAAAGCACATGGTCTCATCACAGAGCCATCAGAACTTCTCTGCGACAAGACAGCCCCTGCTCCATTCTCAGAAGCATCAACCTCGACCTGAAAGGGAAGAGAGACATCGGGCTGGCGCAAGACAGGAGCCGAAGAAAACTGACGTTTCAGCTCCTGAAAGGCCTCCACGGCTGCAGGAGACCAATTCGTCACATCAGAACCCTTCTTGGTCAAATCCATCAAAGGCTTAACCACGCTAGAAAAATTAGTGATGAAGCGACGGTAAAAATTAGCAAAACCCAAGAACTTCTGAAGACTCTTCACAGATGTAGGTTGAGTCCAGTCATGAATAGCCTGGACCTTGACTGGATTCATCTCAATAGTAGAAGGAGAAAAAATAAAGCCCAAAAAGGAAATCTTCTGGACTCCGAAGAGACATTTAGAGCCCTTCACAAACAAGGCATTGGCACGCAGGACCTGAAATACCATCCTGACCCGCTTCACATGAGACTCCCAATCATCAGAAAAGACCAAAATATCATCCAGGTACACAATCATAAATCTATCCAGATACTTTCGGAAGATGTCGTGCATGAAGGACTGAAACACAGAGGGGGCATTAGAAAGCCCAAAAGGCATCACCAGGTACTCAAAATGGCCTTCGGGCGCATTAAATGCGGTTTTCCATTCATCGCCCTGCTTTATGCGCACAAGATTATACGCTCCATGAAGATCTATCTTGGTGAACCAACTGGCCCCCCTAATCCGGGCAAACAGATCGGACAACAGTGGCAAGGGGTACTGAAATTTGACCGTGATGTTATTTAGAAGGCGATAATCTATACAGGGTCTCAGAGAACCATCCTTCTTGGCCACAAAAAAGAACCCCGCACCCAAAGGGGACGAGGACGGGCGAATGTGCCCCTTCTCCAAGGACTCCTTTATATAACTCCGCATAGCGGCATGTTCAGGTACAGATAAATTAAAAAGTCGTCCCTTAGGGAACTTACTACCAGGAATCAGATTTATGGCACAATCACAATCCCTATGAGGAGGTAGGGCACTGGATTTGGGCTCATCAAATACATCCTGGTAGTCCGACAAAAATTCAGGGACTTCAGAAGGAGTAGAAGAAGCAATTGACACCAAAGGGGCATCGCCATGAATTCCCTGGCAACCCCAACTTGACACAGACATTGCTTTCCAATCCAGGACTGGATTATGAGCCTGCAGCCATGGCAGACCCAACACGACAACATCATGCAAATTATGTAGCACAAGAAAGCGAATCACCTCCTAATGTGCAGGAGCCATGCACATAGTCACTTGAGTCCAGTACTGAGGTTTATTCTTGGCCAATGGCGTAGCATCAATTCCCTTTAGTGGAATAGGAAATTGTAAAGGCTCCAAGATAAAACCACAGCGCCTGGCAAATGACAAATCCATCAAATTCAGGGCGGCACCTGAATCCACAAAAGCCATAACTGAGTAGGATGACAGAGAGCAAATCAAAGTAACAGACAAAATGAATTTAGGTTGTACAGTACCAATGGTGACAGACTTGGTGAACCTTTTTGTGCGCTTAGAACACTCTGAGATAACATGAGCAGAATCACCACAGTAAAAGCACAACCCATTCTGACGTTTGTGGTTTTGCCGTTCCACTCTGGTCAGAATCCTGTCGCATTGCATAGGCTCAGGTTTCTGCTCAGAAAATTCCACCAGATGGTGCACAGGTTTGCGTTCCCGCAAACGCCGATCAATCTGAATGGCCAAAGACATTGACTCATTCAGACCCGCAGGCATGGGGAACCCCACCATAACATCTTTAAGGGCTTCAGACAGACCCTTTCTGAAAATCGCCGCCAGGGCGCACTCATTCCATTGAGTTAGCACAGACCACTTCCTAAACTTCTGACAGTAAACCTCTGCTTCATCTTGACCCTGAGAGAGAGCCAGCAAAACCTTCTCTGCTTGGTCTACCAGATTTGGTTCCTCATAAAGCACTACAAGCGCCAGAAAAAATGCATCCACATTTAGCAATGCAGGATCTCCTGGCGCCAGAGAGAATGCCCAATCTTGAGGGTCGCCACGTAACAAAGAGATAATAATTTTAACTTGCTGAACAGAATCACCAGAGGAGCGAGGTCTCAGAGAAAGGAATAACTTACAATTATTCTTAAAGTTCAAAAACCTAGATCTGTCTCCGGAGAACAGTTCAGGAATTGGTATTTTAGGCTCTGACATAGGACTGCGGACTACATAATCCTGAATGCCCTGCACCCTTGCAGTGAGATGATCCACACTAGAAGACTGACTCTGAATGTCCATATCTGCAGCTGAGTTTAGAACCACCCAGAGATTAAGGGGAGGAGAGAAACTAAACACAGTGCAGAGGAGAAAAAAAAAATGACTTCAGGATTTCTCTTCTCCCTCTTCTGCTGCATTAACACTTTATGGCCTGCTGTACTGTTATGATCCGGTGGTAGGATCTCAAAACTGACCTGACACATATGACCAGAATATAGGACAAGTTCTGGGGATGTGGAAGCTATACTGACCGCAATCCTGATCCTATCCACAAACACTAAAGGTAGCTGTGGAGCATTCCTAAAATCCTAGACGCCTCGTTCACAGCCTGAGAAACTGACTACCCCTAGAGAGAAAGCAAAGACCTCACTTGCCTCAGAGAAATAACCCCAAAGTTATAGTCAGCCCCCCACAAATAATAACGGTGAGTTAAGGGGAAAAGACAAACGTAGAAATGAAACAGGTTCAGCTAATGAGGCCCGCTAACACTAGATAGACTGAAAATAGATAGGAGTCTGTGCGGTCAGTACAAAAAAACTCTCAAAAATAAACCACGCAGAGAATACAAGAACCCCCTCACCGACTCACGATGTGAGGGGCGCACTCTGCACCCCAGAACTAACCAGCAAGCGAAAAATCACATATAAGCAAGCTGGACTGAACTCATCATATACAGAGAAACGTTTTCAAGGAAATAATGAGCAAAATGAACAAACAAACTTAACTTCTCCAGCAGAAGACTGGTCACAAGGAATATTCAGGAGCTCTCAGAAACAGGACTGAATACACCGACAGCAGGCAACAAATGAAGGGCCAGGTGAATTAAATAGGCCCAGCATAGCAGGAAATGAATCAGCAGAGCCCAGCCAAGACCAGCCATATCGCTAAAGGCCACCAGAGGGAGCCCTAGAACAAACTCACACAGTACCGCTCATGACCACAGGAGGGAGCCCGAGAACGGAATTCAAAACAGGATATTTTTAGGATTTTAATACTGACCGCTTAGAATTCTGTCCTATCCTTTTCTATTTAGCTAGAAGTGCCTCTTTTGCTAAATCCTGTTTTTCTGCCTGCGTGTGTCTTTCCTCTTATACTCACAGTCAATATTTGTGGGGGGCTGCCTATCCTTTGGGGTTCTGCTCTGAGGCAAGATAGAATTCCCATTTCCATCTATAGGGGTATTTAGTCCTCCGGCTGTGTCGAGGTGTCTAGGACGTGTTAGGTACATCCCACGGCTACTTCTAGTTGCGGTGTTAGTTTAGGGTTTGCGGTCAGTACAGGTACCACCTACTCCTGAGAAAGTCTCTCATGCGGCTCCAAGGTCACCGGATCATAACAGTACAACTGGCCAACAATGAGTTAAATGCATCTCAGAAGAAGGGAAGAAAGAGCCATTATTTTTTCTGTAGCCTGCTTTGTCTTTTCTTCCCTCTTTTCCTCTGGGTGACTGAGGTGTCTTGTGCTAGCATGGATGTTCAGGGATTAGTTTCTCGTGTAGACCAGCTTGCTGCTAGGGTACAGGGTATTTCTGATTATATTGTTCAGACTCCGCTTTTAGAGCCTAGGATTCCTACTCCTGATTTGTTTTTTGGGGACAGGTCCAAATTTTTGAGTTTTAAAAACAACTGTAAACTGTTTTTTGCTCTGAAGCCTCGTTCCTCTGGTGATCCCATTCAGCAGGTTAAAATTGTCATCTCCCTGCTGCGTGGCGACCCTCAGGATTCGGCATTTTCCCTGGAATCTGGGAATCCGGCCTTGTTTAATGTAGATGCCTTTTTTCAGGCTCTAGGATTATTATATGATGAACCAAATTCTGTGGATCAAGCGGAGACCTTGTTGGCCCTGTCTCAGGGTCAAGAAGCGGCAGAATTGTATTGTCAGAAATTTAGAAAATGGTCTGTGCTGACTAAATGGAATGAGGACGCTTTGGTGGCAATTTTCAGAAAGGGTCTTTCTGAATCTGTTAAAGATGTTATGGTGGGGTTTCCCACGCCTTCCGGTCTGAGTGATTCTATGTCTCTGGCCATTCAGATTGATCGGCGCTTGCGGGAGCGCAGAACTGTGCGCGCTGTGGCGTTGTCCTCAGATTAGATGCCTGAGCCTATGCAGTGTGATAGGATTCTGTCTAGAACGGAACAACAAGGATTCAGACGTCAGAATAGGTTGTGTTTTTATTGTAGCGATGCTTCTCATGTCATTTCAGTCTGCCCAAAGCATACAAAAAGAATCGCTAGTTCAGTTACCATCGGAACTGTACAACCTAAATTTCTGTTATCTGTGACCTTGATCTGCTCATTGTCGTCATTTTCTGTCATGGCGTTTGTGGATTCAGGCGCCGCTTTGAACTTAATGGACTTTGAATTTGCCAGGCGTTGTGGTTTCCCCTTGCAGTCTTTGCAGAACCCTATTCCTTTAAGGGGCATTGATGCTACACCTTTGGCTAAAAATAAACCCCAGTTTTGGACACAGGTGACCATGTGCATGGCGCCAGCCCATCAGGAAGATTGTCGTTTTCTGGTGTTGCATAATTTGCATGATGCTATTGTGCTGGGTTTTCCATGGTTGCAGATACATAATCCTGTGTTGGATTGGAAGTCTATGTCTGTGACTAGTTGGGGTTGTCAGGGGGTTCATAATGACGTTCCTGTGATGTCAATCTCCTCTTCCTCATCTTCTGAAGTTCCAGAGTTTTTGTCTGATTTTCAGGATGTATTCGATGAGCCCAAGTCCAGTTCCCTTCCACCGCATAGGGACTGTGATTGTGCTATTGACTTGATTCCAGGCTGTAAGTTTCCTAAGGGCCGACTTTTCAACCTGTCTGTGCCTGAACATACCGCCATGCGGAGTTATGTTAAGGAGTCTTTGGAGAAAGGGCATATTCGGCCATCTTCTTCACCGTTGGGAGCGGGATTTTTTTTTGTTGCTAAGAAGGATGGCTCCTTGAGACCCTGTATTGATTATCGCCTCTTGAATAAGATCACGGTCAAGTTTCAATACCCTTTACCTTTGCTTTCCGATTTGTTTGCCAGGATTAAGGGGGCTAGTTGGTTTACTAAAATTGACCTTCGGGGGGCATATAATCTTGTTCGTATTAAGCAGGGTGACAAATGGATAACTGCGTTTAATACGCCCGAAGGCCATTTTGAATACCTTGTGATGCCATTCGGGCTCTCTAATGCTCCATCTGTTTTTCAGTCCTTCATGCATGATATCTTCCGGAATTATCTTGATAAATTCATGATTGTATATTTGGATGACATCTTAATTTTTTCCGATGATTGGGAGTCTCATGTGAAACAGGTCAGGATGGTATTTCAGATCCTTCGTGATAATGCCTTGTTTGAGAAGGGGTCTAAGTGTCTCTTTGGAGTGCAGAAGGTTTCTTTTTTGGGCTTCATTTTTTCTCCCTCATCTATAGAGATGGATCCGGTTAAGGTTCAGGCCATTCATGATTGGATTCAGCCCACATCCGTGAAGAGCCTTCAGAAATTTTTGGGCTTTGCTAATTTTTATCGCCGTTTCATTGCTAACTTCTCCAGTGTGGTTAAACCCCTGACCGATTTGACGAAGAAAGGCGCTGATGTAACGAATTGGTCCTCTGTGGCTGTCTCTGCCTTTCAGGAGCTTAAACGCCGATTTACTTCTGCCCCGGTGTTGCGTCAGCCAGATGTTTCTCTTCCGTTTCAGGTTGAGGTTGACGCTTCTGAGATTGGGGCAGGGGCCGTTTTGTCTCAGAGGAATTCTGATGGTTCCTTGATGAAACCGTGTGCCTTCTTTTCCCGTAAGTTTTCGCCTGCTGAACGCAATTATGATGTCGGCAATCGGGAGTTGTTGGCTATGAACTGGGCGTTTGAGGAATGGCGACATTGGCTTGAGGGAGCCAAGCACCGTATTGTGGTCTTGACCGATCATAAAAATCTGATTTACCTCGAGTCTGCCAAACGGCTGAATCCTAGACAGGCTCGATGGTCCCTGTTTTTCTCCCGTTTTGATTTCATGGTCTCGTATCTTCCGGGTTCTAAGAATATTAAGGCTGATGCCCTCTCTAGGAGTTTTTTGCCTGATTCTCCTGGGGTACTTGAGCCGGTCGGCATTCTGAAGGAAGGGGTGGTCCTTTCTGCCATTTCCCCTGATTTGCGACGGGTTCTGCAGGAATTTCAGGCTGACAAACCTGACCGCTGTCCAGTGGGGAAACTGTTTGTTCCTGATAGATGGACTAATAGAGTGATTTCTGAGGTTCATTGTTCTGTGTTGGCTGGCCATCCTGGTATTTTTGGTACCAGAGATTTGGTTGGTAGGTCCTTTTGGTGGCCTTCTTTGTCGCGTGATGTGCGTTCTTTTGTGCAGTCCTGTGGGACTTGTGCGCGGGCCAAGCCTTGTTGTTCCCATGCTAGTGGGTTGCTTTTGCCTTTGCCGGTCCCTGAGAGGCCCTGGACGCATATTTCTATGGATTTTATTTCAGATCTTCCGGTTTCCCAGAGGATGTCGGTTATCTGGGTGGTTTGTGACCGGTTTTCTAAGATGGTTCATTTGGTGCCTTTGCCTAAATTGCCTTCCTCTTCTGATTTGGTTCCGTTGTTTTTTCAGCATGTGGTTCGTTTGCATGGTATTCCGGAGAATATTGTGTCCGACAGAGGTTCCCAGTTTGTTTCTAGGTTTTGGCGGGCCTTTTGTGCTAAACTGGGCATTGATTTGTCTTTTTCTTCCACATTTCATCCTCAGACAAATGGCCAGACCGAGCGAACTAATCAGACTTTGGAAACTTATTTGAGATGCTTTGTGTCTGCTGATCAGGATGATTGGGTGGCTTTCTTGCCATTGGCCGAGTTTGCCCTTAATAATCGGGCTAGTTCGGCTACCTTGGTTTCGCCCTTCTTTTGTAATTTTGGTTTTCATCCTCGTTTTTCTTCGGGGCAAGTTGAACCTTCTGATTGTCCTGGTGTGGATTCTGTGGTCGACAGGTTGCAGCAGATTTGGGCTCATGTGGTGGACAATTTGGTGTTGTCTCAGGAGGAGGCTCAGCGTTTTGCTAACCGTCGTCGGTGTGTTGGTTCCCGGCTTCGGGTTGGGGATTTGGTCTGGTTGTCTTCCCGTCATGTTCCTATGAAGGTTTCGTCCCCTAAGTTTAAGCCTCGGTTTATTGGTCCTTATAGGATTTCTGAGATTATCAATCCGGTGTCTTTTCGTTTGGCCCTTCCGGCCTCTTTTGCCATCCATAATGTTTTCCATAGATCTTTATTGCGGAAATATGTGGTGCCCGTTGTTCCCTCTGTTGATCCTCCTGCCCCTGTGTTGGTTGATGGAGAGTTGGAGTATGTGGTTGAGAAGATTTTGGATTCTCGCTTTTCGAGGCGGAGGCTTCAGTACCTTGTCAAATGGAAGGGTTATGGCCAGGAGGATAATTCTTGGGTTTTTGCCTCTGATGTCCATGCTGCTGATTTGGTCCGTGCCTTTCATCTGGCTCGTCCTGATTGGCCTGGGGGCTCTGGTGAGGGTTCGGTGACCCCTCTTCAAGGGGGGGGTACTGTTGTGAATTCTGCTCTTGGGCTCCCTCCGGTGGTTGTTGGTGGTAGTGCAGTTGTCTTGGGGTTGTAATCCTGGGCAGGTGTTTCTGCTGATTGCAGCTCTACTAGGTATTTAGGTGTGCAGGATCCATGAGTCCTTGCCAGTTGTCCATTGTTCTTGGAGGGATTGCATCTCTATCTGGTTCCTCATGCCCTGCTGCCAATTCAGCTAAGATAAGTGTCTGGTTTTTTGTCTCTGTGCACACATGCAGTGTGCTTTGCAATTCAGTGCAATTCATTGTGTTTTTGTCCAGCTTAGACTTTGTTTGGATTTTTCAGTCATGCTGGATTCTCAGGAGATGCAGATATACTTTCTATGTCTTTAGTTAGATGTAGATTATTTGTATTATCTGCTGTGGATATTTTTAGGATTTTAATACTGACCGCTTAGAATTCTGTCCTATTCTTTTCTATTTAGCTAGAAGTGCCTCTTTTGCTAAATCCTGTTTTTCTGCCTGCGTGTGTCTTTCCTCTTATACTCACAGTCAATATTTGTGGGGGGCTGCCTATCCTTTGGGGTTCTGCTCTGAGGCAAGATAGAATTCCCATTTCCATCTATAGGGGTATTTAGTCCTCCGGCTGTGTCGAGGTGTCTAGGACGTGTTAGGTACATCCCACGGCTACTTCTAGTTGCGGTGTTAGTTTAGGGTTTGCGGTCAGTACAGACACCACCTACTCCTGAGAAAGTCTCTCATGCGGCTCCAAGGTCACCGGATCATAACAGGAGAGATGATATAACCTAAGAGCTGTATGTCAGAACGTTGGAACTCGCATTTCTCCGGCTTGATATACAGATGATTCTCTTTCAGACGTCTTAAAACAACTTTGACATGTTCTTCATGTTCCTGTAGAGTCAGAAAAGATTAGAATATCGTCCAAATAGATCACCACAAACTGGTCCAACAAATCTCTGAAAATGTCATTAGCAAGGTGTTGAAACATTGCAGGGGCATTACAAAGCCCGAAGGGCATCACGAGATATTCAAAGTGTCCATACTGGCATCGGAATGCTGTCTTCCACTCATCCCCTGGATGAATACGCCCCAAATTATAAGCCCCACGAAGATCCAGTTTAGAGAACACCTTAGCATGGCGGACTCTTTCCAGTAATTCGGGAATCAGAGGCAAAGGGTAACGATTCCGTATGGTTACCTTATTGAGCTCTCGATAGTCCACACAGGGTCTCAGGGACCCATCCTTCTTCTTTACAAAAAATATAGGTGCCCCTGCTGGTGAAGAAGGACGTATGAAGCCTTTCGCCAGATTTTCATCAGTGTACTCCTTTAAGGCTTGAAGCTCAGGTGCTGCCAAAGGATATACGTTACCAAAAGGAATAGCTGCCCCAGGAAGCAACTCAATGGGATAGTCATAATGCCTGTGTGGAGGAAGCTGATCTGCATTCGTCTTGTCACAGATGTCAGAGAACTCTTTATATGCTGAAGGTAAAGTAAATACCTGTACCGGTGGTTCCGTAGCTGTGGACTCAGGGACAGCTTCAGTTAATGCTGAGTTGCTCCTTGTTGGAATGATAATCTCCTTGGTCTCCCAGTTGATAGTTGGATTCTGAGAACGCAGCCAAGGGATGCCTAAAATCACAGGAAAATGAGGAGAAAATATTAACAAGAAAGAGAGTTGCTCTTGATGATTAGGCTCCAACAAAATCTCAAGGGGTGCGGTCTCCTGATCCACAGGCCCGGAGATTAAAGGTGACCCATCCACTGTTTCCATGGTAATTGGAGAGGCTCTTTGCTGAATTTCAATACCATGTTCCTTGGAAAATGCGATATCCATGAAATTGCCACCTGCACCAGAGTCAATCATAGCTGCACTGGAAATCCACTGTCCTAATGTCAGTGAGTGAGAGTTCTTTTCATTTAGCTCTTTGGCTGGTGAAGTCATAGAAAGTGAATGGAATACAGCGTTTAAAGGCAGGCTACATTCAGAGATGTCAGATTCATCATCATAGTTGTCATACTCCCCTACTGCTGCTAGCACCTTGTTAGGCCGCTTGGGACACTTGGGACAGTTGATTAGAAAGTGGTCAGACTGGCTGCAGTAGAAACATAGACTTTCTCGATGGCGATGCACCCGGCGCTCATTTCTCTCGTGCCTCTGAACAGAATCAATTTGCATGGGCACCTCCTCTACCTCTCGAGATGTTTTACCTGCAGGCTCTTTGGAAGGAAGGGAAAAGTTAGAAATACGGTTATATGCAGCAAACTTCTGCCTACGCTCAGTAAGACGAATGTCTATGCGCACACAATGCTGTATAAATGTCTCATCCTTTACAATGCTAGACAGACCCCTTTTAAAAATAGGCAATTGTGCATAACTGTCTCAATTAGTATCTACCGCTAATCTCCTGAATTCAGTAGCATACTCAATAACAGAACGTTTAGCCTGGCGTAAAGACAATAAAGCAGAATCAGCGGTTGCACGGCGATTAGGGTCATCAAACATTAATGCCATAGCGGCAAAAAAATCGTCCAAATTATTTAACCGCGGGTCACGAGACTCAATCATCGGATTCGCCAAGCCAACGCTCGTGCGGTCAGCAGCATTATTACACACAATACTTTGGATCTATCATTAGGAAAACGGAAAAATATAGCATACATTGATTCACAAAGCCACAAAATTTGTCGCGATCACCATTAAATCTGAATGGGGGCAACTTAGGTGGGCTGGCTGGTGGCGGTTGCCCAGATGGTAAAGTCGCTTGTGCAGGCATTTGCGTGCTTATGTCCTGAAAAACCCGTACATACTGGGACTCTATGCCAGCAAGTTTGTTTTCCTGGGCTGCCATGCGGGTGGTTAAGTCCTGCAATGTCTGTCCAAACACTTGTTGATTGTGTTCAAAGTTTTCAAACTTCTTTTGCAGACATTCCACATCTTTCTGCAGTGATCTAATTATGGAGAACACCTGCTCTAGTCTGCTTTCTGCAGTCATTGTTCCAGCAGTCTCCTCTTTTGAGGCTAGAGTATCCTGTAATGATTATAAGGGATAACTCAGGAGACTCTTTGCATGGAACAAGACAACTACAGGACACAGTTTTATAAAGTGGTAAAGTCTATATTATCACACGGTGATTCAAACAGGTGCAGAGAGAAACTCAAGTCCACAACACTTGGTGTAAATATTAAACGCAGCTTAATAGTCTATAGGAAACTTAAGAGGAAAATGCAATCACGCAAAAAGTCTATGAAGCACAATTATTCTTGAGGATACTTGACACGAATAAGTCCTTGGTAGTCCAAACACAGATAGATATGCTTATAAGGCAGTTCAAATAATATCTTAGCACAACCAGGGAGGCCTGGGTAAAAGTCTCAGGTTTAACCCCTTCACCCCCAAGGGTGGTTTGCACGTTAATGACCGGGCCAATTTTTACAATTCTGACCACTGTCCCTTTATGAGGTTATAACTCTGGAACGCTTCAACGGATCTTGGCGATTCTGACATTGTTTTCTCGTGACATATTGTACTTCATGATAGTGGTAAAATTTCTTTGATATTACCTGCGTTTATTTGCAAAAAAAATGGAAATTTGGCGAAAATTTTGAAAATTTTGCAATTTTCCAACTTTGAATTTTTATGCCCTTAAATCACAGAGATATGTCACACAAAATACTTAATAAGTAACATTTCCCATATGTCTACTTTACATCAGCACAATTTTGGAACCAAAATTTTTTTTTGTTAGGGAGTTATAAGGGTTAAAAGTTGACCAGCAATTTCTCATTTTTACAACACCATTTTTTTTTAGGGACCACATCTCATTTGAAGTCATTTTGAGGGGTTTATATGATAGAAAATACCCAAGTGTGACACCATTCTAAAAACTGCACCCCTCAAGGTGCTCAAAACCATATTCAAGAAGTTTATTAACCCTTCTGGTGCTTCACAGGAATTTTTGGAATGTTTAAATAAAAATGAACATTTAACTTTTTTTCACAAAAAATTTATTTCAGCTCCAATTTGTTTTATTTTACCAAGGGTAACAGGAGAAAATGGACCCCAAAAGTTGTTGTACAATTTGTCCTGAGTACGCCGATACCCCATATGTGGGGGTAAACCACATATGGGGTATGACAGAGCTCGGAAGCGAAGGAGCGCCATTTGACTTTTCAATGCAAAATTGACTGGAATTGAGATGGGACGCCATGTTGCGTTTGGGGAGCCCCTGATGTGCCTAAACATTGAAACCCCCCACAAGTGACACCATTTTGGAAAGTAGACCCCCTAAGGAACTTATCTAGAGGTGTGGTGAGCACTTTGACCCACCAAGTGCTTCACAGAAGTTTATAATGCAGAACCGTAAAAATAAAAAATCATATTTTTTCACAAAAATTATTTTTCGCCCCAATTTTTTATTTTCCCAAGGGTAAGAGAAGAAATTGGACCCCAAAAGTTGTTGTACAATTTGTCCTGAGTACGCCGATACCCCATATGTGGGGGTAAACCACATATGGGGTATGACAGAGCTCGGAAGCGAAGGAGCGCCATTTGACTTTTCAATGCAAAATTGACTGGAATTGAGATGGGACGCCATGTTGCGTTTGGGGAGCCCCTGATGTGCCTAAACATTGAAACCCCCCACAAGTGACACCATTTTGGAAAGTAGACCCCCTAAGGAACTTATCTAGATGTGTTTTGAGCACTTTGACCCACCAAGGGCTTCACAGAAGTTAATAATGCAGAGCCGTAAAAATAAAACAAAAATTTTTTCCCACAAAAATTATTTTTTTAGCCCCCAGTTTTGTATTTTCCCGAGGGTAGCAGGAGAAATTGGACCCCAAAATTTGTTGTCCAATTTGTCCTGAGTGCGCTGATACCCCATATGTGGGGGGGAACCACCGTTTGGACGCATGGAAGGGCTCGGAAGTGAAGGAGCGCCATTTGGAATGCAGACTTAGATGGAATGGTCTGCAGGCGTCACATTGCGTTTGCAGAGCCCCTAATGTACCTAAACATTAGAAACCCCCCACAAGTGACACCATGTTGGAAAGTAGACCCCCTAAGGAACTTATCTAGATGTGTGGTGAGTGCTTTGACCCACCAAGGGCTTCACAGAAGTTTATAATGCAGAGCCGTAAAAATAAAACAAAAATTTTTTCCCACAAAAATTATTTTTCAGCCCCCAGTTTTGTATTTTCCCGAGGGTAACAGGAGAAATTGGACCCCAAAAGTTGTTGTCCAATTTGTCCTGAGTGCGCTGATACCCCATATGTGGGGGGAACCACCGTTTGGATGCATGGGAGGGCTCGGAAGGGAAGGAGCGCCATTTGGAATGCAGAATTAGGCTACTTTCACACTAGCGTCGGGAAAGACCCGTCGCTGTGCGTCGGGCCGACGTTCCCGACGCTAGCATGGTCTCCGTCGCACAACGGGGGCAGCGGATGTATTTTTCCAACGCATCCGCTGCCCCATTGTGAGGTGCGGGGAAGTGCGGGGAGGTGGGGGCGGAGTTCCGGCCGCGCATGCGCGGTCGGAAAAAGCGGACCGTCGGGAGCAAAAAACGTTACATGTAAGGTTTTTTTCTCCCGACGGTCCGCTAACACACGCCCAAGCGTCGCAAAACGGACACGACGTTTGGCAATGCGTCGCAAATGCGTCGCTAATGCGTCGCTAATGTTAGTCTATGACGAAAAAACATATCCAGCAAGAACTTTTGCTGGATGCGTATTTTCGGCAAAACGACGCATTTGCGACGTATTGCAGTTAACGCTAGTGTGAAAGTAGCCTTAGATGGAATGGTCTGCAGGCATCACATTGCGTTTGCAGAGCCCCTAATGTACCTAAACAGTAGAAGCCCCGCACAAGTGACCCCATTTTGAAAACTAGACCCCCCAAGGAACTTATCTAGATGTGTTGTAAGAACTTTGAACCCCCAAGTGTTTCACTACAGTTTATAACACAGAGCCGTGAAAATAAAAAATCTTTTTTTTTCCCACAAAAATTATTTTTTAGCCCCCAGTTTTGTATTTTCCCAGGGGTAACAGGAGAAATTGGACCCCAAAGGTTGTTGTCCTATTTGTCCTGAGTACGCTGATACCCCATATGTTCGGGTAAACCCCTGTTTGGGCACACGGGAGAGCTCGGAAGGGAAGGAGCACTGTTTTACTTTTTCAACGCAGAATTGGCTGGAATTGAGATCGGACGCCATGTCGCGTTTGGAGAGCCCCTGATGTGCCGAAACAGTGGAAACCCCCCAATTATAACTGAAACCCTAATCCAAACACACCCCTAACCCTAATCCCAACAGTAACCCTAACCACACCTCTAACCCTGACACACCCCTAACCCTAATCCCAACCCTATTCCCAACCGTAAATGTAATCTAAACCCTAACCGTAACTTTAGCCCCAACCCTAACCCTAACTTTAGCCCCAACCCTAACTGTAGCCTTAACCCTAGCCCCAACCCTAGCCCTAACCCTAACCCTAGTGGGAAAATGGAAATAAATACATTTTTTTTATTTTTCCCTAACTAAGGGGGTGATGAAGGGGGGTTTGATTTACTTTTATAGCGAGTTTTTTAGCGGATTTTTATGATTGGCAGCCGTCACACACTGAAAGACGCTTTTTATTGCAAAAAATATTTTTTGCGTTACCACATTTTGAGAGCTATAAATTTTCCATATTTTTGTCCACAGAGTCATGTGAGGTCTTGTTTTTTGCGGGACGAGTTGACGTTTTTATTGGTAACTTTTTGGGCACGTCACATTTTTTGATCGCTTTTTATTCCGATTTTTGTGAGGCAGAATGACCAAAAACCAGCTATTCATGAATTTCTTTTGGGAGAGGTGTTTATACTGTTCCGCGTTTGGTAAAATTGATAAAGCAGTTTTATTCTTCGGGTCAGTACGATTACAGCGATATCTCATTTATATTATTTTTTTATGTTTTGGCGCTTTTATACGATAAAAACTATTTTATGGAAAAAATAATTATTTTTGCATCGCTTTATTCTCAGGACTATAACTTTTTTATTTTTTTGCTGATCATGCTGTATGGCAGCTTGTTATTTGCGGAACAAGATGACGCTTTCAGCGGTACCATGGTTATTTATATCTGTCTTTTTGATCGCGTGTTATTCCACTTTTTGTTCGGCGGTATGATAATAAAGCGTTGTTTTTTGCCTCGGTTTTTTTTTTTTTCTTACGGTGTTTACTGAAGGGGTTAACTAGTGGGCCAGTTTTATAGGTCGGGTCGTTACGGACGCGGCGATACTAAATATGTGTACTTTTATTGTTTTGGTTTTTTTATTTAGATAAAGAAATGTATTTATGGGAATAATATTTTTTTTTTTTTCATTATTTTGGAATATTTTTTTTTATTTTTTTTTTACACATTTGGAAATTTTTTTTTTTACTTTTTTACTTTGCCCCAGGAGGGGACAATACAGATCGGTGATCTGCCAGTTTGCATAGCACTCTGACAGATCACCGATCTGAGAGAAGTGCAGGCTGCTTCACAGTGCCTGCTCTGAGCAGGCTTCTGTGAAGCCACCTCCCTCCCTGCAGGACCCGGATCCGCGACCATCTTGGATCCGGGTCTGGAGCAGGCAGGGAGGGAGGTAAGACCCTCGCAGCAACGCGATCACATCGCGTTGCTGCGGGGGGCTCAGGGAAGCCCGCAGGGAGCCCCCTCCCTGCGCGATGCTTCCCTGCACCGCCGGCACATCGCGATCATGTTTGATCGCGGTGTGCCGGGGGTTAATGTGCCGGGAGCGGTCCGTGACCGCTCCTGGCACATAGTGCCGG